>NC_042620.1:75586572-76786572 GCF_901001135.1 Rhinatrema bivittatum | reverse complement strand
GCAGGTCCTTGCTACAGGATCACTTCCTGCTACACCAGGGTGATATTCTCCTACTGGGAGACCTTTCTAATCCAAGGCAGCACTAGGGCTGCCAGACTGGATTTGGGACCTTCACTATGTCCCTGAAGGTCTCATTAATGTACCTCTCTGTCTCCCTCAGCTCCTCCAAGTCTGCTACTCTAGCCTCCAGAGATCGGACTCGTTCCCTGAGAGCCAGGAGCTCTTCGCACCGAGTGCACACATACAATCTCTCACTGGCGGGTAAAAAAATCATACATGTGACACTCAATGCAAAAGACTGGAAAGCCCCCTCTTGCTGCTGGACTGCTGCCTTCATCTTTATTTATTTATGTATGTATTTATTTATTTAATTTATCTTTGTTTTATTGAGTTCCTAGTTAAATTTAGGATACTAAGGGAGTTGGAATGAGAGTAGTTTAAATTTACAGGTTTACTAATTAATCAGCTAGTGTCCTACAAGGGGATAATTAAACTTTCAATAAGGGCTGGTACAATAGTATGATTTAGATAAGACCCTGATTGATGTTTAATGAGAAAAGTGTCTCGTGCCTAAAAATCAGGGTTGAGTGGGTGGGAAAGACACACACTAGAATTAACTATCTCTGGCTTGCTTATTATCTCAGACACACACAACTCTAAAGAATATATCCCTTAATTTCACCTTTCACCAAACTTTATAAGCCCAAAAATTTCTGAAATCTATACTTACCAATCCTCTTTAAACCACCGTTAAATTAATCTTCACTCAGTTAATGGAAGGGTTTTGACTTCTGGACTCCTCTCCCGGGGGATGCTGGGAGCAGATGAGCCTTTCGGTCCCTCCTCTACTGCAAAGGGTGCGGGGCTTCTGGAAGCTGGGGCCTATGGTGTCAATCCCTGGATCACTTGCGGTGACTTCTTGACTCCTCTCCCAGGGGATGCTGGGAAGCAGTATGCAGATGAGCCTTCTGGTCCTCCTCTACTGTAACGGGTGCGGGGCCTCTGGATGCTGGGGCTATGGACGTCAATCCCTGGCTCACTTGCAGTGACTTCTGGACTCCTCTCCCAGGGGATGCTGGGAGCAGTATGCAGATGAGCCTTCTGGTCCATACTTTGTACTATATTCTTGCATAAATAGGGAGCCAGTGCAATGTTTCCAGAACTGGAGTGATATGATCAAAAATTTTTTTCACCTCTTAATAGGCATGCTGCTGAGTTTTGGCAGGACATTGTAATGGACAAAGAGCAATGGGAGCTGATGAACAGTGGCAAAGATAACCTTGCCTCAGCTGCCTATGCACTAGAGTGGGACGCTGCAAGAAACCATGATGAGGTTGGGCCAATATCACTGATTCAGTGATCTGTGAGTGTGGCATCAACTATCTTACTGGAGGTGCTCACTGCTTGAAGATACCTGCAAAATGAAAGACTGGTAGAGTGCAGTGAAAGAACTCAAGCATGTGTGGTAAAATGGGTGGGTGTTGTGTAGCCTCAAGAAGATCAATCAAGGTTTGCCTAGATCAGTGTCCCAACCCTCTCCTGGAGGCACACCTAACCAGTTGGGTTTTCAGGTTTGCCACAATGAATATGCATGATATAGATTTGCATATGTTGGAGACCCAGGGTATGCAAATCTATTTCATGCATATTCATTGTGGCAAACCTGAAAAACCCGACTGGTTAGGTGTGCCTCCAGGAGAGGGTTTGGGAACACTGGCCTAGATTGTATGGTAGGGTCGTTGTTTGACACTAAGCCATCAAGGACAAGCTAGGTCCATCCCCATTTTATAGTGGGACTTTTTGTTTCAATTTCAACCTCCTTTTTTCTTCATGACCTAGTGGCATAAATCAACCCTACTGTAATCTCTGGTATAGGCAACGGCTGCCACCTGCATCTCTTTACTTTTATGCTCTTTGCTTACCAGTTATTAATTTGTTTCCCTTCTCTTGTACAACAGGGTGTAGAATGATGGCTTTCATAAATAATGTACTAGGTTAGACATGGGCTGTGGATGTCAGAAATACAATTAAATCCTACATCTGCTGTAAGTGCCATGAGTATGTCATGGGAAGAGACATGCATGGCTCTTTGAAGGACAGATACAGTCTTTTAGACAGCTGATGTTACAGACTGTGTGGAATTGTGAAATGGAACATTTTCTCGTGGCAGTAAAAAAGGATGCCACGAGTTTTAAAACCTGTGGGCTGAATCTATTTGCACACAGATATACAGCTACATATTGAACTAGATGTATTAAGCATTGCTGTATTAAGCATTTTCCCCATAGAGCCTCTTGCTCAGTATGAAATAATTTAATAGAAAAGACTGAATCAATACATAGTTTTTTGGAAATGGGGGTTCCCACAAAATTAAGGCTACATGACTGCATACTAGATGTAGTGTTTGAAAGCATCAGTCATTTGTAGGTCCACAAGACATTAAAGTAAGTCCGGAAAATGCCAGGTTACCACAAATGCTCATGTTCATATATTAAAAGGGAACTGTACCATTCATAATTCAAGAGGCTGACTGTCTAGCCGGTAAAGGTACCCCTTTGCCGAAAAGTCAACTTACACTCAAGCAGCTTATAAGCTAGCTTACGTATAGAAGAGGATACCCTGCTGTTACTAAGAATATCCATTTTGAGGTGTAACCCTTTCCTGGGGAATGTGTCCAGTTCCAAAGGGCCATAAAAGACTCTATTAACCGTGGTTTGCACCTCTGTCCTTCTCTGTCCTTTCCCCAATTCTTCTTTCCCTCGGAGGGCGGGGGATCATCGTCTTGGCCCAGGCACAGCAGTGTTTATCCCAACGTGTGTGTGTTACAGCGGCTCTTCGGGACAGATACACTTACAAACCAGGGGTTGGACACTCTGGATGGGTGTTCAACTAAATTTACTTTGATTGAAGCTCAAATAAATCAGGAGATGCGACAAATGAAATGGCAGTTATATCCAGGGTCCTTAGATTTCCATGAGCCAGGATTTAGTTGATCCCTAACTCTGTGGATGTCTCCCTCCAGCGGGGCTTGAAAACTGGCTTATCCTCCTTGGCAGGGAATAAGTGTCACAAGGGGGTTGGGGGGGTACTAACCGTGACAGATACCCTACCCAGTAGCTGAGGTCCATGAAGAATCCCAAACCTGGCAGTGTCCTGTGTCCCGGGGTGGAAACTGTTTTCGGGGTCTCCAGATGTCCTCCTCCTCTTTTCTCCTTCCCATTCTGCTTTACAAACAGATGCAGCCCTCCTTGGAGGAAATTCCAGCTACTGAAAGCAGAACCTTCAGCTTCTAGCTCGGGGCAAGGAAGGGTGGCAAGAAAACAGCTTCCTTCCTTCTTGGTGGTAAAATTCAAGTCTTTTTATCAAAAACACTTCTTTCTGCACGGTTCATTGCAACCTCCTCTTAGACTGGGCAAAGAGGTATACAGCTCCCTCCTGACCCACTGAGCAGGGGGCTCTGCCTGCCAGAAGGCACAGGGCAAAACTGTGAAAAAAAAACTTCAGAAAAACTGCAAATATCCTTCTGTTTGCTCTCTTCCCTCCAGTCCTCTTCTGGGGGCATGGCAGGGCAGTGCCTGACCCTCTTTGTGCTGAGGGCCTAACTTTAAAGAGCACACTGAAAACACTCCCCCCCTTGAAATCAAATCTTCCACTGCCACGCTCTAATAGGGCTAACCCATCCTTGTGGACTAAGAGATCATCGTTCATAGACGGCCTCTGGAGGAGGGCCTGGGCCTATGCAGGGATGGCTGTCTCCACCTAAGCTGATGTACAATCCTAAGGGTTGAGAGCTAGGGCTTTGTGATGACTGACCGGGGGGGGGGGGTCAGTGTCAGAGGGGCGACAATGATGGCACCATGCCCCTCATTTTCCAGAATGGGCATGCTGACAGCATGCAGGTACTCTGATAAAATCCACAGGGTATTAGAATAACCTAGGGAAAGAACAGAGATTCTCTTGCCAATGTGCCAAGCCTTAAAATTCAGACCAAAGCAAGTTTTGACTAACAAGTTACATTTTCCTGAAGGTATATAGTCATCTAGAAAAAGTGCCCAGTGAGAATAACCTGCCATCTGAATTATTTAAATTTGGCGGCCATCACTTGGCTTGTCAACTGACAGTTTTTTTCTTTATATATGATGAAGGCAGGAGTGTCTTAAGATTTAAAAAGATGCTCCTATTATCCACCTTTGTAAGTGATCAAAGCATATTGTGATGCTCATCGTGGTATTGCTTTGCTTGACCCTACCTGGCAATTGTCCTTCTAAACAGGTTGTCAAGCATGTGACCACAAATATCATTCCTGAGCTAATGTGGCATCTGTGCTGGGAGAGGCAGCAAGGATATGATATTTACAAGCAGACAGTTTGCAGAAAAATGTAAACGAGCTATGCTGTATTTGTAGAGCTAACAAAATCCTTTATTCTATCAAGAGGGATGGATTTTGGCAGTACTTAGGAATACTGGCTGCCCAAGTAAATTTAGTTTCAACAATTTTTTTTTTTTTTTTTTGCCCAAGTACATTTATAAATGTTATTTTCCTTTTCATGAAGGCATGAGGGCTTGTTAGCTGAATGCAGGTGAGGTGATCAGAGGGTTTCCTAGTCTCAAATGGAAACAGACTCCATTTCTGTCTGGCATTTACTTCTGAATGGTACTGCTTCACTGACATCAAAAAACTACATTGGGCACCCTTATTCAATTTCATACTGACAGTGACATCCTCAACCATAGGCGGCTGCAAGCCAAAACAATGGGTACCCAATACTCTGGGATCCTCTTTTTGCAGATGATTGGTCCATTGATGGTTAAACAGCTATTTTAATGTTTTATGTTATTCTTTGGCATCTGAATTTGACTGTCAGTCTTTTAAAAAAAACAAACCAAAAACCAACCCAACTTGCTGGGCAGTCTGGATGGACCCTGGGTCTTTTTCTGCTGCCATTTACTATATTATTAAAATAACTGTTATGCATTAGTCCTTTCCAGATAGCAATCCACCTGGTGCCAAAGACCCCAGGTTAACAGCTGCTTGAAAAGTTCTGCTATCTCAGTAATTTCTCGCCTAACTCTGTTTTTCCCAATATTAGTCTATTATTGAGGCACCTTAGGGATCGTGGTCCCTGGAAATTTATCCCAATGCTCCCAGACAATAAAGATAATAATCCACAACACTAGAACCAAAATTGCTACCAAAACATCTAAAGGAAAAAACAAAAATCAACCTTTCCTCACCGAGTCCTTAATGTTGCGAATGTGGACCTTTGAGCCGAGACGAGGTTAGTGCTACCACCTGGAGAGGGCCCCTGTTGGTCCTCGTTGTCGGCAGGCGGTGCAGGCTGAGAAGACCCAACTGGAGCTTCACCTTTACCAGCCCTCGTTCCCTGCAGGTTAAGCCCTTGGGTACCGGGGTCGGCAGGACTTAGGTGCGGGTCTCTCGAGGCGCGGAGCCAGAGGAAGAGGCTGAAGCTGCGTCGGGCAAGGCAGAAGTGGAGGCAGGCGGCAGACAGACGGATCCAGGAACAGGCCAAAGGTCAGAACGGCCAGCGAACAGGCGAATACGTTGAAACAGGCTGGAGGGTCAGGGCAGGTGCAAGTCAAGCACAGTCGGATTACCAGGCGGAGATCAGCAGGCCCAAAACCAGGAGGTCCGTCCGGAGGGGCGAGGAGCAGAGCAGAGAGCAAGGCAGGAACGCAGGATCAGGAGGTAATGCAGAACTCGCACTCTGAAGAAGAGCAGGACGGCAGCAGCAAAGATAATACATAAACAGCCAGTCTGATGCCATTCTTCTCTCTTCCCTGGCTCGTGGATGGTAGCAGAGTAGACGCTGGTCTTTTCTTGCCCTCCTCCTCCTTTCTTTAAGAGCGATGGATTTGTTTCATTTTGATGTCACACTCATTGCTGTTTTTTTAATTATTATTTCTATACTTATTGGTGTATAATGCTTTTTATTGTAAAGCAGTATAACAAATTTAATAAACAAAACTAAAACCTCCTTATTTAATCATTTGAAAAAAAGCTATAGCGTGCCTGCCTTTAATCTCAGCTCTCTCACTGCTTCCTGCCCCTACCCATTCCCTCACAAGCAGCCTGCAAGAACAGGAGGGGAAGGGATGAGGCGAGTCCAGAGCAGACAAAGGAGAGAAGAGGCACTCTGCTTCCTAATTCAGCATCCTGAAGGAAACTGGGGGCGAGAGGTGAGGGAGTGAACAGAATGTTTGATCACGAAAGATCTCTCGAAATGAAACCAAAGATAATTTTGATATTATTCCTGGATAAAGTGATAAAATTATTCTAAATTATTCTAAAGGGACATCTTTATAAACCTGCAAATGTGGCCAACCATACACTACCTATAAAGACCTGGATGTGTTTTGGAAGTCTGCAACAGCTGGTATCCCACAGCTGACGACTGGCACTACTGCTCACAAATTTCAGACTTGTGCTAATTCAACCCCTTTTTATGTTTGTAACATGCGTCCAATATATTGGGATCCTGCTAGGTTTTTGTGACCTGGCTTGGCCACTATTGGAAACAGGATATTGGGCTTGATAGACCTTTGGTCTGACCCAGTATGGCAAGTCTTATGTTCTTCTATGTGCACATATTTTTCTGTGTAATTAACACAATACTAATAGCAGCTCAACTTTGGGGAGCTGGCCAGGTGTGTATGCATGACAAGCTTTCTCCTTAGGCAGCTGGTAAATGGTCAGCAATTGCAAGGCAGACAGGATCAATAACGCTCTGTGCAAAGTCAGTGGCCATGCACCACAGCCACAACCAAAGTTTTATAGAACTAAAGCAAGGCTTTATAGAGATGATCTTTGCACCCATAGAGGCAAATTGTTTTTGGGAGCCGTTTTTTTTATCTCTATCAGTTGTGGACCTGCTTTCACTTACATGCCTTGTTCTTTGTGAATAGGTGTGCTGGTTATCTGGATTTTCTTTAATTTATGGTTTTAATTAATGTTTATTGTGGTGAGTGTTGATCACTAATGCAGACCTTATTGCCAAACCATGGCCATGTTGGGTCTTATGTTTTAATATGTAGGTGTTACATTTTAATATACGTATATTGATTATTTAATAAACTAATGAATTTTACCCCCATTTTTGTATTTAAATAAGTAACTCCTGGCTGGGAAGGCTCCTTTACTTGGCACCCAAGACCACATAGAAAAATAAAGTAGAGCTGGTTCTTTTCTGCACCACTGCCCCAAGTCTCTATACAATTCCTTCTCCCTACTCTTGTATTTCCTGGCCACGGCAGGCCCGCAGCTGGCTCAACTCACCCCCGACGCCCAGGATCCGGACCTGGTCCTTCCTCCTTGGCAGCGGCAGGTAGTCGCCTACGCGCTCGCACTCCTGCTATGCTCCCAGGCTCCTCCGGCAGCTCCGCGGCCTCCTCCGGTTCTGGTCGGGTCTCCCCAGGTGCCGCGAGGGGAGACACCGCCATCTCCTAGTTCTAGCCTGCCCGCCTTAGGTGCGCATGCACCTTCGCTGACTTTAAAGGGGCCTCGGCGGGAAACCCCACGGCCCCGGAGGATGACAACTCGCAGTCTTACTATTTAAGGTAGGCTCCACCATTCAGTTTTTGCCTTGGCAACAGGATTCCTGGCTTCCTGTCGTGTGCTTAGTTGCTGCTTGTTCCTGTTCCAGTACCTAGAACAAAGGGGAAAGCCGACAGTCGCTCAGCAGCGCATGGTTCGGAGAGAGGTATCTTCAAGGGATACTAATGATGCATTAGAATTAGGGCATCCCGAGAGTGAGGTTCCAATTATAAGAAAAGTAGTCCAAGTGCCTGTAACTAAAAACTCACCTGAGCTAAAAAATTCTAACTTATCTCTATCAATTAAAAAGCAGAATGAAAATACAAACAAAAAACAATGTTTGTATGCTAATGCCAGAAGTCTAAGAAGTAAGATGGGAGAATTAGAATGTGTAGCAGTGAATGATGACATAGACTTAATTGGCATCTCAGAGACATGGAGGAAGGAGGATAACCAATGGGACAGTGCTATACCGGGGTACAAATTATATCGCAATGACAGAGAGGACCTCCCGGGAGGTGGTGTGGCGCTTTATGTCCGGGATGGCATAGAGTCCAACAGGATAAACATCCTGCATGAGACTAAATGCACAATTGAATCTTTATGGATAGAAATCCCTTGTGTATCGGGGAAGACTATAGTGACAGGAGTATATTGGTAGTGCGGTAATAATGGGAGACTTCAATTACCAACCAATACGATAGTGCAAGTAAATGTCAGAGACCCAAAAGCGTTCAAAGGGTATGCATTTTATTTTCACATTAATACACGGCAACTCCACTGACTTAGAACAACATCCTTTTCACAGGGGTCCCCCGACACGGTCCCGGGGAACCCCTGTGAAAAGGATGTTGTTCTAAGTCAGTGGAGTTGCCGTGTATTGATGTGAAAATAAAATACATACCCTTTGATGAACGCTTTTGGGTCTCTGACATTTACTTGCACTATCGTATTGGTTGTCACTTGCTTAAGTGCAGGTTTTGCTCTTTTTGTGTTTGAGACTTCAATTACCCCAATATTGACTGGGTAAATGAATCATAGGTACATGCTAGAGAGATAAAGCTCCTGGATGGAATAAATGACATTTATTTTAGATCTAATTCTCAGTGGAGCACAGGATTCGGTGAGAGAGGTAACGGTGGTGGGGCCGCTTGGCAATAGTGATCATAATATGATCAAATTTGAATTAATGACTGGAAGGGGGACAAGTAAGCAAATCCACGGCTCTTGTACTAAACTTTCAAAAGGGAAACTTTGATAAAATGAGAAAAATTGTTAGAAAAAAACTGAAAGGAGCAGCTACAAAGGTAAAAAGTGTGCAAGAGGCGTGGCCATTGTTAAAAATTACCATCCTAGAAGCACAGTCCAGATGTATTCCACACATTAAAAAAGGTGGAAAGAAGGCAAAATGATTACCGGCATGGTTAAAAGGGGAGGTGAAAGAAGCTATTTTAGCCAAAAGATCTTCATTCAAAAATTAGAAGAAGGATCCAACAGAAGAAACTAGGTTAATGCATAAGCGTTGGCAAGTTAATGTAAAACATTGATAAGACAGGCTAAGAGAGAATTTGAAAAGAAGTTGGCCGTAGAGGCAAAAACTCACAGTAAAAACATTTAAAAATATATCTGAAGCAGAAAGCCTGTGAGGGAGTCGGTTGGACCGTTAGATGATCAAGGGGTTAAAGGGGCACTTAGAGAAGATAAGGCCATCGCGGAAAGATTAAATGATTTCTTTGCTTCGGTGTTTACCGAAGAGGATGTTGGGGAGGTACCCGTAATGGAGAAGGTTTTCATGGGTAATGATTCAGATGGACTTAATCAAATCACGGTGAACCTAGAAGATATGGTAGGCCTGACTGACAAACTGAAGAGTAGTAAATCACCCGGACCGGATGGTATACACCCCAGAGTTCTTAAGGAACTAAAAAATGAAATTTCAGAGCTATTAGTAAAAATTTAAAACCTATCATTAAAATCATCCATTGTACCTGAAGACTGGAGGATAGCTAATGTAACCCCAATATTTAAAAAGGGCTCCAGGGGCGAACCGGGAAACTACAGACCGGTTAGCCTGACTTCAGTGCCAGGAAAAATAGTGGAAAGTGTTTTAAGCATCAAAACCACAGAACATATAGAACAGGGGTGGGCAGTTCCGGTCCTCGAAGGCCACAAACAAGTCTGGTTTTCAGGATAGCCCTAATGAATATGCATGAGAGAGATTTGCATGCACTCTGCCTCAGTTGTATGCAAATCTATATCATGCATATTCATTAGGATATCCTAAAACCTCGACAGGTTTGTGGCCCTCGAGGACTGGAATTGCCCACCCCTGATATAGAAAGACATGGAACAAAGTCAGCATGGCTTTACCCAAGGCAAGTCTTGCCTCACAAATCTGCTTCACTTTTTTGAAGGAGTTAATAAATATGTGGATAAAGGTGAACCTGTAGATGTAGTGTACTTGGATTTTCAGAAGGCGTTTGACAAAGTTCCTCATAAGAAGCTTCAAGGAAAAGTAAAAAGTCATGGGATAGGTGGCGATGTCCTTTCATGGATTACAAACTGGCTAAAAGACAGGAAACAGAGAGTAGGATTAAATGGACAATTTTCTCAATGGAAGGGAGTGGGCAGTGGAGTGCCTCAGGGATCTGTATTGGGACCCTTACTTTTCAATATATTTATAAATGATCTGGAATGAAATGCAATGAGTGAGGTATTCAAATTTGCAAAAGATACAAAATTGTTCAGAGTAGTTAAATCACAAGCAGATTGTGTTAAATTGAAGGAAGACCTTGTGAGACTGGAAAATTGGGCATCGAAATAGCAGATGAAATTTAATGTGGATAAGTGCAAGGTGATGCATATAGGGAAACATAACCCATGCTATAGTTACACAATGTTAGGTTCCATATTAGGTGCTACCACCAAAGAAAGATCTAGGCATAATAGTGGAAAATACATTGAAATCGGTTCAGTGTGCTGCAGCAGTCAAAAAAATCAAACAGAATGTTGGGAATTATTAGAAAGGGAATGGTGAATAAAACGGAAAATGTCATAATGCCTCTGTATCGCTCCATGGTGAGACCGCACCTTGAATACTGTGTACAATTCTGGTTGCCGCATCTCAAAAAAGATATAATTGTGATGGAGAAGGTACAGAGAAGGGTGACCAAAATGATAAAGGGAATGGAACAGCTCCCCTATGAGGAAAGACTAAAGAGGTTAGGACTTTTCAGCTTGGAGAAGAGACGGCTGAGGGGGGATATGATAGAGGTGTTTAAAATCATGAGAGATCTAGAACGGTTAGATGTGAATCGGTTATTTACTCTTTCAGATAATAGAAAGACTAGGGGGCACTCCATGAAGTTAGCATGTAGCACATTTAAAACGCACAATTAAACTCTGGAATTTGTTGCCAGAGGATGTGGTTAGTGAAGTTAGTGTAGCTGTGTTTAAAAAAGGATTGGATAAGTTCTTGGAGGAGAAGTCCATTACCTGCTATTAATTAAGTTGACTTAGAAAACAGCCACTGCTATTACTAGCAACAGTAACATGGAATAGACTTCGTTTTTGGGTACTTGCCAGGTTCTTATGGCCTGGATTGGCCACTGTTGGAAACAGGATGCTGGGCTTGATGGACCCTTGGTCTGACCCAGTATGGCATGTTCTTATGATCCTGTTCCAGCGTTCGTGTTCCTGTTATGGCCGTTGGCTACGGCATCCCGCGACCGGGGCCAGGCCGCACTGTCATGGCCGCCGGCTGACTCCTCCCCCTCTGTTTTACTAGAGCCACGCGCTCGGCTGAAGATATTATTTAAAGGGCAACGACAGGAAGTTGTCGTGGCTCCTTCCTGAAGAGATCCCACTGGCTCATGTATTTAAGGCAAGGTCTGCTCCTCAGACCTTGCCTTGGGATTGAGGCTCGTGAGGTAGTTGCCTGTGCTCCATGTCCTGGTTCCGTTCCTCGTCCTGCTCCTGATTCTTCTTGGACTTCTTCCTTGGCTTGGATCTTCAGACCAGTTGTGGTGTTTCCCTGGTTTGACCCTGGACTGGCTCCAGACCTTTCTCCTGATTTACTCCTGGACTGGCTTATGACCCTTCTTTGGACTTCGACCCTGGGACCAGCTCTTGACTATTCTTCGACTCACGCTCCTGGACTGTCTATGACCTGCTGGAGGTGCCAGCCATCCAGAATCCACGACCTGCAGCAGGCGCCTGCATCCAGACCTACCTTCAGTTTTCGGTGAGTCTTCTATGTCCCAGCGGCCGGGTTCCTACGGGCTCTTCCTGGGGGAACCACGAGCTTCCAGGGCAAAGTCTTCAGTCTACTACCGTATCCTTAAGCCTTGCCCTCTGACGGTAGGGACCAGAGAGGGTTGATTCTCTCTTTGGTAGCATTAACCTTTCCTCGGAACAAGGGTCCACCTCCGGACTTGTAACAGTTCCAGTACCTGATCCTGTTCCAGCGTTCGTGTTCCTGTTCCAGTACCTGATCCTGTTCCAGCTTCCTGTTCCCACTACCCTTTGGATGGATTCCTTGGCTTTGACCCTCGCTTGTACCTGACCTTGTCTCCAGCCACCTGCTTTGACTTCAGCTTGGACCTGACCTTGTCTCCAGCAACCTGCTCTGACTGCAGCTTGAACCTGACCCTGTTTTCAGCCGCCTGCCCTGACTCCAGCTTGAACCTGATCTTATCTCCAGCTGACTGCCTTAGGACTTGTCCTTTCTTAAGCACCTGCCTTCTCACAAGCCTGGACTGAACTTGTTGCTATCTGCTCGCCTGCTTCTGTCTGCCGGAATTCTGGAACATGGCCTTGTCTTCAACCTTGCTCATTCGGACCTTGTGTCTCCGCTGCTTCCTGGCACCCTGCCTTGGACTCTCTCTCTGGGATCAACCACACGGAGGCCCGCCTAAGACCAGCCGGCCCTGGTACCCAAAGGCTCAACCTGCGGGGAACAAGGACTGGTATTGGCGAAGCTCCAGTTGGCCTCCGCTTCCCATTCGACCCCGCCTCCCGCCTCCATCTCAGGCCAAGGGTCCACCTCCGAAACACCTACCAGCTTCAATCTGAGTCCAAGACTTCCAATATGTGGGGACGAACAATAATTCTTATATCCTGCTTCTTTACAATCAACTCTGTTTCCGTCCTTAGTTCCCAGCATCAATAATTATACAGTCTCAGCATCCAATAAACACACACACAGCAGAAGAATTGTGGTTTCCAACTTCTTTACTGATAGTTTGGTTAGATGATTGCATAATATTTACATGTCTTTCATTCAATTAGCAGCAATAAATAATAAGACAGCAGATAGACAGAATAAACTTGTGACTTCACATCTTCTAGCAAAGTCTCTTCTTCTGGTGGAAACTCTGTATTTACTCCCAATTCTTTATTTTCTTCAGTTGTGCAGGTTAAAGTTAGTTTAATCTTCATTTACCTCCCAATTTATTTCCTTCTTGCTCTTCCCACTGGAGGTGGTCAGAATATACAAAACTTTCTCAGTCAAAATTCAGTCCCAGATTTAATACTCTTCCAATCCTCCTTTTGCAGCATCTGACAGGTACTTTACTCTCTCTTGTATTTTCCTGAATTCTTTTCACACCTTAGGCAGTGCCAGATGGGAACCTCTCTCACCTTTAAATAACCTTCCCAATTAGCAACACATTTCTTGTTACCTTTATGTTGTATCTTCTTTGCTTCTCCTATCAGTGCACTGTACTGTGATCTCTTGCTTTAGATGTAATTTGTAACACCTCTGTATCTTTCTGGATAAAAGTCTTCCCCTCTTTGCTGACTCCCAGGTACCTTGAGTTATCAGCTCCTTGTGGGAAAACTATTAGTTGAACTCAATTAAGCAATTAGCAGGAAAGACAGAATAAAAATTCTGTGTCTCCAACATAAGAGATAGCTCAAAACAATTAATGCAAAAATATGCTTCCTCTGCAGCAGGTTACTGTCACTGTGCATGCTCGTTAGGAGACATAGCACAAGCAGGTCTTCTTACCCCACTTCCAGCCTTGAATACTGGGTCACCCCAATAAGGGGGATGGGCTCTCACAGGGAAAGCTAAAAAAAAATGAGCTTAAAAGAGTCCAAACAATCTTTAAAGATATGTAGACGAGTCAACGGAAGGCTGACCCCTAAATGGGAACTTCTTTACTCCTTTTCTTTCACATAAATTAGAAGTAAAAATTTGAAGACATGAGACAGAGAACTCCTACTCGAACAAACATCCTTACTATTCCAAAACTTCCTGAAAGTGTCTTAAAATGGCTGGACTAAATAGAGTTGAGGCACCCAACCATAGCCCTCCAGGTGGGAGTGACTGAGGGGATGAATAGTGTGTTCTATATAGGGTCAGCGACATCTAGTGGTCAACCATGGGGGAGGGGGGAGTCTGTTGTCACACAAGGAATCATTTAGTTGTTTTACTATGGCCTCGTCTTCCCTGCAAATCCCTTTTACCCTTTGATCATCTAGGCGTCCAAACGACTCTCTCACAGGTTTTTTCCTTTAAATATACTTGAGAATTTTTTAAAAATTTTTGCCTCTTCCGCAAACTTAAAAAAAAATATTTTTGACTTGCCTTATTAATGCTTTAAATCTAACTTACCAGTGTTTATGCTCTTTCGTTCATTTGGATCCACCTTCCATACCTTGTGTAAGGAAGGAAGGAAAACTTCAACTTCTCCAACCCTGACACACAAACTAACCAGACATGACGTCACTCATGCAACGCCTTTAAATTTCCCAAACAGTGATGACGTAACCACTCGCGCTTCTTCTTTGGCGTCCTCGTGACGTAGGTGTACAGCCAAACACGGTCACGCGCCTTCAGAGCGTCCTACTTCCGAGGACCCTTCGTGATCGGCTGTTGCCCGGCTCAGAAGCAAAGGCTGTCCGTGGTGTCTAGTGTATAGCCTGAGTCGTACCCTTCAGAAAATGAATTGCCAGCCTGAGCTTTACTGCGCAAGTTGCGGTACTTTGAATGGTCGAAAACAGTGGCGTCCTTAAGGGGCTTGCCGTGACGGCTCCTTTTGAGGTGACATTGGGTCAGGCGGGCGGCGGGCAGTCGCTCATTGCGGAAGTAGCAGTGGCGAAAGTTGGCAGGAGGAGGAAGTGGCGAAGCGGTTCAGCTGAGAGACTTTGAGCGAGCAGAGTGAAAATCGGCGTTGCGCTTCTGCCCTCCGTCGTAGGAAGTTCTCGTATTTGGAGCCCGCGGTCGCTGCCGCTAATAATAATAGCAGAGCGCGATGCCGCTCTTCACTCCCAACCCTTTCGAGCAGGATGTGGGTGAGTGTATAAGCGGAGGGTGGGCCTCTAGCAGCGGCGGTTTCTTCAGCAGAGCACCCGAGATCATCCCCCCCCTGAATATGCGCGGGGTGGAGGAGGAAGGGTTTGTGTGTTCCTAGCGGGGAGACATTGTCGGGCTGTGTGCGGGGATACGGATCTGCCCCCGACCTTCCCTCTGCTCTTCGTACTGTGCTGTGCCTGTCATTTCTCAGTCTCATCAGTCCAAGGAGAAAGGGTAACGTGAAGGGGAAATTAAAAACATAATATATTTTGTATAGTTTATGATCATAGTTAATGTGGGTCAGAAGACTGAAATAATTATATGACTAGATTATTTGAAACAAGCTGCTACTTAAAATGCAGAATAAAAGATGTTTTATTCATGACCCTGATCAGTTTTCACTTATTTCAATTTGAAATGTCATAACCAGTGCGAAAATACTGTTTTTATGAAATCTGGATAATACTTTTTCCACAGAGTGCAGTAGTAATGGGCCCACGGTTATCTTGACTTTAGTACTGCCTAGTCTGTTATCATAGGAATGCACTTGGACACCTCAAGGAAAAGCCACAAACAATTGGAGAGATTTTTTATTTCTCCATAGAGTTAAATTTATATTTTTTTGTGGCAAGTGCTAGAATGTTATGTGTGCATTTGTAAAGATACATGCATTTGAAATGGTCGTATTAGCCTTACTTCCAGTGCTAATACAGGTGCTGTTTAATTCCATATAGTTAAGTGGACAAAAACAAGTGGTATCATTTTTATTGGATTAGTTTTTCAGAAATTACCTTTCTCCTTATCTCCAAGCTGATTGAAACCTATACCAAATAATTTGGGCATTAGCAAATGGGTATAGGCCGCTTGGTTGCAATCTCATATCAGAAAATTGCATTCAGGAACACTTTGGATGTCTTGTTATATTTGAATATTGGGTGAGGTTTTATGGTGTGATTGTCAGTCTTGATTACAATGTGTATCTCTAAATATGTATGATAGAATAGTGTTCTAAAGTGGTTTGGGGAAAAAAGAAAAAAAACCCCCAAAACTTTTTTGACCAAAAAAATATTTTGGATAAGTACTGCCATTTAAATAGAAAAATTAATTCTTGGCATTTAGTTTAGTCACTAATTGTGTTTAAAAAAAATAATTTCTGTCTTTTTATCCATAATGCTGAAAGGTAAAAGTACCTCCTCTGGAGGGGAAGACCTTGAGTATACTACTGTGGGATGTGCTGACATACTTTGGAATTTAAAAAATACAAATATATTTTATATTCCGCACTGTCTTATAAACACATTTTCAGACAGACTACTGCAGCTCCCTTTTACTAGGCTTCCCCTCAAGTCTACTAAAACCACTACGGTTACTTCAAAATGCATCCGCAAGACTCTTCTTAGGGACAAGGAAATTTGAACACATCACTCCCGCCTTGATTGCCCTGCACTGGCTTCCTGTACAATCCAGAATTCATTATAAAGTGTTATCCCTAATTTTCAGTATCGATCCATGCTTATTAGGAGTGACACTTCAACCCTACACACCAGAGACTTAGATCACAAAACAAAGGACTTCTAATGATAGCCTCCACTTGGAACACACACCAAATGCAAATAAGAGACCAAATGTTTTCAATAGCAGGCCCCAAGCTGTGGAACTTACTTCCAGAGCCATTACGTTAGATAATGGAAAGAGTTTCAAGCGTGAACTGAAAACATGGCTCTTTAGAAGGGTGTTTGATTTATCGTAAAATGCCAATATGCTGATAATTGCAATGACAGTACTAGAGATAATGCTGGTCGAGCAAGCAATATATATCGAATGATGTAATGGGTATTGCAAGTAGAATTTGTATTTACTGTTGACCTAGAAAAAGTATTAATATGAACTAAATTATTTTGATATCCTAGAATATGTATGACTGAATATGTACTTGCTATGGTGTTGAATTACAAGGTGAATGTTGATACAAAACATATGATCATAGACCATGAATATGAATGCTGATACTGTAAACTTGTGATCTTCTTTTGGAACAACAGTATATAAAACACCTAAATAAAAAATACATATTTAAGAACATTTCTATTCTGCTGATCCTAATGTAAATTATCCTTGACAGTTTACAAACAATACAAATAAGGTAAAAACATTACAGTACAACATAAAACAAGCAGCATAACGCAAAGACTTAAAAAAATATATCCATAACATAGTAAACTAATAACCAAAAGGTTTAAATGACTGAATGTTTAAACTAGTTTTGTATAGTTTTTGGACTGAACAAGAAGTTTGATTTTTGTTTCTACAACTTCTTTTTCCTATAAAATTGTTGACTGAGATTAAATCTGAAATGGAAGTCATAAAATGAAGTGTTAAAAAAACTTCTTTGACAGGATTCAGGCAGCTAGGAGTGTTGCAGATCTGTAGAGGGATAAAAGCCAACAACAAGCTGACCTATTTTTTTTCTTTCTCTCATCTCTTAAATCTTTCCTGCCAGGCTTCTGCAAAATCATCCCTGAGTTTTGCCAAGTGAATTACTGGCATCTCGGTGGGTAGAAGTTCATTCCGTTTTCAATCGTTCAATACTCTGTGATTCAGAAATCCTATTACTCATCAGAGGGTTCTCTTTCTTCCTGTGCTTCTGGAGATGATTCTCGGCCCTTGCTGATGACATTGCTAGCTGCCCATTGTGGCAACCATTTTCTATTTCTGTTTTTGACTTAATCCCCACTGTGCCAGACTAACAAAGGTCATCTTTTATTAAATACCACAGTTATGCCAAAATGTACTTTTTAGTATTACTATATGGAAGTGGCCATGGTAACTGCTTCAGGTTTTTAAGAAGGCTGGGGTAACCTACATGGTGTAGCCATGGTTATAATCTTACCATTGACAAACATGGGAAGGTCAACTATTTTGCACAACAGCCTCACTAGTCTTAGTGGCTCTATGGCTTATTATAAAGTGTGGAGCAAGATCTTGGGCAATAGAAAACGTCTGACGATTGTGATGTATTTGGTACAGCGAGGTCCTTAATCTGTATGAATGTATGTATGTCTGTGTAAAATGTGTATATTTACTTGCACACACCTGTAACAATCACATTTTAGTCTTTACATTAGATTTTTTTTTTAGCCCATACTTATTTTGTAGTTATTGTGCTTAAAATTGAGAAATATTTATGTGAGTAACTTAGTGAATGATGGCAGATAAAGACCAAAAAGGTGAATCAAGTTTGCCTAGCAAACTTTTTAAAAACCATTGTGTTTTTTTTGAGTAGTAGCAGCTGCAGCTCCATGCAGGCTACCCCTAAGTCATAATGTAACGGAAAGTTACCCCATTTCTTTATTTCCATTCTCTAACTAGCAGAGATCTTCTGTGTTTGTCCCATTACTGTTTTTGTCTTCACCACCTCTTTGGGGAAGGGCATTCCATGCATCCACCATCTTTTCCTTGAGAAATATTTTCTGACATTGTTCCTGCGTCTTCCTCCTTGGAGTTTCATATTGTGACTCAAGTTTCACAGCTTCCTTTCCATGGACACAGATTTAATTTTTGTTCATCATTAATTTCTTTCAAGTATTTGAAGGTCTGTATCATATCTCCCCTGTCTCTTTTACCTTCCAGAGAATAAATATATGGGTCTTACTTGAGATTTTGAAATGTCTTTTGAGTCTGCCGTGGCTTGTATTTTCTCAAGATCACAGAAAAAGATAAATGTGTCTTGTAGTATTGTGCTATACTGTACATAGGCCACTGCAATTAAGGGTTTGTAATACTTCCTCATGAACTTTGTACCATTTGTCAGTCAATTCTTCATGCCCACTTGCTGTGGTATGCAAATGGTTTGAAAAGGAAGATTATAAACTAAACAATTTTTATTTTAGGTAGTGTAATCTCTTTTGGGCATATCGCATTTAATTGGACTATTTCCAATTGGTTAATGTGTCCTTATTGTAAGGAATAGTATTTTGTTCCAAGGTTACATCGTTATGGTTTTACTTTTGTTTTATTCTTTGTACATTGTTTTTGTTTTATTGTTTTATTGTATCACCCACCTGAGTTCTTTGTAAACCGGCATGATGTGCTGCACGAATGTCGGTAAATAAAAGTTAATAAATAAAATAAATAAATAAATAAATTTCATTTTTGCTTGGTATTGGTACTGCAGTTTGCTAGATACAGTTAAACTTCGAGCTCCATGCATATAATTTCTTTTTGTCATCAAATTCGTGAAACCCAATCCTATCAAGTAAATTTGAATTTAGACACCACAAGCACTACTAAATCACAAACTTTAGAAAAAATTTTTTTTAGGATGAAGGTGGTGGTTTCATATATTTCAAAGGTAAAACCATCCAGGTCAAAACCTTTTTATTTTGAATCATAAACTCACCATCCGACCTCCCGTGTATTAATTTTTGTTGTGCTCAAATGTGTGTCAATTCACCTAATTTAATATTTAATTTCATGGCTACCCGCCACTCCTGCATCTATATAGAGCCAACTAGGCTTCTTCCATAAATGGCCACCGCCGCCGCTGCAAAGTACTTAGCTTAGTTGGAAACAAAAGAAGTTTTCAACTAAGCTAAGTACTTTGCGGTGATTTAGTAGTGCTTGTGGTGTCTAAATTCAAATTTACTTGATAGGGTTGGATTTCACGAATTTGATAATTTAGGGATGACTGAGCCCAGACCAATGGATCTTTCTGTAGTTGGTTTGTCATATTTTTTTTTTTTTGTGACATATCATCTGTGCCAAGAGGCTTTATTATGTGAAGACGCATTTAGTTGTGACTTGTCAATTACTGTCCAGAGTATTTTTGTTCAAGAAATATTTTTTCCCCGTCGATAGCAGGGCTGAATTAGCCATGCTGTCATGGGAACTGTCAATCAGACCCGGGAGGCTGAGCTTCAAAGTAGGTTTCAGATGTTTGGCTCTGAGGCTGCGCGTGAGTTCCCGTGCAGGAAAACCAGAATCTCCTCAGTCTGTTTTTTTCCACATGCGGGAACGCACGCAGAGCTTAAGTCTCCTCAGACTTGAAAATTTTGTCTGTGTTTTTTCTCAGCGTTTCTTCATTTTTTGTGGGTAAAAGATTATGCCAAGGCCTTCTGGTTTTAAACCCTGCTCCTGCGGGAAAATAATGTCCATAACAGATGGACACGAACAATGTTACCGGTGTCTGGGTCTAGACCACAGGCAGGAATCCTGTCAGCACTGCGGAAGGATGTCCCCGAGAGCCCGCAGGCAAAGAGCTGATAAGAATACAGGCTTTGAGAGCAGCGGTGGCAGGATTGTATGCCCTCACTCTTCCCCGGGGCTTGTGAAATCAATGCCCTTACAGGTGCATAGAGCAGCGTCATTGGAGCTGACCGCCTGAAAGATTAAGAAACACGGCACCGGTAGTAAAGAGCGGGTAGATGCGTCAGAGCGTCAATATCTGAGCGTTCATGCATTGTCAAGCAGTGGGGATCAGACTCCCTCGACGCACAAAAAGGCCCATACCAAGACAAAGAAACCGATGCATGAAGCGTTGCGCCATCACCTCTCCGACTCAATGCAACAAGAGTCGGCATTGACATAGGCGGAGCCGGTGCCGGCAGCGCTTGTGTCGACTTCAAAATCATCGCACCCGAAGCAAGACCCGACGCCAAAAGCATCGGTGCCGAAGCACTTGGAACCCGACCCGAGGCGCCGTCAGCCATCTGCGACGCAATCCAAGAGGTCTTCGAAGCAGAGATCACTGACATCGGCGTGCTCATCGACACAGCTGAAACAGGCACCAAAAAGGTCGGCGCAATCAGATCCACAAGCAGCCAAACGGAGAAAGACGACATCCCATCAAAGTTCTTCTATGCAGGAACCCCTACAATCCACCGTAGGTAAGTTCACACAATCGACTCGTCCACAGTGGAGTCCTCAACACTCTGCAGGGTATGCATCCTCGTCTGAACATGACTCCGTGGAGGGATCTGATGCTGAGTGGGTGAGGGTAGCTTCTCACTCATCTGCGTCGTCAACTTCCTCTGTACAAGTTTATTCGGATTTGTCTTCCACTTCTAGGCACTGTGCCTCTGCTTATACCTTACAGGAACCATTGACAAGGAAACAAGAAGCAACGGGAGAGCTACTATATCAAAAATGTCAGCGTCCAGCACCTGACGCAGATATCTTGTCGGCAGCACTGCCACCGCAAGGCAAATCTAAGTCGGAGAAGAAGAAGATCATGCCTCCTCAAACCCGAGAAGTGTTTACACAGCTTTCTGAGGCTGTATCAGGATTTATCCACCTTTGATCTGACTTCCTCATCCCTGAGCACAGTAGTTCCATTGCCAGAACCCACGCGGGTTCCATCTCCTGATAGACCGCTATCTCCGGTAACCGGCCTGCATTCCCCTCCGCCGATGCAGCAGTGGGAAACCTGAGAGATCAGTCAACGACCACTTACCCTAACTTCTCCAGAAACGTCCACGGGATATCCTTCGGACACTCCAGATGAGCCTTCGGAACACTACTCTCCGCCGGAGGATTTGACATAACTGAAATTTTTGGAGAAACTCGGGTCCGTTCTTAATCTTGAAGTGTAAAAACTTCCGGATCCTAGGGCAGAAACATTGAATCTCTTAAAGATCTTTCATCTTCCATTGGAGCCCTTGTCTCTTCCCGCTCATAGTCTTGGACTGTGTGTTGGAGGAGTCATGGGAGACTCCATATACGATTCCAGCGGTCTCCTAAAAGACAGATCTCAAGTTTAAAATGAAGCAGTCTGCCTACTATTCAGTGAATCAGTTACCATACACGTCCATTGTTGTAGAATCAGAAATGCACAGAGCAAAAAAGACTCGACTGCACTCCGCCACTCCTCCAGGGAAGGAACATTGCTACTTGGATGAGTTTGCACGCCGTTCTTTTCAAGCAACTATGTTAAATGCAAGAATTAATCGTCGTCAGTTCTACATAGTGCAGTAGCTGCATGAATGTTTGCAAATGCTCAAACACCATAAGAACATGCCATACTGGGTCAGACCAAGGGTCCATCAAGCCCAGCATCCTGTTTCCAACAGTGGCCAATCCAGGCCATAAGAACCTGGCAAGTACCCAAAAACTAAGTCTATTCCATGTTACCATTGCTAGTAATAGCAGTTCTAAGTCAACTCAATTAATAGCAGGTAATGGACTTCTCCTCCAAGAACTTATCCAATCCTTTTTTAAATACAGCTATACTAACTGCACTAACCACATCCTCTGGCAACAAATTCCAGAGTTTAATTGTGCGTTGAGTGAAAAAGAACTTTCTCCGATTAGATTTAAATGTGCCACATGCTAACTTCATGGAGTGCCCCCTAGTCTTTCTATTATCCGAAAGAGTAAAAAACCGATTCACATCTACCCGTTCTAGACCTCTCATGATTTTAAACACCTCTATCATATCCCCTCTCAGCAGTCTCTTCTCAAAGCTGAAAAGTCCTAACCTCTTTAGTCTTTCCTCATAGGGGAGCTGTTCCATTCCCCTTATTATTTTGATAGCCCTTCTCTGTAACTTCTCCATCGCAATTATCTTTTTTGAGATGTGGTGACCAGAATTGTACACAGTATTCAAGGTGCGGTCTCACCATGGAGCAATACAGAGGCATTATGACATTTTCCGTTTTATTCACCATTCCCTTTCTAATAATTCCCAACGTTCTGTTTTCTTTTTTGACTGCTGCAGCACACTGAACAGATGATTCAATGTGTTATCCACTAAGATGCCTAGATCTCTTTCTTGGGTTGTAGCACCTAATATGGAACCTAACATTGTGTAACTATAGCATGGGTTATTTTTCCCTATATGCATCACCTTGCACTTATCTACATTAAATTTCATCTGCCATTTGGGTGCCCAATTTTCCAGTCTCACAAGGTCTTCCTGCAATTTATCACAATCTGCTTGTGATTTAACTACTCTGAACAATTTTGTATCATCTGCAAATTTGATTATCTCACTCGTCGTATTTCTTTCCAGATCATTTATAAATATATTGAAAAGTAAGGGTCCCAATACAGATCCCTGAGGCATTCCACTGCCCACTCCCTTCCACTGAGTAAATTGTCCATTTAATCCTACTCTGTTTCCTGTCTTTTAGCCAATTTGTAATCCACGAAAGGACATCGCCACCTATCCCATGACATTTTTGCTTTTCCCAAAAGCCTCTCATGAGGAACTTTGTCAAATGCCTTCTGAAAATCCAAGTACACTACACCTACCGGTTCACCTTTATCCACATGTTTATTAACTCCTTCAAAAAATGAAGCAGATTTGTGAGGCAAGACTTGCCTTGGGTAAAGCCATGCTGACTTTGTTCTATTAAACCATGTGTTTCTATATGTTCTGTGACTTTGATGTTTAGAACACTTTCCACTATTTTTCTTGGCACTGAAGTCAGGCTAACCAGCACCTGATCTGTCTACTTCCCTTCCTCAACCTATCTTAGATATGGAAGAGGGAATTCGCCACTTGTTGCGTACCGTATATGAGGCTTTCGAGACCTTATCATGAGCATCGGCCTCTGCAATTGCGGCACATTGGATGGCATGGCTGAGAGCCAGTGCCATAAGGGAGGATGTGCACGGTAAACTGGTGTACTTGCCTTGTAAGGGGGACAGTCTTTTCGGAAGCCGCTTCCAGGAGACAGTGGCTCAGCTGAAGGAGCAATCGGTTGCAGTACAATCACTGATGCATCCTCAATCCTATTCTACATCCTCCAGATGTTATGCTTCATCTTGTCGACAATCATTCCACCATCAACCATAACGCCGTATGCATTTTATAGGCCACAACCATACCAACTGCTGGAAAGGGTACCACAGCAACAGATACAAAACCGAAGGGGCCAGCCTCGAGCTCAGAGAACTCGGAGCCAACCACCTGCTTCTGCCCCCAAAACTCCTTCCTCTTTTTAGGAGTCGCTCAGCCACCACCATCGCCACAGTTGACCACGGGAAGAATCACATCATATATCCAGGAGTGGGAAAAGATAATTACCAATCAGTGGGTTCTAGATATAGTCCAATACTGTTACCAACTTCAATTTATAACATGGCCTCCACTCCCGTCGATATTCACCAAGGGGAGAACATCGAATCAGGACCAATTGGGGGTAGAAATATCATCCCTATTACGACAACGGGCGATACATCTCGTCTCCCCCTCTTCCCAAACTACGGGGTTCTACTCTCTATATTTCCTAATTCCCAAGAAGTCGGGCAATTTACGCGCCTTCCTGGATCTTTGAGAGCTGAACAAATATCTAGTCAAAAATTCAAGATGTCCCTCAAATCCATTCTCCCTCTGCTGCAGCACAACGATTGGATGTGTTCCATAGATCTGAAGGATGCATATACACATATTCCAATACACCAGTCTTACTGGCATTACCTATCCTTCCAGTTCAAGGCACAACACTACCAATACAAAGTTCTGCCGTTCGGACTTTCAGCGGCACCCAGTACAAAGTGCATGGCGGTGGTGTTGGCATTCCTTCGACAGAAGGGTATCAAAATATTTCCAAACCTGGACGATTGGCTCATAGTAGCCTCCAACCCGGAAACGTTACGTGTTCATCTGCAGGACACTATCGGTTGTGTGAACAATTTGGGTCTGATCATAAACTACGAGAAATCCAACCTCACATCCACACAACTGATACAATTCATAGGAGCTCGACTGGACACGACCAGGAACAGAGCTTTTCTCCCAGAAGAGAGGGAAGTCATTATATGACAGCTTCTACAGTCACTTCAAATCACTCAATCACCGTCAGCACGTCAGGTTCTGACAGTTTTAGGCCACATGGCCGCAGCTATTCATACTGTACCAACTACCAAACTACACATGCGCCGTCTACAGTGGGGTCTAAAGTGGCAGTGGAGTCAGCACTCTCAACTGTTAACATGGAAGTTATCCTTAACCTAAGAGATGTGGAAGGGCATATATTGGTGGCTGAACAAGACCACGCTCAACAAAGGCGCCCCGTTCAACCTCTTTCCAGACAATGCAGTACTAACCACAGACACCTCTCCCGCAAGGGATGGGGTGCACACCTCGACCACCTGGAGACACAAGGCCTGTGGTCCTTGACCGAATAACATTTCCAAATCAATCTGCTAGAACTCAGAGCAATTCGATACACATTGTAGACCTTTGTCTCCCACCTACGGGGCCGACGAGTCATGGTCTACACGGACAATAAAGTGGCCATGTTCTATATAAAGAAACAAGGAGGGTCCGGTTCTTTGAACCTTTTGCAGGGAAGCGATCATCATTCTAGAATGGGCAGCCCGTCATTCCATTCAACTACAGGCAACATATCTACCCGGAGTGGCCAACATTCGGGCAGACAAATTGAGTCGGATATTTCATCCCCACAAATGGTCGCTTCATCCACGAGTGACGCAAAGGATTTTTGCGACATGGGGAGTTCCGACCCTAGATCTCTTCACTACGGAATTCAACAGGAAAGTCACGCGCTTCTGTTCAATTTGGCCCAGCAACCAAAGGACAGCACAGGACGCTTTCCTCATTCCTTGGACGGAAAAACTGCTATATGCGTTTCCCCCAATTCCACTGATAACCAGAACAATTTAGAAGTGCATGCGGGACCGAGCACAACTCATTCTCATTGAGCCCGCATGGCCAAGGCAATCGTGGTACACACACCTCCTGCAGCTCTCCATAGACAACCCAATCCGACTGCCCGACCAAGAGAATTTCCTGTCTCAAGAAGAAGGAACCCTCTTTCACCCGATGCATTCCTCCCTCCACCTCACAGTGTGGAGATTGAACGGGTCCTCCTAGCGGAACAAGGGCTGTCGTGTGAGGTACAAGAAGTGTACCTCACACGACCAGAAGGAATTACTCCTTCAAATGGAAAAAGTACGCCGATTTTGGTGCAGATCCAGGGGCCTGGATTCATTACTTTGTTCCCCTGAACGCTTATTAGACTACCTTCACAAACTATACGTGGCAGGCCTAGCCACGTCATCAGTTAGGGTTCATCTCAGTGCCATTGCGGCGTTCCACAGACCACATCAAGGTCAGCCAATATCCGTACATCCAACGATATCTCATTTCATCAGGGGTCTAACACAATTAAGGTCTCCTGTCTCCAAACCTTCACTAGTGTGGGATCTGAACGTGGTCTTGGAACAACTAATGTTGTTTCCATTCAAGCCCTTGGACTCTGCTCACCTTAAATACCTAACGTGGAAAGTCGTCATCTTGGTAGCAGTAACGTCAGCGCACAGTCAGTGAGTTGCAGGCTTTAGTTCACTATAGCTCGTACCTTCAATTCTGCCATCACAAGGTCATCCTTAGGACACATCCATCCTTCTTACCAAAGGTGGTCTCACAATTTCACCTGCATCAGACAATAGAACTACCCATTTTCTGTCCAAAACCACACCATAATGACCGAGAGCGGCTCTTATACACGCTAGACTGCAAGAGAGCATTGGCCTGTTACAAGCAACGGACCGCTTCACCATCAAGAGAGCCTCACAGTTGTTCGTCTCTTTCAATCCAATTGCCTCTGGATTGCCAGTGGCAAAATGGACTATTTCCAGCTGGATTGCTCAATGCATCCAGTTTTGCCATCAGAAGTGGAATGTCACCCTCTCTGCTCCACCCAAGGCGCTCACCAAGTAAGAGCAGTGGCCACTTATTTTATTTATTTATTTAGAACTTTTTTATACCGACATTCAACTGACATGTTCAACCATTGGACATATGCAAAGCGGCTACATGGTCATCCCTTCATACATTCACGTCCCACTACTGCCTGGACCAACACACGGCTGAAGATGCTACGTTGGGACGGGCCATTCTAGATTCACTAAATACACGGTCGACTGCCACCTGAGCAGGATCATGCTTACAGGACTAATACAACTACAAACTATGGCGTGATTGGGAGTTTAGGACTCCCTTGACAGCATATCTTATTCAGCCCTGCTATCGACGGGGGGAAAAGCAAGCTTGCTTACAGTAATCGGTGTTTCCGTAGATATCAGGATGAATTAATGCTGACCCACCCACCTTCCTGTACAGTCAACATCACTCTATATCCTTCTTAAGCTTGCTTTCTTACAGTCTGAGGAGATTCTGGTTTTCCTGCTCTGGAACTCACGCGCAGCCTCAGAGCCAAACATCTGAAACCTACTTTGAAGCTCCGCCTCCCGGGCCTGATTGACAGTTCCCATGATAGCATGGCTAATTCATCCTGCTATCTATGGAAACACCTTTTACGGTACACAAACTTGCTTTTATTCCTTTTTTTTTTTTTTTTTTTTTTTAAATGGTATGTTACTAAGTGTTTTATTTGTTTTCTAGTTTAGAAGAAAAAAGAAAATTCTGTTGTGCTGTTAGCACCAAAAACCATTTGAAAATGGTAAGGTCACCGTATTAGACTCTCATACAGGTACAAGGATTACAGCTATAGCTCCTAATCCAATGTGCATTTATCCATCAGAAGCTGGACATCTGAAATCTCAGCAAGAGTGCTGGTTTTACATGATGCCACCTGACTTTGAATACTATTTTTTTTGTTTTTATTTTGTAGTTGGTCTTTAAGATAAACACGATGATGTGGACAATAAAGTGTTGGCCTGTTTTCTTCTGCCTCCTCCCATCCTCCTTTAGGCTTCTAGCTCAGTTATTTCCAGTCTGTTTTGGGCTACCGAACTATGAGCTTTCATACACAAGTATGGGGCAATTACCTCCATTTTTATATCTCCTCCCAACTCGACATACCCATCATAGTGACAGTCCTTGGCCAGGACCCATAAACCATGGTTCCCTGTAAAGCTTAACGAATGTGTACCCTAAGTCTGGCCACTAGGTATTACTGTTGTACCATGGCTAAGACACCTTCCAAAGACCGAACATTTTCTTCTCTGGCCAGTCTTTGGTAAAAGAGTTCTGGCCTGAGAATGAGACCTAGGTCCTTTTGCATGCACTTTCACTGAGCCATCAGGCTTGTCCTCATTCTGCATTTTATAAAAATGTTTGCACTTTTTCTGCTTGTAAAGACTTTTTGATACTAGTATCACAATTGGATGAGCATTTCTTTGACAAGACTCCATAGTTGTTGGAATTGTTTTGTAGTTTAGACACAAACTAGAGCTTGAAATCCAGTGTTGATGTCATGAGATGTGGTCTGTAGTAGAATTGCATATAATTAGGGGCCTTCATTTTTGGTTTATAATTTTTCTTGGGAATTTATCAGGGTTTTGTTGGCAGAAGCCAGAAAGATAAAACAGTATTAAGCAGATTCTTTCACTTCCGCATGCAGCAGCATTCCACTCTCTGCCCGCCCCCCAGTATTCATCCTTACCGGTGGTGGTGGCTCCAGGTTCCTCCTCCCTCTTTTTGGTAGCATGCTTGTGTGATTCCCATGCACTGTACTTTTGGTTTTGCTGGGGGCCCAGGCAGTGCTTCTTGTGAGGGATCTGGGGTGGGGGAGTCTGCTTCAAATACCGCCTCGGTGGCACCAGACAACACGTGCTTTGCGAGGTGGGGGATGAGAGTCGGGGCTTGAAACACATTACCAACAGCACTGAAGGGCAAGCTCCGTTGGCTGGTGGAACCTAATTCAGAGCACATGCTTTGCCCACACTGACTTTCAGCAGTGCTGGGAGGACTTGAAATGCTGCATCTACATCGCTAAATCTGTCTATAATCAGGCTAAAATTAGAGTGAAAATTGGTTTGTATCAATTGTTACTTCTGGAAAAATCTGGGACTTGAAAATCAGTTTAAAATGAAAATGAAGGACACTACATCTCTTTTGGCACTGTTTTTTTACCCATGTTGCTGCTATAACTTCCTATGACATTTCTCTAATCATTTACTGCACCTTTCAAATTATTTGTAAACCAATGTGATATGTAAATCGAACACTGGAATATAAAAACAAATAAAATTAAATAAAACTACATATAATTAACTTCAGAATCCTCCAACTCCTGAGCTCTGCAATAGTAATTTGCTTGATAGAACTCCAGATCTGTGCATTTTGTATGCATAATTATCATTACTGATGGTTTTAAGTCCCATAATTTTCTATGACCTTTGCCCTGATCCACCTTCAACCTTGAGCTATCACTGGCAAGATGTAGAATAAATCCAAGAATTTTATTTATTTAAAATGTATATACTACATATCAAAATTTCTATGCGGTTTACAGATGAATGTGTTGCATCCGTCTGTCCTAGATCGCTTCGCCCCGTTCGCCTCACCTTGTTCATGGCTCCTCCTGCTTACCTTGGGAAAATGGCTACCTCCGCATCTGCAAGCCACCCTCTCCGGCGTCCCCGGAATGGCTATGATGCTGCCTCCCGCCATGCTCCTCCCAAGGACCTACTAGGGTGCATGCTACCCTCATCTTTATTCCAGCTACGGCGCGAACCTCGGGGGCGTCCCCCTCAAGTGACATCACACTGTCCGGGTATTTAGCCTGCCCTTACGTGCTAGCTAATCGAGTTAGCAAGGACTGGATTCGGACTTGGAATCATCCGGTCTCCTCAGGGGCCCTCTGCTTTATTTCAGGTGCCTTACAGGGATCAGGTACTTGCTCCTCGAGGGCCTGTTCTCCCTGCCTCTGTGCCAGTACCATTTACTTCAGCCTGGTGGAATCGTATACCTACAGCTACCATCTAGTGAGTAATCTTAACTCTGTCTCATCTACAGCATTGCCTTGCTGGGAAACCTACACCGGAATTCCCCTATACCAACGGAGTTAGAAGGGTACCTTCTGCCAAGGGTCCTGAGACTGCTACATTCAGACTACCTTACTACTGCCACCTCTGGTGGTATACATCAAGCTGTACAATAAAAGATCTAATTCTTTGTTTGTGCGTCCTGAGTCTAGCCCAGTACTGTGGCTCCCCAAGGGGCTCCTCCCTGTGGGCGTGGATATCTGCCACAGTACCCAAGAATCCACCCAAACACCGCTTTACCATAACAGAATGTGCCATTCATAAAAACAATAAAACATAAATAACTAAAAACATTGAATAATAAACATAAGACAATACAGATAAAAGTAAGTCCTTTCACTCAATCCCACTAAATCTTCTCCCTGTTCAGATTCAAGTCAAAGTTCTCATTGCTATGCTTTTCTTCCTTCATTCTCCCTACTTCTATGACTCCTGTGTAGTCCCTCCTGGCTTGTTAGAATAGATGTTTGTTAATCCATCTCACTTTACCTACTTGTTTCTTCATCTCCTGTCAAAGCTTTTTGTGATCTGGTTTATTCTGTGATGGAGCTGTCATCCTGTACATTTGTTTATCTCCTGGAAATAAGGTGGAATAGCAATTTGGGAAGACTAGGTTTAAAAAAAAAAAAAAAAGTGAGTCTGTGCAGGAAGCCAAATAGTGATATTTTGTGGGATAAAGAATACCTAGTGAGGCTTTTGTGTCTTAGAGGTATGGCGTGCATCCTTAATATAAAATACATGAATCTCATGCCTTTTGAAGTTGGTCTCCTGTAGGAAAAACAGCAGTGGGCATATGCAGGCCATGGCATCAGTACAGACTAGAGGCAAGAAGCTTGAAACAGCTGCTCATGCTTCAGTGACAAGCCTGTGTGATTAGTATATGCTGTCCATGACTTATTTGTCCCCACTCCATGGAGATCAATGGGAGAACTCTGCATTCCCAATACTAAACTATTTAATCCCTCTACGGAACTGAGACGGTTAACTGCAGTTCTAAGCAAAAAATAACAGAATTCTAAAGCTAAGACGTAAAGGCCAGGGCGAATTAGACTGAAGTGAAAAAGACACCGCACATCAAAGGTTTACTCTACTTACTACAATGAGAGAAAAAGTGAATGGCTTAGCTAGCTGTAAATGTGTGGGGAATTGCCGGCATGTGTCTAAAATCACCTTTTACCATCTACACTTTGTTTATTCTGCAGCCATCATTGATGGCTGCTGTGTCCATAAAAGAACACCTTTCACTTTCTCTCTATCACTCTGCAATCCTTCGTCTCTGCATTGTTGTCATGATCTTATTACTCGGCTTAAGATGTGTTGTAGCAATTCCTGCCAGAAGTCATGGTGCTGGCAATAAGCATATCTGTAAGAAGAAAATCTTTCAAAATGTTCATGTAGCTATGAAAAAATGCTTATTTACTTCTATATTATAGCTTATCATGGTTTTGAAACATGTGCCATTGTCATGTTGTTTTTGATTTGAGTATCTTGTTAACTCCTAGCATATCTTTGTAAGACGAAACAGATCTCTTGCAGTCTGCACTGAGCTGGAAGACAGGATGGTGACCTATCGTCTACAATCTGGTAAATTGCTGGAGCTGAGGCAGCACAGATTTACCAGGGCAAGGTCTTGTCAGAGAGAGCTGATTTTTTTTTTGATTGGGTGACTAGAGAATTGGATCAAGGAAGAGTGTTTTGATGTGATCTACTTGGATTTCAGCAAAACCTTTGATACAGTCCCCATAGGAGGCTTGGGAGTGGGCACCAAGGTGGTGGCATGGATTACAGACAGGTTGACTGACAGGAGTCGGCGTGTAATGGTAAATGGAACCTACTCTGAAGAGAGAGCCTTTAGTGGAGTGTCACAAGGATCGGTTTTGGGACCGGCTCTCTTGAATGACATTGTGGCAGGGATAGAAGGTAAAGATACTAAGATCTGCAACAGAGTGGACATGCCTGAAGGAATAGAGAGAATGAAAAAATGATTTAAGAAAGCTTGAAGAGAGGTTGAAGATTTGGCAACTGGGATTCAGTGCCGAGAAGTGCATAGTCATGCATCTGGGACATGATAATCCGAAAGAGTTGTAGGAGATGATGGGATGAAAGATTAATATACACGGACTGGGAGAGGGAACTTGGGGTGATGGTGTCTGGTGATCTGAAGGTGGCAAAGCAATTGTGACAAGGTGAGAGTGAAAGCCAGAAGAATGCTGGGCTGCATAGAGAAGTGAGGCCTTGGTGAAGCTTTCATGGAGTACTGTGTTCAGTTCTAGAGCCCGTATCTCAAATGAATGACAAGGATGGAAGCAGTCCAGAAAAAGGTGACCAAAATGGTGTGGGGGCTGTATTGGAAGACTTATGAGACGAGGCTAAAGGATCTAAATATGATTACCATGGAAGAGAGGAGGTGCAGGGGAGATATGATACCAACTTTTAAATACCTGAAAGGTTTTAATGATGTACAAACTTTGAATCTTTTTCATTGGAAAGGAAACTTTAGATCTAGGGGTCACAAAATGAAACTCAAGGGAGGACGACTCAGAACCAACATCAGGAAATATTTCTTTATGGAGATGGGGTGGATGCCTGGAATGCCCTTTCAGAAGAGGTGGTGAGGATGAAAACGGTAAACAAATTCAAAAGAGCATGGGATAAACACTGGATTCCTAAAGGGTGCATGGGAGGTAACCTGCACGGAGCAGCAGTTACTCCCCTTATCTTATTAGACGGCATGGGGATTACTGCCCTTAACCTTTAGCCTTGATGTTTTTAATGCAGTTCACCATTGCTCTCCGGTTTGGCAGGGGCAGAAAGGGGATCTGGATTCAGACGACAGTCAATGCTGTGCCCCAAACTTTACGGTAGAGGGTACTGAAATGCAGACAGTCAAACACAGAACTGCTTCTATGGCCAAGTCCAAAAGCAAAGCATGTTCAAGCAGCATTATCTGAATTATGAAGAAGGCTGTCACCCCGAAAAATGTTGCAAGCAGTAATTTTGTTCAGAGTTTGATTTTGGTTGTAAATATTATTACCCTTAACATAAGGCTTGGGGATAATTTGCATGGAGCAGCAGTTAGTACCCTTAACAGAAACATGAGGTAACCTGCATGAAGCAGCAATTACTACCATAACTGTCTGGACCATTTGGTCCAGACAGTTTTCTGCCATCATTACTATGTTCACCATGACTGATAGCCAAATTCAGAAAGTGATCTTTCAAGTTTCATCAAATTCAACACTGTCAAGTTACGTCATTTTAGTACCTGCACTTCTTAAGCTAGGAAACTATCTGTTATTGCTGGGCGTTGTCTTCAAGCATTGGAATAGGATCACGCATTTTTCAGTTCGAGAGCAAGCTTGATTGGGTTTAAATGCCCAGCAAACTTTAAAAAAAAATTTTAGTGGGCTGTCAGAAGTGTAGGTTTTGACTTTAGTATAATTTTCTTCAAGGGCCATCTTAGCCAGCATGTTGTCAATCATTTAATTGAATGACTTTGCTCAGGTGGCAAGATTTGCCAAATTTGCCATCTTGTGTGCTCAGAAGTATGGTCTTTCAGAAGAAGGGAGTGTTGCTATTTTTCTTGGTACAAGCACTATTGGTGCAGCTGCTTTTACTTCTGTTTATTTTCAAAAAGTTAACAAATTTCACCTTTGCTAATACCCAGTCTCAAAAATCCAATAATCCTGCTGGTAATTTGAATGGAAATGGACAGCTTCAAGACAACTGTTCCATCTTGTAATTACTGGTGATGGTGAAGCTGCTGGCATATATATTTTTTTCTCTTGCAATGATTGGTGGAACAGTTCTTTGGGCAGGGCAGGCAGTGAATGCATGGCTCACAGCAATCACCAGTTCATTCACTTTTCCAAAGGTTTTCTCCAGCCAGGTAACACCTGCTGAGTTTAAGAAGATGCCCAATGCATGTCAGGTGCACTGCATTTAGAAAGTGCTATTAGACTTTGTTCCTGCATTTTGTTCTTACATATTGTGTTGTCAGTAACACAGTTGGGTATTTTTGAAAACACAAAATCCATCTATTTGGATGCTTACCTGCAAAAAGGTAAGCATCTATATGGATGCTTACCTTTTTGCAGACTAATTGACTCCTCTCTTGACCATAAAAACCTCTTTAAAATCTTTATAATCTTTGCCCTGCCACGTTCTCTGTTTTCTTAGTGGTTGGTTTGCAGTTTTATTCTTTTTCTCAAATCCATAGTTATTTTCAAACATTTCCTGCATAGAACTTTATTAAAAGACTCTCTAAACTGAGCAGATTGGTATTTAGTAGTAATATAAAAGGGAGCAAAAAAGAGAGGCATAGTTCGAAACTCATGAGTGGCAGTGAAGAAAGGACTGAGAGAGTGTCTATGCTGCTTTGTGGAGGAGGGATTGATTTAGGAGCTACCATGTTCAATGGTTTAACTTTTTTTTTTATTAAATAGAATCATTTCTGTTATGAAAAGGACTTCTTGAGGCTGCTTCAGTGGAAATCTGGTTTTGTTATAGATCCCATAATCTACCTTTTGTAGCTGTCATAACGTTATGTGGACATTGCTTTCAAGAATATTTTCTTGAAAGACACTGACTGGCAGCAGATGCTGCTGTCTCCACACTTCCAGCTTCCACCCTTCACATACAAGAAGGGCCATTATTCGCAGCCAGGTAAAGGTTATTGCCGTGCATCACCATATATGCTACGATATCTATCTCTGGTATTACCTTTTTAAAATATCCTTTTTTTTGCTAACCTTTAATTTCCATATATTCAGCTGACTAACATGGCAGCCACACTATGATATCCAAGAATGTTTTAGCAATTCCCATGAGAAGTCATTAAGTGTAAATTTCCTGAGCAGAAGACAGTTTGCATGCTATATTGTGGTGATCCCTGCTTGTTCCAAAAAAAAAAAAAAATCAAATTGCTCTTCCCAAAAGTAATAGCATAAGAGTGAAAAAATTGAGACAGATAAAAGAACATGATCTCACCTTACTGTTCTGATATTTCAGCTGTGATGCAGCAAATTCTACTATAGAAGGAAAAACTTTTTACCTGCTTGTTTCTTAGTTAGAAATTCTCCAGTTACTTAAGTTGCCAGACACTAAAACTTTATATGTGCTTTATGCCACGGAGTTTATATAATAATTTTTTTATTTTGAAACCATTGAAATAAAAATGCCAGTGTTTTAAGCAAGAGCAGTAGTTTTCTATGGCAAAAATAAGCCAAAATCATAGTTAAGGAGGTGAGCAGTTTGGTTGGACGCTTTCTGGCCTTCAGGATCCAGAGCACCCAGGTCCCTCCACGTGGCAACGTGCAGCACTTGCCATTGAGTTACTAGGGCTGGTCCTGAGATATTCTGTTAATACATGTAAAGCAGAGCTCTCGCATGAGACTAAACTTGGAGGTTTTAAAAACTGGATGTGACAAGAATAAAAGGAGCTCACTTTTTATTCTATAGAATGTAATAACCTGGTAAGTAAAATACTGGACCTAGAAATAAGACCCAAAAGAGGCCGCAGCTGTCAATGGTACAAAAAGCTTTTTGTTTTGAGGAAGAAATATTGCTACTCTGTGCTTTTACATCTTTCTGTTCTTTAATGTAATAGCGGCTACAGTGACATACTCTGTCAATTATTCTGCATTCTATGAAAGTTAATAAAATTGAATTATCAAACCCTCTTTCCTGAAAAAGGAGCACACTGAGTAAAAGCATGTGCAGAGAACCAGACGGGTGCCATCATTTATGAAAGAATCTGTTTAAAGTCTGCCCAGAATAGCGAGGCAGGAAATGCCCAACTTCAACACTTGAGTGCCTGATTTCAGTCGTGTTTTGTGTTTCTCCTGCCAGCATTAGAGCAACATCTTGCCTTGTTTGTAAGGTATTCTTATGCTTTAAAGAGGATTTCATTCATTAGGAAATTAAGCCATCTGATTGCTTGCTTGCTTTGAGGTTTGGATTTACTAAAGTGACTCTTATGCTCTACTTAAAAGCTGCTTGCCAGAAATGTTCAAGCCTGTTCTTGGTGGTGCATGTGAAAAGTAAGTTAGGAGTCAATGGGGACGTTTCCTTTTGATAACCTAAAGGAAATATGCATTAATGCTGCAAAGAGTTGGTTTTTTTTTTTTTCATGGTGTGTGTTGCATTACAGCATCCAGGACTCATCTGAAAAGAAAACCCTCTGGTTTCACAGACTATTACCATCTTTTAAGTTCTTTATACTGAATATTTTAATATGAATTTAAAGTGTTCAAAAATAGCACTGAAAGGAAAGAGTTTGTTTTTAAGAAACATATTCTGAATTGAAAGCAAAGTAGATAGTTTGATTTACTTACTAAAATTTGATTACACCGCTCTTCCCTTAATGCATCAAAATAGTACACAATAAAAAAAAAAAAAGTCCTTCTGCATCATGCATATAAAACAAAACTCCCTCCTCCCATCAATTTGTGCAACAAGATTTAGAGCATACATAAAAAGTCCCCTCTTCCCACTGCTTGCTGCCTTCCCCCACTGAACTATGTCCTGAACTCTGAGCAGCAGAGTCTGGAGCAAACAACTTAAAAAGGTCTTAGTTTCCTAATGTACCACTGACCCTATATAAAACCTAGACAAAAAAAGGGGGGGGGGGGGGGGGCAAGGAACACTATAATAATGCTTTAACTCCCTGTTACTGGCAGGATCTGGCCAAGCAGCCAGCCTTTCACTATTTTCCTAAAAGTTCAGATTGTCCGGAATATTGAATGGAACAGAATTTTACAGGACCAGACTAAAAAAGCTGAATGCCATCCATCTCGTTGCAGTTCGATGCAGGAACAGCAAGCAAAGTTTGCTGGGAAGATCTCAATCGCATGGCAGGAGTGTAGTGTAATAATTACTGTGCAAGATATTTTGGAGTCCCATAATGCAGGGACTGAAATACCTTGTGCAGCGATTATCATATGAAACCTGTGGGGTGGGTTAATAGTTTTGTTGCAGGAGCTGATTCCATGAACATCAGTATGTTTCCCCCTCAAATTTACTTTGATTAGTATAGTGCATGGTCGGTTCAAAATGTCCATAGAGATCTCTGCCTGAACACAAAGGATGAATGATTAATTGTCTATTGTTCCTCTCTGCAATGACCACATTATTGTACCCGATTCTGCCCTGTGTAGTTCTTTGGAAGTACCAAGGTCTTTTCATCCGTGCAGTGAGGTGCAAATGAGAGACTACTGCTTAGCTTGACCTATAGTAACAGAGCAAATGTGTGTGCTTTGTGTGTCTGGTGCTGTCATTTAGCTTCTTGTTTCTAAATTTTTTCCACTACCTCTCATTGTGAGTCAGTTGATAAAACCTTGGTTTAATTTGGTTTACTTTGTCGACAAAGTTCAGTTAAAAGCTTGTACAGCTTGCAGGAGTTTGTACAGGAATCCCGGCTTACTGGGGAGAATTTTTTCATTGTTTTTTTTTTTTTTTTAATAGAAAATAGATTGAATATCAGTATCTCTCTGACAGTAATAATTTTGAGTTTTAGTTGCATCGTCTGTTCAGGAATAAAATAAATTAAAAGAGAGCAAAATAATTGGCCAGAGCTGATACTTTGACTTGGCTAATGAATCTTTGAAGAAGTGAGCTGGCAAAGCTTTCTCCAGAAGTATGCCAAAAGCAAAACCACGTCGTCCCCTCAGACTTTTGGGTAAAGTGACACCGGGTGGTGAAACTAATTTACTGAAGTTCTGATGGGGCTGGCACTGAAATCAGAGCCCCTGGCCCCTAGTTCTTTGCGTTACTACTTTTGCTCATGGCCTGTAGCAGTTTGTCTTTTCCCTTTGACGAGATTACATTACATTTCATATTTGATTTATGTGCTGCCTTCTTCCAAGAAGGACTCGGAGTGTAACAGCAATAACATAATCGAGCATTGACCATTTCTTGTTATGACTTTCTGTGTAAGAAGTAGGGATGTGCATTCATTTTCGTTTTCAACAAATGTGCAATCCGCAATGAATAGGTCCCTGTTTGTTTGATTCGTGGGTTTGCGAAACGCATATTCTTTTGGTTTGCAGTGCTTTCTTAGTGGCCGTTTGAAATAGGAGAATGCCATGTGGGAGTATCCATAGCAACAACCAGCCCTTTCCTGTGAATCATAAGTGACCTCGCAGCCCTGTCATAGAGCAGGCGCGGGGAAAGGCGCTAGGTACTTGGAAATTGTGGAGGGAAGGGTGCCCTGCTGGATGGCTCTGCGTCCTGTGGGGCGGGGAGGAAGGCGGCCTCTGCCTGCCGATTTCCCCACCCCGGAACGTCGATCCGTCCGGGGCGCCGAGCAACCCGCCCGCCCCCTTTCTCCCTTTTGGGGAAGCCGGCGTTCCCTCAGCTCCTGGCTCCCTGGCGGGATGAGAAAAGGAGGAGGCAGGCCCGCCGGTCAAACGCGCTGCGTATCCGGAGGTGTGCGATGGTTGCCGGGGCTGCGGAAATGTGAGGACGTGGACTCCCTCTCTTGAGCTCCATGCTTGCGGCGGGTGGCGTTGCGGCAAGGTCTTGTGGTGTTCTTGCCACTATCATGATTCCTCAGTGTGTTGGTGCTAGTCTTTTTGCTGCTTTGTCCCTTTATCGGCGCCTTGTGGTTTTTTCTGACACTCTTTCTGCTTGCTGTGTTCCCCCTTCATTGTGCTGTAGGATGTTGATGCCACTTGTCTTGCCACTTTGCCTGTCGTGCTGCCTTTGAGGGTTCATGCAACTGTTATTGGTGCTCTCTTTTGAAGCTGTGGTGTGTTTTTGAAACTCTCTCTGCTGCTTTGCACCTCTGTTAAAGCACTCTTGCCACTCCTGGTACCCCTTTGCCCCTTTACAGTGCCTTAGGCTATTCATGCCACTTTGGTGCCACTTTGCTACAGTCTAAGTACCTTGGAGCTCTTTTCTCGTTCTGATGATTGCTCCCCAGAAGTTTCATCAGAATTGATAAAACCCCAATTCTGCAGCCAAAAATAGGCTGTAAATACTTCCCCCATTGACTTTAATGACAAGCGAAAAACGAATGAAACTAATGAACGAATTAGTTTTTTCCCCTATGAAACTATTGAAACAAATTTGGGTCCTGGCGAAACGAAAAACATCTTCAAATATCTTACAATAGCTTCAGTGATTTTCTTACATGCTGCTTCTCTTCCCTTTTTTGATGCTTTATGGTTTTTACCTCTTTTACTTCCAGAGAAAGCTACAAGTGAACATAACACCAGCGAGGACTGGGGCCTTATTATGGACATCTGTGATAAAGTTGGAAATACCCCCAATGGGTAAGGCTGACATGTGGCATTTCTTACTTTTTTTTTTTTTTTTTCATTTTGCTTTTGGTTCTCCCCCCCCCCCCCCCCCCTCCTCATTTTGTCAGCACAATGCATGTTTCAGAAAACATGCCACAAGCTGGAGCTGGATCTCTCCAGCTTTAATTGGCAAGGATGGAGAACTTCCCAGACAGAAGAGTGGTGGGGCATTTTTGGCAGGTTGCCAGTTTCCACACAATAGAATGGGCAGGACTCACAATCAGCAAGGGATTGTAAGTAAATAGAAATCAGCTGTATGTGTTTTTTTTCCTAGAGGAACAAGCTTCCAATCACTGGCTGCTTTTCCTTTTAAATTAAAAAAAAAAAAAAAAAGTTCCTGAGCCAAGGTCCGTGCACAGCTTGATCGTTAACCCGTAGTGCATTTACTGTCCTGTCCTGACCCTCATCCCCCCCCCCCCCCCCCCAAAAAAAAAAAATCTTCAGCTGCTTTTTGGTCAAGTGCTTGACTAATGGTTCTGACTTGCGCAAACAGGGTTAGTGTATTATTTGGATAATAATGAAAATATTCTGTTTTACAATGACCAAGAAGTGCAATGTGCAACTTTCAAAACTTTATTTAAAAAAACCCAACTTGTTTTCTAGGTCAAAAGACTGCTTAAAAGCCATTCTGAAAAGAGTAAATCACAAGGTCCCCCATGTTGCTTTGCAAGCACTAACTGTAAGTAGATTTCTTGGAAATATCTATGGAACATGTTATGCTAGAACCAGACAAGGTTGTTAGTTTTTACATTCTGAGAACAGTGCATATATTTGCAAGCTTACCTCCTTTTTTTTTTTTTTTTTTTTTTTTTGTGTGTGTGTTGGTTGATAACTTGATTGCTGTGTTTTATGACTCTTTAGCTTTTAGGTGCCTGTGTGTCAAATTGTGGGAAAACGTTTCACTTAGAAATATGTTCACGAGATTTTGCAACTGAAGTACATGGAATAATAAACAAGGTAAGCTACTGGGGATCTGGACCGCAGATGGCTCAGTTTTTTGTTGAAATTCATAATAGTGGAAGTGACAAACTAGGGCCAGCTTTCAAGAACTTCCAATATTAATATCTCATCAGGGATGAAAGAAAAGATAGAACCAGAGATTTTCATGGTTTTGTATGTTTCCACTGTCAACTGAATTGGTGTGTGGGGGTGGGGGCAGTTCTACCTGGAGTGGGGATGGGATGCAGTGTGTTAGAAGGTAAAAGGATTTGTGGGATGGGTTAGCGGAATGGGATAGGAGGTAATGGATTTGTCGGTTGGGTGGATTTGGAGATAAGGGATTTTAATAGGTTTTTAATATATATTTAATTGTGACTTTTGTTATATTTCTATTGTGTATGATAAATGTGTACGTTGCCTCAGGCTGGTGGTATGTACATAGGAGGGATAGCAGATCATTTTATTTATTTTTTTTGTCTTCCTCTGCTTACTTCCTAATAATTCTGCTTTAAATTATTGCACAAGGTAGATGGCTTTTTCTGACAAGAAAAGCGTGCTGAGTCTGCGATTTGATTGCACACTTTAATTTTAATTCAGTTTTCTAAAAGTGGTAGTCAACTAGCCATCATGTTCTGTGTCTGTGGAAATTGTTTTTGACTTCATTAGCTGCCTTCTGCTGCAGTTTGGAATGCAAGAGCTTCCTTTCCAGGCCTGAAGTTCTTCTTCTCCCAGCTTCCTTCTACAGAAAAATACAGGGGTCTTCACAGCATCACCTCAAGTCGTATTCAGCATGGTGGAAGTAGCTTAGAAGGAAGAGCATATAATAGCATTTTACTGTATCTCCTCAGGAGAGGATTCAAATTTGCTTGGAAAAAGGAAATTGTAATTTATTTTGATTTTAACTACCTACTGAATTATCTAACTGCTTTTATTGCTAGAATTGCTACTTTTTAATGAAGCATTTCAGACCAATTGATCCAAAAGTCAGCTGAGTTGAAATGCTATCTCGGGGCATATGCCACTGAAATAGAATTGTGTTTTCCTGAACATACCCAGATCAGTCCAGGCAAGTGGATTTTGCATTTCTTCCAGCAGATTGAGTCAGAGAAACAAAACTTTGAGGCACTGCTACATAAGAGAGTGCCACCTGCAGCCTTTTCAGTATTTTTCTGACTCCAGCAGATGGTAGAGGTGCAACCCTGCAGTCTGAGAGAGAGAAAAAGAAGCGAAGGCTAGTAGAAGATTCAGAAAAAGCTCCCTGAGGTGTTAGGCTCCTTGGTGGACTATCCCTCAGGTTGAGCTGGGTGTCCGGGGGATTGGGAAACCCCTGTCAGTTGCTCGCCTGCATCGTGCCAGCAATCTTGATAGCCAGGGGACTGGCTCCCTCAAGACTGCCCCAGGCCCTGGATCCAGGAAAGTATCCCTGCTTGGTTTTTGGTTGTTTTTGCCGGCAGGTAAAGGTTTTTTTTTTTTTTTTGTTTGGTTTTTTTTTTTAAAAAAAAGGAAAACCGCTTGAGAGCTGGAGGGCAGATGGCACGGCCTGCAGTGGTTCCAGGAGCCTTTAAGTAGCGGGAGCAGCTGGTTGAGGCAGACAGCGAGATGCATTGGGGCAGGTAACACGCCCGGCAGTCCCAGGAAGGAGTTGCACTGGTGGTCGGTTCAGCGGCACGGTGGCTTTGACATGGATGTGTTTTGGTTTCCCGTGCACCACTGGGCCTGTGATAGGTTCTCCTTGTGGCGGCAGATGACTTTTTATGTTTTTCCCCTACACATTGGTCCGTGTGGAGGGTGTGAGAGGCTCGGGGTGAGTGCTTAAGGCTGACCGATTGGGAGACTGCATGGCATTCGGCGGTGCGGGTGCAGGGCGACTGCGCCAAAACCGCGCATGGAGGCCTGCCACGCATGTGGCCTGTAGGCAGCGCACTGAAACTCCCTCTAGTCGGTTGAATTCTGAGGTGGACAGAGGCACATCCCAGTTCCGTGGTGCTGGTAGCACCTGAGTGGCCGTGGCGCCCATGGTTTGCAGATCGAGTGCATCTGACAGTGGGCAGACCACTTCGGCTGGCTCATCTGCCAAAGTTGCTGCGTCGGGGTCCCATATTTTCGGATCGGGAGGATCACTTTTGTCACGATGGCTGCATCTGAAAGGATATTCGGATCAGGTTGATCTCCACGCTTCTCTAGGTTCGTCAACCTGCCACTTCCTTGGTGTATGTTCACGTCTGCAGGGTATTTGAAGACACCAAGACTCAGAGATAGGTGGATCCCCTGTCAGTGGAGGTTCCTCTTATCTTGGAATTTTTGCAACAGGGCTTGTCTAAGGGCTCGCCTATACTTCCATTCGTGTTCAGGTATCTGCATTGGGTGCTCTTCGGGGCAAAGGGTGAGGGAGGTCCTTAGCCTTGCTTCCGGATGTGGCTCGTTTGTTTTAAAAGGGGACAAGCATTTGCAACCTCTGGTCTGGAAGTTATGCCCAGATTGGAGCCTTAATCTGGTCTTGCATATTTTTGTGTGGGGCTCCATTTGAGCCTTTGCGGAGAACGATGCTGAAGGACTTGATTCTGTTCCTGATGGCGATCTGTTTAGCTAGGCAGGTTTCGGAGTTACAGGCTCTGTCTTGCAGGGATACCTTTCTGTGAATTTCCATTGATGAAGTCTCCTTGGGAACGGTCCCCGTCCTTTTTGCCTAAGGTGGTGGTCTCCTTTCATATTGATCAGTCGGTGGACCTTCTGGCTTTCCCGGAGTGGTCTAAGGATTCCCCGAGGGACAGGGAACTACATCTTTTGGAAGTGAGGCATACTTTTATGTTTTCTGGAGGTGACAAATAGTTTCTGGTGCTCTGATCACCTTTTTTTTTGTCCTGTATGGGGTTAGGAAAAAGGGAGAGAAGGCCCCTAAGGCTACCCTTTCCAATTGGTTGAAGGAGGCTATTTGCACGGCCGATATTTGTATGGGCCATCAAGTTCCAGCGGGGCTGAAGGTGCATTCCGCAGGATAGCTGGCCCCTTCCTGGACGGAATGTCAGTTGCTATTGCCTCAGATTTGTAGGGTGGCGGTGTGGTCCATGCTGCATATTTTCACCAGAGATTACCGCTTAGATGTGCGGGCGCTGGAAGAAGCGTCCTTTGGTGAGTGTTCTGCGTGTGGGTCTTTCGGGTTCCCGCCCAGTCTAGGGGTGCTTTGGTACATCCCACTTGTCTGGACTGAGCTGGGTATGTCCAGGAAAGGAAAATTTGGTTCTTACCTGCTAATCTTCGTTCCTGTAATACCACAGATCAGTCCAGAGACCCAGCCCGTCACTGCTGAAAGACTGTTTTTTGTCAACTGGTGGTTCAGGTTGTTTGCTTTTCAGAGTATGTGGGCAGTTTTTGATCATGGGTTGGGTTTTTCAGGTTTAGTTTTTTGGGAGTGTTTTGAGCTCCAGTTTTTGGGGGTTTCCAACCCTATCGGTTTCCCTGTTCGCCCGAGAGAGGAGTTTCGAAGATACATCTTGGCTTGGGTACAGGTCAATACTGAAGAGGCTGCAGGTGGCACTCTTTGTTATGTAGCAGTGCCTCAAAGGTTTGTTTCTCTGACTATCTGCTGGTAGGGATGCAAAACCCACTTGTCTGGATTGATCTGTGGTATTACAGGAATGAAAATTAGCAGGTAGGAACCAATTTTCCTTTCTTCTTTTGCAAGATGTTTAACTTTTAAGTTATTCTTTTCATGATTTGAGGGTTGCTCCTGACTGCCTTCTAGCAGGTCCTTAAAGCCTCTGCTGAGCTGTCTGTTCCTGAATAGTCTTGGGGTACCACTGGGGAGAATACGAGGGTTCTCTTGTACATGGAGGAGGTCTCTCTTACTAATGTTTGCACCAGTTTCATTTTGGAGCATTGCATTTGTTGCAGACACAGCGATGTATCTTCCATCTGTAGCAGGTGTATATTTTACCTTCTGTTGTAGGTTCATCCAAAAGTATGTGAGAAGCTGAAAACACTAATGGTAGAGTGGTCAGAAGAATTTCAGAAGGACCCTCAGTTTAGCCTGATATCTGCTACTATTAAATCCCTGAAAGAAGAAGGTGTGACTTTCCCTACAGCAGGCACGCAGGTAATTCTGAGGAAGGGGATAGGAGGAGGGTGAGAGCTTTAATATGATTTTTTGTTATGCTTTGAGATCTCTTTAGCACTTCCTTTTTTTTGTTTTGGTTTGTTTATCCCATTTGTGACATTGACATCAGAGATGTCATAGGAGGGTCTAGCAGGCAAACAAACAAACTAAAAACATAAGTGCTGCCCATGGTGGAAGAAAGGAGCAGAAAAACCTCTGATCGGGAGGGCAGGCCCCACCCTGTCCTGCCAGATTGAAGAGGAGAGCTGGTGGTGGCTAAGGGGGAGAGGGATAGAAGGGGGGGAAAGTTATCACTTCCCTCCACACACCTGTCCCCTTGCCCAAACTCACACGCACATCTGGACTTTCTGTAAAAACATATGTACAGGTCATTGGGTCATAACTTTGTGAAGCACTGTGTACTCCTGGTAGCACTATACAAATAATAAATCATGCTCTTCAAAGCTGCTTGTTCTGCATGTTACACATTTATCTGTATAAGTGATTGGTGTAGTGAAAATATATACTGTGTAACAATGAAACAGGAATGAGAGAGCAAATTTATCCAGCTCTAGAAGGGTTAAGTACATGAATCTTCAAATTATGATTGAGTAGATAAGGGTGGGGCAATCTGAATGTTTATAGTATCCAAAAGTATGACTACCGATGTTTCAGCCACTGGATTATTGCAGAGAAATAAGTAGCTCGTTTATGGGGTAGAAAAATCACCAGCACTGGCGCTCCCCCCCCCCCCCCCCCCATATGAAATTGTATAGCTATTGATGAAGGAACTGACATGCAGGTAAATAAATTGCCCTGAGAAAAGTTTTAGGTAAGTACCCCTTCCCGGCGGCATGCCAGGTGACGCAAGTTTCCGTGCAGTGTGAGGGCTCACTTCAGTAATAGCAGCTGTCCGCCTTCCTTCCCGGGAGCGGGAGTACATCGCTTCTGCGACACGCTCGAGCTCGGTCAGACAAAAGGCTTTATTCCAATTCTCTTGTACAATAGGTCAAGTAACAGAGCCATTCAAGTGAGTACGTTTGTTTTTTTTAAAAAGATAATGAATCGGTTCTGCTGTTGTCATGGAATGCTTCCATCGGATCTATCAGAAATGGAAATCTGGGAAACGACAACAGTAGTTTTGCATAACATATATATATATTTTTTTTTTCACTGTGAAAGCTTATTACTATTTCTGAAATAGGGGCTGGTAATAAAGTGCCAAAAACTCTGCAGCATTTCCTAAGGAGATGTTGGCACACCAACTCCTTCCTGGGGTGGGGGTTTGGATACCTCCTGCTACTTCCGGCCAGCCGCCTGGCTAGCCACGCTACTCCTGCTCTGATAGTGATGCTGCATTCTTGGAACTTGTGGCCTGCCTCTGCCAATCCCACATGTCATAAGGTTAGCTTATCCAGCCTATGGATTTTGAAAATGAGGATTGCAGAGGGGGAAGTATTATGGTGCCATGCATGGTGTGTATCACCAACTCCTGATTTTAAAGTATTTCATAGCATTGGCTGGCATAATCATTGTGAGCGCCTGTTCAGGATTTTGTGTAGTGAATTTAATAGCCAATGATCTCTACCTTCTGTGCAATTTGTTACATATTTATTTTAACTAGAGCTGATTCTGCTATTGTGACTTTATCAACCTTCATTTTGTAGATTGGCTCAAATCCTACCAAGAATGGTACAGCACCTGTTAATAACAAAGAAGATGAAGATATCGCTAAAGGTATGTATTTATTTATTTAAGAACTTTTACTATACCGACGTTCGTAGGGCACATCACGCCGGTTTACAAATAACATGTAATGTAGCAAACTAGTAACGTTTGAACATTTAGTGCTAAAATGCAGGATTTTGTCTTCCATTATTTTGACCATTCATATAAAGCTGAAAGTTTAATTTATAATTAAATGCTGTACATCTTAATTTTGAATTTGGCCACAATTTAGCTTTTCTGTTTGGTCACAAGTAGTCCTGAGCTAGGGACACTAGACGTTTTAGGAGACATTTCCCTTAAAATGCAGACACAAAATCAGATAGAATTAACACAAGTCAATCATTGAGGCTTATTCCCCTTAAAAATATCAAAATTGTGTTTTATTTTTGGGAGGCGGTTCTGATGAGTATTGGCAATTGCCGTTAAGCTAGTCTCAAGCGCCTGGTCCTGTTTATGCCTTACTTGTCTCCTGGAATGCTGAACACCTGCAGAAACTTTTCCTAAAAGCCATGGGAAAATGCCCACTGTCTTTTTGAAAACCCATGGTGCCCTTTTCACTCTTGCAGCTATCGTCTCCAATAGCAACTGCTGCCCACCCTAAAACAGAGCTGCTGGTTCCAAATTTCAAGAGGTCCATGAAATTGTAAGCTAGGTGCTTCTCGGAGTACAACCTAGCGAAATGCAAAGTTTTTTATGGAGGCAGAACAGAAGCATGCACTGCTTATAACTTCTCGTGCAGGAGTGACCAAACTCACCTTGCAACCTTGGAAAGCTTTAGTCCTTTTTCTTATTTTTCCTCCTGTTTTTAAGGTGTTTTCTTTTCTTCCTAGGGTGGGAGCCTGGGTGGACTAGAGAGCATCATTTATTTATGCCCACTTTGCTTCCTTTTTCCCTTCTCTCTTACTCCTTTCTGAACCATAGCAATTGAACTCTCTTTGCAAGAACAGAAACTGCAGTCGGCGGAAGTGAAATCCCTGTACCCAAGTGTGGAATCGCAACACGATAATCAGAAGATGGCCAGGAAGGTTCGAGCCCTCTATGATTTTGAAGCTGTTGAAGACAATGAACTCACATTTAAAAGTGGAGAAATTATTATTGTGCTGGATGATAGGTAAATCACAGCCTGTTTTACAGGAATGCTCCATTTTTCTTTGAAATAAATCTGGTTCCATTTGCCATGCTGTACGTGTTGAGGAATTGGTGTGCAAGGAGTTTGTTTCTTTTTATTTCTGTTTCTTGGGCGTATTAGTCTATGCTTTAATCCTGGGTGCATGTAACATAGCGGGCACCTCCTGTATTCTGTCTGGACAGGAGTGAGGTATATTCCCTAGGTGGTGGTTTCTTTTTTTTTTTTTTTTTTGAAACAAGGTTAACTAAATACAGCAAATGAATCACATTACTAATACCTAGTTAAACCTGTTTTAGTAATGTGTGGTATGGTAGTAGGCATCCTCAATTGTCTATGGACATAGCAAGGGGGAAGGGATGGTTAGTGATTGGCATGAGAACGTACAGATTTTTGGGTTTAAATCCTGGCTGCTACTGAGTAAGGTCGCTTTTTTAATTTTTGTGTTAATTCAGCACTTTGTTTGCTTCTTTGGGCTTCCAATACAGAACTGGACTGGGATCTGGCTCTATGAGCCTTTATTCCAAACTAGGTGGGAAGATTTTCCCCCCTTCTTTTTCTATCCCTTCCTAACTCAACCAGCTCAGTAATCACAGCAGCAGTCCTTGGGGGCCCAGGGGGCCATACACCAGGGCCCTTTCCAGAATCCTGCAGTCTGTCTTTGTCACTTTTGTGAACCATGGACCGAAATTTAATTGAGTACTAATAATGACTAGTGCTAAAAATTGGAAGTACTTTGATGCGGTTTTGTAATTGCTTGCCAGTGATACCAATTGGTGGAAAGGAGAAAACCACAGAGGAATAGGGTTATTCCCATCGAATTTCGTGTCATCTACCTTGAATGTAGAACCTGAAGCAGGTATGTTACGTTTTGCTGAATGTTAAGCCCAGTGTTTTATTTCATTTTGTTAAAGTTTGGACAGTGTCATTTGTTGTTTCAAAACTTTTTGTAACTGTAGCTCCCTTAAGCTAAGATGACAGCACTTTCTCAAAGAAAATAGATAACGTGTTTAGAAATTGAGTTATGACTTTGTTTAGCGGCTGGTGATGATCAGTGTAGCAGAAATAATGGTACAGGTAAGCAGTTTCTTTCTGGTGATTGTAACAGACCCAAATGTCTAAAATTAAATAGAATGTTATTTTTAGAAACATAACTTCTCCCTTATTAGGTTTCCGACAATGTTCATTTAATGGGAGTACTTGATCATTGGAATGTTTGACAGGCTTTTATTCCTCTTAGCTTACGCTTGTGTGTGATGGAATGGAGTTGGAGCAGTTTTAAAGATGTCATCTAATATTTTTGGGGAAGACCAAGCTGCTTAGCTGCACTTCATGGTCTTTGCTTCTCTTGTACTTATCAGATAAATGCTTTCCCTGTACTTACCCAAATCAGTCCAAACTCCTGGGTTTGCTTCCCTTCCAGCAAATGGAGACAGCGAACGTTTCACAGACACTGCTTCTTAACCTGGTGTGCTACCTGTAGTTCTTCAGTGTTTCTCTTTCTCCAGCAGATGGAGGTGGTGCAAAACCTACTGTTCTATACCTGAGCTTAAAAAAAAAAAAAAAAAAAAAAGAATTTTTGTACGTTTTGAGTTTTTTCCTCCTAGGAGGTTGGTAGGTCCTGGTGGGGCCATCCCTCCTGGTAGCAGGATAAGACGAGCAGGGGTTGGGGGACCCTAAATTGCTTTCTCTCTCACGCTGAGGGTGAAAGCTGGTGGTCCAGTTCCCCTTCAGAAGGATCGATGGAAGCCTCTGTCACTCTTCTATCACGGAAGTGAGCTTTTTGTTTTTCTAATGAAGTTTACAAAAGGAAAAAGAGGAGCAGTAACCGTTTCTTTATTTTTCTTTCGGCTCTCTCTGTCACTGGGGGCAGACAGAGGTAAGCCGGTCAAGGGAAATCAGTTTTTTGGCTCTCCCAATCCTGTCTCTGTCTCGGCATGTGCCACGTGGTTGGGGTTGCGCCGAGCCATGCCAAGTGGGAGCCGCTGCTCCGAGTGTAGGGAGCACTGCTTGTGGCTCTCCAAGGCCGGCCGATGCCTCTCCAGTGCAGAGGGTACCTGGCGGGGAACTGCAGCGGCATCATCAAAGCAGCGCGGGCCTGGCAGGTCGCTGGCCACATTAGAGGAAGCGGCCGACCCATTCCCACTAAGCACAGGAATGGCGGCCATTTTGAAAACATTCACGGCTGCTGAAGAGAGGGTGGCAGGGGGAGGGGCTCTTCTGCCAGCACTGTCACCAGCGAATTATAGCCTCGATGAGGCGCGGGAGGGCTTGGAGGGGCAGTCAGGAAGGGATCCTGATCCCCTCGAGAAGGATATGTATGGTCCTTCCCCCTTTTCTCCAGAGTTTGTCCCTTTAATGCATGAAGCATATCTGGTGCGGCTGGTTAAGGGGTGGTGCTCCCCCAAGTGCAGGCCTTCTGAGGGCCCGCCCAGAAAATTGCCCAGATGTTCGGAGGCTTTGGGGGCTACATGGATCTGTAAGGTCAGAGGTCCAACGGTGCAGAGGGCCACTGATGACTTTTTTTCCGAGGAGTCCAACCAGGGGTTGCCCTTGGGGGATGGTCCTCGCGATGGTGTCCTGCCCAAGAGTGGTCAGGATCCGGAGGAGGAACCTGGAACGGTTCCTTCCATGGAAGGGGACGATCCCAAGGCGGTTTGCCTGTTTCAAAAGGAGGAGCTGGGTCCTGTGATCCCGCATGCCCTGGCGGAGTTGAAGATAGCGGTTCCATAGGATGAGTCGGACCAGGACATAGTGGACCCGGTCATGGCTGGCTTACGGGCATAGTCAAGCAATTGGTGGTCAGGGAGTGGGACACTCTGGAGAGTGGCCTTAAGGTTAGTAGAATCAGGGATATGCTAGTATCTAAAGTAACAATTTCTAAAATATAGCTAGTGTACATAAACTTCTACTTTGTTCAATAGTAAACATTTTTTACCATTTCATCTTTATTTCTAATTTTTGGTTTTTAATTTTTAATTTGAGATGAAGACCTCAACACTGGTTGAAAACATAACATGTTGTATGCAAACCAGTAGTTGCAATCATGGGTCTAAAAAACCTCTCTTTTATTCATATTTATTAAAAGTCCATCGTTCTTTTTTTTTTTTTTTTTTTTTTTTTGTTGGTTACATTTATTAAAAATTGTTTCACAGCTTGTTCCTAATTGTAATGCGACCCATTACTTCTTTCTTCTTTATTTTCACAGAGTTACTGCATTGCTGTGAACATTAACTCTTTCACAATATATTGAAACAAAGATTCCCCCAGCAAAATTGGCTCTTATATAAAATAGACTTCACAGCTTTGTACTAATCTCAGTGCCTCCAGATATTTAAATCTTTTTCTCTTTCTCCTGAGGATTGCTGCAATTCTATCAATTCAAGTATTTAAACGCTGACATTGCCAACATTTCATCAATTCTGCATCAGGGCAATCTATATAATACAAAAAATGAATAGTTCCAAAACATTTTTTTTAAAGGGCTCATAGTCTTTTTAAATAATTAAATTACTCAGTCGTCCTTAAATCTTAGAATAACATGTCTGCTTTCAGATTTTGTCAGGCTCGAATGTTTTTAACATGGCTAAAACATCTCTTATAAAAACTCCCAGGTACTACAATTTTGACCTATCACATCTCTTCCTTACTTACATGTGCACGTTCTCAAAATTTGAACTAAAAAAAATGTCATTACGTTCTCACCTTTTGACAAATCAATGCTTATGTTTGCTGGCGACTCTTCCACTCACAATTTCCTAACACATATTCACATTACCAAAATTCAAATTAATGAGCATCATTGTATTCTCTACATCGTTACAACAGTTATTTCTTATATCTGTCTGTATCTGTCAAAACTTGCAGTAATGATATTTGTCTAAATTCATCTTGATTGTATATTTATTTTTCAATATTAAAGCTTTCAATTACTTGTTATTTCAAGCTGTTCCACTTGATTTTACTATTTAATCCAAGTGGCCCTTCTGCTCGCAACCTGAAAATCCATTTCTGTTCCCTCAGATACAATGCTTGTTCCCAATCTCCTCCTCTACTGTTTTTGTATAACATGATCTATTGCAAACCACCATAAATCCTCTATTCAATGTTTTTCCTTTAAACAATGTTGCACTATCTGTGCAGTTTCTTTTGCATTGTATAGGCAGCTCTTATGCTCACTAATGCGTGGTCTTAAAGATCTTCTTGTTTGTCCCACATAGATATATAACAAAATTGGTTATGCAAGTAGGAAAATGTTGGAACTTGTAGATGTATTGTGTTGTCGGGCATGTAAATTCTTTGATTTGTAATGTTTGATTAATTAAAAATTAGAAATAAAAATGAAATGGTAAAACATTTTTAATATTGAACATGAAGTAGAAGTTTATGTACACTAGCTATTTTTTGGAAATTGTTACTTAAGGTTAGTAGAGCCATAGATAAGCTTTATCCCTTGCCCAGAGATACACTGGAACTCTTGAGGGGTGCCGAAGGTGGATGCTTCAGAGTTGGTGGTTACAAAGAGGACCACCATTTCAGTAGCTGGCATGGCAGCTCTGAAGGATTTGCAGGACAGGAAGTTCGAGGTGCACCTCAAGATTTTTTATGTTTCTGCTCTTGACATCAGCGCTGCAGTGTGTAGCAGTTTTATGCTTGCGGCTAGCTTGAGATGGGTGCAGCAGTTATAAGGTTCCAGGGATCTGTCACCCCAGGAGTCTGAGCAGGCGGAACCCTTGGAGGCAGTGGTTGCTTATGGGGCTGATGGTTTATATGATCTTATTTGCACTTCTTCCTGGACAGTGGTGTTCACAGTCTCAGCTGGGAGGCTCCTATGATTATGAAACTGGTCATAAGAACATAAGAACATGCCATACTGGGTCAGACCAAGGTCCATCAAGCCCAGCATCCTGTTTCCAACAGTGGCCAATCCAGGCCTTAAGAACCTGGCAAGTACCCAAAAACTATGTCTATTCCATGTTACTGTTGCTAGTAATAGCAGTGGCTATTTTCTAAATCAACTTAATAGCAGGTAATGGACATGGTCAGTGGACGTTTCGTCGATGGCTCAGTTTGGAGCCCTCCCTTTTAAAGGCAAGCTTCTTTTTGGAGACGACTTAGAGCAGCTGATAAAGCATGTGGGAGATAAGCTACTGGAGGATAAGCCCAAAGAGCCCAAAGGATTTCTGCTGGTTCGCTTTCGAGGGCAAAGGCATTTCTGTCAGAGCTGAGCTCTGGGCACGGGCCAGAGGCAGACCTCGGGGAGATCTCAGTCTTGGTCCCAGTCTTTTCATGGATGCAGAGTGAACAGAGAGGGTTCCTGCCAAGGGGCTGACAGAGCCAAGTCTGCACAATGAAGTGTGGCCAACCCCACTCATCGGGGGTCGGTTGACTCTTTTTACGCGGAGTGAGTCAAGATCGCATAGGAGCAGTGGGTTCTAAGCATGATAGGACAAGGCTGTGCTTTAGAATTTGCTCGGACCCTAAGAAACCTATTCATGGTATTTCCCTGTGCTTTGTTGCCAATGAAACTGATTGTTCATCAGACTATCCAAAGACTGAGAATGCTGGGAGCCATTGTTCCCATTCCCCAGGAGGAGCGGGGGATGGGACGTTATTCCATATATTTTGTGGTACCAAAGAAGGAAGGAACCTTTCGTCCAATTCTGGAATTGAAGAAAGTAAATGTGGCTCTCAAGGTTCCCCGTGTCCAGATGGAAACTTTCAGGTGTGTCATAGCAGCGGTGCGAAATGGGGAGTTCTTGGCTTCCCTGGATCTAACGGAAGTGTATTTACACATAGGGATCTGCCAGGATCATCAGCAGTACCTCCAGTTTATGGTCCTCGGGAGGCATTTTCAGTTTTGCGCTCTACCGTTTGGTCTAGCCACGACCCTGAGGACCTTCACCAAAGTAATGGTGGTGGTAGCGGCAGCTCTCAGGAAGGAGGGCGTGCTGGTTCATCCATATCTAGATGACTGGCTCCTCCTGGCAAAGTTGGAGGACCTTTGCAGTCAGGCGGTGGAAAGGGAGTTACACCGCTTGGGGTCCTTGGGCTGGATAGTGAATCTGGCCAAGAACCACCTTTCTCCTTCATAGGTCCTGGAGTAGTTGTGTGTGCGCTTCGATACCCGAGTGGAGAAAGTGTTTCTCATGGAGGCGTGGATTATCAAGTTACAGTCTCAAGTTCTGAGCCTAATGGAGGCCTGATTGCCCATGGTCTGGGATTACTTGCAGGTTCTCTGTTCCAAGGCTTTGACCTTGGAGCTGGTCCCGTGGGCCTTTGCTCATATGAGAGCACTGCAGAGTGTTACTTTCCTGGTGGGATCTGATGTCTGAACAGTTTCATCTCCTGCTACATCTTACAGATTCAGCCAGGTCTAGTCTGTTGTGGCTTGGTTGACACCATTTGGACTGCAGGGTGGACCTGGAGGTTCTGCAGTGGACGATAGTGACCACTGATTCTAGTCTCTCTCTGGTTGGGGAGCAGTATGTCAATCTCAGTTGGTGCAAGGCCAGTGATCAATGGAGGAAATGTGGTGGGCCATCAATTGTTTGGCGATGAGAGCTGTGCTCTTGGTTTTGAAGGAGTTTCTGCCCCTTGTGCGCAACCATCCGGTCAGGAACCTGTTGGACAACGTGATGAAAGTCACCTACATCAACCGCCAAGGTGATACCAAGAGTCTGGCGGTTGCTCTAGAAGCAGAGATGCTGATGGACTGGGCAGAGCAGCTTCTCGCCATGATAGCAGCTTCCTACATAGCGAGATCCGACAATGTGCAAGTGGATTTTCCCAGCAGTCAACAATTGGATCCCGGAGAATGGGAGCTATTGGAGAAAGCAATGAACCTCATTACTGGCAGATGGGGCATCCCTCATATGAATCTCATGGCAACTCAATGGAAAAGTTCTTTTTCACTCAACGCACAATTAAACTCTGGAATTTGTTCCCAGAGGATGTGGTTAGTGCAGTTAGTATAGCTGTGTTTAAAAAAAAGGATTGGATAAGTTCTTGGAGGAGAAGTCCATTACCTGCTATTAATTAATTAGTATTTGGGTACTTGCCAGGTTCTTATGGCCTGGATTGGCCATTGTTGGAAACAGGATGCTGGGCTTGATGGACTCTTGGTCTGACTCAGCATGGCATGTTATGTTCTTAAGCCAAGGCACCCTGCTTCTTCAGTTGCAGAAGGGGTCGATGCCCTGTTTCTTCCTTTGCCGCTCAACATCCTGATCTACATGTTCCCGCCATGACCTCTAGTGGGCAAAGGTATGAGGAGAATAATGATCCATCCAGGGAAGGTGATTCTCGTGGCTCTAGAGTGGCCTTGGAGGCCTTGGTTTTCAGATTTGGTCAATCTAGCAGTGGACGGCCCATTAAGACTGTGCCATCTGACACATTTACTAAGTCAGGGCCCCATATTTTCATTTCAAGCAGATTGCTTTTGTCTAGCGACTTGGCTTTTGAGAGGAGGCAATTAAGGAAGAAAAGAAATCACATCCTCAGGATATCCACTTACTTGCAGGCTCGAAAGACTTCTACTTCCTTGGTATATGCCAGGTTTGGAGGGTCTTGGTGTATAGAGCATGGGGTCGATTCTCGGCGAGACTCTGTGGTGCAGTTCCCTGAGAGAGTACAGGTGTCTGCGCTGGGCTATTTGCGAAGCAAAATCAATAGGTCTTCCCTTGTGTTGCATACGGATGTGGTATGTTTCCTCTGAGGGGGCAAAGCACTTGCACCCCCCCCCCCTATTCAAAAAGTGTGCCATTCTTGGATCCTTAACTTGGTCCTAATCTAAAAAGAGCCACCACAAAGGATCTCACTTTGAAGTTGGTTTTCTTGGTAGCGATTTGTTCCGCTAGACGGGTGTCAGAACTTCAAACCCTGTTGTGTCGAGAACCTTTTCTGAGAAGTTTAGATTCCGGAGTGTCTTTGCGGGCGGTTCTGTCCTTTTTGCCGAAGGTGGTTTCAGCATTCCACTTAAGTCAATCAGTGGAGCTTCCGGCTTTTCCAAATCTGGAGATTGGTATACCTCATGCAAAAGAGTTAAGAAGTCTGGATATCGGGAGGGCACTGTTAAAGTTTCCAGAGCTCACTAACAGTTTAAGATTGTCGGATCATCTTTTTGTGTTATGGAGTGGTGCAAAAAAGGGTCAGAAGGCATCAAAGGCCGCGATTGCACGTTGGTTAAAGGCTATAGGTTTCGCATACATCTATTGCGGTCATCCTGTCCTGGAGGGGTTAAAGGCTTGTTCTACCCGGTCGCAAGCAGCCTCCTGGGCAGAATGTCAGCTAGTGTCATCACAACAGGACGACTATTTGGAAGTCTTTACATATTTTTGCCAGACACTATCAATTGGCCGTCAGGCCTCAGATGTTGGCGATTTCGGTGAAAGTGTACTTTGAGTGGGATTCTCGCAGTAGTCTGGACTGATCTGAATATGTTCAGAGAAAGGAAAACTGGTTCTTACCTCCTAAGGTTTGTTCCTGTCGTACCACAGATCAATCCAGAGTCCCGCCTGGTGGGAGAGAGGAGATTTGGGGAGTCTGCTCGATCAGTTTTTTCTCTATGATAATTCTGAAGAATGGCACAGGTTTCTGGTTAGTCTTAATCAGAGTTCTAAAAGTGGTTATAGTTCTCAATTATACATTTTCCTCTCTTCTCTGCTCTTTGGGGGATATTATAGAATTAGCGTATTAGATGTTCTCACAGGACAAGCAGGATGGTAGTCCTCACAAATGGGTGACATCGAGGATGGAGCCCTGTACGGAAAACTTTTCTGTCAAAGTTTCAACAAGCTTTGACTGACACTGGCACACTGGGTGCACTGAGCATGCCCAGCCTGCAATTATCCCTGTGAGCCACAGGTGTCTCCCTCAGTCTTCTTTTTTCCGCTCTGCAGTCAGCATAGCGGTTGGAGCTCTGTGAGGATTTTTTAACTAATTACCTCATGGAAACACTTAACTTTTCACTTCAAAAAACACTTTTCCCTGCACAGGTCTCCCTCCGCGTACGTTTTTACGACGCTCGGTGAGTACTAATTCTTATTTTTCGGTCGGTTCCTGTCACTATCTTAAGGCTGTTAACTGACTGAAGCCTTCCCTTCCCCCATTTTTCAGTTAGCTTTAAACAGCTTGCGAGTATCTCTGTGACACTCTGCTTGCTTATGCTAGTGGGGTAGGGATTTTTTCCTTAACTTTAGGACTTCTGTAGCTTCAAGTCCTTCGTTCCCTGGTACCCTCACGCAGTCGATACCCTATCGCTACACCGGGACCCTCCTAAACCGCCCTGGGCTTTTATATGTCATCAGCGCCCCTCCCCCCACGGTGCCCTGATGCCTTTATCCATGTTTTTTGCTTTTCAGTGCTACCAGGCTTTTTCCTCTTACGCACTGTTTTTTTCCTTGGGCTTCCTCGGTGCCGTCCCTACCCGGATGCATGCCATTGACGCACACGCTGTTAGTCACTGCCATGCATACTCGGGTCGCCGCCACCGCTGCCCGAGACACTTTTTAACGATCCCAGGGTCACTTCATCGATGCCACCCCCCCTTTTGGGGATGCCATCGATGCCCCATCCTCCCCACCGATGTCCAGCCCTTTTCCATCGGTGGGCATCGGTGCCACATCGATTCGTCGGTGGGCATCGATGCCGGATGGTCCCCATCGGTGGACATCGGTGCCGGATGGCTTGTCCGTCGATGGCATCGGTGCCGGGTCCTTTTGCATCGATGGACACCGATGCCCAGGTGTTTCATCCATGGGCATCTATGTTAGAATGCATCCATCGAGGGCAGTCGATGCCAGGCTGCTCCCATCGGTGAAATTCGATGCCCAGGTGGGTCCCATCGGTGGGTATCCATGCCGGCTCGATTCCGTGGATGGGCGTTGATGCCAATGCCAGCCTTATGGCTGGCATCGATGCCCATGCCGATTCCAGGACTGGCGTTGATGCCGGGATGGAATTCATCGACTGGGAGATCCATGCCATCGATTCCATACGTGTCCATATCGATGCCACCGACACACGTGTCTGGGGCACCGATGCCATGTACACTTGGAAATCTGAGTCTGTCCAAATCGATACAGTCAACGTCTGTGGCCCTATAGTTGATGCCCGTGGCCATGCCACAAACGGCATAAATGCCCGCCTCCATGCATCGATGCCCTCGACACCTCCGTTTTCCTTCGGTGTCCTTGACGCCCTATTGATTCGACTTCGACTCAGTCGATGCCGGTATCTTTTTCAATAACGGCAATGTTTTTCGATTATTCGATTCCACATCGTTTCAAAGATACCTATGCCACTGCTGTCAGTGCCCGTCACTGTCATCATTCTCCTGGCCAGTCATCGACGATTTTTCATACCCATTTTGATGATATCCTCGAAGCCCCTTAGGTTGCCTTCAATATCGTCAATACCGACATAGCACCGCCACATAATACCCTCGCCTCCTCACATTGCTCCACGCTTTGGGTTCTTTTTTAAGCCCCGTATTAGCTTAAGACACTCCATTGTGTCAGGAGCAGAGCAGGCATGCTGACAGTTCGTCATCGATCGCCTTCCAGGACGACGAGGGCTTCCATCTCGGCGCTGGGGAAAGACCGGGCCGAGCACCGTGGCACCCATCATCGCCGACATCGTGATCGTCCGCCGCTGACGCCATCCAGCACATCGGTGCCATCCTTCTCCAGGCTGGACAACGCTCGGGCAGAGCGACATCACCACTGCCATCAGCACTGTTCCTACAGTTTTGGCAGTCCTTGGTGATCCAGAACTTCCGGATCCAGGTCCGACAGCTTCTGCATTGGCGTCACGACACATCGAGCCGCTGTGACGAGGGAAGGGAACATGAGTTCCGTTAGGGCTCCTCTGTTCCTGGCGTGCCCCACCGTCAAGTGGTGTGGGACTATGGCCATCTGTTACACTTAGCAGTCTAAACGCCACTCACGCCTGGCCTGTCTCCTCTGTACCTGTGCCACCATACCGGGTTTCAGAGCGAGATGGACGTTTACGTCCCCGGCCTTACCCTCGAGGACTCCGGAGACCGTCGGGGTCAACAATCTTCACCGGCTCGTCTTGCGGCGATCCACGTCGGATGGTAAGTACCCGCTTCGGCGGCATTCCCATAGAGTTGTGTTCTCCCATTCGGACCATGGTTCGAAAAGTTCTGGGTCATGTGCCTTTTAGAACTGTATTAGTGTCACATATCACTATGTTAGCTATGTTAGCCACAATATCAGGAGAACCCCTCTATCTTCTTGGGATTGCAGCAGGGCTTCTTCTCTTGTCAGTAACAAGTCCCTGTGCCGACCAATGCTCTGACTCTTGGTTCCCTCCCAACCAAGGTCCAGCTGCATTGGCTGATCTGTTAAACATGAGATTCAGCAACCATTGCCCCATGTACAAGTCCACCTTGAGGCCTGGCCACAGGTCTCAGTGTCTCCTTGTACAGCATACAGAAATGCAGGTACCACTTACCGCTCACACACCTGCAGGAGCCTACATGATATCCTCCATTGGGACACCTCCTGGTCTCCCATCTGGTCAGATATCAGAGCGGCCACCCCACCTTGTACCAAAGTCCCGGTACACTCCCCCAGGCGCTACGAAGTGCAGAGGGGAGAAGGGCGGGGGGTTGGGGAGTTTTAATTGCACTATTCTTTCTTTTAACAGAAAATAGTTACTCTCCGCACATCCTGGACCTAAGAAAATCCAACTTTCTTTAGACGTCACAGGTACAATGGTATCTTTGGTTACCATCACTCCATACTGCAGTAAGTACATTATTTTAATGTTTCTATGTGCTTTATGGTGAGTCAACATTACAACCCCAAGCTCTGCCGCCGGCACCAGCTTCGGTAAGTGAACTGTCTCTTGCATCACTGTTGGTGAATGCTGTTTTCTCTGCGGAGTGTAACATCATTCACTTTCCTTGCATAGACTACTGCTAACCACTTTCAGTACATGCAAGGAGCTCTCACTTTTTTCAGGACTCACTATACATTTACTAACTGGGATTACTGTCACTGCCATAAATCCCTTCTGTAACACTTCTGGACACCACAGTCTTAAGACCTTCTTGTCCAGCATGCGCACAGACATTCTGATACATTGTTATATGTCCCTGCGCATATTTTCCATAACCTCAACCTTTCAACTTTTCATGGTTGGGCTATGGGGTTTCTTCCCACTATGCATTTTTCTCATAATTCAAAACTGCTATGGGTTATATTCAGTGACATTCTATACTCAATGGACCTAAGTGGTTTCTTTGCTTTCGTCCCTGATTCTTATCCCAGTTCGAACTAGGACCTAGTCTCCTTCGACTCATGCTCGCAATTCCTTAGGGTTATAAAGTTTCTCCTGAAAGCTGTCAACCCATTATGCATCTATTGCACTCCAGCATAGTTTCTCATAAACTTCCTGGACGTTGCACCCATGAGTTATGCCCTTATGCCTTCCAATACTGCTTTTGCAACAATTCTTTGTGCATACAGACAGACAGCATAGGGACAATGTGCTTTCCAACTCATAAGCACGCACAACCTCTTAGCTGCTCTGCTAGACAGCTGCGCAGCTCTACCCTTGGCCCTTGTTCACTTCATGCGTCCTTGGGCCACATATCTAAGAGATTTAATGAACGCTCTATCTGACCTTCTCCACGTAGGTTCTATCCTCTCGAATGGTCTCAATTACATGTGTACAGGGCAAATCTTTTAACGCTGAGTTTAACTAAACTTTCCTCTGCGTCTGCATCATTCCATACGATGCACAGGTTCTGCTCCCTACACATGTTTCCTATGCGTTCCCTTAGATGCCTTTTCTTCCATCAAAGGCCTCTTCAATATATCTCTTCTGCTGCCTCTCGTAGCCAGCATTCTTCTAATGTTGAACTGGGATGGGGTTCAGTATTCTTTTCCCCTCTCCCTGACTGAGATCAGTATGCTTCCCATACTTCTCAATCCATCATATCAGTAACCTTTTATTCCCTCACCAGTCAGTCCCAAATCATAGACTTACTGATGTTCTTAGGTTCTGGTAGCGTCACAAAACCTTCTAAACATAAATCTTGCCGTTTAATATGGCAGGCTTTACCTCCTGACGCTAAAAAAAAAAAAAAAAAAGAGGTATTACCCCTTTTACTTTTCCACCATTTTTTCTTACTCCCTCGGATTCTGTTCTCCAGACATCCTCCACATAGATACACCTTTCTCTTAGGAGGTGTATCGTTTTGGGAGTTGGGTTCCCGTTTTCGGTAATCCTCTCTGAGTCGGCTTACCATGGATTATCCACTGATCAAGCCGCCTCTATTTCTCTAATCACGGAATGAACATATATATTCTCCTTATAAGTCTCATACATTCTACGTTTGAGCCTTTCCATTCCTCTCTTCCACAGTTTGGCAAGGGAACTTCTTTCCCTCTTAATGTCATTCCTGCCAGCAGGGTCCGTGAGTTATGCACTCTTTCCATACTCACCTGACTCCGTTCCTCTGCCACTGAGTAGTTCTACGCATTCAACTTTCTATCCTTTTCAGGTAGATGTTGTATCTCCTTTCCTCAGGAAATACTCTATTAATTTTTCCTAACCTCTCTCTCTCGCCCTAGGGAGAGACTGGGTTTTCCACATTCCTGGACAGTAATGCTGTGCTTACATTCTATCTACATTGCACTGCATTCCATGTGAATTCCACTTGACTCTTTCCTTCATGCAAGGGTCAAGCTGCTACTTCCAGTGGCCACACAGACCTAATCCTTCTGATTAAGTGGTCTATATTTCCTTTCCTACCAACAAGCAGACATTTCACTACAACACTGTGGGTATCCACATACTGTTGTGTCCGTCTTAGCCTTAACAGCTTCCCTTTGGTTACTGCTGCTTGTACTTTTTTATCAGGTTGCAGCCTGGAGTCCTCTCCATACCTTCGCAGCCTATTATTGCTTACATTTGACTAGCCGGCATGCTCCATGTTTGGCCAGTCCGCCTACTCTTACTTTTTTCAATTCACTACCCAACATCCTTCCACGAACCCATTATGGTGTTGCGGATGCCCTCCGTTCCCATTTCCACCTCAGTCGTTACGCCTTTGCGCATCTGCGGTGTATCTGGTGCATTCCCGGGCATCCTCAGCTCGGTACTCACCCATTTGTGAGGACTACCATCCTGCTTGTCCTGTGAGAAAGCAAATGTTGCTTACCTGATGTAACAGGTGTTCTCACAGGACAGCAGGATGTTAGTCCTCACGAAACCCGCCCGCCACCCCGCGGAGTTGGGTCTGTATACTTTTATTTTAGTTTCGCTTGCGCTTTTTAGCTATAAGACGAGACTGAGGGAGACACCTGTGGCTCACAGGGATAATTGCAGGCTGGGCATGCTCAGTGCACCCAGTGTGCCAGTGTCAGTCAAAGCTTGTTGAAACTTTGACAGAAAAGTTTTCCGTACAGGGCTCCATCCTCGATGTCACCCATTTGTGAGGACTAACATCCTGCTGTCCTGTGAGAACACCTGTTACATCAGGTAAGCAACATTTGCTTTTTTTGACTATTTTTTGCTTGGGCACTTAATAATACTGAGGAACTACAAGTGGCACACCAGGTTAAGAGGCAGTGTCTGCGAAACTTTCTCTGTCTCCATCTGCTGGAACTACAGGAATGAAAATTAGCAGGTAAGAAACAATTTTCCTTTTGTATGTTTTAAGATGCTGTTTGCTACATGGGGGCCTGTATTAAGGGTTTGCACCCATGGAGGGAATGAAGCCCACTTATAAGTCAAGCTTTAAGTACTTTGAGTCCCCAGTGTAATAAGTGCAGTAGGCTATGTTCACATGTTAGTGTATGGTTCTGCACATATTTTTGTGCATAGAACTTTATTCAGGAATTCTGCACACAAAAAATGTTAATGTGTACACAGCTTAGCGCTCCTCCATGCAAATCCCATGTTGTTCAAGGCATTAGTTATTACTCCCCAATGCAGAGAAGTGCACAGGCTTTTAACTTATATTTTCTTAACAATGGAAATTTAACTCGTGGTCAGAGATGGAGTGCATTTTCTATGGCTAGTGTTAGTCTGAACTTGGAGTTCATGATGCGGGGGTCCTGTGCTCAATGTTTATGCACATAAAACATTTATTCAGTTTTTTTGTGCTTTTAACTCATGCTTTATGCATGCAACATTTTTCCATGGATAAGCAGGGCTGAATTAGACATCATCTGTGGGTGATGTCATCAGGCGGTACCAAATGGACTTGTCTCTCCAAGTTTAGTAGAGCTTTGTGCTCTACTTAGTATGTGTGGGAGTTCCCATGCGGGTGTTGCCTTGAGAGCCTCTTCAGTCTTTTTTTGATTGAGCACAGCTTAAATGTGACTCAGTCTTGCTAGAGTTTTTTTTCCCAGAATCCTTTAAATTTGTATTCTTCTCTTTAATTTCTTATGTGGAGATTTAAAGAAATTCCCTTTAATTTGTTCCATAATAAAAATAGACAAATATTTTGCAGTGCAGTGAATTACCACTTTTATTTTTAAGCAATGTAATATATTACATGAGCAACATCACACTTCAAGCAAACTCTGTGGATATTCCTAAAATCCAATGCATACAATCAGGCTTATATATTGTCCTCAAAATCATGGTCAGCAAAAATATTTCAGATTGACTAATCCCAGTTTCACTTCTACACTTTGCTTCAGTTAGATGTCTTATATGTCTTAGATTAGGACCAGTTAACAGGTCAGCATGACTGCATTTATCTACAAGCACAGCACATTTTTGTTACCATAAGAAGGGATCACATATCATCATATCTGTTTTCTACTAAATTAATTCTTCAATTTTGGCATAGTGGTACTCTGCATATCTAAGGATTGTTTATACTTCAGTATGTTTCTTCATTATATTTTATAATGAGGCACTTGCAGCAGCCGTATGCAGACCACTCTAGGCAAGGAGCACGTTTTTCAAAAAATTGTATATCTTTTATTCTTATAATAATCTTTACAGATTCTTGCTATGAACATTTTTAGATTTTAATAAGTTGAATTGAACTATATTGAACAGAGAAACACAATAAAACATTTTACATTGTCACTTCGCTTTTAGTTGCCTCGCTGTTCTGCAGCACTCACAACAGCACTTTCCAGTGCTACAAAAAAAAAAATTGTGCTGCCTCAAAATAGCTGAAGAACAATATACATGGTAAGATGAAGTTCCTAATGGTAGGTTAACCCTGCTATGCTCCAAATATGCCAGTGAACTTCCTATGTTCTCAACCCTCCAGGGCGCCGCACATAGAGGAACTGTGGAAGTCTCTCAAGTGGTAGTAAATAATCCTCCTTCTGCATTGCAGTATCATCTGCCTTGTTGGGAAATGAATTGAGTTGAGCAATGGCTCCTCATTGCCTCCTCCATCAGCCTAAATCAAAGCCACAGAGTCCAGTGTTACAATTACTCTGCATCAAAGAAATATGTCAACCCGAGGAGCCACAGTGTGCCAATGGATGCATTCGAGGAGCGGTGCATCGGAAAGTTCGATGCAGCCTGCACCACAGGACATGGCTTGGTGCATGGTACATCGATGCATTCAGCACTGGATGCAAAGGAAACATCGAGGCACTTGGAGCAGCTGTATGCAGACCACTCTAGGCCAGCTGCTTGAAGGTCTTATCTACATCTTTCCATTACCACGGCCCTCATTTGTTCTGAGTTGACAGCGTAGGTCTTCTGACAAGAGAGCGAAACCTTCTATCGAAGTGCAGGAACCTATCCTTGCCCTCTGAGAGGATATTGCACCTTCTGTGCCAGGGCAGAGAGCACGTCGGTCACTTGCCCAGATCTCAGGTTTATTGTGAAATTTCTTTGCCTCTTTATTTTAAGAGACCAAAAAATTAAAATAAAATAATCAATGCTCCTCTTCAGCATCACTGCAATGATTTGTTAGACCAGCATCCTAATATCACCTATCGTGGTGAAAACTTCCTCAGAACCCTTGATACTGGGTTCTTTATCTTCTCACTCGACGGCAGCGGAATCAAACTAATCAGAGGTGGTTGTCCAGGGGTTTTCCCCTCTGGCAACCAGAAGAGCCCCTAGGTTCGCCTTCATCATTGGAGTCCTTGGTTAGTAAATCCTCACTTTCATGTTGAGGGTTCTACAAATACATTCGTAACCCATTTCCAAATACTCCTGATGGCACTGGAACACCTATCATATTCAAAGTATGTGGGACCGGTGGGGGCAAGGTTTACCGCCCTGATTTTCAAAATCATTTTCATGCTTTTAACTGGGTTTTATATGTGTACATACACTTAACCCATTCTAAATCACTTTCTAAAGAATGCCACAAGATATGCCTTTGAATTGTCCATATGTTTTACCTGCATTAAGTGCATTTAACATGAGTAAATAACTTTTCAAGCTTGCTCGATAATGTTGCATTTATATGTGTAACTCCTTTTTAAGATTCACCTGTTAGTATCAAAGATCCTTGAGAGAAATATTCTGATCTCTCCAGATATTGGATTGCTCGTCTGAGCCAGTGGCTCTCCCAGTCTACAACAATCTGAACTGATTGCAGATGAGAATTTTGTAACTTCTATCTCTGGCATTCTTACAGCTATAATACAAAGCTGAATCTTGAATGCAGAGTTCACACTCCCTGGGGTTCGGAGTTGTCTAACTGCTGCATTAGTTTATTGTTGTTGGGTCTGCCCTGAATAATGCTGATAGACATTCTTGGTAGGAAATCTTCCAAACCTCCATGTTGCTGAACATAAGTTGCTATGATGGGTCAGACCTAGGGTCCATCAAGCCCAACATTCGGTTTCCAACAGTGGCCAGTCCAGGATACCAGTACCTGGCAAGTACCCAAACATTAAATAGATCCCATGCTACTAATACTGGTAATATGCAGCATTGGGAGTTTCCTAAGTTAACTTGACTAATAACAGTTTATGGACTCTTTCTCCAGGAACTTGTCCAAATCTTTTTTTTTTTTTTTTTTTTTTTTTTTTTTAAACCCAGATTAGCTAACTACCTATACCACATCCTCTGGCAACAAATTCCAGAACTTAATTAAATGTGAGAATTTTCTCTGATTTGTTTTAAATGTGCTACTTGCTTACTTTATGGAATGCCCCCTAATACTTATATTATCTGAAAGAGTAAACAACTAATTTACAGTAACCAGTTCTGTTCCTCTCATGATTTTATAGACCACCATCATATCTCCCTCAGCCATCTCTTCTCCAAACTGAACAGCCCTAATCTCGCTAGCCTTTCCTCATAGGAGAGCTATTCCATTCCCTTTATCATTTTGGTCGCCCTTCTCTGTACCTTCTCCATCACAACTATATCTTTTTTGAGATGCGGCGACCAGAATTGTACACAGTATTCAAGGTGTGGTCTCACTATGGAGCGATATAGAGGCATTATGACATTTTCCATTTTATTCACCATAGTGAACTATTTTTATGTAGTGGTCTGACTCTATTATGGGTCCCCGAGCACATTCTGTAATTACCAATAATCATACTTTCATAGGAATCGGTTCCGGCCTCCTCAGCAATACCACCTTACCATCTTTCTGCCCAACATTAGCAACCACCTCCAGTCACTCCATGAAACCATGTGCGTCATCAGCCTAGTGTTACACGGCAGGCCCGGCACATGCCCAGGCCCAGTTTTTTATCCTTCCGAACTCTGTTCCGGAGGAGGACAGGATCCAAATGATTTTAGAGGCATGGTGCAAGGTAACAAAGGACCTCCAGGTTCTGTGAATCATGGAGTTTGGATAGAGTTTGTGTTTCTCCCAGCTCCTATCTTCTCCACACTGCTCAAATCTTGAGATCCATATCTATCTCCCTTGATGCGGTTTTGCTGAAGAGTGCAATCACTTCCTCACCTACAAACAAGGAAACCAGTCTCTGCGTACCAGCATGGATGAGTTTTCTGCCCCCCCCTCCCATATTTTCTTAATCACCAAGAAATTGGGTGGATCCAAGGCCCTTGAACAAACATCTGTTGATAAGAATCCAAAATGAATTCCCTTGGTAGTCGTCTCCCTAACATCCAAAACCAGATATGGATATGTGCTTTCGATCTGAAGGATGCATATGCTCATATACCCATCCATCCTTCCCATTGGCATACTGCCTTCACTTCAAGATGGATTTTTCCCTCTACCTGTACAAGGTACTCCAGTTTGCTTTATAGACAGCTCTGAAAGTCTTTACCTAAATGCCTTATAGTGGTAGCTGCAGGCCTCTGTCTCTAGGGGATTCCAGTTCTTTCTTGTACCTAGACAACTGGCTCAATCACATTAAGCTCTCAAGAAAAATCTTTTGTTTTCTCTGCCCAATATGACTGGTCTTCTATAAATTTAGATTTTTTTGGTCATTTTTGAAAGGACAGATCTAGTACTTGCTCAGATAATAAAATCCATTAGACCATGGGTAGGCTTGCTGCAGGAGAGAGTGCTTCTGATGACCGATTGTGCACACATGGTGATATCGCTCATGCCCAAACTACTGACCTTCCAGTGCGTGATGGCTGGAGCGATTTTCCTTATGTCGGGACATACTGTGGCACCTGTTGCACGTGGTCACACTGACTTTCCTTTATATCTGTTATCTACACGGAGGTCTTTATTTTCAATGGGATCAGTGGATCCATCCATTATCCACCACAGTCCAGGTATCAGAGACAAGAATTACTCTACTGGTGGTAACCCCTAGCATGGTTCAGGACTAGTCACAGCTTTGTACTTTTTCTTATCAGTTCTTGCTAGCGGCAGACACATCCTTGAAAGGCAGGAGGCACACTCATGAGATCATTTTGATCCTAGGGCACCTGGACTCGCAAATAGTCACTATCAGATCAATCTATTCGAGTTTAGGGATATTAGATACACTCTTTCAAAGTTCACCCACCTTCTTTGAAGGAAGAGCATCTTAATTCGAACGTCTTACCAAGTTGCTGTGTTTTATGCCAGGAAACAGAGACACAATCTCATAGCCTCTTTGTAAGGAAACATTCAAGATTGAGGAGTGCGCATCCAGACATTGGCCTCTCCTACGAGCTGCCTGAGAATCTTCAACATGCTGACTGATCACATCATCAAAAGTATTTCAACTAGGAGAGTGGTCCTTGTCACAATCAACTGGTGAACGATTAATTTTATAGAATTGACGCCTGTTTGCACAGATACAGAGTGGATAGAGTGGATTTCTACCCAGCAATCTGATTGGCTCAGGATGCTTTCCTTCTCAGTTGAGGGCGGGGGGGCGAGCCTCAGGGATGCTTTTCCACCTCCTCTTCTAATTGCCAGGCAGTGTGAAGGTTGCTGCAAGACCATGCTCACTTACTACCTATAGCTCCAGTATGGTGCAGACATTCATATTTTGCTTATCTCATACAACTTTCCTGCAGTGCACCTATATCCCTGGGGACAGACCCTATGTTGTTAATTCAAGATGAAAAAAATGCTCTGTCGTTCAGGTCTTCCATACTTCAGTCTGAGGGTTTGGATATTGAATACTCTGTACTTGCTCATCTTTTCTTGTCTAGCGAGATTGAGGACTTTTTAGTTCCAGCTGAAGTGCAATCCACCAAAAGTGGATTGGATATTCTTGTAGATTGGATATTCTTGTGAACACAAGCACTTGCTAATGTACTTGCTCACCCTTTCTGATGCAGGCTGCCGCACTGCTGATGAAATTACATCTGTGTCATAGTGGCTTACCACATTTCAAGTACACACTAAATTAATCTCTACTCATCCACTGATATCTAGCTATGTGAAAGGCTGGCCCCACTTTTACTCTCAGCACAACCACCTCTCCTTCCATGGGGCTGACTTTCAGTTCACTGCAGATTAATTCTCTTCAGTTTTGATATGAAAAATAGTGTTTTTCACTGCAGTTATCTCAACTACAAGGTTTAAGCTCATGTCCTCTATATACCACACATAACAATTTTTTTCTGTGATCAGGTGGTCCTTCCCACTCAATTGACATTTCTACCAAAGGTTGTCTCTGCTTTCCATATCATTTAATCCATCATATTTTATTCTGAGATCATGTGTCCATGAACGAGTAATAGTCTTTATTAATTTAGATTATAGAAGTGTCTTCATCTGGTATAAGAAAAAGCTTCAATCGTGATACCAGGCTTCTCATTTCTTGGTCACAATTAACATTAACCAACTTAATGTCCAAGTCGCCTACCATACTATCAGGTTAGTGGAATATGGTTAACACTGCTACATCTTAGGAGGATTGCAGATAACAGACTTGGTCGAACTTCATCAGCTCAAAGCTCTAGCGTCTACAGTTGCTTATCTTAGGGTAGTACCCTTCGAGTACGTTTGAAAAGCTGCAGCTTGATCACCAGTTCACACCTCTACATTCCATTGCTGTCTGAACAACCTGACAAGGGCTGACAGCAACTTTGAACAAGCAGCTTTGCGTTGCCTATTCTCACAGTAGTTTACTCTTCACAGAGGAGTCTGGGTTGCTTACCCAGTAAACACTCTGCTCCATCCTGAAGCTTGGGACTCCCCACAGATCATGTCTAATTCAGCCCTGCTTATTAATGGGAAAAAAGCAAGTTTGCTTACGGTGTTTTCCATAGATAGGATGAATTAGACAAGAGATGCCCACCTGCCTCCCTGGAGAGTTGTATACCTAGCTATATTTAACTATATATGAAGAGGGTCTCGAGGCAACGCCTGCATGGAACTCCTGCACATGCTCAGTAGAACTCAAAGCTTTACTAGCTTGAAGAGGTAAGTCCATTTGGTGCCATTGGATGATGTCACTCAGATCATGTCTAATTCATCCTTTCTATAGAAAGCACCATTTATAGTAAGCGAACTTGCTTTTATGCACACAAATCATGTTTTCTGCATACAATGCACATATCATAGTTATGCTGCTAAATCAAAATATACTCACAAAATGGAGTTTCTGCAGAAACGATGTCTTTTGCTGCTAAATCATGGTTTATGTAGAGAAATCATATAAGCATAATTTTTTGTGGCATTAAAGATGAGTTATGCATACTGCAGTTTTTTTTGCGCACATTTTTAGGTTTATATGCCGTTTTTTAACATCTGATATGTTTGCATATTAGCTTATTGCATCAGGAGCTAACAGTTTTTTTTTTTTTTTTTTTTTAAATCTCCTGAGTTAGCCTCCTGTACTCTAATTTTTTTTAAAAGTCAGCATTTGTGCCAAATTAAATTTGTGTTACAGAATGGAATTTCACATTTGGTTTTTATTCTTGACATTGGTATGACAGTAAAATTGACAAGAAAATGTTTGTTTTCAGTATCCTCTACAGCTGTTGTAGATAAAAGCAGGGTTGCTGAAGAAGAAACGAGTAAGACAGAGCCTGAGCCAGTTTACATTGATGAGGTATTTAAGCAATGTTCATACATGCTCAAATAAGCACGTCCAAACTTTTTTTTTTTTTTTGATAGATACATAAATGGGCTTTAAAAAAAAAACAACTGACAGCTGAAGAAGCAAATCTTGTATATTAGAATTTTTTTTCCCATATTTGTTTTATAAAGGAGAATAGTCTGGTTGCAAGTCAGAAACTAAATTTTACAATTCATTCAAATTCAACACTGAAAACATTTCCAGTATAAAGATATTCGCAAAGTTTGTCAACTAAAAATATTTGCTCAAAATAGTGAGTTGAAGGCCCTGTTCATTTCAAGATGACTAATAAACCTATGTTTTTGGATTTAGTATTTGCCCTGTGGTCTGTATTACAGAACTGACTAAGAAAAATGACGACTCACTATGTGAAATAATGAAAAGCTATATTTTCTGTATAATATATGTACAAAACAGTTGCTTATGAGAATACCTGAGACAAATTACAAAAAAAAATATATGCAATATATCAGCACAATTGGCAAAAGTAATTACCCCAACTAATAGGGTATAATTTATGTACAAAAGCGTAATGGAAGCTGTCACCTTTTCCTGAAAGGGTGTCTCCATGTCCACAGATGGGTGAATCAGCCAAGTGAGTTCTCATTTTGGAGACTAGTCAGCACTGGAGACTCTTAACCTTGGTTCTAGGCAGAGAATCAGCCTAGGGAATGATGGGCTGGGGTTTTTATGCCTTGTGGGATAGGACATGCGCAGTCTGGATCTTTGTGTAACGTTTCTTGATATATTGCCAACCTACTGATTAGGAAACTTTACTACGTATGTCTCAGGACCACTCATAAAAGGTTAAATTATTTTTTTTGTGCATATTCCTTATTTATCATATGTTACTATCCTCTAGATTCATCAAAATACGTTAACGCATGGATAATGCCCATGATAGAAAAAGGGGGGTGTGTAGCCCTGCGATAATTCCTATTTTGCATCTTGTGCAGACAGAGAGAGACTATGACTATCCACAAGGCCTTCATAGAAATAAAGTATTTATATCTCTATAGGAGGACCATCTAATAGCTTGAAGTGAGGTGTTGGTGGTGGATTAGGGTTTAGGGGACAGTTTCGTGTAGAGTGAGACATACAAACAGCACAGTACACCTCGGTGAAGATTTGATTTTATTTGGCGTGAGGAAGGTCTCACAAAGATGACATTTCTACTATGTTCTGTTGCCCTAGCTTGATGGACTCTGTAACAGGGTACCATCAAGCTAGGGTGAGATAACATAGTACAAAATTTCATCTTTGTGAGACCTTCTTCACTCCAAATAATATCAAAGTTTTGCCAAGGAATACTGTGCTGTTTGTCTCACGCTACATGAAAAACTGGCCCCTAAACCACCACCACCACCTCACCTCGAGCTATTAGATGGCCCTCCTATAGGCATATAAATAGTTGAACACTGTGAGGGCCTCCCTAGAGTCTTCTCCTCTTTTCCCCTTCCCAAGCCCAGAAATGGCTGAAATGCAATTCAAAAAATCTATCGTGAATTGCGTTACGGCCATTTCAGGCATATATCGCAGCTTAATGCCAGGAAAAAAGACGTAGTTATTTCTGGCGTTAAAACTGTGCGATAGTGTCCCTCATTTTAATAATTCCCACCCAAACTATTCCCTTATCCCGCTCCTTCCCGAAATTTGCATCTGCGCCGTGCGATAGCATTATCGCATGCGCTATGGCATTAATGCACGCGTTAACGCCATAACGCATTTTGATGAATGACCCTGTGTGACCACTATCTAAAATATTCATTAAACTTATAATCTGTTGTCAAAATAATATCTAGAATATTTGCATTAATATAAATGAAGCAATCATATAATTCAAGCAAGAACACTTACTAGTAAATCACTTAAAAAAAAAACAAAAACAAACAAAAAAAAACTGTAAAAACGGTATGCAATTCTATAAATATATATTTCTCAGTAAAAAGTTTTACTGAAACTAATCGGGGGTATATGCCAGGTGTCTCAGTGCAGCACTAGTGAAGCTTGGACACAAAACCTTTTAGCTCTCTATCTCTTGGCTCGCTCTAAACAAGTGGTTTTCTTATACTTTTAAGTCAAGTTTCCATTTTGTGCCCAGAATCTATCCGTGACCTTGGAGCTTGGATAAAAGGGGGAGGGCAGTGTGAAGGCAGTAAAATGTGGCAAGCAGCTTCTAGCAAAGGGAGGGGAAAAAGAGGAGGGAGGCTTCTACAGCCCACAAGCTTGTCTGGTATATTTACCTATGTAGTACACCCTACTAGCTATGTGCCTGCCTGGTGTGCAGCAGTGGAGTCTAATGAAGGCTGGAGGAGACTGCAAAGCACAAAGCAAGAACTGCCTCACAGTGAGACAAAACTATATGCAACAAATCATAATCATGACTATTTTTCTCTCAAAGATCAGAAAATTTCACACAACTTCCTATTTTTACCCTGGATCAGTCCAGACAAGTGGGATTTATTCGTCCCTACCAGCAGATGGCGGCAGAGAACAAAACTTTTGAGGCATTGCTACATAATCGAGTGTGCCACTTGCAGTCCCTCAGTATTTCTCTCTCTCCATCAGATGGTAGAGGTGCAAATTTGCAGTCTGGAGTTTTCATTAAAAAAAAAAAAAAATGTGTAAGGAGATTTCGGCTCTTCAAGGTGTTAGGTTCCTTTGTGGGCCATCCTTTGGGTAGAGCAGGGGGTTGGAGATCCCTGGTTTGGCTCAGCCCTCATGGGGGGTGGGATGAAAGCCAGGGGTCCTGGTTCCCTCATTCCCTCTGTGTCCCTGGCATCTCTGTGCTCGGCTTCCTTCAGAAGCAGGGAAGTATTTAAGTTTTCTTCCCTTCCCTGACCCTGTGTGTCTTTAAGTTTATTGGGAAAAATAAAGGGGTCTCAGGAAGCAGAAGAGCAGGGCTGAGGCAGTATGAGCGGCAGAAGTTGTCCTCTGCCAGGAGGCAGCTAAGGGTGCAGGGGGGAGGGCCTGGGGGCTGTTTTCAGCACCGAACAGCGCTGCTGTTCTCCTCGCATCGGCAGGGGCTATTTTTAGACCCGATCGCACCGGCATGCTGCCTTCTGTACAGTGCGGTGAAGTTTGTCGCGACTGTGGTCCTCTATTTGGCTGCGTTTTGCCGTGAATGTGTCACTGGGGGGGGGGGGGGCAGCAAGAGCATGAGTTCAGCTGGGTCAGCTCCAGGGCCCCAGAAGGGGTTGAGATGCTGGTGGCCATTTTGTCTTTTCATGCTTGGAGCCAGGCTGCTGTGTCAGAGCCTCGAGACTCCCTCTATAGTGCTGTTTCCTGCAGAACAAGACCCTGCTGGTGGCAGGGGAAGGGATCAGGTGCAGGGGGATGCGGATCTAGACCCTTCTTCGGATCCGGAGACTTTTTCAGTGGATTTTGTCCTTCTGCTCCGTAAGGCCTATTTGGCCAGGAAGGGAGCAGGGACCAAGAGTCCTTTACCGAGGATGTCCCAGGTGGCCAAGAAGCCTAGGCATGTGGAGTCCGGAGGGATCCTGCCGAGTTTGGATCTCGAGGACCACAGTGGAAGATGAGACAGATGATCTAGATAGATCAGATGCAGGGATGGCCAGTGGATCAGGGCAAGGGACCCTGTTAGCACATTGGTGGATCCGTACCAGGATCCTGTTGTTATGTTGGGGTCCACCTGTTCCGCAGGGATGAGTTGGGTCTGCTAATTCCCAAGTTCTGGAGGAACTGGGGATTAAGGTCACTCAGGAAGATTTGGATAATGAGGAGGTAAACCCAGTCTTGGAGGGATTAAGGGGGCCCCCTAAGGCTTCTCTATTGCCTAAGATGGTGAAAAGGTTGGTGGATTGGGAGTGGGAATCTCCCGAAGCGGCTTGAAGGTAGCCAGGGCTATAGCTAAATTATATCCCTTGCCGGAACAGACGGAGTCGTGGAAGATTCCCAAAGTGGATGCTGCAGTTTCCGCGGTTACCAAAAAGACGACCATCCCGGTGGCAGGGGCTGCCTCTTTGAAGGATATCCAAGATCGGAAACTGAAAATCCTCCTTAAGAGGCTGTTTGAGGTTTAGGCTCTGAGCCTTCATGCAGTGGTCTGATGCAGAGAGCCTGTTTGTGCTGGGTGCAGAAGGCACACAATAAGCGGTCGAGAATGCCCATTGAGGTGGCTCAGGCTGCCCACTTGGAAGAGGGAGTGGCTTATGTGGTGAGTGGCCCTGTATGACATGATTCGGACTCCCGCCAGAAGTATGGTCTCAGTGGTAGTGACGAGGAGACTCCTAAGGCTATGAAATTGTTGGCGGATGTTTGGTCTAAAGCCCAGCTGTCTTACCTTCCCTTTAAGAGAGAGCTGCTGTTTGGAGAGAATTTGGAGCAGCTTATGAAACAATTGGGGAAGTCGAAGGGTAATAAGTTGCCTGAGGACAAGAAAACCCCCAAGAAGTTTTTTTTCTCTCTGAACTCTATTCTGAGAAGTGAAGAGGTTTTGCTCTGGCAGGAGCCCTGTACTAGCAGCGCAAAAACAGAGTTCAGGCAGACAGCTATCCTTTCGAGTCCAATGCAGGCCTCTGAGGGACGGGGACCTCCAAGGGGGAGGCAGAAGTAAAATTGGTCAATGAAGGCTGATCTGCTCCTCTCCAGAGGTTATTGGAGGGAGGCTGTCACTCCTTTACGAGTAGTGGACCAAGATCATGTCGAACCAGTGGGTCCTGGAGGTGGTGAGAGACTGCTACGTGTTAGAATTTTCTCGTCCGCTCAGGGACACCTTTGTAATCTCCCGCTGTGTCTCCCGGGGCAAGTGAGAGGAGGTGCGGGAGACATTGCAACTGCTACAACTCCTGCGTACCATTGTTGAGGTGCCCCCTCTGGTGAGGGAGCAGGGTCGGTGCCAAAAAAGGAGACCTTTCATCCCATTCTCAATCTGCAGAGGGTCAATGCTGCCCTCCGGGTGCCATGGTTTCAGATGGAGACATTGTACATGTTGATAGCAGCAGTGCGCAAAGGGGAGTTTCTGGCATCGTTGGACGATGAAAGCCTATTTCATATCCCCATTTGAGATGAACACCGGAGGTTCCTGAGGTTATGGTCCTGGTGGAGCATTTCCAGTTTTGGGCCCTGCCTTTTGGTCTAGCAACAGCAACACACACATTCACAAAGGGTAATGGTGGTGGCGGTGGCACTCGGGAAGGAAGGTATCCTGGTGCACCCGTACCTGGACGATTTGGCTTGTACGGGCAAGATCTAAAGTGGAGTGTTGGTGTTCAGTTCAGTGTGTCTTGCAACTCCTGGATTTGTTGGGCTGGGTGACAAATTTGGCAAAGAGTCATTTGAAGCTGGCCCAGTTGGAATATCTGGGGACGTGCTTCGATACCCGGTTAGGGGAAGGTGTTTCTGATTATGGAAAGGGTAGTCAAATTGCAGTCAGATCCTGCTGCGACTGTCTGTTCCCAGGGTCTGGTATTATTTACAGGTACGGGTAGGTTTCATATTAGGAGCTACCACCCAGGAAAAAGATCTAGGGATCATAGTAGTTAATACTTTGAAATCGTTGGTTCAGTGTGCTGCAACAGTCAAAAAAGCAAACATAATGTTAGGAATTATTAGGAAGGGAATGGTTAATAAAACGGAAAATGTCATAATGCCTCTGTATCGCTCCATGGTGAGACCGCACCTTAAATACTGTGCACAATTCTGGTCTCCGCATCTCAGAAAAGATATAGTTGCGATGGAGAAAGGTACAGAGAAGGGCAACCAAAATGATAAAGGGGATGGAACATCTCCCATATGAGGAAAGGCTGAAGAGGTTAGGGATGTTCAGCTTGGAGAAGAGACGGCTGAGGGGGGATATGATAGAAGTCTTTAAAATCATGAGGTCTAGAACAAGTAGATGTGAATCGGTTATTTACACTTTTGGATAATAGAAGGACTAGGGGGCATTCCATGAAGTTAGCAAGTAGCACATTTAAGACTAATCGGAGAAAATTCTTTGTCACTCAATGCACAATTAAGCTCTGGAATTTGTTGCCAGGGGATGTGGTTAGTACAGTTGGTGTAGTTGGGTTTAAAAAAGGTTTGGATAAGTTCTTGGAGAAGTCCATTAACTGCTATTAATCAAGTTGGCTTAGGGAATGGCCTCTGCTACTACTGGCATCAGTAGCATGGGATCTTCTTGGTGTTTAGGTACTTGCCAGGTTCTTGTGGCCTGGATTGGCCACTGTTGGAAACAGGATGCTGGGCTTGATGGACCCTTGGTCTGACCCAGTATGGCATGTTCTTATGTTCTTATGTGTTTTGTCCCTAGAACGAAAATGTAAAAACCAAGCAAACAGATACTGATTTCTACTACCTTGCCACCATAGTGCCAGCCTGGTTCTTCCATCCTGTTTGATTATACTAGGGTGGTTGCTCCACTAAAGCCCTACATCTGAAGGAAGAAATACAGGCAGAACAGAAAACATACCGGTTAGGTTTGAAAGTTATCTGGCCGGATAACTTGCCACTTAACCAGATATCTTCAAAAGATATCCAATTAAATGGCAGCACAAAGACAGAAAATAAAAACAGCCTCAAGCTTTAAGGCCCAATCCCCAGCTCTACACTCTCTGAAAGGCTGCTTCACCTGATTTTTTTTCCCCTTTCTCCCTCCAATTTAAAAAAGAACCCAAACAGAGGGGTCTAGCGTTCTGAGGTGGGACTTGCTCTCTGGTATAGGAAAAACACAGTTGACCCACTGATTACCCCATTGTGGCAGCCTGAGTAGTCTTAGGGTAGCCAGAGGACAGAATCAGGCTGGACTCTGGCAGAAATCTTGCATAAATGTCTTTATTCTGTAACAGGTTGTCCTTAAATATTGACAGAGATCACATTATGCCCATTCTACAGGCCCTTCATTGTCTCCCAATTCATTGGCGGGTACAATATAAAACTGTGGTTTGTTGAATAACTGACTACCTTTTATTGCAGTTGCTGTTTGACAAAAACCCAATAATCTATTGCTGTTTGCCCTCTAGAGGCTGAAACGATTTTGACATATCAAACTTCTTTACAGTTTTGAAATGAATTTTATTAGATCAAGGTGTTTTAATTTCAGGAAAAAATGGACAGAACATTGCAGTTGCTGCAAAGTATAGATCCCACAGATCCTAAACCAGATGCATCAGAGCTTTTGGATTTAGAAGGTATGTTTATTTATACATTTTATATATTGTCATTCCAAAAGAAGATCACAACAGTTTACAAAAGTAACATTCAACACAATAGGGATTAATATAAATCTACTGTGATTTTTTTTTTTAATACATATTAACTAAAGGTCTAGGACAACAGGTTTTTGTAGTACAGCAGATCTATATATTTAACAACTGTTGATACTCATTTCTTCTATCTTAAGTTTAATAAAGCCACTACTGGGTTTACTTTCATTCCTCTGGTTTTCTACATGTAGTAACGAGGATTCACTTTTAATGTGGCAGGAGGTTCAAATTCCATTTCGTGATTTGTACACACTAATACTGGGAGTAGGGAGAGTATGTAAAGGAAACTTATTTACATTTCTGTGTGATGAATTTCAAAGTGATCTATTAGCAAGAGTTGATTCTGTAACTTTGAAACTTTTCACACCCACTATACCAGCAATGTTTGTGTGTATATAGATACAAATACTTGGCAATGTCTTATGATCACTGTTGAGTTTATTTTTAGCATATAGAAATTAGTAAACTGGTGGTGGAAGAAATATCACATTTTAGGCAGGATGTCTTTAAAAAGAGTTGCTGTTATGCTTGCAAAACTGTTATTGTTAAACCAACTCTAATTTCAAGTTGATTGATCTGCAGGGAACATGGCAATTTGAGTTAAAACTGATTTTAATGCCCCCTGTGGATTTTGGCTATCTTTTAAATATGCAAGTGTATGAAAGATTTTAAACACTGTACAGACATCCAGTGAATAACTTTTTTTTTTTAAATAACACAATTAATACATACGTGTAAGTTTCTTCCCCCCACCCCTGCCTTCGTCATCAAAATAAAAGCTACTTTTCAGTATCCAGCACCAAAGAAAGCAATGGGAGAAAAGAGGTATTTGGGGGGGGGGTTTAATTAAAAATAAAATGAACCTTTCATTGGACCTGATTTAATGATTAGTAACAGAAATTTGTTAAAACAATTTTCTGAATGGCTTCTTACAATTTGGAGTTGTGAAGGACACTGTATACTTCCTGTTTCATTGCTGACTATTAACAGTTTTAGCTGCTCTTTCAATGGATCAAAATGTATAAAACTGGCACCATCCGATTTTTTGCTTTTCCTTTTCATTTGGTCAGCTGTGGATCACTTTGCTTCTTGTTGAGGGGGACACTGAGGTTTGGTGGTTTCGTTTCTAGGATTTTCTTAAAGAATTTGCAACTATGTTTGTTGGGTGGATGATAAATAGAAATGTATTAAGAGGGGAAAACAATGGTAGTTTTCCTCTAGCTGTATCATTGGGAAGCAATAAATTAGCTTTGCATGTTTGTTTTGCAAAGATACAATATCAAAGTATTTCTCTCTGCAATTTGACAGATGTCTGCCAACAGATGGGTCCTATGATAGATGAGAAGCTCGAAGAGATTGATAGGTGAGCCATTACCTATTTTTAAAATTTTACTTCAAAGAGGGTGGTGATGGTAATTTTGTTTAAAAATAGATCATCCACCCCGTTGAAAAATATGAATTTCAGATCCATGCCTTTCTGATTATTCAGTGATATATCAGAACCTGTAGTGTGTTTTTAAGACTGTTTTTCTTAAGGCAGTTTGGGGGCCCAACCAACCAGTCTGTTTCAGGCTATCCACAATGAATATGCATGGGATAATAGCTGCCTTGCTGGGTTTGCAAAGTATGCAGACCTGTCTCAGGCATATTCACAATGTATTTGTTGTTGGTGCTCATTGCCCATATTGCAGGTATGATTTGTGATTAAAAAGCGTTGAAGAGGCAGTGAAACACTTTTTGACATTTCCACAAGAAGTCATTATTCTTTTTCTAAGTTTTTTTTTTTAATTTTTGATCATAAGTAGCTTCATCATTACTAACAAGTATTCTGTAACATCTTTGCTTCAGTTTTGCGCTTTGTTTTTGATAGGCATATGCTGCAGAAAGGGAAAAATGCTATATTAGCTGAAAACTGGACCATGATATTACAGAAATTGTTTAAAAACACACCAAGGTCATGCTGGCACTACTAGCTAGTTGTAGGACAATAGATACCTTGCTCACTTTGCATGCAAATGTTAACATACAGCCATTCAGATTGTTTATAGTAAAAAGCCAATCATAGAAATTCTGACTGTAACCTAGTACAGAAGATGGAAATGTACAAGTGTAAATCCTATACAGTGTCTTATCAGTAAAATCATTTGAGAGAGAGTTTTATACTGGTGCTTTGCGCAGCACCCTTTCTCATCTCTCTCTCTCTCCATAAAGTATGCCGCCTTATAACATTTGTAGCATTTAATAAAAAAGAAGTTTTTCTCCATAGCTGTTGGCTCCAAACATTTATTCATTGATCCACAACATATATCCCGACAATTAGACTGGTTAAATGTGCCTCCAGGTCAGGAAATAAATTGTCATTTTAATTTAAAAACACTGTTGCAACGGCAGTGCCAAATATTCTGTTTTTCATTTGAAAGCCTGACTGATGAAGTGGTAAACATTTTAAATAGAATGTTGTTCTAACCAATCAAAAATCAGAATTGCAAAGTTCCATGAGCTTGTAACTAATTATGAGGAACCTCAGGAACTGTATAAGCAGGCATGAGTCGGCCATAATTTGTGGGTGATATCATCCAAAGGCGCCGACCCTGCTCTCAGAGCTCAGTATTACTGAGTATGGGAGGGAGTTGCCATGTGCTCTGCTTTGTGACCCTCTCAGTCTGTCTACATCCCAACTACTGCATGGATGTGTTCCCACTATCTTTTTAAAATTTGTTTTGGCCATTCTTTGGCCTCCTTCTGCTTTGTATCTTTTTAATTTTGGCTGCTGCCTTGGCAGCCCCTCAATTGAATTTTTTCAGTTCCACAAAAAAAAAAAAAGCAAGCATGGAGAAGCCCAAAGCCAAGAAGATTGTGGTTGATGGTTTTAAGGCCTGCATTTGTGTGTGATGAAAGTCAATTAAGCATACACATTCCGTTTGCTATTACTACTTGTTCTTGGATCCACCATACATCCAGTTGCTACAATTGTGGAAGGATGTAGGCTAAGAGAGAATTTGAAAAGAAGCTGACCTTAGAAGCAAAAACTCATAATAAAACTTTTTAAAAATATAGTTGAAGCAGGAAGCTTGCAAGTAAGTCTGTTGGCTCATTAGATGCTCGAGGGGTTAAAGGGAAGATAAGACCATCCTGGAAAGACTAAATGAATTAATTGCTTCAGAACTTACAAATGAAGATGTTGGGAGGTACCATTCTAGAAACTATTTTCAAGGGTGATGATTCAGATGAACTGAACCAAATCACAGTGAACTGGAAGATGAAGTAGGCCAGATTGATAAAATGAAGAGTAGCTAATCTCCCAGACCGGATGGTAGAACACCCCATGGTTCTGAAAGTACTCAAAAATGAAATTTCAGATTTATTACTAGTAATTTGTAACTTATCATTAAAATCGTTCATTGTGCCTGAAGACTTGAAGGTGGGCAATGTAACCCCAATATTTAAAAAGGGCTCCAGGGGAGCTCCGGGAAACTATAGACCGGAGAGCCTGACATCAGTTCCAGGAAAAAAATCGTGGAAACTATTCTAAAGAACAAAATCACAGAGCATATAAACAGACATGGTTTAATGGGACACAGCCAGCATGGATTTACCCAGAGGAAGTCTTGCCTCACAAATCTACATTTTTTTTGAAGGGATTAATAAACATGCATAAATGTGAGCCAGTAGATATAGTGTATTTGGATTTTCAGAAGGCATTTGACAAAGTCCCCCCATGAAAGGCTTATGAGAAAATTAAATCATGTGATGGGAGGCAATGTACTTTGGTGGATGGCAAACTGATTAAAAGACAGGAAACAGTGTAGGATTAAATGGTCAGCTTTCTTAGTGAAGAGAGGTAAATAGTGGAGTGCCTCAGGAGTTTGTACTTGGATTGGTGCTTTTTAATATATTTATAAATGATCTGAAAAGGGAACAACAGGTGAGGTGATCAAATTTGCAGATGACACAAAATTATTCAGAGTGATTAAATCACAAGCGGATAGTGATAAATTGCTGGATGACCTAGTAAGATTTGGAAGATTGGGTATCCAAATGGCAGATGAAATATAATATGAACAAATGCAAGGTGATGTATATAGGGAAAAATAACCCATGATATATTACATGTCAGGTTTGATGTTAAGAATTACTATACAGGAAAAAGATCTAGGCATCATAGTGGACCATACATTGAAATCATTGGCTCAGTGTACTGCAGTGGTCAAAAAAAGCAAACCATGATTAGGGAGGGAATGGTGAATAAAACAGAGAATGTCACAATGTCTCTATTGCTCCTTAGTGAAACCACACCTTGAGTACTGTGTTCAGTTCTGGTCCCTGCATCTCAAAAAAGATATAGATGCACTGGAGAAGGTTCAGAGGAAGGTGACCAAAATGATAGAGGATGGAACGGCTCCCCTATGAGAAAAGGCTAAAGAGGTTAGGGCTGTTCAGTTTGGAGAGGAGACTGATGAAGGGGGATATGATGGAGGTCTGTAAAATGATGAGAGGACTAGAATGGGTTAATATGAATTGGTTGTTTACTCTTTCAGATAATACAAGGATTAGGGGGCACATTTTCACCCAACACATAATTTAGCTCTGGAATTTCTTGTCAGAGGATGTGATTAAGGCATTTAGCTTATCTGGGTTTAAAAAAGGTTTGTACAAGTTCCTGGAGGAAAAGTCCATAATTTGCTATTAGTCAAGTTGATTTGGGGAATAGCTACTGCTTATTACCGGCATTAGTAGCATGGGATCTATTTAACATTTGGGTACTTGTATCCTGGATGGCCACTGTTGGAGACAGGATGCTAGGCTTGATGGACCGTTGTCTAAGTTTTTAAGTTCTTATATATATATGCAAGGATGCATTAACACTGCACCGGTGGAAGATGCTGCCAGGTAAGTGCCCGAAGCCTTGGCTCAAGTAGAGCAGCAGAGCTGCTTCTCTTCGCAGAATGAAGCATCAACAGAATCTTGGCATAGGAATTTGATGGGATTTTTTTCTCTCTCTTTCCCCCAAGCTGGGAAGGCTCCCCACATGGTGCTTGTTCCTGTGTCTGTCACAGCTCAGGGGTGGAGTGCAATGCAGAACATTAAGGTGCTGTACATGTTCAGTAAAACTCATACTGAGCTCTGAGAATTAGGTTCATCTCAGCATTATTGGGTAATGTCACCTACTTGTGATGTCTGATTCATCTTTCTGTCTATGGAGAATCCTGTTTACAGGTAAGCAATCTTGCTTTACAGTTCTGAACATTAAAAAAAAAAAAGTTAGAGATTTTTTTTAAATATTAACATGTAATAGCTAAGCAACAATTTAGAATAATATACAGGGAGGGATCAATTATGTATTTTTTTAAATAATGTATGGGCTTCCATTAGCAAATTCTTGCACAGTTGTATGGATGAATATTTAATATCTAAATATTTTGGCCAGTGCTGTGTTTTTCTCATACTGTATATAGTTTGGGTCAGTCTGGGCTATATTCAGTTGTATTCTATATTGGATTACTCCTGGCCATGATTTTTGCACGCTTCTGAATTTCACAAAGATTGTAATACGTTATCTGTCTAAAGAAAATCCTATTATGTTTAAATAATGTACTGCATATGTTCTTTAGTGCTTTTGTTTTTCAATAGCGTTACAGCTTCCTTCTGCTCTTTTGGGCTTCTAACTCAATGAGAACCATCTTTTTACGTAGATTATAGTACCATGAGCCTTCATTTTCTATTACTGGTGGTTTTCTTCCATTATTAAGTTATACTTCCCATCTAGGCCAGCCACAACAGCAATCGTGTTTGGATAAAGGATTCCACTAGAGCAGTGATGGCCAACCTTTTGAGCTCAGTGTGTCAAAATTCATAAAAAACCCGAGCATAACTCGGGTGGTGTGTCACGTCTAGAAAAATCCATAATTTTGTGATATTTGTAGCTCTAATTAATAACAAAGTTATAATTTTAATATGTACTGTATTTTTTAATAAAGCAAAAACAAATAATTCTTTACCTTACCAGCTTAGTGACTTTTTTGTTGCTGAATTTCATTGATTAAATCTTCAATTAAAGGTTGGTATTTCGTACACTTCAAGCCCAAGCAAGAGTTACAAACTTCATCTGTCAGTCTGTTTCTTTTATTGGCTCCCATTCATTTTCACACCACTCCCTCCCCATCCCCCAGGCATGCACACATTCATTCTCACACACACAGACCCCCAGGCAGGCACCCATGCATTCACACACATACACCCCCAGGCAGAGTCCCATTCATACACATGCACACACTAAATGCAGACCCTCCTCTCTCTTGCCAGCAACCTCGGAACCTCTCTCATTCCTCTGCTGCCACTGTCACTGCTGCCACATGGCTATTGGGGAGGCGCCGATTGCTGCTGCTGACACTGAAGTCCATTCTGCTGCCTCCTCTGTGCAGGCCCTGTGGGCTTCAACTTTCTCCATGCTGATCTCGTACATTGTGAGATCCGTAGAGAAAGTGCTATTCTTGCACATTCCCAAAGATTACATGTGCCAATCACTAAAAAGTAATCTATTTTTTTTTTTTTGCCTTTGCTGTCTGATCTTAGTTTTCTAATTGGTTGGTCACAGGCTTTTTTTTTTTTCCACCTTCCCTTTCTTATTTTTTTTGCCAATTCCTTTTATATTGTCTCTCTTTCTGTTTCTACAATCATTCATACACACAATCTCTCAATGGCACTGCTGTTTGACTTACACACCCAGGCTCTCTCTCACTCACACATGCTCAAGCACAGGCTCTCACTCTCACATGCTCTCTCTCATACAATCATTCATACACACAATCTCTCACTGGCACATGCTGTCTGACTCTCACACACAGGCTCTCTCTCTCTCTCCCCCACATGCTGTCTTGCTCAAGCACATGCTGTCTCTGCAAATATTCAGTTCCTCACTCTCAAACACAATCTCTCAACTCATCTCATACATGCGTATACACACACACACACACTCTACAGACCCTCAGCCTCTCTCTCACCTCTGGGCCTCCTCTTCGCGGGTCGCCGCAGGATGGGCCCTGCAGCGGCCCTGCTACCGGGCCTCTTCCTCTTCTTGGGCCGCTGCGACTTGGAATTGGCGGCGGCCCATAAGCACAAGTGCTGCTCCTCTTCTGCACGCGCTGATGCTTCACCTCCTTCCTGCTCACACGGCTCCGGCAACGTTTACTTCTGGGGCCGCACATGCAGGAAGGAGGAGGAGCATCAGCGCGTTTAAATGCGATCTGTTTCTTTGGGCCGTGGTGACGTGAGCCTCACCACGGCCCTGCCTATCGCTGCGCCGAATGAGCCTCCCTGCGCCCGGGGCCATTGGGGAGGGAGGGTGGGGGGATACTAAAAACCTAATTTTAAAGGGTCGGCGCAGCCGAAAAAAAAAGGCTCGGCACAGCCAATTAAAAAAAAAAATTCCCGATAGTCCATGAAACGCTGCGCGTGCCAGCAAAAACGTCTCGGCGTGTCACCTCTGACACGCGTGTCATCACTGCACTAGAGCCTGGCTATGCATGTGTCTGTGGCACATTTGGAGCCTGTTATGCATGCATCTAGAATCTGGTCTGTAGGTGTTGCTGTTGAAGAATAGCAGGGATTCTTGTTGCCCAAGGACTGTGATTGTTATCCTGTGGGTCAGAAGCTGGGCTTGTGAAAAGAGCCTAACTGTCTTCACAATTCACATGGCTATTCATTAATGTGAGATTTCGGGGTTTTTTTTTTTTACTTTATCTCGTGGTATTTGTACAGATAGTGTTCCCATGGATCTGCACAACATTGCCATCTGTTTAAGTTCACTGCGTACGTTCGTAAATAGATTATATCCTTAACAATAAGAACTTTCTTTATATTTTGAAATGTATCTTCAAGATTGACTTTGCAGTATTTTTAAAGTGGAAATTTCTGCTGTGCTACTACATTATACTTGAATTAATTACTGGGGAAATCTTCTTATTGTCTTCATTGACAGGCAGTATTAAATCAGCCATAACCAGCGAGTGATGACATCTGCTGGTGCTGACATTGACCCAGCTCTCAGCCCTCAAATGTTTCTGAGTATGCACGGGAGTTCCTGTGTGCGGTCACTCTCTTGTGAGCCCCTCTTTGTCTGAGCTGCCACATAGATATATATATTTTGGTGTTTTCACTATTTTCAAATTTTGCAAACTTTCTTTTTGTATCACTGCATCAGCTGGCCCTCAGAAAGAGCTTTTAATTGGTACCCAAAATGAAGAAATGAAAAAATCAATATAGAGTAATCCATGGCGGAGACCCATACATAAAAACATAACAAATTTCCATGCTGGGTCAGACCAAGGGTCCATCAAGCCCAGCATCCTGTTTCCAACAGAGACCACACCAGGCCATCCATACCTACAGGCCTTATTCCATCTGGTACTGCTGCATGATACTTCTAATTGTTCAAATTGTGTGAGGATGTCTCCATGAGAGCTTCAGACTTGCACATGAAAGATAGACGGCTTGTGAGAGTCAGTATCTGTCAAAAGCCCAGAAGCCTTGGCATGATGGCAGGCAATGTAGCCACTTCACCTGCTTGAGTGAGGCCTCTTCACAATCTCACTTTCACAAGAAGCACAGGAGATTGCTCCAGGAGTCTACTTTCCCCCTTTTCCTGCAAATCTACTGGGAAGGCTCCCCCCCCCCCCCCTTGCATTTGTCTCCAGAGTCTAGAATTTGAGCTTTGTGTATTGGTTTAAGGTGCATGAGGAGGCACAGAGAAGAGCGAGCACCTAAATGGCAAGAAATACCTTATGGGACTGGCTCTGGGCCAAAGAAGATGGCAACATTGGTGTTAGGTACTGCTGGTGTGGTCTCTAACTCTTCTGTTGCTTTGACAAAGAGCCTTTTGGCTTAGATGGCAGCAGTCTTCACAGTACAGATAGCTTCCATGGTGCTAGGCAGTTTATTATTCCCGGATGCTCCAGATTTGGTGCCGTCCAGGGCACCTTACGTTGGATCAGTGTGGAGCATACCAGAAATAGCCATTGTGATGCCCAGAAAAGGACAAACCTATCTGGGTGTCAGAAGGATGTTTCCCCACCTACTTCACTGCAGATGGGCCCTCTGCAGATGGTGGCCCAGCTGTCTGTGATGGTGAGGAATTTCTTTGCCTTCTACTTGCTGAGGGCCAGAAAGGAACTCTCCTTACCAGAATGGAGAAGTTTTTCCAACACAGCAGTATTCAGGAGAGTCCCTGAGATGTTCAGGTGTCCCCTTGAGAAGCTTCACCAGCTGGACTGAGTCCACTTGGCATCATGGCTTCCCTTCCCCTCAGGACATCTTTCCCTAGACCTTTGGAGAGAGAATGGGTGGAATTGATATATTTAGAGTTTTTGTGGTCCTGTCTTCATCAGACCACCAAGGATTCCCATTTTCGTTGCCTTCCTCTTCATCTGATTCATGGGTAACTGTACTGGATTGTTCAGATGATGAAGGGTCTATGCAGTTTTGACTGGATCTAGGAAAACATAGTCAGTATCCCAGTGTCCATTCCAGATAATCTCCCTATTGGGGAAGCTAAGGATTGACATATCTGTTGGCCCACTATAATCTCAGACAGATTCTTGCCATTTGCAACAGGTACAGTCTTCACCTTTTGAAAATTTCACCGGATAGATTCTTCGTGGGCAATCACTATGCCTGTCAACATCAGAGGCTGCTAAAGGAGCTCTCCTCCCTCTTGGAGACCAAAGTGGTCTAACTAGAGGAAAGAGGGTGGAGATTTTTCTCCAAGTATTCCTCATCCCAAAGCAAACAGGAGGACTTCTCATCCTATACCTAAGGGCCTTGAACAAGTATATAGTAAAAGAAAAGTTCACGATTTCCCTGGGCACCCTATTTCTTTCTTCAAAAAGGGAACTGCTGTGCTTCCTGGATTTAAAGGATTTATACATCCACATAGAGATAGAGAAACATCCATATCACAGGAATTATTTCAGATTTGTAATAGCACTATCTCCAGTGCCACGTACAGCCCTTTGGTCTAGTGGCTGCACCATGAGTAGTCACAAAATATTTAGCAGTGTTTCATTTATGCATACAGGAGGTACATGTGTTTCCTTATTTGGCTGACAGGCTAGTCAAAATCACTTTTTAGAAAGTGGCAAACTAATCATCAGGCATCACCACGATGGAGTCAATGGGATCCATCATAAATTATCCCAAATCACATTCAAGGCCATCTCAATTGGAATTCATAGGAGCTGTGCGTGATATGACTCGAGCAAAGGCTCTGATATCCTATGTGGAAAAAATAGTCAGCATGTTGGGTCTAATGACATAAAAAAGACATGCAACAGCCTTGTTATGTCTCCACAGGTAATAAGACCAATGGACACTAAGGTCACAGTGGTTTCAAGCCATTCAAGATCTTTGAGACAACATCCAAGTCACCCAACAGGTCAGGGACTCACTGTTCTAGTGTCTGATCCAATCAAATATAAGAGGAATCCCCTTCCAAGTTCTTCCCATACAAATTGTCCTAACCATAGATCCAACCTCAGATGGAGAGCTCATACAGAGGGGGGGTTTCATACATAATATATTGTTGGTCTTTTCGGGAAAAATGTCATTCAGTACATTTCCTGGAGCTAAGGGAAATTCTGAACATTGTAAAGGTTTTCAGAGATTGGTCAGCAAACAGTTATTCTAGTCCAGACAGACAACAGGATAGCTGTTTTACCTAAACAATAAGGAGGAAACAGGATCATGTCTCCTGTGTTTGGAAGTGGGAAGGATGTGGAACCAGGTCATCTTACAAGGGATGATGCTCAGAGACACATACCTGCCAGGAAAGGGGAATGTCCTAGTAGACAAACCAAGTGGTCATTGGACAGAGGAGAAGCAAATTATTTATTTCCTGAGTTGGGTGCACCAGACATGTATCTGTTGTCTCCTTTGAACAGGAAAGTACCTCATTAGAAAGACAAACTAGCTTTGGATGCTTTCTCCCTAGATTTGAGACGGGGAAGGTCTTCTGTACTGATATCCTCTAGTTCTTCTAGTATTAAAGACTCTCCTGAAACTCAGAAGGACGGGGCACCATGGTGCCATATTATCTGAGACAGATTTGGTTTCCCACTTCTTCAGGACTTGTCCTTCAGGGGTCCAGTTCAGTTGGGGAATTCTCCCACACTCATCACACAAAGTCAGGAAACAGTTACTCCATCTCAATATCCAGCCCCAAACCCTCGCAGCCTAGATATTGAGGGGGTAGTACTCTGCCCCTTGAATTTTCTGGATGAGATGTCTCAGGTCCTTCTGGCTTCTAGAAGAGATGCTCCTAGCAGGTCATATAGCTTTAAATGGAGGAGGTTTGCCTTTTAGTATGAGGGATTCATCTGTGATTTAGTGAGAGTCAGGATTCAAGAGTGTTAGATGCCAGTTGCACTAAGGTAAACCCTGTCACCACCATGTAGAAGATAAACTCATCTCTTTACAGCCTTTAGTTGTCCGATTCATGCAAAGTTTACTTTAATTAAATCCTCCCCTAAAACCTCTAACTATGTCTTAGGGACCTTATTGTGGTTCTATCTCAGCTGATTAAAACTCCCTTTGAGCCACTAGACTCCTGCGAGCTGGAGTACCTGACTTGGAAGATCTGTGTGTTTTTTATGGTGGTCACTTCTGCATGCGGAATTAGTGAGCTCCAGGCTGTAGTGACATACCTATTTAAATAGTGGTTCTGCAAATGCATCCCAAGATACTTCCTAAGGAACTGTCTGACTTCCATTTTAACCAGTTAATTGTCCTTCCTGCATTTTTAGCCAAGCCACATGACCATAAAGGTAAACAGGCCTTGCACAGTTTAAATTGCAAGAGAGCTTTAGCCTTCTGTCTGGAGCAGACTGAAATCCTTAGTTCTTACACCCAGCTTTTTTTTTTTTTTTTTTTTTTAAACACTCATATGGATGTGGAATTACTATAGCCAAACACACACTGTATCATTGGATAGTAGATTGAAATTCAATTATGCCCAGGCAGGCTCGACTCTAGAAGGGCATGTCAAATCTTAGTGTTAGCACCATGACGGAGTCCATTGAAGACAATTCCAGACTTTGTACTTTCCACCTGGTTGCGCCATGTGCTTGGAATAGTCTTCCTGAACTGGTGCTTCATGCTCTCTCTCTTGCCATGCTTAAATCCCATCTAAATGCTCACCTTTTTGAAACCACTTTTATATTTAAATCTTTATTATTAACAAATAAGCGATAAACAATGAACTCCAATAGTGCAAATTGTAAAGAATCAAAGGTGCAACCTGTTGGTTTTGATTCTGAACACAACAGGAGCATAGTATATTCTGACAAGAAACAAAAATGAGCAACGTAGGAACCCCCAATCACCCATCGCCCAAAAAAACACAGATGTGAATCCAGAATCAACCATCAAAGGTCCATCTGTAAGTGTTTAGAAGCAAGCTTCTAGCCCATGTAGGTAGAGGTCCAGATAAGGAAGCCATATATTCAAAATTCTTCGCTTCTTAGTTGGGTGGCTACTTTTATCCACCACCAGTTCCATAATTAACAGGCAATGGATAACATTTCTCCAAAAGGCAAAAGAAGGATCCACTTCTTGTCTCCTGTAATGCAAAATAGTAGAGTGTGCAACCAGAAAGACCTTAGTAACCCACATCCTTTGCTCATCAGTGTAGACTCTTGCCAATGGAAAAAACCCAATACAGCAAGTTGGACAGAAAAAGGTAATTAAACAGACAGAACAGCATCCATGTAACCAAATACCTGTTTCCAGAAAACTTGAACATTGCTGCAATTGTAAGAAACTGAACATCACAATATTAATGTCAGGAAATTTTGGTTGCACAGAGTCTAAAGAAAGCAGTCTCCCCTGTTCGTCAAGAGCATGAGACAAAGAAAAACCCTGCGTTCCAGCCCCTGTTGAAAGGCCAAATTACCAAGAATAGGCAAGAAGGGAGAGACCGTACATGTTAGACCCATCTTGGAGGCAATCCAATGCCTCGCTTTCCAAGCAGGTGACAAAAGGATATGAGCCTCCAAATATGGAGAAATCTGCAATCCCTTAGTATGTAATATAAAGCAAAGTTGTAAAGGAAAAGTAATAGATGCTTCATAAGCATAATCATAGTAAAGACGTGGCCATAAGCCAGTCCCCTATATGGCAAAGATGAACCCTATAATTATATAACTGAATATCAGGCAAGCCCATCTTTCCCTATTTGCTAGTAGTCATCAATTGGGTCAGGGGTATCCTAGGCTTCTTTCCCTTCCATAAATAGCGGCGGAGCTCCCCCTGCAATCTACAAACATCTTTTCCAGTAATGATTATTTTGGTGCAGATGCAATATTTTGGTGCAGAAAGCAGGCGCTGAACAGTCGGCACTCGCTTTCTTAATGCGCCCCCCTGGGGGCACCATGCACTATTTAAATTAGGGGTTGCGTTAGCAAGGAGGTGCTAGGGTCGTTTGTGTGTCCCTAGCGCCTCCTTGCTAAGGAGAGCCCGAGTGCATTGGCTCTCCACCTGTTAGGAAAACCGATGCGGATTTTATCGGCATCGGTTTTCGTAAATGTCGCACAGCCAGGGGTTCAGGAAATGAGTGCTTCTCAATTGAGCATCCGTTTCCTGCACCCGACTGCTGGCACTTTTTTTTTTTTTAATTAAATTACTTTAGTTTTTCCTCCTACTTAATATTGCAATGATATTAAGTAGGAGGCAGTACAGAAAAGCTTGCCTGCTCCAGGCAGGCGTTAATTTCTGATCACTAAATGTGTGTCCTAGGTGCACTTTTTTTTTTTTTTTTGCATAGGGAGTGAATAGCTAATAGCCTCATTCACATGCATTTGGGATCCAAAAACCTAGATATTTTAGTTTGTGTTCTGTTCATTTTAAAGGGAATGTGCCCACCCAATCCTGCATGCTCCAGCGGCCAATAGCCATAGCTTCGGACTTCTCTAAATTCAGTTTCAAACCATACTGTGAAATTGTCTGTCTGTAACAGAATGGAGAGATGGGCTCGCGATTTGCAAGGTGGAAAAGCAGATCGTCAGCAGAGGCTGCAACTTTAAAAGTTTAACACCAGGAATGTTTTCATGTAGAAGTACAGTACGGATAAGTGTATCTAAAGATTACACAAAAAAGCAGAGAAAGTGGGTAACTGAATATGGATATAGTCCAAAAGATTACCTTGAATCCCATATGTCCCTAAAACTGCAAACAATTCCATTTGACCCTATCAAATGCTTTCTCAACATCAAAAAAGTGAGGACTATACATTGGGTGCATAAACACTTCTTGTAAGTATACGGTGTCCAAATAATTGTCCCTCTACAAATTATATACCAACCTTCAGGGTCTTGCATACTTTGTGCTGTTGGAAATGTAAAGGTTTATGTATCAATATTGCTATGCCAACCTTGTGTGTAGTAGTAGAGGCGTGATACACTTGCCCAACGCATTCTTTCTGCAATTTGGCATGTTCAATAGCAGTTAAATATGTTTCTTGAAGGAAAGCTATGTCAGCATGAAAGCGCCTCATGGCCTGTAACAGCTTAAAACGTTTCAGGGTTAAATTCAATTGCAATTTTTTTTTTTACTATGTTAATGATCAGAACATTGTATTTATTTTACTCAGGAAACATTCAGAGTTCTCCGAATTGAATCTGAAAGTTCTAGAAGCCCTAGAACTGTACAACAAACTGGTGAATGAAACTCCTATGTATTCTGTTTATGCCAAACCACCAGGCCAGGCACATTACCCATCTACGTCATCTGGAATTCCAGCACAGGTCAGTCTTTCTGGGTACACAGTCTGAGAATATTGTTTATAGGTCATGGTAAATTGAGAACAAAGGGTCCTTCCTGTCTTGAACTTCACTGGGTGATGATGCATTGCTGCAGGAATCTTCCTGCCCAGTTTTGCTTTGGTCTCCACCATCAAGACCCTATGTGTCTCTCTCCTTTCAGCTTTGACAACAAAAGCTACAGTAACTATCCTTAACATAAAGCTTGGGGGTAACCAGAAAGGAGCGGCAGTTACTACCCTAAACACAGACATAGGGGCCTTCACGGAGCAGCGATTACTATCTTATGAAACTTGCTGGGTAGACTGGATAGTCTAATTGGTCTTTTTCTGCCATTGTTACTATGTAAAGTGTTGACCAAAGTTCTCATTTTTCTAATAGCTACACTAAAGGCCTAATTTTCATAAGCCTGCAAGTGTAAATTTCGGGAGTTACGCACCGGCCGGGCCCTGTGTGCGCCGAGGGCATTTTGGAAAGGGCTCGGCCACATGCGTAACCCCCAATATGTGCAGAAGTGCTTGGTCTAAAGAAAGGGGTGGGGTCTGGACGGGGTGGGGGTCAGGCCAGGACAGCGCCATTAGACACTGTCCCGGGGAAACACGTGCCAGCTTTACTTCTGCTACCAAGTAGCAGTAAGTATAAAAATAAAAAAAATTGGGGATAGGTCGTGTTAGTTTAGGGGTTGGGAAGAGTGAGGAAGGATAGGGTTAGGGGTAAAGTTTCTTCTCAGTCCTTTTCTTAATTGGAGTGGACTGGGGAAGGCCCTGTTGTGTCTCCGCACGTTTTTCTAATATTCCCCCCATTGTGTGCATTAGAGGAAACCTGCCTGCACATATGCGTGCGGGAATTGTGTATTTTATTACGTGCGTGCACACGTTTTAAAATCTACCCTTAAGAGAGCAGAATACACATGGTATTTTCATTCCGTATTTAAAAGACATTCTGATCATTCTTGCCTCTAGAATCATAAGATTTTGGATAATTAACTGGGGGAAAAGGTTTCCTAGGTCCATATCAAGGTTTAAATCAAGAATCCGATTTTGTACTTGGATGTAAATAGTACATTAGCGAAGGATAAAAATACAGGATCTTATGCATGCCGTAGGATAAAAATACAGGATCTTATGCATGCATGCATTGTGGTCTTATGGTCTCCTTTTCCAATTTGTTTCCATGGTCAAAACTTTACTTCAGAACTCTTCAAAATTAAGCTCCTATGAGCATGGCCAGTTCCTAGAACAGATCTATCTTTTCCACTAAAATGAAATTCAGAGGTGAAGGACTTTTTGATGGTGGCAAATAAAGAATGTATCTACTGCAGGATGTTCTTTTAACAAGTCTTGTGTGGATTTACATAGCTATACAAAGCATTCAGAAAGTATTCAGACCTCTTCGCTTTTTCCATATTTTATGTTATAGCCTTATTCTAAAATAGGTAATATGCATTTTTTTCCTTCTTCAATTTATACACAATACCCCATAAGGACAAAGCGAAATCAGGTTTGTAGAAATCCGTGCAAATTAATTAAACAAAACAAAATGCTAAAATATCACATTTATGTAAGTAATCGAACCCTTTGCTCTGCCACTCAAAAGTTGAGTTCAGGTGCATCCTGTTTCCATTGATCGTCCTTGAGATGTTTCTCCAGCTTGATTAGAGTCCACTTCTTCAAAATTTCCCATGTTGCTTTCATATGTCAAAGATCCAACACTTCCCAAAATATTTTCAAAGCATCGCAAGTCCTGACATTGATGTTTCGAAACTAATCTTCATCAGGAGACCTGCACCTTAGATAGTCCTTGGTGCAGGTCTCCTGATGAAGATTAGTTTTGAAACATTGATGTCGGAACTTGCGATGCTTTGAAAATATTTTGGGAACTGTCAGATCAAACTTCAGCCAACAGTAGTAATATCTGTATCTCCATTTTGACTATGCATGCCCTGATTTCCAAATAGAAATATCTCTTGCCGGACCAATTTGGCTTCCTCAAACTTCATATATTCTTTCTCTAGGTCCAGTTTGGCATCCTTATCTCGCATATCTGAGCCTGATACCTTGAAAATGGAGAGTTAAAGCTTATTCTGAAAGTTTTAATGAGTTTACTGTCTTCCAAAAAAGACTTGTAATAAAGTTTTTGTAACTTTGTATGGAACAGATTTGAGAATGTGTACTTAGTGAGATTTTTTCTTCAGTGAAAATTATAAAAGTTTGAGTACATATTGCCAGTATTACAGTAGTAAGGAGAAATATTTATGAGACGCATTTTGTCACAGACAGATATGAGAATTTTGAAGGTCAGTGTGTTAGCAAAGCTAAAGTGGTCCATATTTAGTAGGCCTGAAAGTGGCAAATTTCCCAATTAAAGTTAAGTGGGTAACTACCTGATATATTCAATGGGACAAGTCTGCTGCTGAATATTCTAGGTCAAAGTTATCTATGTAACTTTGCTCACCAGCTTACTGAATATGGGGGGAAAAAACCTTGCAGGGCCAGCATTGGTTTTATTCCCCGCCCCCCTCTACTCAACGCCCCAAAATAATAATAAAGTGTAGCAGGGCCAGAACGATCTTCCCTCTAGCGCAGGGGTCGGGAACCCATGGCTCGCGAGCCAGATATGGCTCTTTTGAGGGCTGCATCTGGCTCGCAGAAAAGTGTCGCCACACTTTCCCGCTGACCCAGCTGCTCCCCGGTCCTCCACCCGGGCGGAACGCGGCAGGACAGCTGGAGTCAGCGGCACCGGCGTGCTCTCTTCTTCCCGCCCCCCCCCCCCCCCCCCGCGGCCCGGAAGAGGAAATGGAGAGTATCGGGTGCCTGTGCGGCAAGAAGAGGCCACGCTAGTGCGCTCGGCATCGGCCCGAAGAAAAGAAGACTGCAGCGCGACTCGGAGGAAAATGAAGAGGTTCAACCGCGGCCGATGGGACTCCGCCTCCGCGAGGGCTGAAAATGAAGAGGTTAGTGTTGGGAGGAGGCTGCTGCTGCCGCAAGTTGTGAATGAGCGAGCAAACACACATGCTTGCTCGCTCATTCACACTCTCTCTCCCCCACCCCCACCCCGGGAACTCGCGGCAGCAGCAGCCTCCTCCCAACACTAACCTCTTCATTTTCAGCCCTCGCGGAGGCGGAGTCCCATCGGCCGCGGTTGAACCTCTTCATTTTCCTCCAAGCCGCGCTGCAGTCTTCTTTTCTTCGGGCCGATGCCGAGCGCACTAGCGTGGCCTCTTCTTGCCATGCAGTCACCCGATACTCTCCACTTCCTCTTCCAGGCCGCGGGGGGGGGGGGGTGCCTGTGTGTGTGTGTGTGTGTGTGTGTGTGTGAGAGATTGCATGAATATGAATGATTGAGAGCTGGGGGGGGGGGGGCCTGTGTGTGTGTGTGAGAGATTGCATGTATGTGAATGATTGAGAAGCCTGTACATGTGAAAGAGAGTGTCTGTGATTGAGAGCCTGCCTGTGAGAGAGAGAGCATGAATGTAAGTTTACAATTGAGAACCTGTATGTGTAAGTTTGTGATTGAAAACCTGTTTGTGTGAAAGAGTATGTGTGTATGATTGAGATCCTTTGTGTGTGAGAGAAATCATGTGTATGTATTATTAAGAGCCTGTGTGTATAAGTAAGAGAGAGATCATGTGTGTCTGTGTGTGATTGAGAGCTGATTTAGGTGAGGGAGCATGTGAGTATGTGATTGAGAGCCTGTGTGTAAATGAGAGAAAGAGGACATGTTTGTAAGCATGTGAATGAGAGTCTGTGTGTGAGAGAAAAAGACAGCATGTATGTGTGTGATTGAAAGCCTGTGTGTGTGTAAGCGTGAAAAGATAGACAGCATGTGTGTAAATGTGTAATTAAGAGCCTATATAAGTGAGAGAGAAAAAACATGTGTATATGTGAGTACTGAGAGCATGTGTGTATAGGTGTGTCATTGAGAGCCAGTGTGAGAGAGAGCGCTGGTATGTGACTGAGAGAGGAGAAAGTTCCAAGCAAACCACCCCACCTCCTGCTAATTCAGAACAATCTCAGGACACCTGGATATCAAACGTTCCCAGGTATGCAGAGCAAAAAAATTTTTGTATCCTTATTATTTTTCATTACTGGGTCTTTGTGTCTGCTATTTTGAAATATTTTGTTGGTATCTGGAAATGTTTTATATGAGTTTTTAATTATTGGATATTCCACTCATCAGCTGTTTCGAAATATGTTCTTTTTGTTAGTACAGTTTTACTGCTGATGATTTTATATTTCTTGATTTGTTTTATAAGGATGGGTGATGTTTCTTTTTTCCTTTGTTACACTGCATACAGAGACTCTGGCTTGTTGCAGTTTCCAATTCAGTTTTTTCTGCATGCTTCTTGTTATGCGTTTTGGTCTCTTTATTCTATGTTAGGTGAGGGACAGCACGTGATTCAGGTGAGGTTTTCTGCTGGCGTGTAGTTTCTGTGTAGGACTCTATAGCAGCCTGACTTGGTCCGTTTTCCTAATAGGAGATGTATTGGTGTCTTAAGGCCTGGTGTAATATTTTCAGAGACTTATTGTACTTTAAAAGTGTGATCTTACATAAAATGCACACATTTACTTGTATTTAGTTTTAAACATATTGTATGGCTCTCATGGAATTACATTTTAAAATATGTGGCGTTTATGGCTCTCTCAGCCAAAAAGGTTCCTGACCCCTGCTCTAGCGGCTCCAAAAAACAAAAAAAGTGTAGGTCCGCAGTCTGGTCCCCCACCCCACAAGTAAGTGAGCAAATGCCTACTACCGCCTTACTGCCAGAGATGGCCTGGAAATCTATCGGGAGGAGGATAGGCTTGTGCCTCCCCCCACTGGGCTTCATTCTACGTGCTGTCCCTGCACTTACTTATTTTGCATTTCTTCAGTTCACTCCACCTCTGATTTGCTCTGTTCAGTGACAGCTGTCTGCTGTCCTGGCAGGTAGACTGAATCCCAGTGGGGAAAGCTACAAGCCAGAGTCATCCTTGCTGTGTTTCAGAACTTTGGAGGGATAGGGGTGGGTGTTTGCTCCTTACTTGCTAGGGTGGGAGATTGGACTGCAGCCCCCCTATACCTTTTTGCAGCTGTGGGTGGGGGAGCTGCTCTGGCCCTACTATACTTTAAAAAAAAAAATTGTTTTGGAGGACAAGGGAGGGGGATAAGGCTGCTGCTGGCCTGTGAGGGGGTTTTGCTTTTTTTTTTTTTTTTTTTGCCACAGTTAGCCAGATAAAGTTTAGACAGCCATGCCCCTGGAATGCCCCGCCGTATCATTTTTTAAAAATCCAGCTAAGTTTTGCTGGGTAATAACTCACCCGGTTAAATCTTGGCTTTTTGTGTGGGTGGGATATTTAAAACCTCAGTTTTCTCTAGTTGAGTCTTGAGTTTAGGTGGATTAAATGCTTTTGAATACCTCGGGGTTCTTATGTTTGATTTAAATCTGGCCTTGAACTGTTTGATGCGTTCTACCTTTAAACCATTAGGTTTCACTATTTTTTTGGCTACCAAAGTTGCTGTTTTGGTTGCTCTATGTTCAGCAAGACTAGCTAATGAATTAACTTCATCTGCAATGTCTGTTTTTATACAGTTTTTTTTTTCTTAAGACAAAAACGTATTACACACTACTTATCATTGGTTCTAAAAATGAATTCTGTTTTTCATTTAAATTGAGTGATTATAGTGCCAGTGCTGTATCCTTATCCTAGTCTAAGAAGGATGGATTTCATTCTTTAGATTTAAGAGTTCTAAAGGTTTATTTACAAAGAACACAGTCTCTTAGAAAATCTGAGCAGTTATTTACTCTTTAAAGAGCAAGCAAAAAAGGGTCGCAAGTCTCAAAGCCATCAATTTCTCGTTGGATTAGATGTTTCACAAAACCATATAAAAGATCAAATAAGCCTGTTCCTTGGTTTATTAAATCTCATGCTACCAGATTGGCAGCTATTTCCTGTGCAAAATAGGTACAGGTATCTGTGGCAGAAAAATGCAAAGGTGTAGTGTAGACTTCATACATGCCTTCACTCATTATTACAGAATAGATAAGTGATCATCGGTTGATCATCAGCTGTGTTTGGAAGATGGGTTCTACAGGCTGTAATCAACTTAAGACCCTTAGTGGAGACTGAGAAGGTGAAATATAACTGCAGTTTTGTCTTACCATCAATTACAGTTCTATTAAATCCCTGCCAAACAGCAAACACATTTATTTTTTGTGTCATCTGTTACATCTTTTGTTATTCAATTGCACACACTTATCTTCTGAGTCGATAGCTGGGTAGAAAGCTCTCTGTAGCATGAAATCTCCCATCTGAGATTGAGCAAGGTGGGAAGGTCTCAAGCCCTAACAGAGCAGGAACCTTAGATCTTAATTTCTCTGAGATCTGTATGCAGTATTTTTGGTGCAGGCTGTGTGAGACTGAATAGAATGGTAAAGAAAATTCCCATTTTCTTCCATTTTTTTAAAAAATGTTTTTCATCTCTTCATTCACCTGAGCTTTACTCTAATAATGTGGACTTTGCCACTTCTGGAACAATATTCAGATCATATTGGAATTGGCTGTTTTGCATGGTTACTTACAGTGTTGGGCTAACAAAACACCATTTTCTTAAAGAGATTTTAGTGTTTTGCACTAGAAAGATCTTGAATATTTACTCTGCAGAATAGCGCTGCTATACACTGAACCAGCATCCGAATTATCCCCTGATGCAGCCCTATTGATAGAGGGCGAAACTCGGCTGGAGTCGGGCTCATTGCATATTTTGATTTTAGACAATAAATTTTCTTTCTGGACATTAGGCTGCTTATTGTGTATTGTTGCCCCTACTTACAGTGTTGGACAGCTATAGCACTTCTGCAGATGTTTCAAGTGTTTTAATATTTGTGCCAAAATGTTGCTATTTTTATATTATACATATTGTAAACTAAGAAGGCATCCGTTTTTAAAAAATAAAGAGCAAAGAAGATTGTATGTATTTTAACCTTTTATAAATTCGGTTTCAGGGTTTAACAATTATAGTCTAATTTTGAAAATAATGGGTCCAATATTGAAATGCTACTTAGCTGGATAAGTAGTAGCTGCTGAATATCTGGCTAAGTAGACAGCCAGATTTCTTGGGGATGGGCAATGGGTGGATTGAGGCGGGGCAACTTATCCAGATATCTTAACCAGATAAGTATCTGTATATAGCCGTATCTGGGTAATTTAACCAAATGAGTTAGACCTGCTCAATAGAAGGTGTAAAGTTATCTGGATAAAAATTATCTGGCTAACTAGAACCTACCTGGTTGTATTCAGCAGCATAGCCAAGCTGCTGAATATCCCTTCTAAGTTATCCGGATAAATTATATCTGGATAACTTAGATAACTGGAAATCTTTGAATATTGGGCCCATCTTAGCTGCACCAACAAACACACTTTCTAAAAAATAAATAAATAAATAAAGAGTATTTAGCATAGCTGATCATTTTTCTTATTTGTGTTTCATTTTTAAACAATATCCTGTCAGTATATGCAAGATGTTACATTATGACAACATAGTTAATTTTTATTAGTTCAACAAGAAAAAAAATGCTGGACAATGAGTGGAAAAAAATATAGGCTTTATTAGTATTTGACTGAAGGATTTTTATCTGAGAAAAAGTTATAAATTGTAGCTACATGTGTGAATGTCTGAAGGAGGGTGTGGGGGAAAAAAATAGGAAAAGTAAAATGTGCATTTTACTGTATTGCTTTCATTAAGAAAGAATAGTTAGCATAGCAGCTGCCAAACTGAGAGATGACACATTCTCAGTATGCCATTTAACATTAACACTGAGTAATTGATAACCGTGGGGGTGGAAGAGCGTGCTGGGAGCAAGTCATACCAGGAAAGTGAGTGAGAGTTCGTCTTAGTGCGTTGATTTCATTTTGCCAAAACATTTTCAGAAATACTCTGAAATTTGGTTGGTTGGTTGGTTGTTGAAATCCTGGATAGAACTGAGTATGGGAGAGCCCCACATCATACTGTGAATGAACATTTTCCAAGTGCTTTTGTGTTTGTCACACATTCAGGGTAATTGGCTCTTCTTACCTTTTCCCCTTTGACTCCTGCTGAACAAGGCAGAGAGCCTTTAGCTGTTATGCTCCCAAACTCTGGAATGAGGTACCACAGTCCATTCGCCTTGAATCATGCTACTTCTCCCAGGATAAGCAGGATGGTAGTCCTCACAGATGGTGCCATCATCAGATGGAGCCCTGTCATGGAATAATGTTGAAAAGTTTCTGGAACTTTGTCTGGCACACTGAGCATGCCCAGCATGCCACTAACCCTGTGGCCACACGGGGTCCCCCTTCAGTCTCTTTTTTTTTTTCCGCGTAGCAGTTGCCTCGTGATTTAGGAGCTGTGTGAGAAATTTCCTCACTGAAAAATTCAAAGTCTATCTTCGTTATTTCACTCACCAGGGTCCCCCATCACGCTCTGTTTTCTCTGATGCTCGGAAAGTTTTTCCCGTGGTTTGCGGTCAGTTCTCGACAGCATACCCCTCGGTGTCCAGCCACTGACCGCGCACCACTTTTTTTCGACATGGCAACTGGGTTTAGAAAGTGCCCCGAGTGTCCGAGGACTATGTCCATAAAGGACCCGCGCGATTTATGTGTTTTGTGCCTCAGGCCTTTCCATGACGTCCGTCGCTGCCCCAGTTGAGCACAAATGACCCCCAAAGGCCGGTGCGCTCGATTGGAAAAGATGGAGCATTTGTTTGCCTCAAAACGTTCTGCTCCATCGACTCTGGTACAGAGTGCACCGAGCCGAGAAGTTCCATCTACCTTGGAGATGCCCCACTAGGAAGACCGTGGAGTGGGTGACCGTCCATCACCAACGTCCACCCATTCTAAGACATCGGCATCATTGTCCTCTGTGCCGGAGAAGGACCGGACCAAGCACCGTGGGAAACACCGGCACCAACATGCATCCCCGCCCGCTGTCGGCACAGACACCGCAGCGGCATAGACTTCCACGAGCCACCTGAGAAAGAGGACCCAGGGAGAGGAGCCCCCATCCTCCTCTGGACCCAGGACCCTGAGGCGTTCCCCACCGATATCGGTGCTGGGTACTGAGCCTCCACAGACTCCTGTGGAGACTCCGGTAACGCCTAGCCTGCCTCCTACCCCCGGCGCAGTGCTATCCATGCCAGTCTTCAGGGAGGAATTGGACAGACTGGTCAAACAGGCAGTGCTGAATGCCATCCGGGGTTTCCAATCGTTACCAGCGCCGGCCTCATACCGGCACCGGCGCCCTCGATGTTTGCACTGCTCCTTGAGCGCTTGGACACCCTCATCGGTGCCCTACCAACTCAGCCGATGCCATCTGTCACGCTGGCATCGAGTCAACCATCGATGCCTCCACAGATCCCGATTCCCATTCCAGGTTCCTCGGAGGAGGAAGAGGCGGCCTCCGGCCCAGTCCCTGCACGGGACCCACCAATGCTGGAACCCTTTCCAGGCCCATCAGGTTTATCAGTGCCTAGGCGCACCTCATTTACCTCTGTGCCAGCACCACCTCCTTCGATACCGGTGCCGCCTCCATCGATGCTGCCTCGCCATCCATCGATTCCACCTTCCCACCCTCTCGGGTTTGGTGGTTTTTCTCCCTCTGGAGGCCCGGTGGTTGAAAGGGAGACTCCCTACGATACATGGGAGGATGCATCCTCTGACCATTCCTCACAAGCTTCTGAGGAACTTCTCTCGGAGCCTTCATCCCCGGAAGAAAGGCGTTGTTCTCTTCTGGAAGACCTCTCCTTTTCCAGCTTTATCAAAGAGATATCTGAAACTGTCCCATTTCAACTGGAAACGGAGGAAGACGCTTGCCACAAAATGTTGAAGGTCTTACAACTCGTAGATGCTCCAAAAGAGGTAATGGCAATACTAGTGTGCGAAGTTCTTCTCGACCTCTTGCACCGCCTGTGGGACCATCCAGTCAATAGAAAAACTGATGCCACATACCTGGTTCAACAAGCCCCAGGTTTTCAGAAGAGCCAATTGCCCCACCATTCTATAGTGGTGGAATCAGCCCAAAAGAAGGCTAAAAGATCCCGTCCACACTCCTCTGCTCCTCCTGGAAAGGAACAGAAGGCGTTGGCTGCATTAGGCCGCAGAGTTTTTCAAGACTCCATGTTAATAGCTTGAATAATAGCATACCAACTATACATGACCCAATAATAGGAATCTCTGGAAGCAAGACCAAGAATTCTTAGAGACCCTGCCACAGCAGTATCAGGAGAGTTTATCCTCCATCCTACAAAAAGGATTGGATGCTGGCAAACACGAGGTCAGAGCAGCCTTCGACTCTTTCGAGACAGCATCCAGAGTCTCGGCAGCGGGCATCAGTACTAGACGCTGGGCCTGGCTCAAGGCCTCGGACCTATGCCCAGAAGTGCAGGACAAATTTAGCAGATCTCCCCTATACAGGAGAATACCTGTTTGGGGATAAGATCAAGGATGCAGTGGCCCAGCTTAAGGACCATCATGAAACCCTGCGTCAACTGTCAAATATCACCTCAGATACCCCTTCTGTAGCCCGAAGAGACACTAGAAAACAATTTAATAGCCCACGTAGGTACTACCCTCCTATGTCCCGAGCTCGGACAGCTCAGGCTCCTCAGAGAGGACATACGCGCTAACCGAGGACTCCTAGATTGCAGCCAGCTCTCCAAGCTGGACCTGCAGCTGGATTTTGACTCCTATCCAGAGAGCAGCAGCCACCCCCCCCCCCCCCCCCCCGATCCCAAAATCCAGTTCACCAGTAGGAGGCAGCCTCTGCCACTTCGCAACCAATTGGCACCCAATCACCACAGACCAATGGGTACTGTCCATCATAACCCATGGTTACCGTCTTAATTTTTCAGCTGTACCCCTGGACTCCCCACCCATTTCAGCATGGAGCTGGGATGATCGAGTCAGAACTCTCAAACCTTCTGCATACCAAGGCTGTAGAACCAGTTCCCTCAATTCAGCAGGGGAAAGGGTTCTACTCCCGGTATTTTCTAATCCCAAAAAAGACTAGTGGCTCCGATCTATTCTAGATCTTCGTGCCTTGAACAGATTTCTCCACAAAGAATGGTTCAGAATGGAATCCCTGGGCAACATGCTCCCTCTCCTACAGCAGGGGGATTGGCTCTGCTCTCTGGATCTTCAAGACGCTTACGCCCATATTGCAATCTCCTCCTCATCGAAAGTACCTACGATTTGTAGTCAGACAAAGGCACTATCAATACAAGGTACTGCCATTCGGCCTTGCCTCAGTACCCCGAGTGTTCACAAAATGCCTGGCAGTCGTGGCAGCACAGTTATGCCGCAAGGGCATCCATGTCTTCCCTTATCTGGACGATTGGCTCATAAAAAGCCTGTCCAGAGAAGGAGCTCTCGACTCCCTCAACATCACCATACGACTTCTCCACCCATTTGGGATTTCTGATAAACTACCCGAAATCCCACTTGACACTGTCTCACCATCTCATCTTTACTGGAGCAGACCTGGACACCACGGTGGCCAAAAGGTTCCTACCCAACGACCGCGCAACCACCCTTTCCAACCTTGCCGGCTCGATTCGTCGTCTGCACGTAGCCTCAGCTCATTACCTACACATGTTGCTAGGTCATATGGTGTCAACGGTCCACGTCACCCCAATGGCATGTCTAGCCATGAGAGTGATGCAATGGACCTTGAGATCTCAGTAGAACCAAGCCACTCAGCCACTCTCGTCCCTAGTCCACATTACCAACCAGCTTCGTTTATCTCTTGCCTGGTGGATGCACAAGACCAACTTGCAGAAAGTCTTCCCTTCCAGCAATCGGCTCCTTAAGTGACCTTGACCATGAATGCCTCCAACCTAGGTTGGGGGAGTCCATGTTGAAGGCCTACAAACCCAAGGGATATGGACAAAAGCCGAAGCAAACTGTCAGATCAACTTCCTAGAGCTTTGAGCAATGCAGTACGCCCTTTATGCATTCCGGGACCGCCTGTCCAACAGTGTTGTCTTGATTCAAACAGACAACCAAGTAACAATGTGGTACCTGAACAAACAGGGGGGCACGGACTCTTACCTGCTCTGCCAAGAGGCGGTGCAGATTTGGATCTGGGCCCTGTCGCATTCAATACTATTGTGTGCCACTTACCTGGCAGGCACACAGAAGGTAGTAGCGGACCACCTCAGCCGGACATTCCAGCCCCACAAGTGGTCTCTGGATCCCTCTCTTGCAAGCAGAATCTTCCACCGGTGGGGTCAGCTGGACATCGACCTATTTGCGTCCAAGCAGAAGGGCATTAATTCCTTTTCTTGCCCCATGCCGCAACTCCTAGTCTATCTCTGGCATCTCTTGGAATCTGGTCTCCAGATTTCCTCCATACGAGTATACCTGAGTACCATCTCTAAATTCCTACCTAAGGTGGTAACTGACTTTCACTTAAACCAGTCTATTGTCTTGCCCACTTTCTTTCCAAGGCCTCACACTCACCCGGGTGAGCGAGCTCTGCAAACCTTGGACTGTAAGCGTGCGCTTGCGTTTTACTTAGACTGCACCGCAGTCCACAGGAATCCACCCAACTCTTTGTTATGACAAAAACAAACTTGGAGTTGTGGTGGGCAAGCAGACTCTCTTCAACTGGTTGGCAGACTTCATTGCTTTCTGCTACCAGCAAGCAGGCCTGAGGGAAGAGTGAAGGCGCACTCAGTCAGGGCCATGGTAACGTCAGTAGTATACTACCGATTGCCAACATCATCTGCAGGGCCACAACGTGGAGCTGTCTCCATATCTTCGCAGCCCACTACTGTCTCAACAAGGCTGGTTGGCAAGACACTGTCTTTGGACAGTCTGTCCTACGGAATTTATTCCCAGTGTAAAAACCCAACTCTTCCTACCTTAGCCTGCTGTGAATTTCAGGCTGCCTCTTGCTTGCCAACAGCACCCTAGTTGTGCCTGTTGCACATTTTTGGGTGCTCGTTGAACCGCTATGTTCTAAGGCTATTAGGCTATGTTCTAAGGTGAATAGCTAGCTATTCACCCATCTGTGAGGACTACCATCCTGCTTGTCCTGGGAGAAAGCAGAGTTGCTTACCTGTAACAGGTATTCTTCCAGGACAGCAGGATGTTAGTCCTCACGAAACCCGCTCACCACCCCGTGGAGTTGGGTTCGATACTGTTTTCTTTTATTTTTCACTCATACTATTTTGCTACAAGAGACTGAAGGGGGACCCCATGTGGCCACAGGGTTAGTGGCATACTGGGCAAGCTCAGTGTGCCAGTCAAAGTTCCAGAAACTTTGACAAAAGTATTCCGTGACAGGGCTCCATCTGATGATGTCACCATCTGTGAGAAACCCATCTGTGAGAACTGATATCCTTCTGTCCTGGGAGAACACCTGTTACAGGGAAGCAACTCTGCTTTCACCTTCTGTAAGAAATCTGAAGCATGACTGTTTAGCCAGAGCTTCCATCAGTCCGATTTAAAAAACAAAACAAAAAACTATCTTCACCACCTAGGTCCCTTTACTATGAAGGAAATATAATCATTTGTTCTGTCTGTACTGGCGAATCCATTCACCATGAAGGAAATATAAATTCACCCATGTTCTGTTCTGTTCCATTGTATATGGCCTAACCATTCTGTAATCTCTAATCCACTTGGAGACCGTTCTTGGATTAGTGGATTATCAAATACCAATGTTTGGCATTAATAAAAAGGCTCAGAATTCAGGTGACCTCTAAATTGTGCAATCAGCATCCAGGTCGCCGCTGTGCGACTGCAGTTTAAGTATTATGTTATGGCTGTTCATATATTCCTATAGGGTTTTTTTGTTTGTTCTATTAATTTGATATCTGATTGTTTTTTTTTTTTATAAAACATACATCACTTTTGGAGATTTATTGTAATCTGTAAGGCGATTCATAAACATTCCTAAATAAAATTTCAAAGGAAAATGTAAATGTAGCATACTATCATAGCAATTTTCAAAAATCCATTTACCCGCATTAAGTGAACTTTTCTTTGAAAATGATTTCCATTGTGTGATTAATTTTCTAATTTTATTAGGTATTTAAAAATAAATTCAAGACCAAACTTGGGGAAAATGAGGCTTTCATGTATTCCTCATTGGAAAGTAGGACCTGTGGAAGTGAAACATCTATAGGGACGGATGGGTGGATGTGGTGTGTTGGAGAATACTCCTTTTCTACAGTACTGTGAAATTTTGGTGACTGCCTAAACTGGACATGAAATGCTGGAGTCTGGGTCAGAAATGCATGTATATGAAGTTTGTAGCATCCTGGTTGGAAGAACGGACACTTCTGATCTCATGTTAGGATACACTGTGTCAGCCTGAAAAAAAAGCAGAAACCTCTAACCTAAATCTTGGCATTCTGCTCTTGATCTCTGCATAGTAACTCCTTGCTCTATTGTACAGGTTCAAAGCTATTTTAAATTAGGATTCTTAAAATGCCTGCATCTAAACTGCTGTGCCTGAGATGAATACATCTCTACTATGGATGAATAGTACTTTAACATATGACTGCATGCCTTTGCAAAGAGGGAATTTATTCTAAATAAGTTTTCAGGCTCTTTCCCTTCACTGTACTCAGAACATTCTGCTAGCTCCTATCAACCTGCTCCCTGGTAGTTCAAAAGATAAAATTTTCCTCTGAGTGTACAGTGCTGATTAAGTACTTTCAGACTATGGGTGGCTTTTCTAATTATAATTAATAATTTGGGGATTTTAGCCTGTCTTTGCAAATGAGGCTCAAGGCAGCATACAGCATTATTAGCCCCAAAGAGCTCACAGTCTAAGTGGATACTTCAGGCAGTAGAGAAATAGTGACTTTGCCAAAGTCAAAAGCATAGTCACTGGGGGAAATGGGATTTGAGCCCTAGTATCTCTGGTTCTTAACTCTTTGCTCTAATCACTAAGCCGCTTCTCCCCAAATAGATTTTTTATTTTTTTTTTCATAAATATTTTAAGATGCAGTGAAGATGTGTATATTAACATAAAAATCATGACCATGCTGAAATGCTAATCTGAAATTATACTTCATAAAATTATTCTACTTGCATTTTTATGCAGAACTGAATATGAAGAAAGGTTTGAGGGTCACGTATGATTAGAAACCGTATGCAAAGATAGGCATTAGTTTACTTAACCATTTATGGAGATATGCAGATATATGCAATGGCTATAACCACAAAGTAATGGGAATTATTTTAAAAAATTGGAATTCTTTAAAAAATGACTTTAAATCAGTGGTTCTCGACCCAATCCTTGGGACACAGCTAGCCAGTCAAGTTTTTAAGATATCCATAATGACTATGCATGAGAGCACTTTCTATACAATGGAGGCAGCACATGTAAATCTCTCTCATGCCTGTTCATTGTGGATAGCCTGAAAACATGACTGGCTTGGTTGGGAATCCCCTGATTTAAATAAAAACACTTTCCAAAAAAAAAAAAAGTGCCTGAAATTAAATTCTACATTACATGCAAATTTGTTTAATATACTCCCCCCCGCCCCCCCCAGGAATTCTGGACAGTAACCCCTCCTCCTTTATTGAATACATAGCCAAAAAACATAACCATAGACACCCCAGCCATCATTCTAAGTGATCTCAATCTTCATGTTGACAGTACACCACGAACCCCCTCATGCGTCACCATTCTCGAAGCTCTGAATGCCATAGGCTTTAAACAGATCGGCAACCTTCCAACACACAGAGCGGGTCATTCCCTTGACCTAATTTTCACCAACTCCCATATACAAGCGGACCCCCCAACTTGCATGCCCATCCCCTGATCAGACCACTACTTTATAAGAACCTCCTGTTCCATAAAGAAGCCCCCTGCCCCCTCTAACTCAAATAGCACCATACACTTCAGAAAAACATGTAAAAGGGATGACTTTAACTTGGCCTGTCTAACACTGTCGACAACTTAGATCTGTCGAATGCAGATGCTGCCCTTTCATCGTGGCACAACCTTACAAATACTGTGGCCAATAATGTCTGCCCCTTGCTATCAAGACAAAATTCCATTATAATGCAAAAAACACCTGGTATACACAGGAACTAAAAGACATGAAACATAATCTTAGAAAAATAGAAAAGAATTGGCGCAAAGATCCGCCCCCCCCCCCCCCCCCCCCCCACACACACACACACTCCTAACCCGATACAAATCCTCACTACATTGCTATAGAGAAATGTTAAACAATGTCAAAAGGGACTTCTACGGCACCAAAATACACCAATTTCAATTTAATCCACGAGCCCTCTTTGAATACGTTGTCACGCTAACTAAATCAGCACCTACTGTTTATACCTGAAGAAGAAGCCAAAGCCAAATGTGAGGAACTCGCACTTTACTTTCAAGACAAAATCAATAAACTGCTAACACGCTTCCCCTCATCTTCCCTATCTACCCACACCCCTCAAAAAGCCCCCCTAGCCCATCCAAAAAAACCCTTCACAGGCCTAAACTCCTTAGAAACCACCACTGCTCTAGAAATCGAATCAATACTTAAGAAAGCTAGACCATCCTCCCACCCCTCAGACACAATCCCCACAAAACATCTCCTTTCCATCCCCAACATAATAGCCCAACCCATTGCCAATATTAGAAATGCCTCCATCACCCTAGGCTCAGTATCCAACCCCCTTAAACAAGCAATAGCCAAGCCAATACTAAAAAAAACCTAAGCTTGACTCCACCGACCTGTCCAATTACCGCCCCCATCTCAAACCTTCCGTTCATCTCAAAATTCCTCGAAAAAACGATCAATCAGCAACTCACTGATTACCTTGAAGACCATCTACTTCTCTCTCCCTCTCAGTATGGTTTTTGTAAATACCATAGCTTGGAAACCCTCCTCCTACTCTTGACAGACCATTTTTATTTATTTATAACTTTTCTATACCGATATTAGTGGGGACATCATATCTGTTTACATCGAACAACAAAGCATAAAGAATGGAAATTACATAAAACAGGGAGGTGTGGATGGAGAGATAGGAACTGTAAGAACGTAGGTTGAATGTACATAGGAATCAGGCTACTCTGAAACATATGAGAGCCAAAGAACTTTGGGATTATATTTGTATAACCAGATAAAAACAACACAAATAACTATATATAAGGGTTCGGAATGGATTTGCATAGAAGGTTCAGAAATATTTGCATGGTTCCGGTGTGTTTGCATGGTGGTGAGAAGGGTGTTATTGTTGATGGGCTTGTTTGAAAAGCCAGGTTTTCAAGTTGGCTCTGAATTTAGAGGTACAAGTCTCGAGTCTGAGATAGGGGGGCAAGCAGTTCCAGAGCGTGGGTCCAGCAATAGATAGGACTCTTTCCCTTGTGGTAGTAAGGTGTGCTTTTTTTAGTGGGGGTATGTGGAGTTTTCCATTATTGGAGGCTCTGGTGGATTTGTTGGAACTTACAGGGCAGAATGGCTCAATGATCCAATTTGAATTGTGTGTGTATAGCTTTGTGGGTCAATGTTAGAGTTTTATATATGATGCAAGAGGGGCTTGGGAGCCAGTGCAAGTTCATGAGAAGGGGAGTGATGTGGTCGTATTTGCGGGCATTAGAGTAAGTTCTTGCTACTGCATTCTGCAGCATTTGGAGGGGTTTTATTGTAGAGTAGGGGAGGCCAAGGAAGAGGGAGTTGCAGTAGTCCATTTTTGTTGAGAGTAGCTTGAATGACTGGCATGAAGAAGGGGTTTCAGTTTCTTCATGACATTAAGTTTGAAGAAACCTTCTTTGAGGATCTGATTGATATGCTTTTTTAGGTTCAGCTCTTGATCTATCTGAACCCCCCTAGGTTTCGTGCACTGGGCTGCTTCAAGAAGGTGAAATAGGCGGGATCATTTGCAATGGCTGGTTTGGGGGGTGATTGTTTGGAGATGAGGAGCAGCTCAGTTTTTGAAGCGTTTAGTGCTAGGTGAAGGTTGAATAGAAAGGCATTGATGGAGGCAAGATAATCTCTCCAGTGGGTCAAGGCATTTGTCAGGGTGTCTTGAATGGGTATGATGATTTGCACATCATCAGCGTATATGAAGAATTTGAGACCAAGGTCGGCTAGGTGTTGGCAGAGGGGGGTAAGGTATATGTTAAAGAGGGTGGAGGAAAGGGAGGAGCCTTGGGGAACTCCCTGTGAGAGCACATGGTGGGCAGATTTTGCATTGCCTATTTTAACTTAGAATTTTCTATTGGTGAGATATGATGTGAACCAATGGAATGCTGTTCCTGAGATGCCAATATGTGCTAGGCGGGTGAGGAGTTGTTTATGGCTTATAGTGTCAAAGGCAGCAGATATGTCCAAGAGGGCTAGAAGATAGCAGGTTCCTTGGTCCATGCCTCTGAGAAGGAAATCGGTAAGGGAGATTAGGAGGGTTTCTGTATTAAGGTGTTTACGGAATCCAAATTGGGAAGCGTGCAGTATATTATTTTCCTCCAAGTAGTCAGATAATTGACAACCCTTTCCATAATTTTTGAGATTAAAGGGAGATTGGAGATGGGGTGGAAATTGGCTGGGTCATCTGGGTTCAAGGATGGTTTTTTTAGGAGGAGTTTGACTGCAGCATGTTTGAGAGAGTCAGGGACAATGCCAATTGATAATGAGCAATTAATAATGTCTGCCAGTGGTTTAGCTATGGTGTCAGGTATTGTGAGGAGGGCTTTGGTGGGGACAGTGTCAGAGGGGTGGGTGGCTGGTCTGATCTTTTTGAGGATAGTGGCTATTTCCAAGGAGGATGTAAGGTTGATGGAGTTGAAGGAGGCAGCTGTGGGGCGTGGGCAGGGTGAGATGGGTTGAGGGTCTGGAGTGAATCAAAGGAGGATGTTTGCTATTTTATTATGAAAGTAAAGAGCCCGTTCTTCACATTTGCTGCCTGCCTCTTTGTCGGGGATGAGAGGAGGGGTTGGTTTTGTAAGTTCAGTGACATAGGAGAAAAGGGCTTTTGGGTTGTAAATGTAATCATGAAATTTTTTGGCGTGGAAGTCTAGTTTGGCATTGAGGGTGAAGGTTCTATATTGGTGCAGTGCTGATTTGAATGAGGATGTCTTATGTGGCAATGGGTCTTTACGCCAGGCTCTTTCCTTTTGTCTGAGGCTGTTTTTCAAGTGTTTTAGGTCAGTCGTGTACCATGGTTTTTGATTTTTGGTAGAAGAGTTAAGGTTACGTGTGGTGATGGGGCGTAATTTGTTTGCAATTTCCAGGGTGAGGGAGCTCCAGGAATTTATAGCATCATCAGAATTGGAGCAGTTGAAATTGGATAGGGCTTTGGACAGGGCAAAGCTAAGGTCCTCGCTTGGGCAGGATTTTCTGAAGGTTATAGTGTTGGTGTCTGGATGGTGTGTTATGGGTGTCTTAATGGAGAGGGAGGTTTTGATGAGGGTGGGGTCGGACCAGGGAACTGGGGTGCATGTGGGGGTGTTGAGAGAGTTAATGAATAACAGGTCCAATGTATGGCCTGCTTTGTGGGTAGGGGAGGTGATAATTTGCTTGTAGCCAATGGCCTCGAGAGAGTTTAGAAAGGCTTCGCAAGATGAGGGGTAGGGCGACGACATGGAGGTTAAAATCTCCTAGAATGATGGTGGGGAGATCAATATTGATGTCATTGATAAATTCGATGAGGGGGGAAGGGTTTAGATCTAGAAGGTTAGGGGGAGCATAGACAAGGCATATTTGTAGTTCTTGAGATTTGTAGAGCCCTATCTCAAGCCTGGGGGGGGGGGGGGGGTTTCAATGTTGATAGGCTTAAGGGTAAGTGCTTTTTAATTGCTAGGAGGAGACCTCCGCCTCGTTTCTTGGATCTAGGGGTGCTGTAGATATCGTAGATATGGTTAGGGAGTTGCTGGAGTAGGGCAATGTCGGTGGCCTTAAGCCAGGTTTCTGTGATAGCACATATGTCTGGTTTACAGTCAGTAAGTCGTCGAGGATGATGGGTTTTTTGGAGATGGATTGAGCATTGAAGAGAATTATGGAGAGGGTTGCGAGTCCTATAAATTGGGTAAGTGGGGAAATGAGGATAGATATAAGGGACTTGTGATGGACGGGAGCATATTGAAAGGAGGGGGGGGGGGCGAAGAGGTCTGTGGTGGGGGAAATGAATGCATGGGATTGGGGAGCTTAAGTAGCTTGTCATGGTAGGAGTGTAGGGGTGCAACGAGGGTGGGTAAGGATGTGGCAATGGGGTGTTGGGGGGGAAAGGGTGTTTAGAGGGGTGGGTATTGGAGCACCTTGGATAGAGCAAGGGGGTGACATGGCTAAGGTGCCAAGGTAAGATAAAGCTGTACATTAAATGCTGAGTTTGTATACAGGTAGAGATAATAGGTAAATTTGCATACAATGTATAAATAGTTTGTAAGTAGTTTGTATACAGGATAAATAGTAGGTGTAGTACATACAGTAATTGCTGAGCAGGCAGAGGTAGATGAGTAGTCAGGAAGCAAGATGAAGGCAATGATTATGCGGTTTGCTGGATTGGAAGTCCAGTGTAGAGAAGCTTGGTGGTAGTTGCTGAGAATTTAGGTAGAAAGGGGCGCACTAAGGGGCAGGCCCCTTTTGGTCGCGCCCCTTCGGAGCGCAGCGCAAGGCGCGTGGCACCGCTGAACGGGGCCGAAGTTGAGGGCTGAAATGACCGACCTCCCAGGCGTCAGCAAGGACGCGGCTCCCTCCTTGATTGGAGGTTCGGGAGCACAGGGAGGGTATGTAGGCGGCCCTGAGCGGCGCGTTTCTTACTTTTCTCTCTTAATTCTTAGTTTAGAGGAGGATGGCATCTTTTTGTGTTCCCGGTGGGGTTTCTTCTTTCTCAGTGTCTCTGTCTGGGTCTATCTCTCACTGGAGCGATGAATTTTTCTCAGTTTCTCGGCATTCCCTTTCGTTGTCTCAGCTTTTCTCTCCCTCGCCGACTCTTCCGGTGGGAAGGCCTAGATAAAGGACAAGTGTATATTTTAGCCATCTTCGACATCTCTTCGGCCTTCGACACCACAGCCATAATATCCTCCTTCAGCGCCTTAATGAAATTGGAATAACTGGAGTTGCCCACAGTTGGTTCAAATCCTATCTCAGCAATAGAAACTTCAAAGTCAAAATCGGAAACCATGAGTTCAAAGCAATTCCCCTTGACCAAGCTGTTCCGCAAGGTTCCTCCCTGTCATCTACCCTCTTCAACATTTACCTCCTACTGCTCTGTCACCTCCTATCTGATCTCAATCTTCCCCACTATATATATGCAGATGACGTGCAAATACTTATTTCTGTAACTGACACCCTTCCTAAAGCCATTAACATCTGGGAATCCACTCTGCTCTCAGTCAACAAGCTCCTAACTAACATTCATCTTGCCCTTAACACTGCAAAAACTGAACTTATGCTCATTTCACCACAAAGTTACCCTAATATCCTCCCCCTGCACCACTCACTTTCACCCCCAATTTCGTTCTCCCAACAGGTACGAGATCTAGGGGTCACCCTAGACAATCAAATCAACCTTAAGAAATTCATCAATTCAACGTTGAAAGAGTGTTTCTTCAAAATACACACCCTAAAAAAACTAAAACCCTTGCTCCATCCTTCTGACTTTCGCATGCTACTACAAGCTATGATTTTTTCTAAAATTGATTACTGCAACTCACTTCTCCTAGGTCTACCCAAAAACTCCATCCACCCACTTCAAATTCTGCAAAACACTGCTGCCCGGATCCTCACCAATACACGCAGAAATGAGCACATTTCGCCAGTCTTAAAGGAATTACACTGGCTCCCAATCGCATCCCATATCCAATATAAGACCCTCTCTGTCATACATAAAGCACTACACAACCCCAATATGAAATGGTTCAATGATTCACTGCTACTCCACTCCTCCTCTAGACTGATCAGAAACCAATACCTTGCCACGATACGTACACCTTCCCCCAAACTCACCAACCTTGCAACCTCAAAAGCACGTGCGCTCTCCATCGCCGGTCCGGCCTTATGGAAGCAATGCCAGAAGATCTACGTCAGGAAGCTTGCCCAAAGAATTTCAAGCAAAAAATAGATGTGGCTGTTCACACAGGCTTACACCTAAACCTACCCATCCCAGCCACCCAGCTTCCTCTATGGACCCTTCCCTTATGATGTCTATACTCTATATACGTATACAATATTCTCTCATTGCTAAGCTGCATTGATCCAAATTTATTATTTCTGTACTATATAATTCATTAATTCTGTACCATGTAATTTCGTTTTAGTTATTTTGTAACTAATAGGTAACCTTCACTTTAGTTATTTTGTAATTAATATATATAGTTCTGCACATATCCCTTGTTCTATGTTTTGTATATTTTATTTTTACGTTCTGTCAAGCGCTACCCAAGCGTAGTTTCACGTTTAATGTAAACCGATGTGATATCCCCAATGAATATCGGTATATAAAACCGTTAAATACATTTTTTTGAATGTTCTCCATAGGGAAGAAAAGAACCCTAACCTAATACATTACTATTTTAGATTTCCTGTGACTTGCACTACAGTGAGGATGTGTTTGGATTCTGTATTTTCCTGTTGGTGTACACCAGGGGTAGGCAGCGCCAGTCCTAGAATGCCACAGACCAGTCTCGATTGCAGGATAGCCATAGAGAATATGTATGTGGTATATTTGCATGCATTGCCTTTGTTGCATGAAAATATATATCCTGCATATTCATTCACTGTACAATTGATCTTTTTATGACCCTTTTCCTGATATTTTGTAATGTAAGTCTTCTAACACTTAGATGAAGGTACTAAAAGTTATTTTCATGGTTCATTCTAGAAATTTGTGCATAATGTCTGTATTTGCATACTTTTATGAAGATCAATACCAGTTTGAAGGGATTGATTGTAGAAATATTGTTAAAGTTTATCCTAACTTACACAATTTAACGTTAGCAAAGAATTTGAGCAGTGACCCCAGGGGCCAGTGTAGATCACTATTTCATGGGGAGTTTTCTGTTTTTGTAAACAGGCATATGTGGGACAACCACAAGGTGGGAGCTACATGGTACAGGGTGTTCATCAAATTCAGCAGGTCCCTCTTCCCCAGGGATACAGTCTAGGACCTGATCACCAAATTGGCCCTTTGAGGTCCTTGCCTCCAACTATAAACTCAGCAGGAACAACTCAGAATGCTCAACCACCATATTTAAGGTATTTCCTGAATATTTCTTACCAGCAAAAAGTCACTTTACTTATCTTTGCTATTTTTCAAATCTGCTGTTTCCTACAGAATTGAGAGAAACTAGTATTCTCCTGGAAATTTTAAACTTTCCTGTCTGTAAGGTTAATAGTAGGCATATCCTGGAACATTTAAGACTGTTGAAGCATTATTTTGTTTGCTTTAGTGCAGTCTCATATTCTAAGATAAACCTGCTGAGAGAGAGAAATTGCTTTTAAATGGCTTGCTATTATATAGCACTGCAATGTAAGAGTCTGAAAATATGCAACAGTCATAATTTTCTTCCATCCTTGCATGTCCTTGCATAGTGCCATACTTGTTTTGAGATAGTCACATGGTACATTTGTGTAATGTTTTTTTCTCACAGGACAAGCAGGATGGTAATCCTCACATATGGGTGACATCATCAGGATGGAGCCCAGTCACGGAAAACTTCTGTCAAAGTTTCCAGAACTTTGACTGGCCCCTACTGGGCATGCCCAATATGGCACTAACCCTGCAGCCAGCAGGGGTCCCCCTTCAGTCTTCTTTTTTCCGCGCAGCAGTAGCTTCGCGGTTTAGGGGAGCTCTAAAGTGATTCCTGACAGGAATTATCCTCACGGAATTATTTAAAGTTAAATTGCCCCACAGGGGTCCCTCCTCTAACTTTTCTTCGACCGCGGTACTCCGGTAAGTTTTTCTCCGTTTTTCCGTCGATTACCGTCGAGTGTGGCCCTTGCAGCCTACTGGCCATCGACTGTACCGCGGCCCGATTTTTTTCAATGGCCATGGCGTCGGGGTTCTGTCGGTGCCCAGACTGTACTCGCACCATGTCTATCACAGACCCCCATGGAGTCTGTATAATGTGTTTAGGCCATGAGCATGATGTCCTGACTTGCACCAAATGTGCCCTCATGACACCAAAAGGTCGCAAAGCCAGAATGGAGAAGATGGAACTCCTCTTCCGTGCTCAGACCCCGACTCCATCCATTGCATTGACGTCATCAGAACCGGCACCGTCGACTTCGCACCAGCATCGACCACCGGCCGGTGACCAACCACCATCGACGTCTTCACGGCCATCGACATCCGCTACCTCCCCCTCAGGATCACAGGGAGCGACATCGACATCGCAAGACTTGGACCGTCGAGGGAGCGAAGTCATCGACCTCGCCACCGTCGAAGAAGCCCCGTCCAGGAAAGGCACCGACTATTCCTGCAACCGGGTCATCGAGGCCATCCTCACCCGATCGGGGTTTGGGAGCCGCGATTCCGCCTGTAAAGGTGGTCCCTCCGGCTGTGCCTCTGCCTCCCTCTTCTGTTCCGGAGCTGGGGTTGCTTGCTCCAGGTCTCCGAGAAGAACTGGACCGGCTGGTTCAGGAGGCCATAGTCAAGGCAATGCAACATCTCCAGGTTCCTCCGGCACAGATTGTGGAACCTGTCATCGACCCGATTCCGGCAGCACTGGCACCACTGCTGTCCAGGTTGGAGGCGCTGATGGCCGCCCTTCCACCGATGGATCCCGGGTCTCTGATGGTTCCCATGCCCTCCCCAAGGACGGCTTCATCGGGAGGAGAAACACCGTTCCACATTCCTCCATTGGGAGTTTTACCTCGGCCATCGATGCCAATACGTCCCTCGCCACCGATTCATCCATCTGTGCCAATACGTCCATCGGTGCCATTGATGCCATCGATGCCTTCCATGCCATCATCTGTGCCTCCGGCGATTCCTTCAGTTTTTTCAGAGCCTCGCCCAGGGCCTTCAGGTATCCAACCCCCTTCTCATCCTACAGGACAGTCTGCTGATCCTTATGATACTTGGGGTGATGATACTTCAACAGACACCGATGACTTACCTTCACCACCTTCTCCTACTGAAAGTAGAAAGCGTTCTCCTCCAGAGAACCTCTCATTCATAAATTTTGTGAAGGAAATGTCTGAGTTGGTTCCTTTTCAACTTCAGACAGAACAGGATGACAGGCACCAAATGATGGAGTTACTCCAATTTCTGGATGCCCCCAAGGTAATCACCTCCATTCCCATTCATCAAGTACTTCTTGATCTTCTCAAAAAGAACTGGGAAAATCCTGGGTCAATTGCTCCAGTTCACAGGAAGGCTGACACTACTTACTTAGTTCAGTCAGCCCCAGGTTTTCAAAAATCCCAGCTTGACCACCACTCAGTTGTGGTAGTCAGCTCAGAAAAAGGCGAAAAGGTCAAAACCTCACTCATCCACCCCACCTGCTAAGGAACAAACGTTCCTAGACAACATTGGTTGACGAGTGTTCCAAGGAGCCATGCTCATCTCCAGAATCGCTGCCTACCAGCTTTATATGACCCAATATAATAGGGTCATCTTTAAACAGATACAGGATCTATCTGAGTCCCTGCCTGAACATTTCCACGACCAGCTACAAACCCTTGTTAACAAAGGTTTTGAGGCAGGAAAAGATGAGATTCGAACATCTTATGACATATTCGACACCTATACCAGAGTGTCTGCAGCTGCCATTTCAGCAAGATGGTGGGCCTGGCTTAAATCTTCTGACCTTCGCCCAGAAGTGCAAGAGCAGTTGTCCAACCTGCCGTGTGTGGGAGATAATCTGTTCGTCGAACAGATTCAACGAATGGTGGCTGAATTAAAAGACCATCATGAGACCCTTAAACAGCTGTCTTCGATGCCTTCAGACTTCTCCTCAAGACAGCCCTTCAGGAAGGACTCTAAGAAGTCTTTCTACCATCCAAAAAAGGCCTACCTACCACCAGCAAGGTCCCATACTACGAGACCTTATCAGAAACCTCAACCTTGCCAAGTCCGAAAGCAGAAACCACAAGCAGCTCCCCAGCCAGGACCTGCTTCAGGTTTTTGACTTCTGCTTGGAGAGCAGCAGCCAGATTCCTCTTCCAAACAAACCAGTAGGAGGTTGATTGTGCCACTTTCTCAACATGTGGCAGTCAATCACAACCGACCAATGGGTATTGGCAATCATTACTCAGGGTTACCATCTGAACTTTCTCGCCAAGCCACTGGACTCCCCACCTCTGCAGACGTGGAGAACGTCCGCCTACTCCATTCTTCTGGAACAAGAGGTCTCCCTCCTTCTCCAGTCGAGCAATAGAACCCATTCCGTACTTGCAGCAAGGCCTAGGTTTCTATTCCCGGTACTTTATGATCCCCAAAAAATCGGGGGGTGTTCGTCCCATCCTGGACCTACGTGCTCTCAACAAGTACCTCCAGTGGGAAAAGTTCAAGATGGTTACCTTGGGATCGCTTCTACCTCTTCTACAAAGAGGAGACTGGCTCTTCTCTCTGGACCTCCAAGATGCATACACACACATTGCGATAACTCCAACTCATCGTAAATACCTGAGGTTTTTAGTAGGCCCCAAGCACTGTCAATACCGAGTGCTTCTGTTCGGCCTGGCATCTGCGCCACGAGTCTTTACCAAATGTCTCATAGTTGTCGCAGTTTTTCTCAGAAAAAAAGGTGTTCGTCTGCCCCTATCTGGACGACTGGTTAATCAGGGCCCCAACCCAGCAAGCGGCTCGGTCGTCCCTCGATTTGACTCTACACACTCTCATTTCAATAGGATTTCTCGTCAATTACGGGAAATCCTATTTAGTCCCATCTCAAACCTTGTTGTTCATTGGGGCAGATTTGGACACCTTGCAGGCAAAAGCTTTTCTACCTCGACAACGAGCGTTAACTCTCGTGTCTCTCGCTCATCAGTTACAGTCTCAAAATACTGCGACTGCACGCCAATTTCTCGTCCTTCTAGGTCACATGGCGTCCTCAGTCCATGTCACACCGATGGCCTGCTTGACCATGAGACTCATACATTGGACTCTGAAGTCACAATGGATTGAAGCTGTTCAGCCTCTGTCGGCCATTGTCCACATCACTGACTCACACCGTCTGCTTCTCGCTTGGTGGAAGAATCAGAGCAATCTCCTCCAGGGATTGCCCTTTCACGTGCCAGAAACTCGTCATTCTCACCACCGATGCTTCCAACCTCGGGTGGGGAGCCCATGTGAATGATCTGCAGATGCAAGGATTTTGGTCTCCAGAGGAAGCCAAACACCAGATAAATTTCCTGGAGCTTCGAGCAATGCGATATGCTCTCAGAGCTTTTCAGGATTGCCTTTCCAATCAAGTCATCCTGATTCAGACTGACAACCAGGTGGCCATGTGGTACATCAACAAGCAGGGAGGCACAGGCTCCTTCCTTCTGTGTCAGGAAGCTGCGCAGATGTGGGCGGAAGCTCTCTCCCTCTCGATGTACCTCAGGGCCACCTACTTGCCAGGAGTGGACAATGTTCTAGCAGACAAACTGAGTCGTGTCTTCCAACTGCACGAGTGGTCTCTCAACCCCTCGGTAGCAAATTCCATCTTCCGACAATGGGATCATCCTCAGACAGACCTCTTTGCATCCCCTCAGAACCACAAAGTGGACCATTACTGCTTCCTCATTCGCAGCAAAGGCTCTCAGCCCAGAGATGCATTCTCCCTCTCATGGGCAACCGGTCTGCTTTATGCATTCCTCTTCTCTCGAAGACTCTCGTGAAGTTACGTCAGGACAAGGGAACCATGATCCTGATAGCACCTCACTGGTCACGCCAAGTGTGGTTTCCAATACTACAGGATCTCTCCATCCACAGGCACATTCCCTTGGGACAGGACCCGCTTCTGATCACTCAAAACAATGGGATCCTACGCCATCCCAATCTTCAGGCCTTGTCCCTGACGGCATGGATGTTGAAAGGTTAATCCTTCAACCACTTAACCTTTCAGACCTAGTTTCCCGTGACTTGATTGCTTCACGGAAACCTTCCACGAGAAAATCTTACTCCTATAAATGGAAAAGGATTACCTCATGGTGCACTTCTCAGTCCCTTGATCCCTTTTCCTGTCCAATCCCACAGTTTTTGGACTATCTGTGGCATCTGTCAGAGTCTGGTCTCAAGACATCTTCCATCAGAATGCATGTCAGTGTAGTAGCCGCCTTCCATAAAGGGGTCGGGATGCCCCTATCTCAGTACAACCCCTTGTAACACGCTTTCTGAAGGGCTTGCTCCACATCAAGTCACCTTTACGTACTCCGGCCCCTTCTTGGGACCTTAACCTGGTTCTTGGTCGGCTCATGAAACCACCATTCGAGCCTCTTCACTCCTGTGATCTAAAATATCTCACATGGAAAATGATTTTCCTTTTGGCTATCACCTCAGCTCGCAGGGTTAGTGAGTTACAGGCCCTAGTTACCTATCTGCCTTACACTAAACTCCTGCAGGACCAGGCGGTACTCCGCACTCACCCTAAATTTTTACCTAAGGTAGTTTCGGAGTTTCACATTAATCAATCCATCATACTATCTACCTTCTTTCCCAGGCCCCATTCCAATCCAGGGGAACAGGCTCTGCATACCCTTGACTACAAACAGGCTCTAGCTTTTTATCTAGACTGTACAGTTGCCCACAGGACAAGCACTCAGTTATTCGTCTCGTTCCACCCCAACAAATTAGGGCAACCCGTGGGTAAGCAGACTCTCTCCTCCTGGTTAGCGGACTGCATATCTTTTTGCTATCAGCAAGCAGGCATTCCTTTTCAAGATCGTGTTAAAGCACACGCTGTGAGGGCCATGGCGACTTCAGTAGCACACCTGCGATCGGTGCCACTTCCTGACATTTGCAGGGCTGCCACCTGGAGTTCCCTCCATACTTTCGCAGCCCACTATTGCTTGGACAAAGCTGGAAGATAAGATTCCATCTTCGGCCAGTCTGTCCTGCCTAACCTATTTCCAACGTGACGTACCAACACCCTTCCGCCTGCCCGGTGGGGTTCAGAATGCCCTCTACCAAATTCCACTCCAGTTGTTGTACCTGTTGCACGCCGTTGGGTACATTTGGTGCTTGTTCGGACATCCTCAGCTCGGTACTCATTCATATGTGAGGACTACCATCCTGCTTGTCCTGTGAGAAAGCAAATGTTGCTTACCTATAACAGGTATTCTCACAGGACAGCAGGATGTTAGTCCTCGCGAAACCCGCTTGCCGCCCCCCCGGTGTTGGGTTCGTAACATTTTGTTGTTTTATTTTTCGGCATTGCCTGTAGCTTTCAAATAAGACTGAAGGGGGACCCCTGCTGGCTGCAGGGTTAGTGCCATGCTGGGCATGCCCAGTAGGGGCCAGTCAAAGTTCTGGAAACTTTGACAGAAGTTTTCCGTGATTGGGCTCCATCCTGATGATGTCACCCATATGTGAGGACTAACATCCTGCTGTCCTGTGAGAACACCTGTTACAGGTAAGCAACATTTGTTATATCATGAAAGACCCCATTACATTCTCTCAGAAACATACATACAGCCCCCTTTGGGATGGAAAGTCTGCCTACCCATTTTGGTTCTTGATGTAATCAAATCTTATATCAGTGTTTCCCAACCCTCTCCTGGAGGCACACCTAACCAGTTGGATTTTCAGGATTGCCACAGTGAATATGCATGAGAGATCTGCATACCCTGGATCTCCAGTGTATGCAAATCTTTCATGCATATTCGTTATGGATATCTTGAAAACCTGACTAGTTAGGTGTGCGTCCAGTAGAGGGCTGGGAAACACTGGCTTATATGATGGAGGAAGCTGTACATTATTACTCAGTTAGAGCTAAGTAAATAGAAGAACAGAAAGTGACATGTCCAAGTTGGGTTGGTGAACAAGCTGCTTTAAATTTGAAATTCTAGGAAGTCTCCTGACTTTGTTCACTATCCTATCCACTAAACCACCCATCTTGCCCATAGCTGTGCAACATAAAATCACAGCTACCATTTACAGTACTATTTTACATTGGTGTCATCTACGTAGCAGCACACCACAACTATGAACATGTATACAGTAAAAATGTCTGTTATGAGAATGTGTCCTTTTTTTTTTATTAAGATTTCCCATGTATACAATTCACAATAATTTCTACTTGTTAATTGTGCTAGTCTTTTAATTTACTAAGTTAGAATTGTTTTGTGTTTCTTTTATAGCACGGGGCACGATACGATTGCAAACACCACGTATATAAACCAGAGCTCGGGTCTTCAGTCGACAGTGGGTGCAACTGCTTATGCCCACCAAATGGGAATGTCTGTAGATATGTCAGCTTACCAGAACACTACATCGAATTTGCCTCAAATAGCCAGCTATCCTGTGTCAATGCCAGGCCACACGGCTTCTCAGCAACCTTCAAATTATTACCAACAGCCCCTTCTTTGAAAACAAACCTAGGCCCATATTCTTGAAAGCCGACTTGCTCTCCTAGTCGTGTGACTAATGTCACCAGAGTAATGCTAAAAATAGGAAAGTCTGCTCCCTGTGGAGGAAGACCATAAATTAACTACCCTGAACCTATTGCACTAGAATGTGAAGTTGAAGGTATTTTGTCCATGGCTGAGGATTGTGTTAACAGATTCTTTAAGGGAATTCGAGTTTATTCTAATACAACACCTGTAATGTCAGGCTAAATAAGCTCAAATGTACATTGTTGTCCTCCATTTCCCCAAACCATACTTGGGTTTTTGGTTTGTTTTTTTGGTTTTTTTTTTTAAACGACGATCACTACCATTACTTGTAAATCACGAAACTAGCCCCTTTGCACTGGGGTGGTTATCTACTATTTTAGTGCTGGTACCAGATTCTGCTGTAAGCAGTTCTTATTCCCAATACTCGCACTTTTCCCCTGGTATTCAGTGCCCCTAATCTGCTTCTTAGCAGCGATAAGTGCTGTACAGAAATTTTCTGTTCCATGAGCCAAGGCAGCTCTCCCTTTTGCAGTCGTACGTCAGCTGTTTCCCTCATGGTAAGGGTATAATTTGCAAATTTCCCACCACATTTCCAAGAAAGCTCTTTCCTTCCTCTGAAATATGTCCAGGGATTCCTTATCGTATGTAATGCACTGGGGTGCAGTGAACCCAGGAAGCATTTCAGTGGTAGTAACATGAGGAAACTGCTCTGGGCAGAAGTAGTTGTTTTAGGAAGTTCTCTGGGATACCCCTCTCTTTTTAAAAATTTACCATCTCCTTCATAATTGATGGGCTTGCCAGGCAAATCAAACCAGCACTGATGGGTTAGAACCCTACTTAAGTATACTTCAATTTTGGTTTCTGATGTGCCTTTTTGTTTGTTTTAATTCTTAATGTTTTTCTCCAAAGAGGTTCTTTTCTGCTGTTCTATTTCTTTTGTTCATAATCCTTGCAATTACATCACTGCCTTGTCTTTGTGTTAAGTCCATGTGAATACAAAATATCCTGGCTATCAATCCTAGCATTTATTATCCTATGGAAAGGACATATTTCCAAGTCTTTAAGCTGTTTCCTTGCCCCTAGTATTGAATGAGAAATTCAAGTCTACTGGGGGGAAGAGAAAAGTATTAATGTAGACAGCAATAGGATGTAAAAAGGTACTTTGCGGCATGCTTGGCTGCATTGCTAAGACTGCTGTCTTAAGGGGAAAAAAAAAACAAAACACAAGTCAGCATTCCCATATCATGACTATATACACATTTATTATTTCATTGTAACATGTCAGGGTTAAAGGGCACAATGTTGATCACCAGTGATATGTGCCTGGCTTACTACCAAGTCCCTATCTGAGGAATTAGATCAGGGAATTACCGTGTTGATAACTCGGGCTGTGTGGTTTGTATGGGCAAATGCACCTGGATCTTATTAAACCATATTCCTGATTGTGTCAGCACAGAAAGGCGTAGGTCACTTAATAAACCATGCCTGGTATTGGCAACATTGCAAAATGCTGAGGCTTTATAACTTGACCCCAAATTTTGTCCTACAGAGAAATGAAGTAGAAGGCTCATACAACTGTAGTTACCAATATGACCATTTGCATAGTGGTGGAAAGTACTCAAATAGTAACGTTTATCCAGTTCTTCATCCAGTTGATAATCTGAATTTCATGTCTGAAACGAATATCCTTTTTTTTATAGTATTTAATACCTGAATGTATAGCATTTTTCTCTGTGGTCATCCCAAAAATCCATCCATTCATCAACCCACATCTGTATAATAACCAAATGTGAGACATGTTGCACATTGTGTCTTTTGAAAAGCTTGGCTCTTTAGCATGTGTGCATGTGGAAACATGTTTGCTTTGGGTTGAGGAAAAAAATGTTTTATTAATACTTTAATATCTGAAGTGTTGCATAGAGGGCCCATAAAGACCAATTTGGGGCTGAGTAGAGGGGCTTTAAATGTATGTAAACCACAAATTACCTATTTTAATGGTTTGTGTTTTGTGGCCATAAAAATAATCCCACACAGCTAAAGGTTTCTCTCTGAATGAAGTGTATAATTAACAATTAAACACCAAGAGGCTGATATTCAGAAGACATCTGGAAGGATAACTAAAAAGTTATGTGTAAATGACAAAGTGGCGATATTTGAAGCCGATTTATTCAGAGGAGGTCCGGGGTGGACAGAGTTAGCCGCATAAGTTATGTGGCTAACTCCGATATTTGGAGTTATCCGCTCAATCTATGTGGCTAGCTCTGGTCACGCTGTAAACCTGTCCTAAAGTTAGCTGGATATACTTATCTGGCTAGCTGTAAGTTAGCCAGGTATATTTGGCGGTGCGGCTGTGCTGCTGAATATCCCCGTTTAAGCTAGCTAGCTATATCCGGTTGGCTCCCCGGCTGAATATCTGCCCCCTACGTGTTGCATAACCCCTTTCGAGAATATGGGGATTTGATTCTCTTTGTGTTGGGTGTGTTAGCTCTTATGGATTTCCACATGATTCTGCTCCATTTCCATTGATTTGACTTGAAACCTAATCACCTTTATATGTATATTTTAAAACCTGTGCTAGAAAATGATGATAACTTTGATACACAAAGCTAGTTTATGTACGTGAAAACAAAACACATTTCTACACGTGACCTTTCTGATGAACTTTAGAAAATCCCTTTTGTTTTTGAGGGTGCGTTGTCTGGTCTTGTTTCCAAAATTGCACAGTTCATGCTGTCTTTCTATAAAAGATTCCCTGAGGGTAACTGCACCTTATTCAGTTCTTAGCTCATGTGATAATACCCCGAACTCTACGAAACAAGGTGCAGCCAGTACCTGACCAGCATTACGGGGAAAAGAAGAGCAGTGAAAACTCCTTGTGGCATCCTTGTTTCATCTCCAGCAAAGCAGATGCAAAGGAACCCTAGTTTTTGTTTATGCTTGGTGTGTACCATTTTGTTTATTTACGCAGCAGTTTCCTTTTACATGAAGCTGTTAAATAGATATATAATGTACTCTAAATAACATGGCATCTTACATAAATATTTTAACATAGAGGTTCAATTCTTAATTTCAAAAGCTGCTGTTCGGAATATCTACTGTCTGGAAATCTGAATGCTAGACCTTACATATATTGTTCCAAACCCTATGTTTGTTTAGGTTTCTCGTGAAAACAATTTGTCATTAAAAGATATATAAATAAAGTTTAATTGGATTCAGTTCTTGATACAGCATCTATAGCACCTGGTACCATTAGATTATTTTGAGACAACTTGAGTCAAAAGAAGATTGAATCATATATAAATTTATTTAGTCATTTATTATATATAAATAGTGTATATAGACATTTGTGAAATTTTATATATACTGATGATATTCATTTTTCTTCTTTGAAAGTAATTAAAATTTGTATATATAGCAGCATTTGATATCCTAACATTTCTTTCTTATAATGTTGATCTTGTGGTTTTGGTGTTTGTTGGTGTTCATCCTACAAGAACAAAGATGACTATGACATTGTTAGTTTATCTGGTTTCTGTGAGTGGCTAATCACATCAATTAGTGCATTGAACAGTCTGTGGCACACTGGCTAGGAGATGCTATGTTGGTTTGCGTCCTCTGCAGCAGTTACAAAGTTTCTGCTGCTTGGACTTCTACTCAGACTGTAGTGCTCTTATGAATAAGGCTTTGTCAGATGGAGCAGTCATGAGCAAGATTCTCTCAAGACTCTGGGTCAATCCTGAAATATTTTAAAGATGACCATAAGGGAGTCCTTGATAGCTTTTTCTGCCCCTACTGAGAGTGCTTTTCCTCCTTTGGTTCACCAGAGAAGATTTTTTTTGGCAGTTGCTCATCTAGCATCCTGATCTATGATGATTTTTTTTTTTTATCAGCAGCATGTGGATGCTTGGAATGCAGGCCATATCAAAATCTCACTATCTGGGACCTTGTCTTGCCATCTCATCCTCAGAAAGTTTCAGTTTCAAAGCATGACATCTAAACACTGTCCAGATTTCACATGCATACAGCAGGGCTGGCAACAGAACAGCATTGTAGACCTTCAGTTTTATTTTTTGGCTGTTCCTATACCAAAAAAAACACACTTATTTTGGTAGTTCTAGTATAGATTTCATCATCAAAGTGGACTGCACGTGTTAGTGTGCTACTGAGGTTGTTGACCTTGTCTATGCTCATGTGGGTTTGGTCATTCATTATGATCATAGCCTCTGAGTAAGATTTTTCTGGTGTGGTACTTCTATTGTCTTGATGTTTGATGAAACCAAAGTTATAGGAAGCTGAAGAGAAATTATCTATATTCTTGCTGCAGGTTAGTCACAGTTTTTGGCATTTATGGAACAATTATTAGGAAACAAACTATTATGAACAGTCACTTCCTCTAGCTTTGTTTTTGCCCCTTCTCAAATGGGAGATCTTACCATCAATACCAATAGGTGACATAAATCCCAATATTACAGACATAAAAGCCACCTGTAAGCATGGCAGAGAGCATCATATTGAAAAAGGCTGGAGCCAACACACAGCTTTGCTTGACATTGGAGGCTGGAAAGGAATTGGACAATGTACCCTATCATTCATAACATGACCAAGCTTGCCAGCATGAAATTGCTTAAACCACTGCACTAAATTTCTTTGGGCATCCAGATTTCCTATAATCCTTTCAAAGGTCTCCATGACTGACTGTATCAAATGCTTTTGTCAGGTGTACAAAAGTCATGTACAGGTTGGAATTTGCTCCTGAAATTGACAAACACCAAACACCATGTCTTTTCTTGAAGTCTCACTGACACTCAAGCAGGAGCTCTTGTTAAGGTTCTTTTCCCCCATTCTGTGTCTATGTGGGGGAAAAAGCTTAGCAAATCAAGCCCTCTTGTGTTATACAAGGGAATTCATCAGAATTCTGGTAAAGATTTTACTAACTATTGACAGTGAAGAGATGCCTTAGTGACAGGCAACAGACTGTCCTGTGACATTCTGCTTGCACAAATGGATGATGCTAATCTTGTAATGTATTGCAGACTAAAGGTGGTGTAACATTTTAATTTTGCTCTGTATTGGAAGGGGTTCCAGGTGTTGAACCAAAAAATTTCTGTACATTTTTGTATTGATTTCTGAAACTTGGTCATGATTAAACTTTGTTGCTCAAGGAAGGTGTTGGATTGGTTCATATTTCTGGATTTGAATATGCTTTATTTAGTGGTAATCACAATATCACATTTTTAATCATTTCAGTATGTGATTCCTTCTGATATGTTAACATGAATGCATTTTTATTTCTTGAGCGCTGTACAAACTACCACTCAGCCAGATCTTTGCTTGAGGTGTTATATGGAATTCATTAAAGATGGGATCAATGTGGTCTCAACAGTTTATGGATAGCATTAAGAGTGGGTAATTCTTAGGTGGATCCAAGGTAAAGCTTCCAAACATGCAAAAAACTCCAGTTTTCTCCATGATCAGTGCTGCTTCTTGAAGCATGAAGCTGTGCTCGTTTTACTTGCATGTGGGGATGCTGTACAGTCCTTGTTTTCTGCATTTCTTTATCTTATGAAACTATTTTATACAGACCCTCTGGTGCAAAGCAAAAAAAAAAAAAAAAAAGTATCATGGGCAGCACTGTCTTTTGTTAAAAGCTGATTTAATATGGTATCAGCTGTTTATTGCACATGTTTTTACTGGATAAGGTTAAACCTTCCTAGTCAGGCCTTTTCTAGCAAGTAACTGTTTTACTCTGCTAAGTAAGATTCTTTTCTATCAGACTTGACCAAATATGATTTTAAAAAATGTATTTTATTAATTATCTGTACCGGTGTTAGCGTAAAGAGTGCTGTAGCTGAAGACTTCCTAATGAATGGGCATGAAATATTTACATCCATTGGAAACCCAGTATATGCAGTTGTCTCATGCATTGTAGATAACCTGAAAAGCTGATGGGAAAATAGCATAGATGAGGAACTTCTGCTTTAGCATGCAAGCTGCTGCATAAGTTCATTTAAACTGTACATCAAAAGGGTTCCCAGCGCTAAGGAAGAAGGTGCTATAATGAAGTTAGGCTGGTGCATCCTCAAGAGGAGGACATTGTTCTAGGAAGACAAAAAGGAAGCGGTGCAACGTGGTCTCTGTCCTCCAGGGCTGGACCTAGGCTGAGGCTCTGGTGGAAGGAGCAGGCCTGGGCTTGTGCTGAGGCGCTGGCATCAGGACTGGGCCTCTGGGTTGGGATTGAGCCTACAAAAAGGCCAAGGCTTTTTGGTACAACTGTAACATTGCTCTCCACAATAAGGGTTGAGGTCTGCCGAGGGAGAAATTTTGCTGCCTGTGTAGATATCCTGGCCTGGTTGTTATAGAGTATAGGAGGGGAATACATGATGTGGGTCTGAAAAGGGAGTACACATTTATAAAAGATCAAATACAGCTCATTTAACAAAAGTATATTAGGTGGTTTAATGTGCCCTATATCCATGACTACTATAAACTGCAAAAAGGTTAATGCTAACTTTATCCTATTTTCTCATATAGTTCCTCTAAGCACCTGCTCCTTGTTACTGTCTGAGCCAGGATGCCAGATAGGTACATTATGGTCTAACCCAGTTTAGCAGTTCTTTTGTTTGGAACCTGTCTGCAAACATCTGGTATTACAGATAAATTACACATGGTTAAAAAATGGGTAGTTTTTTGTTGGAGTTGCAGATTGGTGGCCCAGCTGGTCTACAGGGACTGTGTGCCTTGAATGGAAACTGGCCCCAGTTTAGACTATTCATGTGAGCTGTAAAAGGCAATAAACCTATAATGGCAATTCAACTAACAGGGAACGTGCCATTTTGCTTATGAGTGGTGTGATAGGTACCTGTGTAATGTGAGCATAAGTCCAGCCTTTTTTTTTTTTTTTAATTGCTGTATGGATCTGATTTTATTCTAGTGCTTTTGATTGACAATATTGGATTCTAAAAGTCCTCCATTCATAAAATAACTGGTAAAGGAAAAATCAGTGCAAGCATTCCTACACTTCACCCTTCTACAGCCAAACCATTTTTAAGAGTGAAAGGATTGTGTATTTCTTTAAAATATTTGTAACAAGCTGTATTGTTAGAGGGGCTCAGGCCACAGCACAGCTTAAATTAAGATAACTCAAAATCACATACTGATGCAAGATAAGCATCAAAACCTAATTAACAGAGTAAATAAAAAGGGTAATCTAATATAAAAAAAATTGGCAAATGGTGGTAATCCAGCATCATAAAATATAATTAAATAGCAATGATATAAAATATATGAATAATATAAATGAAACAAAAATTACAGGGCAGACAAGCAATTTAATAAAAGAATGCAGGGACTGTGGACTCATCCTAGAGCACTATAGCTCTGTTCTAGGCTGATGTGAAGTTTGGAACTTACTGCCCTAATAGCTTTCAGACAATAATGACTTTTGGTCATACTGACATGAGCTGGATTTGAGCTTGCTACTGTACTCTACTGTGCTGATTCCCTTGAGATATCTCTCTCCCTGACATCCACTGTTAAAGAAATCAACATAAACAAGACTGAAAATTAAAGACTAGTTCAGAGAGGTTAGACTCAACTGAAACCTAATGGATTTGGTACCTGTCATTTCTACTGCAATAGCTTTTCATGGGACTGGAGACAATGCTCTGCTATAAGGAAAACCTGAGAGTCGCTCCCTAAGCTGTACTAGAAATGACAGCTGTTACATAATTGGACCCCCTTCCCCAATCTGAGAACCGAGTTTGGGGGGGGGGAGATGTCTACTGTCATACCCTGCTTGATGCTCTTATTGCTTGCTCTGCTACCTGTATGAAAAATTGACTGGTGTGTGCATGAGAGGGCAAGTGCATCAAACAGTGCATTTTGGCATTCCCTCACCACCCTTCATGAGGTAGACCTTCATTCACTTCCCTTTCCATTTTTGCATTGACCATTAACGATGAGCACCACCCTACGACCCCCTGATCCGCAGTTCTCTCTTCCCATATGATGCCCACTCCATGATCTCTCGCTTCCCCCCTCTGGCTCGTTCTGGATTCTGATGGGCTCCTTCTCCATCTTTCCTCCATTTGAGCTCCAGTGCACTCCCGCTCCGCCTTTGATAGTGGGCCTGTGGTGACAGAACTAGGCTGCACCTAGTGCTCCTCTGCTGACAGTAGGGCTGCTGCAAGCGTCTCAGGTACCCTAGGCAGAGCAAACAGAATGCCCCCGCTGCTTACTTCCCGCATGCGAATCCAGCCACGGCTTCTACTCCGCTTCCGTCTGGCCCCTCGGCACAGACTTCTTATGACTGTGCCAGCTGGTCACTACTAAAGGGAGCCATAAGCCATAGCTCCCAAACTTCCAGTGCTCCAGGCGGTTATCTTGTCCGCCTAGTACTTCCACCGGTCCTGGCCGTCAGCTCTTCTGCACCCGTGCCAGGGCATCAGCAGACGAATAAAGCCGATTGGCATGATGCCTCTCGGCACTGGTTTGAGCAGAGATTACATTATCAGATTGCTGCTATATCCGGACATCGTACAAAAAAGCCCCCATGACCAGACTGGTCCAAAGCTGGGCACTTAGCAACCCTAAACCAGATGGGGATGCTGCAGAGGCAGCATTAATAGGTTGCTCCCCCCATGCCAGAGGGTGTCCCAGTCATGGTGCAACAGTGACACCTAGTGATCAGTTTGGGGCCCATAATTGCCATGCTCCAGAAGGGGCCCTGGTCTGTGACCCCTGTAGGCCTGTCAGATGCCATAACGGGGCTGGGGTTGTGGGAAGGGAATGTGAAATAGAAAACAAATCTCCACCTAGTTGCATGGCACAGGAATCTCAGACCCGGTTCCGATTAAGCCGGAAGCCCAAAGGCGCAGAACAAACCCCCACGTCTCTTCAGGCTGAGTCTGGCCTGCTAGCCGCTTGCACGCGCTGCGGTCGCCCCGCGCGCACTGAGCTGGGACGGCGGGAGCCGCCATGCGCTCTCCATCCAGGAAGGTGAGACTGAGGCGCGGGAGGGGCTGCGCTCGCTCCCGCCTCCCCGAGCTGCTGCCGGCGGGGGAGGGAGGTGGCGGCGGCGGCGGCGAGCGCTGACTCCGGCGCTCTGCTCCTCTCCTGGCAGCGGCGGCGGTGGCGATGCCCTTGTAGCCATGTCCAGGAATTCCTACGGCAAGAACGGGATCGCGGACGGGCTGCACGCGCCCATCTTCCAGGTAGCGTCCGCGCCGCTCCCGCCCGGGGGGGGATCAGAGCCGGCGGGGGCCCGGGAGCCGAGAGAGATCAGAGCCGGCGGGGGGGAGGAGTGGGGTGGGGTGCACGGCCGGCCGTTTCGGGGCTGATGCGGGGGGCGGGCGAGATCCTGAGGTCTGAACCTCTTCTTTCGCCTGATTGAGTGCAGGTTTCCCGGGGCACGACGTCCAGGAGGAGCCGGTTGAAGCGATCCGATGGCAGCACAACTTCCACCAGCTTTATCCTAAGACAGGTAGGAAAGAGCCGGGCGCTGGTGCTTTCTGGACCTCCGAGGCGGGGAGGGCTGGTTGTAGGCTTCGTTTGTCTCCCTCGTTAAGGCGAGGTAAAAGGAAACAAAACCTCTATTATTTTTTTGATGCATGACGCGTTTTCATGTGAAGAGAGATCAATTTGAAAGTTTGACACCTCGAGTAAGCCTTATTCTGTATCTTCCAGGCTGATAAGTCAGTAATGGGGAGAATTTATGTGCGGATCTTTGATTTGATTTGATTTTTTTTTTTTTGGTCATTCTCTTGGAAACTATATAGTAATGCATCAAAGTCTTCATGAGGAATCGGTAGCTCAGTAGGAACCCCCCTCCCTTGGTAGAGAAGTGGTGCCGGCTAAGGTTTGTTGGTAGGGAGCCTTGTGAAGTGGGATCAGGCTGGAAAGTTTCAGTGCTTGCCGGGGACAGGGCTTCAGGGAATCTGAACAGATCTATAGAGCCAGGTGCTGCTTTGATCACGTTTTGCACTGGCTGACGGTGAAATTGGAATGATCTATCCCGTAGGCATGGCACAAAGAGACATGAAAGAGATGCTGGAAAGATTAAAAAAAAAAAAAGAGGATGAACTGAAGGCTGGTGTTCGACAATATCAAAACCTGCCTGCTGACCTACTTTGGATGGGGCTGGAGATTCAGCTTCGGATCCTAAATCTATAAGAAGACATGGGGATTGAAAATCTGGAAACAGAAACATGCAAAATCTAGCTTAACTCAAAACATATACTAACACTGAAGGATAATAGGTAATTTTAGGACTTTTTTTTTAGTATGATTTAAGGCTTATTGGCTTTCTAAACCCAGATATTCGGTGGTTATTGAGATACCACCTTTTGTAAATTGCCAACCAATATTCCTTTGACTTGTGGAACTATCTGCTCAAGTTATTCCTTTCCAGTTTTGTTGTCTTGTGGAAATCTTTTCTTTGCTGGCAGATCACTTCTCCGCTCTTTTTAGGGCTTGTGCTGTGAGCTAAGGCTTTTTTGGCGGAGATTGACAACCTGTACAGTATGGAGGGCAGCAGCGGGAATACCACGCCACCTGACTCCATTGGGGGGGGGGGGGGGTGATTATATTCTGAGCATCGCCAAAGCAGGTGAATGAAACTTTCTGTTAAAATTGTGTTTTTTCCCCTTAATTTCAGCAGCTTGAGAGCTTTTACAATATAGTGGGTTAACACCTTGTCACCCGACCCGATTATGTTATGACCTTTACCAAAGCTGGAGGGTTAAATCTCCTGTCAAATGTGATCAGTCATTTTTATAAAGAAAAATCTAAAACAATGCACACAGTTAAAGGTTTCTTTGTGTGTGTGTGGGGTTGTTATATTCCCAGGTTCCAAAATAATGTAAAACCAGTAAATGGTCCAGTGCTTCCCAGACACATTTGAATTGATTTTCTGACTATTTGCTATTTTTCCTGTTTTTGGATCCGAGGCTTGCCTTATGTAATGTATGATGATAACAAAGAATGAGAAACCGTCTGGTGAGAAACAAATGCTCCTAATTAACTGTTCAGAAAGGAAAAATGAACGCAGCATTTTCTTTTATGAGCTGTAATTGAGAGCGATTGAAACTTGTAACTTGGGAAGAAGCAAAAGGCCTTCTGCAGAATGGGTAGCACAGTTTGACATAGAGCAGTACGGATTCAGTAAAGATTTTGTATTTTTGTTTTTTCATAGGGCCCAGGATGGGGGGTGGGGACACAAGTCCCTTTTAAATAAGGCCCTAACAGTATATCCTGGTAACTGTCGTCCTTGGGAACTCAAGGTCGTTCCTAGTAATATGTGAAAAGCACAGCATCCAGTAAAAAGTGAGAGAAGAAAATGGAACAGACACAGGGAAACCCAAAATCAGAAGGTGACTGTGTTCACAAGGCTTACCTGGATGATTCTCATCGGGGGCTGCATTAGCCTACGTAGGTGCCTGAACTGAAAAACCTCTCCATGAATTGTTTCATTAGCAGTGGATGGAAAGGTAAGCTGTGATTGAATTCTCTGCGTGTGGCTCTAGTCTTGGGGGCTGGGGAAGTGGGGGATTCTCAGCATCTCCCCCTTGGAATAGTCAGCAGATGTGTTCGCATGTGCTGGATGCAGTGGGTGCACATTTCTCCTGCCTGTATCCCTGCTGAAGGTCTGAAAACCAGACCAGTTTGCAGCCTTCCAGGACCAGAATATGCCATCGCTGCTCCGGACCATAACTGGGCAAGTTGGGCTGAGGGTCTCTATCTATGAGAAGTAGCTTTCTCTGTGGGCAATATTGCTATTAAGGTCTGTAAGCTTTATGCTGGTGATTAAAGCAGGAGCTGCTGCAGTTAGCAGGGCTCAAAAAATCCTGTGCTCTGCTCTCCTAGAAAAGATCTTCATAAAGCAGGGATTATTTTGACTGTGGCGGCAAAGCTGATGGGCACTGGGCTAGCGTAGACCCCTGCAGCTCCTCTGCCGCGCTGTGCGTACCAGCAGGTACGTGAGAAAAAGAAGTGGAGCACTTTTTGGTAATATTACCACTGTAAACCTTTTATAGTCTTTTTGTGGCTTTAGAAACAAGGGTTGCTATGGGGATTCTTTTTTTTTTTTTTTTTTTTCGGTCAGAGGCAGCTTCCAGAACTTAATTGCCTGAAATTTTAGTCCAATCAAGAAGTTTCATTCTCAGCTGAATGCGCTGTCAGGCTTGCAGCCCGAGACCTGACGGCAAAAAGGAGGCAAACAGTAGTGGATGTCTGGTTGGATTTATCGTGCCCCATGAAAAATCAGGCGCTCTGCCTCTTAGCTAGTTGCAATTGTGTAGTTATTCCTTAGATGCATAGGTTGGGCTTTGTATGTGCTCTTCGTAAAGAGCTGTCAGGATCAGGGTTACCACCCTGTTAAGAGGACTTTCCCCAGTAAGTAGAAAAAAAAACCGCCTGGTGTTGGGAGGGGCCAGTTAGCGTGAGCGGCTTCCCGAGGTTACGTCACATTAAAATGTCGCCCCCTGCGTCCCTCCTAAAGAAGATGATGTTGGTTTCTGCTCCTGGCTCCTCAATTACCTCCTCCTCCTCCTCCTTGGGGGGCACGGTCGCAGGAGCCCACCTCACCAGGGGCCACAGATTGCGCAGATTCTTTAGGAAACCCGTCTGGCCATTGAGTGATGCCAGTGTGCAGTGGCTGTGGCTACCTCCCCCTGCCTGGGACCGGGAGCAATATCTTCGCAGCATCCCTGCCCCGTCCGCTTGGGACTCGAACTCGGGCCTCCCGCCTGGGGTGAGTCACTGGGACGGCCCAGAGAAGGTGACTTTTTTTTACAGAAATAATGATTTGATTTTTGTGAGTTTGGTTCTAACACGGGCTTAAGTACCCTACGTGAACATCTAGAGATATTCAGTGTTGGGATTTTTCTTTCTTGTAAAATTATACAGTATTTAGCTTGGTGTGTTAGATCAGTGGCTCCCAGCCTGGGATCTGTGGCCCCCCCCCCTAGGGATTCACAAGACCATCACAGGGGGGGGGGGTCCTGCTGGAAGGGAAACAACCAAAGTGCAGCTGCTGAGAAACAGAGCAGGCCACCTTCACCTTTGAGGAGCTCTGCTCTATGACTGCTGCCTGATCCCGCACCGAAAGGAGCCTCAAGAGGCCACAACCAGCCTAGATTAGTGGCAGGGAAGAATGCCACGGAGAACCGCCGTGAGGAATTCTGCTGAGAGGAAGAGGGAGAAGAGTGCTGCTGCCATACGTGACCAGAGGAGGAAGAAGCAAGCAGGGTGATAACCCTGACGAACATTTTCTGGCGACCGCTGCACGTGCTGTGCTGCCCTGCTGGTCTGACAGCGAGGGAGGAAAAAACTGCACTGAGTGAGTCTTATGGCCATGGGGGGAGGGGGGAGCTGGAAAGGAGGACAGCACTTGGGAGGAGGCAGAGAAGGGAGGAGAGGGCAGGAGTGAGAGCACGCAGGAAGGGGGGGGAAACATGGCAAGAGGGAAGGTACTCTAGAAAGGACAAAGAAGAGATGGAAGGAAGGATTGCAGATGGGACACTACTCAGGAAGTAGCCATGGGGAAGGGCGAGCACTCAGGAAGGGGTCATGAAGGGGAGGGCAGAAAGGAGAGAACCAGAAAAGGCACTTGGGAAGGGCCATGGTGGGAGGAAGAGCACAGTTTATATCAGTAAGCATTCTTTAATATTAGGTTTTATACATTACAAATTATTCAGGAATGCAAACTGTTATTTGCTATTCCATTATTCAGTTTTCCATATGGCATTTTACTGCATGTAAAAATTGAGAGGCACATGGGACTCCACAACATTTTTGGAGGCTGGAAAAGGGTCCACAACCCCAAAAAGGCTGGGAACCCCTGTTTTAGATATTCACCGGGGACTTGCAAGAATATTCAGTGGCCGTCATAGGTGCCCTGCTCACTGCCTGGACTTCATAGTGATGCTGCCGTATCTCCCAGGAGCTTCCTGGGCACCACACACACGAGCCTGCAAGCTGAATACGTTTATTCCTCCCTGAAGCACACTTAATCGGTACTTCAGCTGCATAAGTGACATGCCGATTTCCACATACAACAAAGGAGAGTTCACTGCGACGTCGTGACCACCTCAGGTAGTAAACAGGGGGATTCTTTTCCTCACGACACTTAGAGCGGTAGAGGAATAAAAGGAATGCAGTTCCGAGTGCTGAAATGGGGGAACGGTGTGTCGAGACGTTGGCGTACAGTTGCCAAGGTGGCCTGGCTCTCCTAAGCACAGGAGCTGACGGTGGCTCTTTCTAGGACTAAAATGTCTTTTTGTTTTGTTTTGTTTTTTATTTGTCTGGGAATGCAAACTATTAAGCTTGCTTTTCAGATCCATTTGGATGCTTTTGATGGTCTTTCAGGAGTGCAGACATGAAGCTATAAGGACTGGTGGTCAGATCTTGATTCAACAACAGGGGCAGGAGCTCTGTATCCTGTTGAATATCCAGGGACTGACTGAGCCAACCAGACATCCGGAAAATTCCCAGTGGACCAGTGAGTTGATAGGAGCAGCCAAAGAATGGCCCAAGGGCTGACCTTTTCATAAGAGCTTGCCTGACCTCTTCTCATCCTTCCTTATCCCCTCCCCCCCCCCCCCCCCCGAACTCCTTTTTCCTGTCCCCTACAGATCTCCACGTTTTTCACCCAACCAGTAATCACATTGGGGAAGTGGCAGTAGTGGCAATCGGTGAGCGTGGGGCTTGTGAGCTGACGTCGCTCACAGGCCCCCCCATGGCTGTTCTGCCCCTTTGCTCCTGCACAGGTTTCCAGTCAGAAAGGAAACCCTTGTGGAGAGGGGGTGGTGTGGGCAATACAGCGGAGCCGATACTCACTCACTGACCGCTGCTGAAGGTAAGAAAAGAAAGGGAGGGGGAAGAGGAGAGAGAGAGAGAGAGAAGGAAGGAAAGGATAGGAGGGGAGGGTTTACGATATGGCGGGAGAGGCAGTCCTGGCATTTAACCCTTTGCATTTATAGACTTGGAGGTCCTGTCTTGGGATTTCGGAAGTACAGGTCCCTGCATGCACTGAGAGTAAAACCAGGACTGGCACTGGGAATCCCTGCTAACCTGGAGCTATAAGGAAACATTTGGATAGGATGGGATGAGATAAAGGTGGTGGGAGAAATAGGCAGACAGGAGAGGGCTCTTAGAGGAGGCAAGACGGGTGGAGGGGCAGAGGGAGAGAGAGGATGGTAGAGGGGCAAGACTTGGGAGGGGGAGGAAGGTAGGCAGGTGAAATAAAATTGAATGATAGAGGAAAAGTAAGCATAAAAGAGAGATGTGGGAGAGGATGGGGGGGGGGGGGAGAGTTGAGAGGGCGAGAGATTGGAAGGCTTGGAAAAAGGGAGAATATCCATACTTTTTTCCTCTGCAACCACTGGCCTGCCCCCCCCCCCCCCCCCCCCCATGGCTCAAAGGTACGAGCTCAGTGCCCGACCCCACCACCAGCACTGACAGGAACAGGAAAAGGTTAGCGCCAAAAAAAGAGGGTCCAGAAAGATGGGAGGGAGGGAGGGTGGGTGAGCGCCAGGGAAGTGGACGATGGAGGAGGATGGGGAGGGCCAAGAATAGAAATGAAGAGGGGGAGACATAAGGAAGGCAGGCTAGAAGAAGTAAAGGTGAACTGGAAAGCGAGACAGCTAGTGGGACAGGGAGGAGGATTAAACCTGCCACCGGTACGATTCCGAAGTAAATTCAGAGCAGGAAACACCGATAAACGTGTTTATCCTCAGTAGGCAAATAGGAAGCAAGACAGACCCGTCGCCTTAGGTATGGATTGTTTTATTCGCACATATATCTTGATAAAAGAGCCCAACCCTGGCCGAGTTTCTCACAAGGCTGCTTCGGGGGCTTTATGAGGGATGATGTTATGATTCGATTTTTCAAGATGTAAATATGGTAGAATATGCTGAATGGAATCGCTGCTGATTAAACCTCAGCCGTGTGCTGTGTACATCAGTATCTCGGTTCAAAGAATGGTGCAAAATAGCGATCGTCTTCACCGGCGTTTACTGACTTTAAGTTGACACATTTACCTGCCAACGGTACGATTCAGAAGTAAATTCAGAGCAGAAAAGACTGATAAATGTGTTTATTCCCAGTAGTAGAGAGGAAACTCCCAGTAATGTCGCAGGGCGAGTTAGGGGCAGAGGGGAAGGGTTTTGGACACACAATGGGGAGAGGGGGCTGGTTTTCTGCCTGTGCTGACGGAGAAGCTTTGGTTCCAGTTGGAGCTCAGCTGCAACTGAAGTTGTTCCAGTCTGGTTCTGGTTCAGGACAATAAAGATTAAGTACCTTGGTACAATTGGTCATGAACTACTTCGCTAAATGACGATGTCTAATGATATATTGTAACCGAACCTTTGACGGCACCTGTTAGAATGTACTATAGTACGCTTTTACCTACATTAAATATGTGCCTACATGTAAACCGTTGCGATGGTATTTAACTTAGCAACGGTATGGAAAAGTTTTTAAATAAATAAATAAATAACTGTGAATCCACTGCTTCGGTTCTGGTTCTCATGAAATCGTTGGAATATAGTGCACATTATAATGGTCATTTGCAAAGTGGGACAGAGCAAGCATTGTTTGTTTCACAAGTACTTTATTTATATAAATATATATATATATATATATATATATATTGTTTTTTAATTGATTTATGTTCTGCCTTTCATGTGCTTCAGAGCGGATTATAATATATATTATAATATATATTATAATATATATTATAATATATGTATTGAGTAAATATGTAAAGTGAACTATATTATCTGTGAATGATGTATAGACAGAGCAATATTTTTGTGGGGGAGTTGTTTCTATGTAAATATTTTATATTTATATTTGTTTAGGAAATCACTTAGAGCATTATGATGCTGTAGTGATAAATACATGAAAATAAATACTTAAGCCATAAACTTGCAATGCTTATTTTATTCACACTGTCAAATCCAAATGGTAACTTGTCGCATACCTTGTTTGTATGTGCTCATTCTGCGTCTGGAGACAGTGTGTATTATGTCAGGTTATTTTTTTCAGTTAAACCCTTAAGCTGATCCGGTAACCAGAATTATTTTTTTTGCGGGTTCGTTCCATTTCAACAGAGGCTTGCTTTCAAATAATGGGTCAGGTTCTGTTCCAGTTCAGGAAAAATAAAGGCTTGATCTGATTTCTGGCTTAGGATTGGTTTGACTCGCTGGAAATGATTCACCAGCAAACGTTCAGGTGAAAGCTTTGTGAGCAGAGATATTTTAATAAGCGAGAAGTGAACTTGCCACATTGGGGCTCCTCACCTTTAGTTTCTCCCTGGAAAATGACGTCGGTGATACTGCGCCTCCATGATGAACTCCTTTAAGAGTAAACTCTGCAGATCCTTCCGGTGCTGCGGGCATGATAGCAGGTCTGAGCTATCTTAAGGACCACGTGTGACTGCACTTCCCTTTAGCTGTGTTTTAACTCCTTCACTTCCCTGTAAGCCACCTCCATTCCGTATATCACAGTCTGGGTCCTGCTTCCAGGCAAGTTCATGGCCCTAGTGTGCTCCTCAAAGTAGAGGGTCCACCTGCTAAAGATAAATGTGACTTCCTGTGTGTCGCACTCCGGGAGATGTGAGTCCTTGGGCCGCTGATGGGTTGATACAGCCTGGGGCATGGGAACACCGACCAGGCACCAGCAGGTGGCAGCTGACGTGCCACAAGGCAAGGACTTTTGCTTAGCTGGCCTCCTCCCCCGTGGCTTGAGTCCACAGGTTCTGGGCCGGCAGGACCTCTCTGGCGGGATGCAAGGAACAAGGAGACAGGCAGGACCAAGGTGGGCTGGAGTCAGGGCCAGCAGAGCTCAGGCAGCGTCAAGAACAGGCAAAGGTCAGGGCTAAGAGAGAATCCAGCAAAGTCGATGTCCAGGCAGGCAGAGATCAAGCAAGGTCAGAAGACAGTTCAGGTCAGCAACAGAAGAACAATCCGAGGAAAGGCTGAATGGAAGAAGAGGCAGGGCAGGGCCGAAGCATGAGTAGGCAAGGCAGGAACACGGCATGGCCAGGCATCATAGCACCAACAACCAGCACAGGAGGACCTGATGCTGGGCTGCCGGCTGGTCATAGGGGACTTCCTTATATACCTAGACAGGATGTGATGGTATCAGCCAACGCCTCAGGCAGTTCCTGCTGCAGGGCCTATAAGAGGAGCTCAGTAGTGCAGGGAGGACTATAAACGATCCTTGGATGCAGTAGGGCGCGGGACGCTATGTCAGAAGCACTTAGTGGTAAGGGGCGTTGCACTGTGTTTTCTTTTCTGTATTTGGATTGCTTGCCAGTAGAGCATGTTGTCGTTATATTTATTTACCGCCTTCCCAGTCTTTAGAAGATCACCCAAAGCAGTGTCCAACATTAAAAACCAAACAAATCGGTATAACAGTGATACAGAATGTGTGCCCTCCGATAGTTGGGACTTGGTCTCCAGAGAGCAAGAGGCTTGGCTCAGGTCATGATTTCTATCGGGGTTGCTCAGCTTCAGATAAAGGGGGTGTCCAAGCTGGTGGTCTCCATCCCTTGATCTGCCTATCCTATCACCAGGGTGGGACTTGTAATTCCCTGGGTGATCAGGGCTAGAGATTGATAGCACAAGTTGGTGCTTTAGATTAGCAATAAAAAACCTGATGGAACCCCCACTAATAGAAGCTCCCAAAGCAGTGGCCGACCCCCCTTTGGTTCACCTGCTTGGGGATGAGCCGCCCTCAGAGGCGAGTTTCAACTTAAACATCAAGCCTTCAGGCCTCTTTCATAGGGAGTACAAAACAGTCCCCTCCTGGCTCTGTGGGACCTTCTTCTTAGTCAGCATCTTCCAAAGTCTTTTCTCTCCTTTTCAGATGAAAAGAATTTTTAGCAGTCATTTGTTTGCAGATTTAGTCTGAAGGACTGGAAAGTAAAGGCAAGCCTTTGACTGTATAGACTTGCTTGCTTGCTGTGTTAAAACTCACTCTTCTATCCTTTTTTTTTTTGAGTGCTGTTGACTTCTTTTTGTATGAAGTCGTCTTGTGCATTAAAGTGAATTTTAGCGAACTGGGTGGCATACGTGCATTGAGTTGACCAGTACCGTGCTGTACGCTTTGCGCTTGCTGGATGTCTAGCAGCATGAATCACGACATGACATGACTTGCTGGGTAAATCTGACAGCAGAACTTTTATTGATAGCACTATGACTGTACTCCTGCTAGCCTCGGATTAAGCATTGGACTTGGTACTTTCAGAAGGGTAAGCCCTAATTTCTAACACTGCTTTCTGTATTCCTGTTGGGAATTGATGGGCGCCAGTACCGCTCGGTTAGTATTTGCAGCTTCCTTCAAGGCCCTGTCAATAATAAAGAGATCTGAGAAGATAGTGGGTTGGTTGGAAAGTTTTCTCTGCTTAGACAGTTACGTTAGCATTAATTGTGGTTTACCTTTACTGGTTTTGCATGCGTTTTGAATGTTATGGCACGCGTTCATTAAAAATATAAGTGCAGAAAAATGTGATTGTTCCAGTTCACATTGGTTATCTCAGCTGTTAGCTTAACCCTGGCAAAACTGACCTTCCCTGCCTTACATCCTTCCTCTGGTCCTGATTATGACTTAATACTCATGAATGATTCAAGAGAAGGAAAAATGTACATTAGGGGTGAGAGACATGAGGTGAGGAATCTTGGATTTCTAAATGTTTTCATCGTTGACTTTTTTTTTTGTTTGCCGTCCTTTCACCTTGCTCACATTCTCCAGTCCAAACATGCAGCTTGTGAGACTGTGGGCCCTGGTCTATTAAAGGCATTCTCTCCTTTTCCGTGGGAAAAGTGCTTAGCACGTTGTTTCCCCAACTAGTAAGCCTTCAGCTGTGATCAGGTGTTCCTCGGAAAGGTCACCACTTGTCTGATGCTCGGATCCAGACCAGCACCTGGGCTCTGCTCTCGGTACCTCGCAGCAGAGTCTCTTAAACATGTAGGCACTCCTGGCTGAGAAAATGGATAATCTTCCCAGCTACATGGCTTCTTGAAGGGAGCTAATATAAACGGGCAGCAACAGGGCATGATATCTGGGCCCATTTTGTTTGGTGCACCCGACACCACTTCATCTTTCCCCCTCCTGACCTTCCTCCTTTTGAGTCCTTCGAGCCTCTGCCTTGTCCCCAGGCTGAGCGAGACAGGGAGATTTGCACACTGAGCACTGGATATGACTCAGTCTGAGTGTTGGGAGCAGTGGAGGAGCTCTGGCAGTCACCTATACCAGCCAAGGTAACAGAGATGGCTGTCCCTATCATTCAAACTTCTCCCTGTTCCTGTACTGGCCCATCATGATGAGTTCATGTGTCTCTGTGCCCTCTCTTTCTTTATTTTGAAATCTGAAAAAAAAGACTGGTGGGGGTTTTCAGTGCTTTCCTAGCTCTTCTTTTGGCCATGAGTCCTCTTGATGTCTGCATTGCCTGCCCCCCTGGAGGCTGGGGTGCCACACAACATGCTTGTTAATGTAGCTGTGCCTTGTGCTGCAAAAGGTTGGGAAACGCTGACTTAGTACATAGAATCCACTTTTTTGAAGTAGTTGCCACTATCTAGACTGAATGATAGCTGCTGCTATTTTCTGTGCTTGGCTGTTACACAGCAGCTTTTGAAGCAAAGAAAGGAGGATACAACTATAACCCCCCCAACCTCTGACCGGGGTACATAAAATGATGGAATGGGACTTCCATGTGAGAAGTGGTCGTCCCTTCCAAATTTGTTTTATGGGTTCTTAACAATGGTCATGCAGATGTTGAATCGGACCTTGATGGTGACGGCGTGCTTTAACCCGACTCTCTCATTTGGGCTGCTAGGACAGGGAGGAAACCGCCTCACTCTCCCCTCCGTGATCTCTGACGCCACCCATAGGAATAGGCTGGCATAATCATGGAAACTGGCACATTTGTATCAAATTCCAAACCAACAGCAAACTTTATTTTCTGGAATATCCAGGCAACCAAAACTATGTGCCTTATTGAGAAGGTGTTCCAACAAAGTTACTGAACAAGTCAGAAAATCATGGGCTTCCATATCTGGGAATACTACCACAATTGCTGATCAGACAAGTCAACCTGTTATCCTCTCCAATGTCTTTTCTCTCTTTCAACTGTAAGGATGGCTGGTTTTTTGTTTTTTTTTCCAGACCTACCCATATCAAAATTCTCATCCAGTGGGAACCAAATACATAATCACATTTCCCATCACATTACTTACACCTCCTGTGGTCTTGGACCGTTTTTTTTTTGTTTTTTTTTATTAATCTCCATTTCACCATCCTCTTAAGACGTGGTTGTTTAATCAAGCCTTTCCAGACCCCGACTGAATCTCTGTGCAATGACAACCGCAGTCAGACATTCTTAGCACATTGTAAATAAGTGCTCTTTCTATTAATTTCCTTTAGACTTTCCTTCCTCACCCAGTTTTGGAACATCCCTGTTTTATTGTGACTGCAGATTTTCTGTTCACTTGTTACAGTTTTTTTAGTTTATTATCATTTTACACCCCTTGTTAAATGTAAACCAGCAGGATGTGATTTTTATCTCGAATGCCGGTATAGAAAACCGCTAAATAAATAAATAAATGAGTGTAGGTTTCCCCGGACACATCTGGCACGCCTTCACATGGACTCGTCCCACTTGTGGCCTATTTAATACCTCTCTTGGGAGGAGGAAAACACCACGCCATGCTCTGGCCTCTCGGTTTCACCAGCCCAGTAAGCTCCTTGGCTGGGGGGGGGGAGGGACGAAACTACTCCTTACTCTCTGTGCAGGTTCTCCGGACCTCCACACATCAAAGGGGACACCCTGGGGTGCTCCCAGTTTTGTGACTTCGCCTCACCCCTACACTTCTCCTCCTTGCTGCATGGTAGTTCCTCTGGGGAGAGAAAAACTCACTTCTTGCCGTTGTGCAGCCCCCATCTTGTGGCTTCTCCATTCCGGTCCAAACTCCATGAAGGAGGTGGACGCCTCTCCACACCGCCTTGGCCTTAGGCCTCTCGCCTTGCGGGAACGAGCCCCATGCAGGGTCCCACTCCTCTTGGAGGGTCCCTGGCTCGATTACATAGCTGGAGGTCCCTAATCCCCCCCCCCCTATACTGGCACAGGCAAAACCCCACCAAATCGTTTGCTTTTATGCTGCCTGCTTAACCAATCCGAGAAACCCAAACCTTTAAGGAAACACAGGCACATTTTTCCCAAATCACATCTTTGTATTGCTCGCACATTCAGCACGCCATCCTGTGGTCTCTAAGTGGTATTTGCAGCAAATTAAAACTTTTCACATTTTCCCCTAAAATTGCCAACCAGGATAAGTTTTCCTGGGTCTCCCCCCACCCAGACTCTTCTGTATGGTCCCAGGCTCACCCAAAAGGCAGAAATAATTGAGGACCTCCCTTCACAAGGAAAAAGTAGTTCCTTCTACCTGACTCTTGAGCAAAATGGCATGCAGGCAGGTAAATTGATATTCAGAGTTTGATGTGTGATTGATGGTTAGAAGTGAGATTTGGCGCATTCGCTTCCTACTCCGATCCATTTTTGTCAAATCGGAGGAGGAGGAGACTCGGTGATCTCCTATCTCGATCCCCAGCTGTATACTAAAGCTGCCTCTTCCGTGTTCATATTTCTAAGGATTATTAGAAAAATGCTTTTAAGAACATTTTTTTTCAGGATCCAACTGAAAAATGGTTGCCTGTGCATTTCTCAGAATTTTCCCATTTGGATCCATATCTCTGCTTTTGCCTTATGCAATGCTTCGGTGTTCTGCAGTGGGGTTTTTTTAATTGGCAAGGGTGAGGAGCGAGAGCTAGGGATATTTCAGAAATGGAGAAATAAACATGACAGCCTCAAACATTAGTAGGACTGAAAAGGACATAAAAGAATTTTATAATTAAAAATGACCCCCCCCCCCCTCAAAAATCAGAAGAAATAACCAGAGAAATCTGTTTCTGGAGATAAGGAAAGTCATTCTAGCCAGTTTTGGGCTCTGTCTCTAGGACGACCTGCTGCTCTCAGTTATGTGCAAACAAACATGTAGGGCTAGAGCCAAGATATTTTGCTTGTTTGATCTGAAAGCAAACGAAAGAAAGTTTTTAACACCTTAAACTGCTAAATCTTTGGCAACTAGAAAAATGATCTAGAAAAACAAAATTACAATCGAATCAAAAGGGTAAATGCTTGGTGTGTTACTGTGGGTGACAGAAGCTCTGGGTCCGTCTTGTAGAAACCAAGATGGTAACTTTAAAAGAGGCGCAGGCACCCATATACATGTGCATATGGGTGTGCGGCCAGATGCACTGCAGTTTTTTTTATCCTGCATGCAGGTATGCACACACATAAAATAGGCTGGGTGAATGTATGTGGGCTCCATATTTTGTGTACACGCATACAGCAGGGAAATGGCAAGTGAGGGAATTTTCTATCATCTGCGCATCCAGGATATGACCAGTTTCACCATTTGATCCACAGTTTGCCCAGTCTACAGCTAGGTCCTCAAGACCCCCCCTTGATCTTTAGCTTGCAGTCTCCCCAGTGACCCCCAGACCCCTCAATCGGTTTATATGTGGCTAGAAAATGTTTTATTCTAACTTACACCTCATCTATAGCAGAAGTAAAGTTGCCGCTGAAATGGACCTGGGCATATCTCTTGGCCCCGCCCCAGAATGCCCCCTTTTCCCCCGATGTGAGAGATTCGCACGTGGGCAGTTGTGCGCGTATGTGGCTGGTTTATAAAATCGGGCGGCCGTGAATAAGCGACACGCGTACGTCCATCTCCTGGTTTTTGCGTGGGTATCGTTTTAAAATTCACCTTTATGTCTCCAGACCCGGCCATACCCCAGCTGGCTCTGGCACTTCCTCACCCTGACGTCTCACGTCTCCAGATGCGTGGTAAATGTCGCCCCTCCGGTGGAAACCTTGATGGGGGACCTCGGCGTGTATGTGTACGCGTGTGCCGCCCGCAGATGTTGTGGGGGGTGGCTTTTATTTTTTGCTCGTTGTGGGTTGTAAATTGCTTGCAAGGGGACACTCGTGCCCTCCCTGCTGGAAATCTTGGCAACCCTCGGCACGCCCGGTGCTTTACGTTCTTTTTCTCTGCACGCCAGTGCCTGTTGCGAGCTGCACAGGTTCTCGGTTACAGAATGTATTCGTTTCTTTAGCGGATGTGCTGTCTCCATAGCAACAATGTCTCTTTAGTTTTAAAAACAGCCTAAACCCTCTCCCCGACACACCCCCCCCCCCCCCCAAATAAAAAGGGCATGTGTTTTAACAGGGAAACAAATGTAGATATGAGCAATTACTGCTCCTGTAGATATTGTGGGGGGGTTTGTGGTCATGGAGCACTGTGGTGTTGCTTTGTGCTGTCAGCTGAGCATGCAGTACTGAGCGTTTTTTAGGGAGGTTTTTAGACCAAAGACTGTGACAGAGGGATAGCACTGGGAACGCCTGAGACCCACTGCAGTCTGTGTCATTGCATCAGGATTGAAATTCGGCAGACTAAATGGGGCCTTATGCTCCTTATCGGCCATCATAATTTCTGTTTCAGTGTTGCTACATTTTTTTTTTTTTCTGATGTAAATCCTTAAGAACCCCTCCCCCGTCGAGCGACCAGCCCTCTTGGCTCGTTTATTGTACCCCACTAGTGTGCCATCCTTTCAATTGTGCAAACTCTAGCTTGCTCTGCCTACTGTGTCAGGCTGAAAAGCCCCATTACACATTTGCTCCAGCAAAATTGTACCAGACGTTCACTTTTTAAAGTTTCCCTACGATTTAGCGTAGAGCTTCCTTGAAATTCAGAAACGTAGCCAGTTGGTCACATAAAATGGTGGCGAGGGTCTGCTGCCGCTGTGTACCTAGTACCAGTCTCTCCAGATTTAGGGCTCAGTAAGGTGGGTCGAGGCAGCTGGATCAGGGAGTCCCTCCGCTGTGAACTCCCCACCAGGATCCTCACAAGTGTCCACCACGCTCAGTTATATTTCAAACAATTAACTTTATTTGGGGGAGTAACTAGCTAAAGGAGATATATATGCAAGGTATGAATACATGGATCAGAGATCGTGCTTAGTAGTGTTATCAGACTTTCACAATCACTATCATATGTGACCTGCATCAACCAGGGACTCCCACCAATACCAGAGTTGCCATGCAGGCTACCCTTGGTAGATCCAGAGAGTTGCCTCTCTCTCTCTCTCTCTCTCTCTCTCTGAGTTTATCGATCCTATCTTTTGTAGGCCAGGGTAAATGTCAGTCTTTTCCCCTCCAGGAACCCTGAGAGTTTTATTCCCTAGAATCTCTCAGTTCCCTTATAAATAAAATTCCCAGAGCTCTCTTCCAGCACCACCTCATGTAGTTCTGCCTCCTGTACAGACTCTTCACTGACTGGCCCCTCAGGAGCCTAGGGAGATTTTCTGGATTATCCCCTCGCCTCACAGAAAATGAGGTCAACTCCTTCTCCCTTTTCTCTGCAGACCTGAGTAGGATCTCCTGGTAGTGTCCCCTCTGCAGGAACTCAATGAAGGGAGCTCCTCAAATATCCTTAGTTTCCACTCCCGCCAAACCCATCTATAACTTTTAATAGGCTCCTTGCACATCTCCAAAATGGCCACCTTACCAGTTGCCTTAAAGGAACCAACATGTTTTCCCATACAGAGACTTCCCATTGAATCAACAGAACATGCAGAACCTGAATGTAATCCACTTTGAAGTGTCTGAAAGGCAGAATATAAATCAAATAAATAAACAATACAAAGAGTTTTATAACCATGTCTCAGGCCATCTAGTGATGGTTTACTTGTACTGCATACAGGGATTTTTTGTTTGTTTTTTTCCATAAGAGACACCTTTAGGACTCCCCCCACCTAAAGTCTCTCCCAGTGCCAAAACTCTTGGACATGGACCCAAACTGTGACCCCCATCACATAAGCATTAGAAACGTGGGGAAAATGTCAGTTATATAAAATTAAAATATCTACAAATCAGTTGGTTGCTAAGTTTGAATAAAGTAAGATGGCTACCAGATAGGGCCTGATTTATTTATTTTAAAAACTTTTTTTGGACCACATGATCCAAATACATTTTCTATGTGCTTTACACAAGCACATCTGTCATCAAATTATAAAATATCACAACATTAATAAGACAAATCAAATTACAACAATATAAAACCAAAAAATAAAATCAACTAAAATACACAACAAATATTTTATCAACTCAATAAAATCAGTTAATACATCAGATGTTACCAAAGGCTTCAATGAATAATAAAAGCTTTGAGCTGCTTGTGAAAAATATCAGAAATAGATCACAGATCTTTAGGCAGAAAATTCCAAAGGCTTGGGCCAGTAATGGAGAAGGCTCACAAGTGTGCCCTTACTAATGTGGGCTCTTTTATAGCTGGAATATTCAATAAAAAGCCAACTTGGCATCTTAAGCTTCTAGCTGGAACATTTCACGTGAATAGCTCAGATAGATGATAAGGACCTTTACCAGAAATAGCTTTGAAAACCAATACTAAGACTTTAAATCTAATTTATTAATTAATTTATTTGCCGAAACTTTGGCACAAGACAATTGGTGCTGCTGCTCACAAGTTTCAGACTTGCGCTAATTCTGTCCCCTTTTTGTGTCTGTTGTCATACGTCCATTATATGCGTACTTACCTGTCCCACAGACAGAGAATGGGAGCACGGCGTCAGTGACGCAGGCTCTTAGACAGGTAGAAGTAAAGGTGCAAGCTTGAAATAGCACAGCTTTTGCCCAAGACTAGGAAAAAAAAAAAATAAAACCCCTTGCAGAGGCAGCATTGAAGCACTTTTAGCTAATCCTCGCATCTCAATTCAAAGAGCTATTCTGGTAGCCACCCTGTGTGGCTTTTCCTCTTGGTTTTTTTTAATGATGTATAGCGAGATGCGCTTTGTGCCTGGGCTGAAACAGGTGTGGGGTTTTGGGGTTTTTTTTTTTATAAAGATACCAACGTGCTGAATTAAATCAGCTGAGATGCTAAAACTGGCTGCTGGGTCCCATGGGCTGGCATCGATGATGTAGGTGACACGTGCCTGCCTGCTCCTTTCTCTGCAGTGCGTGCAGAAAGCTGTCGGCTCATTCACACCTGGGTATTGTTTCAGAGTCTTCCAGGCTTTTCGCTTCCTCTGCTTTCCTGTTGAGCACGGAACATTTTGCTTTGGGCTTCCTGATCAGTTACATTAGAGGGAAAAAAAAATATTCAAGAAATCTATTTGATTGCTGGCCAAGTAGCCAGTGCTGATAACTTGCCCCACTCTTTGGGTCAGGGGTGATTTTCTTTAAAAAAAAAAAAGCCATAGGAAAGATACGGGTTTGGGGCCAGGTTTGGCTCGGGATGGCGGAAGATTGCTGCACTTCAATAAGATTCTGGGGCAGTGACCTGGCAGATGATCGGTACTGTCCAGAATTGTTTGCCAGCTACATAGCAGAGTGGTTGATGTGCCCTGTAGTGCAGTGATACCTAATGTGTTTCATCTAATCACTGCCAAAATCTGACCACGAGCACCATAAACAGCATGAGTCCTGTGCCCGTGCTCTCTGCGCTTTTGATCTTTTCTGCATAATGAGCACACATTGCCCATTGATTAGACAGCAGATCATACCACGGGCCAAGTGTTTTTTCCATTCGCCGGCCATCAGAATGACATCTTCTCTGAATCTGCTTTGAAAAGGACGTTGTAATTATTTGACTGAAAAAATAATTCTTGCACTGGATGTTATTAATAATAATAATAATAATAATAATAAACTGCTCATTGTAAGTAGCTAGGTCATTTATCTGTACCAGTACTGACATATTACTGACTAGTCAGCTTTTCCAGGACCATGATCATCATTTTTTCCCCTCCAACCAGCAAGAACATATCTTCTTCACAAACCCCCATTTTCCATACCACTACCTACTTCGGTATCTAATCTCTTGCTGCAGGACACTTGAGACGTTCTCACTTATACGTTATAATTTTTATGCTCAATAAGACCTGTCAACTTAATTGTTTAAGTCTTTTTTTTTTTTTTCTCCTTTATCTTTTGGTCATCAATGTTACAACGTTATCATTAAATTTTGAACTTATGTACACTGTTCCAAGTTTCATAACCTTGTTCTATGTAATGCCTTTTGGCAATTTTCATGTTCTGTTTCAATGTAAACCGATGTGATCTTTATTTCATATAGGAACACCGGTATATAAAAATCTAAAAATAAATAAATAAATAAATAGTCAGAATGCCAACGGGCACAGTCAAAGGTCTCTACTGACAGAAGATTTCAGTGTTAGCCATGGGGCTAGCTAGGTAGGGAGCAGCAGGCTCCAACGCACCAGAAACCAACCAGGTTGATGGTGGTCAGTTACCATATAGAAGATCCTGGCTAGATGTTTGAACAGCCTCACTGGTTTCAGTAGTTTTGCATTTGAAATGAATTACTTGCCTTTCTGAACCCGTGCTCAGTTCAAGGGACAGTAGATGGGTTCCTGCCCCGGAGAGCGCTTACAGTCTAAGAGCCTGATTCACTACGGCATTTCTCCCATTCTGTGTTTAAGGGAAAATACCTTGATGAATCGGGCTCTGAGTTGGTACCTGGGGCAATGCTTGGATTTTGGGAACTTCTGTATTTATCTGCTTAGAGCAGTGGTCCCCCGACCCTGTCCTGGAGGGCCCCACCAGCCTGTCGGGTTTTCAGGATATCCACAATGAATATGCATGAGAGAAAATTTTCATGTTATGGAGGAAGTGCATGCAGATTTTCTCTCATGCATATTCATTGTGGATATCCTGAAAACCCGACAGGCTGGTGGGCCGCTAGGACAGGGTTGGGGGACCACTGGTTTAGAGAACCAGAGAGGAAGGCATGTATATAGTCCTCAGTCACACAGCAATAACAAAAAAAAAATGGATTTGCAAAACTCGGTAGCAAGGATTACTTCAGGCATGCATGGTGTAAAACGTTCAGTTAATGCACGGTAGATATTCAACAAGCTGTGTTGACTTGACGAAAGCATTCCACAAGGCTGGCCCAGTGACAACGCTGGCATGCAAGAGAGCAGGCTTAGATTCTGGAGCCTGACTTTTGCTGCTGGGTGTTAAGGATGCTGTGGAAAGCGGGGGAGGGAGTCTCAGCCACCGGATAACCAGGGGTACCACTGTGAAAGAGGGCTGCTCACCTGCCAGGGGAGAACATCCACACCGTCGACTTCCGAGGACGCTGGCTTGCGATCTCACGTTTTACATCTGCTCTCGGTTCCTTTCCATGTCATGCGGTTCAGTGCCAGGTGAATGGCCTAGTTGCCAAGGTTACTGCATATTTCTCATGGCACGCTAGCATGAATAACCAGAGGAGACGTGCTCAGATTCCTGACACAGAACTGCTGCTGCAATGGTGTGGGGCCTCTTAGCTCGCCCACGGTCGGCCTTCTTCCTTATTTGACTTCACAAGATGACATCACTGGTATTGCGCCTGTGTGGGGAAACTCCTAACAAACCCAAGAGGTATTAAAACGTTACCTCATAGAGATGCACACAGCTGAGAAAAAGAGCCAGGGCTTAACTCACTTAAGACATGAGAGCCTGGGAGTCGGCCTGCTCTGGTATTTTCTATATCTAGACCACCTTTACAGTTTTAACTCCAGGAGATTTCAATGTTCTTTTTTTTGCCTGGAACAATAAATCCCTGCTCCAGGGAGCTTACAACCTAAGTGGGTACCAGAAGCAATGGGGAGATTAGTGACTTGCTCTCAAGGTCACAGTGAATATTGGTAGGGAAAATTGGATTTGAATGCTGGTTTTCAACAGCCCATTCCTCTAACTACCAGGCCATTCCTTTCTTGCACACTGCATGGAGAATTGTTTTGAAATAAGAGAATGAGGAACCGGTATCTGCAGCAAGTAGCAAGCATCTCTCCTAGTGGCAGAGCACTGCCTCCTATCTCGGGTTGTAGGGTATCACAGATGGCGCAGGATCTGCAGTCACTCCTACTGCCTCGCCCTTCCATACTTATTAATAAGCTAACAATCAGGAGACGAGCATTCATCAAAATGCAGAATAAGTCTTCATAAATGCATATGATTTAACATACTCTATCAATATGCAAAAAACTACAATATTAAAGAACACAGTCAATGTTAGAAGAATGAATGACAAGAAATGAGTGATATAAAGTACCTTAAAACAACTCACTGACTAATGTATGAAGACTATTGAAACAGAAGTTATGTAGCACAATTTCTATGTGGACCTGTAATATGAATGTCGATTTTGTAAACCGTTGTGATCTTTTGGAATGACGGTATTTAAAATGCTTACATAAATAAAGAATGGACTGCGTGACTGAAGCACATGGTAAAAGTGCAAGTGTGTTTGTGCCAAGTTTTCTCAGCTCAAATGGCTGTCACTGCAGTGATACGCCATCACTCTGGAGAGAGACCTGTGCCGATGCCCGGGATAAATAAGAGGGAAGCAGTTTTAAGAGGTGCTGAGAACTGATTGGCCATTGCCTTTTTCAATGACCTTATGGACTATAGATGTATTTTGAGTGACTACATTTCTTTTTTTTTTTTTAACTTTTTATTTAAGCATATTTATTATACAATATCCAAGAAAATTTCTTGAAGCTGGAACCAGACATACAGAATAAGAAAACTGGAAATAAATCAGTTAATGATACTTGTGTTTTCCATCCAAGTCCACAAATTAAGGCATCCATACACTATTCCAGGACAATAAGGTAAAAAGGAAATAAGCAACATTCAAAACCGAGACTGTATAATAATAAGGGCTCTTTCATTAACCAACCAAAAAGAAACTCAAATAACTGCGGACTGAGGAAGAATATCATCATGAGGCGTCTTATCACTTGGAAACTGAGACAACTGAAGGGGTTAATAAACATATGGATAAAGGTGAACCAGTAGATGTAGTGTATTTGGATTTTTAGAAGGCGTTTGACAAAGTCCCTCATGAGAGGCTTCTAAGAAAACTAAAAAGTCATGGGATAGGAGGCGATGTCCTTTTGTGGATTACAAACTGGTTAAAAGACAGGAAACAGAGAGTAGGATTAAATGGACAATTTTCTCAGTGGAAAAGGGTCAACAGTGGAGTGCCTCAGGGATCTGTATTGGGACCTGTACTTTTCAATATATTTATAAATGACCTGGAAAGAAATACGACGAGTGAGGTAATCAAATTTGCAGATGATACAAAATTGTTCAGAGTAGTTAAATCACAAGCAGATTGTGATAAATTGCAGGAAGACCTTCTGAGACTGGAAAATTGGACATCCAAATGGCAGATGAAATTTAATGTGGATAAGTGCAAGGTGATGCATATAGAGAAAAATAACCCATGCTATAGTTACAAAATGCTGGGTTCCATATTAGGAGCTACCATCCAAGAAAGAGATCTAGGCGTCATAGTGGATAACACATTGAAATCATTGGTTCAGTGTGCTGCAGCAGTCAAAAAAGCAAACAGTATGTTTGGAATTATTAGAAAGGGAATGATGAATAAAACGGAAAGTGTCATAATGCCTCTGAATCGCTCCATGGTGAGACCGCATCTTGAATACTGTGTACAATTCTGGTCGCCGCATCTCAAAAAAGATATAGTTGCAATGGAGAAGGTACAGAGAAGGGCTACCAAAATGATAAAGGGAATGGAACAGCTCCCCTATGAGGAAAGACTAAAGAGGTTAGGACTTTTCAGCTTGGAGAAGAGATGGCTGAGGGGGGATATGATAGAGGTGTTTAAAATCATGAGAGGTCTAGAAGAGGTTAATGTGAATCAGTTATTTACTCTTTCAGATAATAGACTAGGGGGCACTCCATGAAGTTAGCATATAGCACATTTAAAACTAATCGGAGAAAGTTCTTTTTTACTCAACGCACAATTAAACTCTGGAATTTTTTGCCAGAGGATGTGGTTAGTGCAGTTAGTATAGCTGTGTTTAAAAAAGGATTGGATAAGTTCTTGGAGGAGAAGTCCATTACCTGCTATTAATTAAGCTGACTTAGAAAATAGCCACTGCTATTACTAGTAACAGTATTCACTATGCACCAACTAACCTCTTTCCCTCGATGAAATTATTCTGCAACATCCACTGATTCAAGGGAAATCCCTGCTCGGTGGTTTTCTTTGTACGGAAGCTATATTAAAGGATAACCACTTTTTAGTTATCCCTCGTATTAGCCCTGTGTATTACTCTATATTATTCACAGTTATCTTTTTTTCTTTTTTCACTTTTACTAATATTATCCCTTCTCCCTGGCTGCTTATCCGACCCAGTAATTCATTTTTCTTCTCATATTCTTATCTAGGCTGCCGCCCTCATTACTACTTATGGGTTCGGATTCGCCTGCCCGACATTGGCCATGTTTCGGCACCGCGTGCCTGCTTCAGGGACTGCGGGAGAAAGATCTACTGTGTCTGATCCGGGTTCACAGTCTAAAAACGTTTCTTAAACACATAAAATCGAACACAATGCTTTACAACTAACCTCCAACGTAAATGCAATTCCTACCACCTCTCAAGTATTTAGTACTTACTTTTCTCTCTTGTACTGTGTGTTTCAAGTGAGCGACGCCCTCAGTTCAAGACTCCAGCGCCACTGACTATTCTACCTGTTTTTAAAGCTACCACGGGCTAACAACTCCCTGTCCTTCCCAGACCGAGGCTACCTCAGGTGCAAACACTTAATCTAAATTATCACCAGTACTTTCTCCACACTTTCCCACTATCCAACTCCCAATCACATGCCCTCTCTGCGAATTTTCATTTTTTATTTTTTATTATTTTTTTATCAGTTCCACCCGCCGAATTCAATTCTTCCCGCTATTGTGATTGTCGGACCTTACTAAAGCTAAAAACTTGAAGGACCTGGTGGTTCATTCCAATTTGTTACCAATCAGCACTATAGTAAATGACCAACAAGGAAGCCAAAAGATTTGTGGAAAATGTAGTGCATGTGCTTATTTGCACGTTGGCACCGAATTGGATATCCCAGGACGAAGGACATTTTTCTTCAGGGATCAATACACGTGTGACTCTACAAAGGTGGTATATGCTTTGTGGTGTCCCTGTAATAAGGTATACATAGGCAAAAATATGCGGAAGATCAAAATAGGATACAGGAACACGTAAGTCGTTTAAGACATTTAATCGAAGGTGCACCATTAACTGACCACTGGCAAGAAATGGGACATTTACCAGAAGAGTTCAAAGTGGCGGTGATTTTTCAAATACAAGACCATCCACGAGGGGGTGACATGAATTTGAAACTGATACAAATGGAGCAAAAATTTATCTATACATGGGACACTGTATCTCCCAAAGGGTTGAACTGAGAAATTGATTGGTCAGTATATCTGTAGGGAGAGAAAAATTAAAATTAGAGGTTTCTGGGGGTTGAAGACACACATCCCAGAAATACACTCTAGCAGGAAAAAGAGATATTAGGGGACAGTGGAGTATCAGTTAAAAATAATAGCAGGGGAGACAACACCCCGGACATCGGGAGTACTGTGGTGTTTTGAAGACAATACACCTTAAAGAGCATATAGCGGTATTTTTAACTAATGGTGTAAAGAAAGAAACATGTAGTGGGATTCAATGATGTGCAGTTTAGGATTCATTTTATTGTGCAATAAGAGTGGTCCAATCAAGAAATAGGCCCCACCCAGGTCCAAATAATTAAGACGGGGGAAGCAGTAACTAGTGAATCACTGTTCAGTCTTGAAATAAAGACTAGAAAATAGAGCTTTGTATATAAGGTAATTGATATGGACACATACATATAAAGTGGATAGGAGATATGGAGCAGATACTCTGATTACGGTGATAGTGGTGATCGTAGCGGTCAGTGGGTGGGGCCGCGTTAATCAGTTCAGCGTTGCAAAGTGGGACTACATATAAGATGCGGATGTGGTGGTACTCAGTTCCCCATCAGGTCCGCTGTATAATAGAGTACAGTGCGGAAGGGGCACTGCAGGGAAGGGGCCTCAACCAGGTCCGACAATCACAGTAGCGGGAAGAATTGAATTCGGCGGGTGGAACTGATAAAAAATAATAAAAAATTAAAAAATTAAAATAAATAATGAAGATTCGCATAGAGGGCGTATGCATGGGAGTTGGATAGTGGGAAAGTGTGGAGAAAGTACTGGTGATAATTTAGATTAAGTGTTTGCACCTGAGGTAGCCTCGGTCTGGGAAGGACAGGGAGTTGTTAGCCCGCGGTAGCTTTACAAACAGGTAGAATAGGCAGTGGCGCTGGAGTCTTGAACTGAGGGCGTCGCTCACTTGAAACACACAGTACAAGAGAGAAAAGGAAGTACTAAATACTTGAGAGGTGGTAGGAATTGCATTTACGTTGGAGGTTAGTTGTAAAGCATTGTGTTCGATTTTATGTGTTTAAGAAACGTTTTTAGACTGTGAACCCAGATCGGACACAGTAGATCTTTCTCCCGCAGTCCCTGAAGCAGGCACGCGGTGCCGAAACATGGCCAATGTCGGGCAGGCGAATCCGAACCCATAAGAAGTAATGAGGGCGGCAGCCTAGATAAGTATATGAGACGAAAAATGAATTACTGGGTCGGATAAGCAGCCGGGGAGAAGGGATAATATTAGTAAAAGTGAAAAAAGAAAAAACGATAACTGTGAATAATAAAGAGTAATACACAGGGCTAATACGAGGGATAACTAAAAAGTGGTTATCCTTTAATATAGCTTCCGTACAAAGAAAACCACCGAGCAGGGATTTCCCTTGAATCAGTGGATGTTGCAGAATTACTAGTAACAGTAGCATGGATAAGACTTAGTGTTTGGGTACTTGCCAGGTTCTTATGGCCTGGATTGGCCACTGTTGGAAACAGGACGCTGGGCTTGATGGACCCTTGGTCTGACCCAGTATGGCATGTTCTTATGTTCTTATAACTGGGCAGCCTGAAAAAACACAGAAGATGCAGCTCTACATTTAACACAACATTTACAAGGATATTTTAGAAAGAGAAAGGCACCTGTCGGAAGCACCACAGGACTCATAACCAGAAACTGCTGCCTCTTTTTCTGAGTTTGTCTAGTCACATCTGGAAAAACTCTAACTTTGCAATTGAAAAATGTCTTGGCACGATGTCTAAAAAAAACCAACGTCATTATCCAGCATCTATCTGGCTCTAGCACAAACAAGACAATTAAAGTTGCAGGAATTACTCCTTCCCTATCTGAGGCATCCAGTATAAACAGGATATTATCCAGTTCAATTGCAGGAGTTGTAGAAACCCCTACAGGTACACCGGTGTCACGTTTAAAAGGAGGTAAATAATAAGCCTTAGAGATTGGAGGCAAAGCTTGTTCAGAAACCTTTAACATTTCCAGGAGCTATCTCCTAATCATATCCTTAGGTGGAATAAGAAGCGACGAGAAAATTGATGAATCTCAAACTCCTGGCTCGTACAGAATTTTCAACATTTTCCACCTTATTTGAACAAGACTGATTTTTTTTTTTACAGTAGATTGTTGTAGTGATTTAACGGAGTCCAATTCTTGAACACAAAGATCAGATTGCTGCTTAGTATTTATTTTAAAATATTCCAAAGCTTGGAGCCAAGCTTTCAAATCAGAACATTTAGAAACAAGAGGATTTAGCTGAGCCGTTTAAATAAAGCCCCATCCCTTCTATTTAGCCTCTCAAATGGATTCCAAAGTATACTGGGCAGGTCTTACCAAGGGGAAGCTTAGTGAAGGAGCCGAAGTTTGCTGAAATTCAAAAGGTTTCACCCACCAATGGCTGCAGCCATCCGCATTCACATTGGACTTAAATGTAACTTATATAAAACAAATTATCTTAAAATATGTTTGCTAGTGCAGCTGCTGTAATTTAAAAGTTTCTGCAGTGGCCTTGTGTGATTTCCGGTGGAACACCATGAAATAAAATGCAATGACCCAGTTTTGTGTGCCGGATCTATTGTAGGGGTGTATGACTGGTTTTTATTTCCCCTCCAGCTTTCTCGTTATCTAACATAACAGCCGTGTTTGCAGTTTTTGGAAGAGGAGAAGACGCGTGCATTAGAATCGTTTCGGGAGAGTACAGAATTTAAAATTTGAGCTATAATAGTAGCACATAGGTTACTGTCAGTGAGCTGTGCTACAGCTGAGAGCGAGGAGCCAGCTGAGAGCTTTGCACATGGCAAGTATACTGTAGATACTTTGGAGCTGTTGTATGCATGGTCTCCTTTGGGAATTCTCTATGCCAGGTCTTTGGAGTGCCACAAACAGGTCTGGTTTTCAGAATATCTGCAGTGAATATGCGTGAGGTATAGTTGCAGGCACTGCCTTCACTGTATGCAAATATATCTGATGCATGTTCATTGTGGATGCACTGGAAACGAGAGCCGTTCTTTGGCCCTCTGGAACTGGGGTTTACCTCCGCCCTGTGCGTATCTCTTATGATCAGCCTCTTCTCTCTAGTGACTGAGTTGCACCAAAATCCCTCCTCCCCACCCCCGCCGCTGCAGTCTTTCTCGCTGCATTGTTACACAGTGCTGAGGAGCCATAGTGTATGCACAAGTCTTCTTTGTGCTCTTGTATATAAAACCTAGTTCTCTACAGAAGTCTTGTAAATATTAGAACAACCAAGAGGAACTCAAAATTGTACCAAAAGAAAATTAGCAGGGATTGGAGATGGAAACAAAATCTCCTACACCAGTCCTCGCCGTGTCCTCACTGCTTGCTCTGTAGAGGCTGGTGTGCCACACAACGTTTTGTTAATATAGGATGTGCCTTGGACTCGAAAAGGTGGGAAACAGTGGTCTAGCAGCAGCTGTGGGGGTTAAAGGTCACTTGCTGGAAATTTTAACTTGGGGGGGGGGGGGGGGTGAAGTACGATAGTTGCTTGCATGTGGGTCCTTTTTCAGTTGGGGAAATTTGTGAGTCAGAGAACCAGAAACCCTTCTGACGTTTGTCCCCTGCAAGTGCAGATTTTTCCTTAAATAATGCAAAGTTCTGCATTTGGGGTGCAGGAATCGAAGGGCGTGATGCACGATGTGGGGTGAGAGTCTGAGGTTCCCCAGAGCAGGAAAGGGACTCCAGGGTGATTTGTATAGCCACAGTACAGTCGGCAGAGCTGGCAAGATGCTAGGTTGCATAGGCAGATGTGTAACGAGTAGGAAAAAGGTGTCGCCAATGTTCGAGTCACTGGTGATACCTCACCTGTGTGGAGTTGTTTCAGAAAAGGGAGTCTGGTGCAGAGTCGTCCGCAGAAGCCCTATGAGATGACTTGGGGATCTAAATATATCTGTTCTAGATCAGTGCTTCCCAGCCTTTTCAAGTCCAAGCACACCCTATATTAACAAAAATGTTGTGTGGCACCCCAGCCTCTGTGGAGCAAGCGGTAAGGACACGGCGAGGACTCATAGGGCCAAACGAAAAGTTAGGGAAGTCCTGAAAGCTTAACCAGTTTCTCTCCCAAACTTTCAAATAAACAGGCTGATACAGTAAGGTGCGGTAGAAAGAGGTGCGTTAGTGCCGGGCGCACTCGCGTTTGCCGCATGCACACTCTGGATGACATACCGCTCGATACTGTATTTAAATGGCTTGCAAATGCAAGCCGCATCCAACGCGCGTCCATGAAGTGCCATCCATTTTACTGTATAGAGCGCTATACAACGCCTATACAGTATCCTGGGTGCGCTGGTACCTGTCATTTCAAATGACATTTGAAATGACAGGTACCAGGAAGTGGATACAGGAGAAGGGCTGACTGACCCCCTAACTCCCCCCAAACTTTCCGCCAGCCCCCGCTCACCTGCCCTGGCCGTGTCCATCTCCCGCGCTGACAGCTCCGGAGCAGCCCCAGTCCTCTCTCCCCTCCTCCCGAGGACAGCCGTCGCTCCCCATGGCTCCCTATTCTCTAAAAGGAAATGAGTGCACGCCGTGACCTCGGACGTCGCACGCCGTGACCTGAGCACCCGGCTGGACGTCAGAGGTCACGGCATGCGACGTCAGAGGTCACGGCGTGCACATTACCTTTTAGAGAATAGGGAGCCATGGGGAGCGCCCGCTCTCGCCGCCGGCTGTCCCCGGGAGGAGGGGGGAGAGAGGACTGGGGCTGCTCCGGAGCTGTCAGCGCGGGAGATGGACGCGGCCAGGGCAGGTGAGTGGGGGCTGGCGGAAAGTTTTCCCGATTCACTTCGGTCTTGTCCCGGGGAGTGAGGGGGTCAGGCAGTGAAGTGGGGCTGGCTGGGGCTGCTCCGTGGCCCGTGAAATTTCGTCTCGGCTTGCCTGACGCTCCACACTAACGCAGGGGTAGGGGTAGGTGGTAAATTAGCAGGTTAAATGCGCGGCAAAACTGCAGGTTTAAAAAGCGATAATCGGGGCGCACGTTACTGTATGGGAGGGAATAGCTAATCCGATCGTTTACATCTCATATACATGCCGCGGGCGGAAAGGGTTACCCGTTGTTTTAAAGAAGCGGTAAGGATGGGTTAAAAGGGATAGTGAATTGCAGGTTGGACTAACGCGGCCAAATTGTGAGTAGAAAGCGGGTTAGAAGCAGGGTAACCGCAGCCGCACTTTACTGTATTGGCCTAAAAGCGAGGATGGGGGGGGTGTGTGTGTGTGTGTGGGGGGGGTGTGGAGACATGCATGAGCTTATTACAAGATGCCAGCTCCTTCTATATGCCAGTGCAGGAGACAGGAGGAATGGGTGTGGTGCGGGCAGCCAGCTCAGTTAGCGTGGCTGCCAGCGCTCCGCCACTGCTGCTCCTCCCAACACCCAGAGGGGCCGATGCAATGCTGTGTGCTAGCCGCTGCGCATGGCTTAACACACAATTGGATGTGTGTTTTGGACGTGCATCCATACCCCCGATCCAATGATAAGCGCATCCAAAGCACCGTGCAGCTAATAGTGCTCATCACGTGTAAATTCACGTAGCTGAGGCTATTAGCTAATCCCCCACAATTCCATACATTTTCCGCATGGCCAATGCTCCCTTGCAACGTGGCAAATTATACGCCAGCCCAGGACTGGCGTAAAGGTATTCCACGCTCAAGGGCATATTGAAAAAATAGAAAAATCCTGCTTTCTGTGAATCCTCCTAATAGTATCATCACGATACTAAGTAGGAGGAACCAAAATAAAGCAGTATTTAGTTTAAAAAAAAAAAAGGTTTTTGAAAAAAAGAATTCTGGACGCACAATACACACAAGATACATGGCCTGGACCGTGTATCTTGTGTCCCGGTAGTGGGAGAAAACTGATGCTCGTTTTCTGTGCACAATTATTGCATTGGCCCCAGAGTGAGCCACATCCAGCGCTCAGGGCACACTGTCCCATCTCACTCAATGTGGGAGTAAGCCAGGGGCTGAAAACACTCAAAGGAGGAAGCTTAGGAGGGGGAGGATGAGGAAGTGTTATGTGCACTGTGCCAAACAAAGCAGGGCCCAACTATCCATGCGTGCCATGCGCCCATTAATTACTAAACTCCAGGGCTCTTGCTGTAGCTCGGAAGAGGAGCCATGAATGATTATGCATGTTCTCGGAAAGGAGCTCCTACATGTTTAAGAGCCACTGCTGTTATCTGTTGCTGTTGTGATGTGCTGAGAGCAGGGCCGAGATGCTGATCGGGATCTGAGCATCAGACAGTGGTGACTTTTCCATGGCACACCTGACCAGGCCTGAAGGCACACCAGTGTGCCATTGGTCCACCGGTTGGGAAGCACTGCCCTATGAGAGCCATTCAGCAAGGAGTGCTGGGGCTGCCAAGACGAATGGGAAATTGGGCAGAAACGCGGGTGACTGTGCAGCCACGCCCGTCTGGCAGGCTGCAAGCGCAGTAATATCGAGAAGCCCTTGGGGTAAATGCAGGCGCTTAGCCGGGTCTGTGTGGCAGGCTGTGCGCTCTTCGGGTTGACCGGGTTAGTGCAGCAGGTTGGTGGTGGGGGGGCCATGCAGAAAGGCCACGGGGAGGCTGGGCGCTCGGGCAGCGGCCACGCCTGTGTTGGTGGCTGTTTTGGATTATGGCGTGGCTTTGCGGTTCGATATGGAAGGCGTGCTGGGAAGCTCGCATGCTCGCCAACTCAGGAGAAGGGGAGTGCAAAGGAAGAAGATGATTAAAAACTGCCTCGGATAAAGAGGGATATCCTGCAGGCTGTGCAGCTGGCAGCTGAGGAGTATCCTTGGCAGTGTGAACTGGAATGACTGGGCAGATTGGAAGGGCCGGTTGGTCTTTTTCTGCCACCACCTACTATGTTGCGATGTAACAGTTGTTTTGTTGTTCCCTATGTTGTCCCTGGTGCTGTTTTTTTTTTTTCATCATTTTGAAATGATATGCGGCATTGGGAAAATGATGTTAATTAGAGGAATGCTGGCTGAGCCATTGCTGCGATTGGGATCTGGCTTGCTTCGGTGCTGGCAGGCCTGCAGGCTTGGCCCTTTCCCTGCTCTGTGCAGAGCGGTTCCTGCACTTCTGAACATTGCCACGCGATGGTGCATTTACTTGTGAGTTTTAACGTGACCATTTCAAACACTCACAGCGTAGGAGTTTAACTTGCCTCGTTCTTGCTCCTGTTTTGAGCATTTTTTTTTTTGCTCTTCCTTTGGTAAGGAATGCACGCGGTGGCAACCGAATCAGTTTCAGAATCGCAGGTACAAACGTTGAGAGTTGCCGTACACACCAAGACGACCCAAAGAAACGACTGTAAACAAAGACTGAGAATGTGAACAGTGAGATCTGCAGGGAGCTGCAGTGCCCCTCACATCATGAGAGGTCACGCCTTGTTTAAAGCAAATGCTTCTTTGCCCCAGGGTGCAGCTCGCACCTACTTCCTAGTTCACACTTCTGTCCAAAGTATGCTGTATTTTCCGATTCTGTCAAAATCAGATACTGAGCTCTTTAAAACTGCAGGCAAGCAGCTAGGCAGTGTAGGAGTTGTCAGCAGATAAGGACGTCTACCATGTAACCGCAGCCCCCGCTCCAGTGGAGCGCACTGTTAGCCCGTGTTTGGACGCGTGTTTTCGATGCGCTAGCTTTACCCCTTATACAGTAAGGGGTAATAGCGCGTCAAAAACGCGCGTCCAACCTCCCCCCCCCCTCGAAACTAATAGCGCCCGCAACATGCAAATGCATGTTGCGGGCGCTATTAGTTATTCCCCAGCGATTCAGAAAGTAACGCCTGCCCATAGGCTGGCGTTAATTTCTGCCGGCGCCGGGGAAGTGTACAGAAAAGAAGATAAAACTGCTTTTCTGTGCACCCTCCGACTTAATATCATAGCGATATTAAGTTGGAGGCCCCAAAATTTAAAAAAAAACACCAAAAATTTAAAAAAAAAAAATTTAAATCGGCCGGCAGGTCGGAAGACGGACGCTCAATTATGCCGGCGTCTGTTTTCCAAACCCGTAGCTGTCAGCGGGCTCGAGAACCGACGCCGGCAAAATTGAGCGTCGGCTGTCAAACCCGCTGACAGCTGCCGCTCCTGTCAAAAAGGAGGCGCTAGGGACGCGCTAGAGTCCCTAGCGCCTTTTTTTACCACGGGCCCTCATTTGCATGCGGGCCAATACTACATCGTGCGCACAGGAGAGTGGCCTGTGCGCACGAGAGTGGCCTGTGTGCTTGCCTGCTCTCCCGCACTTTTTTCTGTATCGGCCCGTTAATGGGGCCGTGAAAGTGTTTCAGGATTCTTTGTGGGTGGGAGAAAGACTTATCTGCCAGGTGACAGGGGTGACGTTTGCTTTTCCTGCACTGCCGGGTCGATGCGGTAACGGCTTGCGAAAAGCGGGCACCCATGAGTGCACGCCCGCTCTCCTAACGCGCGCCCAGCCACCTCTCCTGGGCGCGTGGCGTGTTATTTAAATGGGGGGGGGGGTGTTTCGCGCTAAAAAGGACGAGTGAGAGATAAATTGTGCATCCCTAGCGCTGTCCATGGCATCGGGCGCCCAGGAGAAGTGGCTATGTGCCGGGTAGGAAAACAAATGCTCAATTAATGTGCGTCCGCTACGCTAACCTAATCGCCGGCAAGATTTTTTTTTTTCATGCCGCTTTCTGAGGTTCCTCCTACTTAGTCTCCTACCATGAAAATGCAAAATCTGAAAAAACAGCCCAGAGGAAAGCCCCTGCCAGCCAGTGAATGGACTGGTAGGAACCCCCTCCTGACCTCGCTTAGGATCCCTGGGGCTGGCATTAAGTTTTCCGTGTTTAAAACATGCGCATTGGGTATATGGCAATTTTTTTTTTTCATCAAGGGGTAATGGCTAATAGCCTCATCTACGTGCATTTATATGTGAGGAGCTCTATTAGCTATGTGCTAGTTTGGACGCATGTTTTGGACGTGCTAATCTCCTTATTGCATTAGGTGTTAGCCTAGTGCATTTAAAACGTGCTTGCAAGAGCTCGTTAGCCTGTGCGCTAGGCTCAGCGCGCGATTATAGCATCGACCTGTGTGTGTGTGTGCTGAAAGTGCCAAAAAAATGACACTGGAGCCACTTGTTGAGTGTCCAAAAATAAAATCTTTACTGATGTGTAATCAGCTGGAATATGTCTCAATTAACTCAGTCCTCGGCACCACAGATGCACTCCTTAATTACAGGGTTTACCCCTTTCTGTGCATGGATCTCTATTGCACGGCAAGGGAAGCATCCACCGTCCAGGGCTTGGCTAAGTAGAGTTCCCAGGTGGGCAAGGTATCCTTGATTGGGCAGGAAAAAAACCCTTCCAGTTCCTACAAGAGAGGCTGCAGTATAGAGAGTCAAAAATTCTCTCTCTCCGCAGGGGCGAAGACTCCAGATGGATGTCCTCAAAGGGGCCAAGTGGTTCTTACTCACAGGTAGCTGATCTTCTTTGTTCCCTTTCTCTCTCTCTCTCTCGATTGATCGAATCCCTGATGGGAGGGACAGGGCTGGTGCAAGGGTATTAAGTACCCTAGGCAAACCTTACACCTTGGCACCCCCTCCCCCCACCTCCCCACACGCAATTTTAAATTATGCATTTAAAACAACAGGTTTTACATGAAAAAGAACATTCTGAGGTAAAAATAATATTCACATTGTTGTGATAGTTACATGAACTGTTGGGATGCCAGCAAGAAAACTCTGCAGCTTGGAATTCACATGGCATGAGACCTATTGTAACATGTTTCGTGTCGGCATGGTCCTCCTGTGCCAACACTCAAAACAGTTACAACCCCACCTATGAAAAGGAATACCACAAATATTACACCAGAATCTAAAATATCAGTACACCTCCTATCAGGAAAACAGATCCCTACAGAGAAACCACATGCCAAAAGAATGCTTCATCTCAGTCTCGCATGCAGAACACAAACCCTCACCAAATACAGAATAAAGCCATCATAAAGTATAAATAGAAATGTACAGACAAAAACTGAACTGTAAAACACAACATGCCAGACTCTATAAAGTGCCACAATGGAAAAACAAAAATGTCACCATTCCTCATGAGTGTAACCTCAGATTCAATAGAGTAGGACTTAAAATTATGGATGAAAAGTATTGGGAATGAACCAGTAGTAAAAATTAATCCAGTGCTCTTCACCTTAAACAGGATATTATAGACGCTGCACAGCTAACAAATATCAGAGATGACCATCATACTAGGCTTCCTCGTAAGGGCTTTCGCCTATTCAACTCGGCCTTATAAATAATCATAGGTCATATTGATGAAACTAATTTTTTTAAATATTTTTTCTTATGCAATTAAAACTCGCAAAATCATAGGCTGTGTTCAGCCCAAAATCATATTATGCTTTGTGCAAATCCATCATTAGAAATTTCAACTTATCTTGAACACTTCGATGTGTGAATGAAAATTATCAGTCTTAAGCCATAACGATAATCGCAGTGCTGATGACCCGACACGGAGCCGTGTTTCGGACTGCTTTCACCATCTGCCAGTCCTTCTTCAAGGGTGGTAATTCTGCGTCGAAACAATGATTTGCATTAAAATTGAGAGATTCATAGCTGATCAATAAAAATTTGTGAGTGGACAATAGTTATAATAGAAACAGCCGTATGACAAAAAAGTACTTACACAGTTGTTGAACCTCTTCAAAATGGCGCTTCAGCGTTTTTTTAGGCATTTCCGGTATCTCCCGGAACCCCTGCTTTAAATAGAACCTTGACGTACTACAACTCCTCCTACCTGGCAATGACAAACGCCACGCCCCTGAAATTAAATGAGCGTGTACCATTCAATGGAGGCATTAAGCCCGGCTGGGCTGACGGTGTTCAACCTGAAAATCCACTGCTGTTCTTTTGTATTAAGAACTTTATTGATGTTTCCTCCTCGAGGGTGATGGTGGATTTTTTCTAAAACTCTCCATCGCAACGTATCAAATGAATGTTGGAACTCCTTACAATGCATTACCACAGGAGCTGTCAGTTTTTCTGTAGTGATACAGCTGCGGTGTTCTATTAGCCGTGTGCGGATCATCCTTTTTGTTCTACCTACATAGCAAAGTCTGCACGGGCATTCAATAAGATAGACTACATGAGTCGACCGACAATCAGTATAATGATGAGCAGTATGTAAATACCCTCTTGCCTCTGTCCAGGTTTCACCAGTAATAGCTTGATTACACATCGAGCATCCTGTACACGGCCAAGTGCCGTGTGGTAAAATGTCTTCTAATGGTTCTTGTAAAAACGAATGTGTTACTGTATCCCCAATATTACGTCCTCTACTATAGGCAATAATAGGGCTATTCTGAAACAGATCATTATATAATCGTAAAACAGACCAATGATGTTTAATCGAACGTGCAATAGAGGCAGCTCTGTCGGAGAAAGGAATTGTGCAGACCAAAGGGGAAGGATTGTCATTGGTTTTATCCAGCAATAACCAACACCGTTGTGCGTTTGTGGCTCTTTTCCAAGCAGTCTTAATATATCGGATTGGGTATCCACGTTGTAAGAGTCTTATAGCTAATTGTTCTGCTTGTAACTGAAATTGCTCTCCAGTACTGCAAATTCGTTTTAACCTCAAAAACTGCCCTATTGGCAAATTTTTCAGCAGATGATGAGGTTGGAAGCTGGAGAAATGCAACAGGGTATTACGTTCACAAGATTTACGAAAAATCGTAGTTGCCAACTTGTTAGCATTCTTAGAAATGTGAATATCCAAGAAGTCAATCTGCTCCTGATGAAATACCATAGTAAACTGTAGATTACTGTCCAGTGTATTAATCCAATTCAAAAATTGCATAAGTGTATGTTGATTTCTGTGCCACAAAAAGAACACGTCATCAATGTATCTAGTCCAATGTGAGACGTTTTGAAATTCCACAGCATCATATAAACAAGACTCTTCAAACCGCGTCACATAAAGATTTGCCAGACTGGGGGCCATAGTGGCCCCCATCGCAGTTCCGTGTATCTGCTTGTACCACGTTTGTTGAAACATGAAAAAATTTTGGCAGAGAGCTATCTCTGTCAACTGCATCAGAAATATGGTAGGGATACGGTGTGGCCGTACTCTTTTGTTTAAAGTAGTCTCGATGATATTAAGAGCCGCCCGCTGGGGGATGCTGGTATACAATGCTTGGATGTCCATTGTGACTAATAGGGTGTCCTGCACATTATCCATTTCATCAAGTTTCACCAGCATATGTTTTGTATCTTTGCAAAAAGACTTAGATTGAGACACAAAAGGCTGTAACACTACATCAACAAATGTAGACAAAGGCTCCAGGAGGGAACCAATAGTGGTTACTATTGGACGTCCAGGGGGGTCCCCCATGTCTTTATGGATTTTGGGGACCATATAAATCGTAGGAGCCGTAGGATGTTCAACAACTAAATAACGCGCTTCTCTAGGGGTGAGACAGCCCAGATTTAGAAATTCGTTAACCAATGTCGTAATGTGTTCCTGCAATTCAACAGTGGGATCCCTGCTCAACACTTCATACTTGGTTGGATCTTGTATGTGTTGTAACACTTTTGAAACATAAGCTGTTTTACTTAAAACAACTACTGAGCCTCCTTTGTCGGCTTTTTTAATAATAATAGATTGTTCTTTTTTTAAAGACAACATTGCAGCAAATTCTCCTTTTGTAAGATTGAACCTGGGACCAATATGGATTGATTCGATTTGAACTACATCTGACAGAACCAATTCCATATAGGTTTTGATATGTGGATCTATTGGGCCCGCTGGTAACCAATTAGATCGGGGATGAACTATAGAGCAATCAGCCTTCGGGGGATTAAGTGCAAAGAACAATATAAGCTGAAGTTTGCGAAAAAATCTGTACAATGCTATTCTAGTGTAAAATGCATCATACCGATGATAAGGAATGAAAGTTAGACCTTTATGTAGAACTGATACTTGATCTTGAGTCAGCTGAATCCCAGACACATTTACGATGTTGTATTCCGATTCTGAGATCTGGTGAATGGTCTCTGTTCTAAATCTGGAGCCGTAGGTTGACGGGAATACCGAAAAAATCGTCGTTGTTGGGGGCGAAATGATCGGTAAGTTCCTCTACCCCTGTAATTTTGTGTAGTACTGGCAACTGGAGGGACTTCCTCTTCTGAGCCAGACGAATCTTCAGAAGAGCCGGCAAAAGCGACTTTTCTCGGTTGATTAGTTTGTGTGCGCCTCTGCCAGGGATAAATACCTCCAGAAACATAATCTTTCTCGTCTCTTTTCAACTTGCTGATTTTACTATTCTTTAATTCTATCTTAAATTTGTCAATAGTAGTATTAAATTCATGTAATTTTGCATCATACTCTTCCAATGTGGAGTGTTGTTGTAAATATGATTGCATGATCTCACATTCCGGTCGAATAGTATCTGCAAGTTTGTTAGACTCAATCAGAAGGAGCATAAGATCTAATGCACATTTATTCAAAATGGCAATCCATCGCTGCACGAACTCTTCATTATCTGGGTATATTGAGGGTTCAAGGTTAATTCGGAGACCCCTAGGGATCCTTTCGGTCTTAATGTACTGCAACAATGTAGCAGAGTGTAACTCTGATCGAATAACCCGTTTTTTCAATTCTAAAAATTGTTCCCACGTATATGTTTCACTGATTTCAGCATTCTCATCAAGGAGGAGGGAACCCTCTAGTGCGGCGGCAATTTGTTCTTCTGAATAACTATAAACATTGGTCCACATCTTGTAACAACCTATTCAATGCCTCTCATAAATCAAAAAAGTGTAACCTCAGATTCAATAGAGTAGGACTTAAAATTATGGACGAAAAGTATTGGGAATGAACCAGTAGTAAAAATTAACCCAGTGCTCTTCACCTTAAACAGGATATTATAGACGCTGCACAGCTAACAAATATCAGAGATGACCATCATACTAGGCTTCCTCGTAAGGGCTTTCGCCTATTCAACTCGGCCTTATAAATAATCATAGGTCATATTGATGAAACTAATTTTTTCCTCATGAAAACATTTAGACAATAAAATCAAGATATATAAATCATTAATCATATTAGTAAAATCATATTAAAAAAATAATTTTAAAACAGCTGATGAATAGAATATCCAATAATTAAAGACTCATGCAAATTTTGAAAGCTTTCTCAAACACCAATAAAATATTTCAAAACAGCAGACACACCAAACACCACCCAATAATTAAAAATACGGATAAAAAATTTCCCACTCTCCATACCTGGGAACTTTTAATTTTCAGTCTGAGTTTGTCATAGATTAGTGGGAGGAGGCAGTGGCTGCGATACACAGACTTTCTCCTCTCTCTCTCTCTCTCTCTCTCTCACATACACACACTCCATCACATGTATGCTCACTTACACACATTCATATACACACACACACTCACTCTTTCCTCCACATGCTCTTTCTCACACACACACACACACACATGTTCTCTTCTCTGTATGCTTTCACATACACGTGCTCTCTTACACATACACTTGCTCTCTCTCCCCTACATGCTCTCTCAAACACACACACACACACATGCTCTCTTCTCTATATGCTTTCACATACACATGCTCTCTCATACACATACACTTGCTCTCTCAAACACACACACATGTTCTCTTCTCTATATGCTTTCACATACACGTGCTCTCATACACATACACTTGCTCTCTCTCCCCTACATGCTCTCTCAAACACACACACACACACACACATGCTCTCTCTCCCCATATGCACTCACACACATACACCTTTTAGTCTCCCTCCAAAGTATAGGCAGTCCTTGGACTTCCATGGCATCAAGAGGCCTCCACTGTCTTCCTTGTTGAGCAGGGATGCAGCCTCTCTTCTGCCGCCCAGCCTGGCTGACACTGCCTCTCTTCTGCTGCGCGGCCCGACCGATGCTGCCAATCCTGCCTCGCTTTTGCCTGTCTGGCGCGGCCAATCTTGCCTTGCTGCTGTCGCGTGGCCCGGCCCATCATGCCTCCCTTCTGCCGCGCAGCCTGGCTGATCCCGCCTCGCTTCTTCCACGCAGCCCGGCCGAGGCTGCAAAGTTACTTCACAATTCTGAGTAGGTCTGATGGAAGCAGTTAGGAGGCTGCTGGGCTGCCCCTAAATCTTTGGCACCCTAGGCTGTTGCCTAGTTCACCTAATGCTTCCATCGGCCCCGGGGAGGGATCCTGCCTGGAACGTGCAGCCTTTGATGTTCTCCAGAAGTCAGGAAGATGTGCAGCGGAAATCTTCCTCCCAGCTCTTCAACCAAAAAGCCTTTCTCCCAAAAATGAAGTTACCACCGGAGTTTGTCCCTTGCCTCTCAGGTCACCACTCTACCTCCTTCCTTCGGGTAAAGAGGAACAAGACTTCCCTACCCTGGACACCCCAGATACAGGATTCCTCGTGCCCTGCATCCAGTAGGGTTCTCTCAGGTCTCCTACCACGAACATGCAGAATCCTGAAAAAACAGCCCAGAGGAAAGCCCCTGCCAGCCAGTGAATGGACTGGTAGGAACCCCCTCCTGACCTCGCTTAGGATCCTCCGAGCAGGCCTGAAAATTCAACTGCCACCAACTCTCCAAAAACCTAAAAGCACTGCCCATGGGCTCTCAGTAGAGAGCAGCCTGTTCAGGGAGACGGCCATTCCAACACCCTCAAATGTTACCTCCCCTAATTACTAACCTCACCGCCCCTAGCTAAAGGAAGAAAGCAGGGCCTTATTAGTAATGGGCTCGAATGATCTATTACAGTAATATTTTTTATTTTTTCCATCTTTATTTCATGAAACACATTTTCCGTTCGCTTCATCCTCTCGGCGTGATTCTTTTCCTTCAGTTGGGTTTGCCTCCTCGTTTGCTCTGGGTTTTTCAGGCTTTGCTTGTCTTAGCATTCTTTTCTGTTCGATGTATGTAACTTTTGTTACTGCGGATTTTGTTTGCCTTTGATTTATGTGCTGTTTTATGGTTTTCAGCGCGTAGCGAGGGCAAGTTTTTAAAGCCATTTCCGCACGTAAATGGCGATTTGCGTGCAAAATGGGCCCTCTGTCGGTGCGTCCGTGTATTCCAGACTGCGTGCACTTTTACCCACGTGAAGAGAAGGCATGCCCAGGGGAAAGAAAACGATGCGTGTAAGTTTAATGTTCAGATCCAGGCATGCTGTTTGTCTTGAAAAAAAAAAAAAGCACCTGCAGAAAAAGCAGGTGCAAAGGTCAAACAGATACTTGGTACCCCCCTGGCGAATTTCAGAGTGAGAGTAATGCCTCTGCCTTTGCTTTGAAAAATTGTGGCAAAGTCTACAGGTAAAAACAAAAAAAATGTGGACGTTTTCCCTTCTTACTTCTGGAAATCATATTTAGAATTTAAACCTCTGTGCGGGGTATTTGCGAAGTGAAAGTTGAGCTTTCTTTAAATTTTCTGTTTTCTCTTCCCTGCATAAACCCTCATCTTTCTCACTTGTAGCCAGCTTTCCACAGACAGCCACCATATGTGGCCTCCGGTATCTTCTCTGGCTTTTCACACGGTGCTTTTCATGGGGTACGGCTGCCTCTTCTGGCAGTCAGCAGGGTCGCTTTACACTTGGTTTTGGTGCTGTTTTCTGGTTGGCCACTAGGTGTCAGTATTAGAGTAATACTTGGCTTAGCTTTCCTGTATGGGATGCAAAGTTCTGCTTAGACAGTTTTAGTGGGAGAAAAAAAAAAAAATATATATATATATATATATATATAGCTGCAGCCTGGAATTGACCTCAGGCAATGTTCCCTGTAAGGTACATTACAGCAGAAATTTCTAACCTGAAAAGTAATAGATTTCATCGTATAAACTTGCCTGAGCAGTTGTACCCTTGAGAATATTGGAGGAGCAGAAGTTCATCGCCAGAAGCAAGCTATATTTTGGCAGCTACCTACCTACATATAATTAATCTCATTTCCTTCCTTGTGGCGGGAATACAACTAATCTCGCCTCCTAGCCTCACCTCCTCACCTAACCCTTCTCTCACATCCCCCCCAGCTGATCCCCTCTCAACGGGCAGACCCAAAAGGACGGTGAGAGGTTCTAGCGAAAGACATATCCCAGTAAAGCGCTAGATCCAGAAAAGAATTTCAGACCAGTATGTTTGTACCTTGGTGACAAGCCCTCCATATGTGAAAGAAGGTTACCTTTTCCTCCGCAATCCTGCTGGCACTTATCATGACCCAAGAGGCCCATCTTTTTCAGTTCATCAAGTGAGTACGACCAGTGATATAACAATATCTCTTTTCTTGAGTGGTTACACAAATAGAATTATCTTTGCTAAATCTACAAATCATTTTTTGCCAATAGTTATCCAGGGTCTCATGACCAATGCCTTTTGCTTATCAGTTTTTCACCTTTTCAAGGGATTCTCAAGATCCCTCTCTAAACTTCGGGAACATTTTTTGAAATAAGCCCTTTATTTTGAAATGGCCGGAAGCCCAAAACTTCAAAACCAGTGAGATCTTTACTGCAAGCCTTTCTTTAAAAAGGATTTAGCGAGTAATTCTTTTAGCTGAAAATGTATGGAAATATCGTAATTCTAGTTGTCCAATCTCTCCTGTTAATTTGCTGGATAGATAATATCGCCTCTTCCTCAAACATGTGCTGGACAGCATGGATCCAGAGGTTATACCAAATAGGGAAGTTACCACGGGGGAACAGTGTAAAAGGAATGGAAGGACATCCCTTTCTTACCCAGCTTTTTCCTCCAAGTATTTTAAAATTACATCTACAAAAAGGTGCGGTGCTGCGGAGTTAGCTTGAGCTTTTGTGGATCTCCAGGGAAACGCAAACATTCTCCCACGCCCAGATCCTTTCCAGTCTTTATCTCATGCACCTTTGTGTGAGGAAATAATACTTTTTAGAGAGAGAGCTTTCTGGTAACGCTGAAAATTGAGGTGCCCCAATCCACCCTGATCTTTAGAGGAGGTCAGTATATTTAGACCTTTCACCTATCCATACAAATTTGAATATTGCAGAGTTTAAAAGTATTAATTAAAACAACGGATTTGGAATCCTAATAGCCCAGGGCTTCTCAAATGTTTAGCCAATGTAACCCCATTTTAGCACTTGAAAATTCACAGGACCCCAGATGATGACCAAAATAAATTAGTAGAGGGGCGGACCCCTCCAACAGCCTCTCTACACTCATGCCGATCCTTTTTCTCAATCTCTACCCCCTCCAAAGGATCCCCTCTCCCAGCTGATCCCCTCTTAAATCCCCAAGCTCCTCTCACCTTCCCAGTCTATCCCCTCTCACCCCCTCCAGGCCTTTTTGCATCCTGCCAGCTGACCCGCTCCACCCTCAAGCCCTTCCTATATAACCTGCCCAACTGACCCTCTGTCATTTCTCCCTCTCATCTCATAGCCTCACCTCCTCCCCCAACCCGTCTCTCACATCCCCCAGTTGATCTTCTGTCATTCCCCTCTTTCTCACCCTGCTCAGCCAATCCTCGCCCATCCTCACCCCCTCTCCCACTGATCCCTGTAAGGGATTTTCTGCAGTTATGGGTTATCTGAATTTAAAGACGGATAACATATGGCCCAAGCTCGCGCAAAGAAAGCAGAATGCTTTCAACGTTTAGAGGTAAATAATAAGTGTTTAGTGTAGCAGCATAAAATATACAGTGGCTTGATATATTTATTTAGACATTGTATATCCGTCATTCCATTATATAGATCACAGTGGTTTACAAATTGACATTCATAATTATAACTCAATAGACAAACAATGTTTGGTTACATGACGCAAAGAGTGCAGAAAATGAAGTGGTAGTTTTTGCATCTTATTCTGTGGGTTGTTTTTAGAATCTTACATTGTTTTAAGTTTCTGTTCAAAAGCATAAATCACTCTGGTTACAAAGGTTATGAAATCCCCTGTGTCTAGCTCAAGTTAGCTTGCACTTCTCAAAACATTGCAAATGGACTATAACCAGCTTAAAGCAGTAATTTTACGCTGACCAGGAGGACATGAAGATGTCACACAGACAATCTCAGCTCTCACTCTCTCCCTCTGCTGCACTCAGGTCATTCTTCTGTAGGGTCAGGCTCCGCAGGACGGAGGTTAGCCAGCTAGGCCTTTGAGAGGTAAACAACAAATGGACACCACTGTCTCAGGGTGGCAGTCCCAGAACTTAGACACCTCTGCAAGCTGTGAAGATACTCTGATACTCTGTCCTCACTTGGATTTTGGGACTCTGTCCTGTCTTGGTTCTCTTCTTACCTCTCCCATTGCACTTTTAGTGTTTCCTCTGGTGGTTCTTCCTCTACTGCCATTCCACTAGCAATAGGTGTGCCTCAGGGCTCCGCCTGGGCCCTCTTCTCTTTTCCCTTTATACTAATTCCCTTGGGGCTCTGATTTCCTCTCATGGCTTTCAATGCCATTTTTATGCTGACGACTCCCAGATCTACCTATGTACACTAGAAATTTCACCTGAAAACCAATCCCAGATCTCGGCCTGCCTGTCTGACACTGCTGCCTAGATGTCCCGCTGCCACTTTAAACTCAACATGGCCAAGATGGAGCTCCTTATCTTTCTTCACAAGTCCACCTACCCTCTTCCTCCTTCCCTCGTCCCTGTCTCATCAGCTCGTAACCTTGGAGTACTCTTCGACTCCTCTCTCCCCTTCTCTATGCATATCCAAAACACTGCTAAAACATGTCTTTTCTTTCTTTATAACATTGTCAAAATCCATCCTTTCCCTTCTGAACACACTACCAGAACCCTTATCCACTCTCTCATCTCCTCCCGCTTGGACTATTGCAACCTGCTCCTCACAGGTCTCCCGGCAAGCCATCTCTCTCCACTGCAATCTGTCCTAAATTCAGCTGTGCAACTTATCTTTCACCAGTCGCTATGCTCACAGAACCCCTCTTCTGAAGTCACTGCATTGGCTCCCTATCCGCTCCTGCATACAGTTCAAGCTCCTCTTTCTCACCTACAAATGCCTTCTCTCTGCAGTGCCTCACTACCTCTCCTCTCTTATTTATCTCTACATCCCTTCTCGTGTATTCCGCTCATCGGATAAGTCACTCCTATCTGTATCCGTCTCCTCTACTGCCAGTTCCAGACTCTGTGCTTTCCACCTGGCTGTGCTGTGTGCTTGGAATAGTCTTCCTGAACTTGTGCTTCATGTTCCCTCTCTTGCCTTGTCTAAATCCCATCTAAACACCCATCTTTTTGAAACCATTTTTAAATCTTATGCCTGATTGCCTACTTTTAGTCTTGACTAACTTTATTTTTTTTCAACCAAGTCTGTTGTCCTGTATTTTTGTCTTATTAGCTTGCAAGCTCTATTGAGAAGGGACTGTCTTTATGTATGTTTGATTAGTGCTGTGTATGTCGTATAGCGCTATAGAAATGTGTAGTAGTAGTAGTAGTAGTAATAAGATTGTCTTGGTTTGCCAGGGATTAGGAAAAGATGAGATCAGCAAATAGTCCAGAGTTAATGCAGCAGGGTGCCCAGCCTCGAAGCTTAGGCTTAAGCTTATTAAAAGTTTTGGATGCAGAGTTCCCAGATGTGAAGTATGTATGAACGGCAACAAGCAGTGCAGCTTGTCCTAAATCTGTAAATCCAAAGTCTCTTTCTTTTCTCAGGACTTACTATGCATACGATCCAAAAGTTAATATTGATTAGATGTTACCACAATCCACTGGTATAGGATTGGTGGGCTTCTGATATGACTTCTTCTTAGCTGGCATGTACAGTATATGCATATTCTCACAAAGATGCTGGCGTGAATCAGGAGACATCTGTCAAACAATTTTCGGTCTCATAATTAGATACAAAGTTTGTCAAAGCCACAAATGGCAAGTTTGGGCCGGCAGTATCAGCAAAATTGTAAAGTTAACACAGATTGCTTGTTATGAAATGCAATAGCAGCAGCTTCTCTCACAGGCATTCTCATTAAAACTGCAGGGGCAATCACATGCCTTGACTTCCATCTTGTGTTGCTCAGGCCTGCAAAGTTTGTTTCAGTTGCACACTCCTTTTTAGGGTGAGTGACTTGTCCCTTCATCTCCCTTCTGAACCGCGTTGTCAGCTGGCTCCAGATTTGCCTGACAGAGTTGATCCAGTCCTAGGTTTATCCCATTGCATGTAGGGACTTGTAGTCTTACTTTTCTTAGGGAATGCAATAGGAAATCAGAACTACAAGTCCCTGCATGCAGAGGAGTAAACCCAGGACTGGATCAGTTCTGTCGGGCGAATCTGGAGCCAGTTGCCATCCCTACTTCTTAAGCCCCCAGCCAGCTGTTCTAACCCTCAAAACCCTCTTGCATTTGTTCCCCCCTCTTCCAAATAGCCCCTGGCCAAAGTCAGTGGTAACGTTTTCCTTTAACCTTGGGCCAAAGATGCATGACAGCTGGTGGGAAGAGAGGGCAAGTTGATGACAGGGGCACAATTTTTCTCTTGTCTGGGTTCAGTGGTGAGTGAGGAGAGAGGAACAGTGGCAATCTCCAGCAGCCCATGCACACTCGGCCCTCCCATCTCCTCCCTTTCCCTCATAGTTAGTTTTGAGCCCTACAGTGATCTGCAAGCAGGAGCATTCGTAATGCAAGCCAGCAAAGAGCCTCGGAGTTAGTGCAAGCTCACGGGCTCTGCAGTGGCCCTGATCCCTCCTCTTGCAGGGCTTCTTGTTAACATAGAAACTCCTATGAGGGCAGGACCACTGTAGGGTCTGAGAGTGCGTGCTGGCTCATCTTTCCCGTGCTACGTCCACTACTAGAGATGTGAATCGTGTCCTCGATCGTCTTAACGATCGATTTCGGCTGGGAGGGGGAGGGAATCGTATTGTTGCCGTTTGGGTGTGTAAACTATCGTGAAAATCGTTAAAATCGTGAGCCGACACACTAAAACCCCCTAAAACCCACCCCCGACCCTTTAAATTAAATCCCCCACCCTCCCAAACCCCCCCAAATGCTTTAAATTACCTGGGGATCCAGCGGTGGTCCAGAACGGTGGCGGTCCGGAACGGCCCCCTCAATTGAATCCTGTTGTCTTCAGCCGGCGCCATTTTGCAAAATGGCCGCCGCAAAATGGCGGCGGCCATAGACAAAAACGATTCGACGCAGGAGGTCGTTCCGGACCCCCGCTGGACTTTTGGCAAGTCTTGTGGGGGTCAGGAGGCCCCCCCAAGCTGGCCAAAAGTTTCTGGGAGTCCAGCGGGGTTCAGGAAGCGATTTCTTGCCGCGAATCGTTTTCCGTACGGAAAATGGCGCCGGCAGGAGATCGACTGCAGGAGGTCGTTCAGCGGGGGTTCCGGAACCCCCGCTGAACGACCTCCTGCTGGCCAAAAGAAGCTTTTGGCCAGCTTGGGGGGGCCTCCTGACCCCCCACAAGACTTGCCAAAAGTCCAGCGGGGGTCCGGAACGACCTCCTGCGTCGAATCGTTTTTGTCTATGGCCGCCGCCATTTTGCGGCGGCCATTTTGCAAAATGGCGCCGGCTGAAGACAACAGGATTCAATTGAGGGGGCCGTTCCGGACCGCCGCCGTTCTGGACCACCGCTGGATCCCCAGGTAATTTAAAGCATTTGGGGGGGGTTCGGGAGGGTGGGGGATTTAATTTAAAGGGTCGGGGGTGGGTTTTAGGGGGTTTTAGTGTGCCGGTTTTCCTGCCCTCCCCCTTCCCCCGATTTACGATTTTTTAACGATAAATCGGGGGAATTGGTATTGTATCGTGGCCCTAACGATTTTTGACGATTTAAAATATATCGGATGATATTTTAAATCGTCAAAAAACGATTCACATCCCTATCCACTACTAATGCTGTTGCTGCTGACACTTGAAGTGCACTGAAGGCACTTGTGATCCTATTTGGGGTCTCAACCCATAGTTTGGGAAGCACTGAAAAAGAATTCTGGGCAAGAATATTCATTTATGAAATCTAGTGTAGATTTCCAGGTGTAGACATTCTCAAGTATTTAATGACTTCCTGGAACCATTTAAAAGGAAATCTCCTTGCAATTTCAGATCTTAATTTACAGTGCTAATTTTGATCTCCAGAATTTCCATTTTACCTCAATTACCTGCACGATGGCTCAAAAGGAGAGAGCTGGGTCTCTGACACAAAATCATGCATCATCTGCAAAGACAGCAAGTTTATGCTCCATACCTTTCGGGCCGATACAGTAAAGTCCGCGGGAGAGCGCCCTTCGCCGGTGCGCGTGATTCTCTATTTAAATTAGGTGACGCGGTAAAAACGGGGAAAAGGAGGCGCTAGGTACACTAGCGCCTCCTTTTTGACAGGAGCGGCGGCTGTCAGTGGGTTTGACAGCCGACGCTCAATTTTGCCGGCGTCTGTTCTCGAGCCCGCTGACAGCCACGGGCTCGGAAACCGGACAGCCGTGAGCCGAATTCAAATTTTTTTTTTTTTTTTTAACTTTTTGGGACCTCCGACTTAATATTGCCATGATATTAAGTCGGAGGGTGCACAGAAAAGCAGTTTTTACTGCTTTTCTGTGCACTTTCCCGGCGCCGGAAGAAATTAGCGCCGACCTTTGGGTCGGCGCTAATTTCTGAAAGTAAAATGTGCGGCTTGGCTCCTTTGGATACAGTACACTGCGCTCCTTTGGAGCGCAGTGTACTGTATCAGCCTGTTTGTTAGTAATAATCCCCTTAATGTTGACATCTGATCAGATCTTAGCTGCAAGTGACTTAAGCACTAATGGAAAAGGAATTGGTGAGAGGGGTCGGCCTTGCCTTGCCCCCCTGCCTAATGAGAGAGGCTCAGAAAGCTCTCCATTTACCTTGAGCTGGGCCTTAGGATTATGGCACTTACTTCTAAATTGTTTTAAGAAAATTTCCCCAAATTCCCAATCTTTCTAAACTATGAAATAGGTATCCCGCACCCTACTTCAACTGATCAAATGCTTATTTTTTGGCATCCAAGGCGTCTGATAGGTTATTTCTGGCCATGTAGATTAAAACTATAGTACTATTTCCACAATATCAGACCCTGCCTTTCCATAACAAAAACCTATTTTGTTTTTTTAAATTCATTTTCCAAATGCAAATCAAGACTAAACTTAATTTTGTAAAAAAAAAAGCATCAATAAAAGAAACTGATATGCACACATAAGCACAGGCCTGCTTCTATGGCCAAGTCCTAAAGGGAATGAAGAAAGCAAGCATGGGGGTAACTTGCTGGTTCAGCGGTTACTACCCTCAGCAGAAGGCATGGAGATTACTACACTTAACCAATAAGCCTTGGTGCTTTTAATGCAGCTTCAACATTGCTCCCCGCTTTGATGGCAGAGGGAAAAGAGGAACTGGATTCAGACAACTACCAAGAGGGGTCCTAACTTTACAGTCTGGGGTACTGATACACAGACATTAGGGGAAAAGTGTTAGAGTTGTGGACCCTTGTGTTGGAGTTAGGTTGATGCTACCTACTGGGAAGGCCCAGTAGGTCCTCACTGCCAGCTGGAAGAAGATCATGCAGAAACTGAGCTGGAGCTTCGTCTATACTAGCCTCTTTCCCCGCAGGTTGAACCTTTGGTTTCCAGAGGCCGGCAAGTCTTAGGTGATGCTCTCTGGTGAAGACTGAAGAGAGTTTCTGTCGTCAGGCTGTGGGCAAGGCTGGCGGCAAGCAAAGATGAATGGTGATCACAGGCTATGGTCAAGGTGGGCGGCAGACAAGGATGGTCAGGTCACAGGCTAAGACTGAGGCAGGTGGCAGCCAAGGATGGTCAAGTCATAGGCTAAGGTCGTTTCTAGAAAACAGTCCAAGGGTAGGCAGGCGGGAGGCAAGGAAGGCTGGACGAGGCTGAAGACAAGACAAGGCACCGAAGCAGCAACTCACACTACTGGGATGATAGTCGACCTGATCTGAGTGTTGCATGGGTTTAATTATCCTGCCACGTGATGTCGTTAAGGAGCCCCAGAGGACTGGTTTCCCAGGCGGACCCTTTAAGTGCTGGCATGTGAGCTTAGGGGTCAGGTTAGACGAAGAGGACAGTGGTGTTCCCAGCCGCATGGAGCGGCAGTGCCGGGCCGGTCAGGTGACGCAAGTTGGCAGATGTAAGAAAAGCACAGGACTGCTTCTAAGGCCAAGTCCATAAACAAAGACCATCAAACAGCACTGTCTGAATTTTCTAAAAAGCTCATCATCCAGTAAAAAAAATGTTGCTAGCTGCAATTTTTATTGGTTATCATAAGGCTTGCGGATAACTGCAAGTGACAGTTACTACCTTAAGAAGTTTGCTGGGCAGACTGGATAGATCATTTGGTCCTTTTCTACCATCATTACTATTTTACTATGTATATAAGGACAGCAATCACAAATCCCCAATAACTATTAATGATGCTGTAAATAGCCCACTATCAGGCCAATACAGTACAGTGCGCTCCAGTGGAGCGCTGGCATTTGGACGCGCGTTTTCGACGTGCTAGCTTTACCCCTTATTCAGTAAGGGGTAATAGCGCATCGAAAACGCGCGTCCAACCCCCTCAAGACTAATAGCGCCCGCAACATGCAAATGCATGTTGATGGCCCTATTAGTCATTTCCGCGTGATACAGTAAGTCAAATGTGCAGCCAAGCCGCATATTTTACTTTTGGGTAGGCGCTAATTTCTGCCGGCACCGGGGAAATGCACAGAAAAGCAGTAAAAACTGCTTTTCTGTGCACTCTCCGACTTAATATCATGGCGATATTAAGTCGGAGGCCCCAAAAGTAAAAAAAAAGTTAAAAATAAAAAAATTTAAAAATTTAAAATGGGCTCGCGGGTTGAAAACCGGACGCTCAATTTTGCCGGCGCTGACAGCGGGTTTGAGAACCGACGCCAGCAAAATTGAGCGTCTGCTGTCAAACTTGCTGACAGCCGCTGCTTCCGTCAAAAAAGAGGCTCGAGGGATGCGCTAGTGTCCCTAGCGCCTCTTTTTACCGCGGGCCCTAATTTAAATAAATTAAGTTACTGAATCGCGCGCACAGGAGAGTGGCCTGTGTGCGCGCCGGGAGAGCGGGTGCTTGCCCGCTCTCCTGCATGGTTTACTGTATTGGCCCGTATATAGGGAAGGTGAGCCATCATAGTATATTAAGGAATAAAAAAAGCACAAGAAAAAAAGATGAACAGGAAGGACCCACCAAATATAATTGCGAGAGACTAGTAACTAGGAGAATTCCATCACGCTGATGGTATTGGGGAGGATGTCAGAGGGAGTTTTACAGCTGACCCTATCTTAGCCCTGAGAAAGATAGTGACTTGCAAAGAATAAAATATATATATATTTTAAACCTTGATATTTAACAGCATATCTAACCAACAGGGTCATTTATCATTTTGCAATAAGGGCTTAAGGCTTTTGTTATGGTGCTGATGTGTGTGTTAATTACCGCCAATTGCTAATATGCAAATTACACATTTTTTATTCATGTGGGAGGAGTTAGTGAAGTTTATGGAAATGGTCAGCTCCTAACAACAAATGTGATAGGATAATGCCCATGGGAATGTGTTTTATTGCTGGAAATAACTACACCTGCATTGTCCCTGAGATAGGGACCGGTCAGTTTATTATTTATATCAGTGTAAAGGTGGAACTTTAAACTTGGGGTGGGGGTGTGGAAGGCTTGTGGGGGCAGTGTAAGATACTCGTTTACAGGTATGTGTATCACAGTACCGGTGTCATTAGGAGTGCTGAAAGTTGAAATAAAAGTAGGTTTGTTGACTGTACTCTCTACCTATTCTGTCAAGCTGAGTCGAGAGTACAATGTACAAATCTCATCTTTGTGTCCCTTTCCTCACTCCAAATCACATCAAATCTTCACTGATGTGTACTGTGTTGTTTGTACCTCTGACTGTGCATGTATAACTGCCCCCCAAAACCTAGGCCACCACCAAAACCTCACCCCGAGTTACTAGTTGCCCCTCTTACAGTGGTATAAATAGATTACTTATATGAGAGCCTTATAAAGAATCTCTCTCTCTCCAGCCCTGCTATATTTATAGCAAAATGATAAATCTAGGTCTAAGTTAGCCAGACATAATTTATCTGGCTAAATTCTAGTTAGTCTGAAAAGTAATATCTAGCTAATTTTAGTCCTTGTATTGAGCAGGTCTAACTGAACCAGATAAGTCGCCTGTCCTGATCCGCCCATTGCCTTCCCCCAAGATATCTGGTTATCTACTTAGCTAGATAAATACTTATCCGGCTACTTGGCAGCTGCTGAACATAGCCTGATATTCAGTGGCCAACACTTAGCTGCCTAATTAATGCTAAGTATTGTTCTCTGTATGTCTTTATGAGAAGAAATAATAATTTCAGGACTCTGTTTCTAACACAAACTTGACAATGTGTGTTGAAAAATCAGAGGCCTCTCTCTTCTCCTTCTCCAAAACATTTGGAGCATCAAAATTCAGATAGCTGCGGAGCCACAGCTTGGGCCTAGAACCTTCCTGTTTAATTGATGAAGCAGGTAATAAGCCTTGGAAATAGGAGGGCAGGAATTTTCTGGAATTTTCAATGAGATAACGCTTTAACAGTGCCAAAGTAGACAACTTGGGAAAATTCACAAAATGTAATGTCCAGTTTTCTAATCACATTTTCTAGACTTTCCTTCTTATTACAAAGCAATAACTTATCTTTAACCAAACTATATTCTTCATCTTGAATTTTCCCACTATTAGTCCCAATAGTCTCCAAACATTGTCTGTATTTCTTTACTTCCAATTCCAGTTCTCCAATTTTACTAGGAATCTCTTGTATCTGGCCAGACAAAGATTTCTCCGTTCTCTGAATTGCCTCCCAAACACCTTTCAGAGCGACCACTTGTGGTCTTACCAGTGTGGAAGACTGCATGGCCAGCTCCCTTCTCAGAGGAACCCTTCTATAACCTTCACTGTAGCATTTCACCTTGCTTGATAGTAGGTCCTTATGCCATCTGACATTACTCAGCTCCTAAAACGGCAGCGACTGCAGTGGCTTCCCTCCCGCGGCTTCCCGGTATCTGACTATCCCAGTCTGAAACATGAGAATCCATTGGGCCAACAGGTATTACAGCCTCTGAGGCAGCAGGGTAGGTCTGGGGCTTTACTTTGCATTCAACCATCGGTTAGATAGAATACACTGAGTAGTTCACAGAACTCACTGCTTGTCATCCACCATCTTGGCATGCCCCTATTTTGACCTTTGTGAAGTAGTTGCGGCAGTGTGTCCTTGAGCTAGCGGCAACAAAGCAGAGAAAGTATTAGCTTATTGTTCAAACATATTTGCTTTGTGCTCTGTCAAATAACTCCTGACACACAATCAACGGACACAAATAACAAATACATGTAAGACCTTTGTATCTTGCTATAAAAATGTATACACGTCAGAAGTATGCTACCAAAGGGAGCAAAATAAGGATTTCTTCTGAGATATTCTCTTGAAAACATTAAATTCAAAAGATGCTATTTCTCTAGATGCTAATATACAGTAACTAATCAGGAAGATGAGTGGGCAAGTACAAATCTAAATCTGGGGAAAAGCAGAGTGTCGGTATATAAAAATAAATAAATAAACTCATGATGTCCTGTTAGAAGCCCACTTTCCCAGTACAATGTTAATAGCTAAAATTATAGTTTTCCCTAAGGAAGCTAAAGATTTGCAAAACTATTCTTCCTACAGGCCCATCTTTCTGTTGAATAAAGATGTAAACATATTAGCTAAGATGTTAGCAAGCGGGCTCAAGGCTACACTGCTACAACGAATTCACAAAGATCAAACAGGGGCGTGTGTACGATGTTATGACCAAGTTAAGTGTTGAGGGTGTTTTGGTATCCCCCACTGGGAATACCCAGTATTTTTCTGTAGTGGTTGGTGTGGAGCATTGCATTGGAGCCCTCCTTAATCCTGCGTGATCTCTGCAGCCAGCCAGTGGAAGGGACATTCAGGCCCATTGTTCCCCCACTCTGTTGAGTGGAAGAGGTCAAGGGTGCCTGTTTGTTGTGGGGCCTTCCTCCAGGAGACTGTGTTGAAGTAAAGTTTGCTAAAAAGAAGGTCTGATTAAAGGTTTGGTGGTTTCCAGTGCCATAAAGGTGTAGGTAAATGATTTGCGGATGATCCCAGCCATCCTGTATTGGAAAATGATAAAAGTGCATGGTTCTTCCTAAAGGAGAACTAGTAAAGTGTTGAGTAGTAAATTTATTGTAAATGTTGTAATGGTATTGTTATTTGAAAAGTGTTACTGAAGACCCTGGGCTTCAAGTCTACGCAGGTCGGAGGCTGCAGTGGGGGTCTGCGCCTCATGTGGTTGTACAGGTGTTGGCATCATCTTCGCTAATGTTATGTGTTTATTATTTCTTGTAACTGTTCTGTGTACATGTCCCATCCACATCAAAATTATTTTTTTTGCATGGGAGGGAAAGAGTGTAGAGATCCTCTAGGTCTCCACTAGATAGCCGAAGATCCCTGCCCCTTAGTTAACCAGCTAGGAGGGAAAAACCATTTCTAACAGCACCTTCCTTAGAGGACGATTGTGGTGGTTTAATCCCAGTCCGGAAGGGCTGGGCGAGGGGTACGTATGGTCATTTGAGTTTGGCTTTTGGAAGTGAAGGCGCAGTTTTTCAGTGCTCTTAAATTCAGTTAGCCCCGCCCCCTTGCCTCACTGTCCTTTTTGTGAGGAGCAGCTTCCTCAGGGCACCCCCCTTGCCTGTCAGGAAGTGTCTCCAGTTTTCAGTGAGGAGACTTTTCAGTGAAGTTCTGAGATTTTGGTTGCACCCTGGGGAAGACCGTGGCTTGTGCTGGTGAGGGACAAGCCCCCGAATCCAGAGGCCAAGGGGTGAGAAGACCTGGGTGCTCCTTTCCCTGCACGTGGAAGGGACTGCAGTGACTCGTCACCTCAGAGGGAGTTTTTGAGCTGTCGAATGTATTTCCCTTCTGTTTGTGAGGAAATTTTCCACCACCCTTCCTCGCACTGGAGCTGGCTCCTTTCAGCATCGGGCCTTTCCCCACGAGAGCTCACATCAGGTGGAGTCTGGAGAGCAGAGTAGAAGAGATCAGATCATTTGGAGACCCATAACGAGTTCTTCGCCTCTGGGTCACAGGGCACAGGCTGGGGTTTTGCAGAGCTGGACTCGTGTGGAGCACAGGCACGATTTTTTGGGACTAAGGGGATTCCCCTCACAACTAAGATTTCCTTGTCCTGCTGGGACACTTGCCTGTTCACATCAGGGAGGGGTAAGCATCGTCCCAGAAGTGGTACCAGGAACCCATACCCAAAGGAAAGAAAAGAGAAATCCAAAGCATAAATACAGCAGTGTGAGCACAGTTGTAACTTGGAACACCTTAGCTGCTTGACTGGACATTTTTTATTTCTAAAGAATCACAGTAAAATTAATTTCAATACCCAAACTATGTCCTATCTGTTCCCCGCAGCACAGCATCACCTAAAGACGTTAGTGACACACAAGTGAAAGTGATTTCATTGAATTGCCCGGGGCTAGAAAGACATCCTTCCCTGCTAGAAAAGAACTCACTCCTTGGGACTAGATTTGGGGAAGTGGCAGAAGGGGTAGCCCCAGAAATAAATTCTTTTATGGCCCCATAGGCGCAGCTTGTCCCTTGCACCGGTCCTATCTGGCAGCCTCTGTAATCAGATCAGTACCTCATTCACAGTACCTCATTCAAGCCTTTGTCTAAGGCAGAGGTTCCCAAACCTGTCCTGGGGACCCCCCAGCCAGTCAGGATTTCAGGATATCCACCATGAATATGCACGAGATAAGTCTCCATGCAATGAAGGCTGGCTGGGGGTCCCCCAGGACAGGTTTGGAACCTCTGGTCTGAGCTATGTAACAAAGAAAGTCGGTGATGAGTTGGGGGCCATTAGCCCCCCTCCCCCCCCAGTTTACTGGGTTATCCCTGCCTGCACAGCTCTAACTAAGGATATAGTTGAGCTGTCAAACATACAAGCTTGACTAACTTGCAGGATATTTAGTTACCATCCTGGAACTGAGAACTATATCAGCTCATTTTTTAAAGTGGTTTACGTTACATTGTGAATTACTGTAAATAAAGTCAGACTAGCTGACTGAGTAGTCTGCTGTTTTTAAAGTCACAGAGCAGCCTCTGAAGCTTTGTCCACAGAGAGGGATTTCTCCCTTTTCAGTGAGGGGCCACCTGAACGCCACTCGAATATCTGGTGGACATGAATTTTCCAGACCCTTATAGTTCTCCAGTAATGAGGAGCTACCTGAACTCCATTAGAATATCCAGTGGACATGAATTTTCCAGACCCTTATAGTTCTCCAGTAACGAGGGACTACCTGAACTCCACTAGAATATCCGGTGGACATGAATTTTCCAGACCCTTATAGTTCTCCAGTAATGAGGGGCTACCTGAACTCCACTCGAATATCCGGTGGACATGAATTTTCCAGACCCTTATAGTTCTCCAGTAATCAGGGGCTACCTGAACTCCACTAGAATATCTGGGGGACATGAATTTTCCAGACCCTTATAGTTCTCCAGTAATCAGGGGCTACCTGAACTCCACTAGAATATCTGGGGGACATGAATTTTCCAGACTCTTATAGTTCTCCAGTAATTCCCCTTAAACTTAAGTTACATCGAAACATTTTTAAAATGTCTAAACTTGAGAGAGATTTTATGTGTTCTGTAGCCTCATTTATTTAAAGAGATTTCTTTCTTAGCTGAAAATAAAGAATTTTTAGTCCTATAAAGTGACCTATTAAAGCTGCCTGTTTTTCTGTGAAGTATTTTGATAAGGTAAAAATGTATTTCCACTTTTAATTAATTTGTTGAATTTGTAGATGAAGTTGGGTGGAAAACATTCTGATTTTAGCTAATTGGTTTAATTAATAGAAAAAAAATCATGTGGAGGTGGTAGAGACGAGGATAGTATCTGAATTCAGGGAAGCGTGGTACAAGCACAGGAGATCTCTGAGGGGAAGTGGTAGGGGACTGGGGATCTGCGAAATTGATATGGATGGGGAGAGTAGGTAGACTGTATGGTCTTTATCTGCTGTAACATTTCTATGTTTTAATTGTTTGCATATAGTCAAGGACATAAGAAAAGCCTTCCTGGCTCAGACCAGTGGTCCATTGAGCTCAGCATCCTGTTTCTGTAGTGACAGGTCCGGGTCACTTGGAAGCACCTGGCAGATCTTAACGGGAAGGTCCCTTCCCCGTTGCTTGTTCTCCAGACATAGGAGGTAGTGATCCCCAGGCCTGCCTGGCTAAAATTGTTAATGGAGCTGCTCTCCATAAGTTTGTGCAAACCTTTTTTTTTTTAAATCCATGTATACTATTAACCTCGACAACATTCTCCAGCATTAAATTCCACAGCTTAAATATAAGTTGACTGTAAATAAACTATTAAGTTTTGTTTTAAATCTAGTACCAGTTTCATGGAGTGTTTCCTAGTCCTTAGAATTATTTGAAAGGGTAAATAGCCATTCCCCAATACAAGAACAGCAACAAAAATAATCCACCAATTTTTATTTTTTTTTAATAGAGCTTTTTCCTTTCCCTGTGTTACAGAGTAAACTGTTCCCAAGGTTTGGCTATGGGGAAATAATTCTAGCAAGGCATCTCCTTCTAATCCAGAGGAGGGGCGGGACACTCCAATGAGATGGGTGCTTTACCTTTATCTTTTTTTTTCTCGACTCTTAACCAGTATTTGTGCTAATGAAGATGGTCAGAGACGTTTTTCTTTCAAATTGCTTAGGACACTTCAGGGCCAAGGCATCCATTAGGCAAACTAGGTGGTCGCCTACAGCGCCAACATTTTGGGGGCAGCAAATCCTGCCAGCATGAAGCTCAGAAGGGGTGCTCTGCCTGAATCAATACAGCCAAGGAAGGGAGCCCTGGCTGCAGCCACTGCCGCCAATTAGGGGGGGGGGGGAGTACTGTGCTGGAGCTGCTGCCAATAGGCAGCTGGGGGGGGGGGTGCATGACCGAAAGTTTGCTTAGGGCGCCCAATACTCTTGCAATGGCCCTGGGACGCTTTCTTTGGTAATCGAAGCTTCTCCAGTAATCATCCGTTTCTCTGGTAGAGGCAGTTCAGATGCTGTGTAAGGATGCTGGTTGCCCTGTGGCCCTCCTGCCTGGAGGGGTCCTCAGTAGGCTGCAGCTGCACAGGCTTGCCTTGAAGGCAGATGAGTTAGCACTGCCTCGCCTTAAAAACCTGCCTCGCTCACAGCTGTCTGCCTCATCTTGGAGTCTAACTTACTCCCTTGCTGTGGTTACTCTAGTGCCTTGCCTAGGTTCTGGTTTTGCTACTGTTTCTTGCTGGCATTCTTAGTGGCCTTCTTTTTCCTTGTGTGTGTGTGTTGTGTCCTTCTTGTTTGGCCCTAGTATTGGTCTTTTGGTATCCTGTTTGTCTGGTCCCTGCCTTGCCTTGTACTCTGTTTCAGCTTAGTCCTGTCCTTGTCTTGCCATAAGAACATAAGAAATTGCCATGCTGGGTCAGACCAAGGGTCCATCAAGCCCAGCATCCTGTTTCCAACAGAGGCCAAACCAGGCCATAAGAACCTGGCAAGTATCCAAACACTAAGAAGATCCCATGCTACTGATGCAATTAATAGCAATGGCTATTCCCTAAGTAAACTTGATTAATAGCCGTTAATGGACTTCTCCTCCAAGAACTTATCCAAACCTTTTTTTAAACCCAGCTACACGAACTGCACTAACCACATCCACTGGCAACGAATTCCAGAGCTTGTGCTTTGTTTAGTCCTGTTCTGGTCTTGTCTACTTGTTTGTCTGTCCTTTTGGTGTATTCCTTGTTCCTTATCTTCTGTGCCCTTCCGCCAGCTCTGCCTTATTGGGTGCCCTCCTGTATCCCTGTCTCAAGTGCACCTCCAGCTAAGTCCTGCTGGTCCCCAGAATCTGTGGGCTGAACCCAAGGGAGAGGTGACCAGTGAGGTAGAAGACCCTGCACTGCCCTGTTTTTGAGTTCTGTGCTGTTCCTTCCCAGGGGATTACCTCTGAACGTCCTGCACAACCATGGCAAGCTGAGTTGTATGGATGGAAGTGTAGAAAAATATTTTCAACGAAAGCTAACTGCGTGAACATGTTGTGGTTTGTGATGCCTTCTAAAGGAACAATAGAAAAGCCATTGTAGTATATCAGCTTTCATGACCACACAGGGTGACTATTTCAGATGGATTGATAAATGTACCATTTTGCATTAACTTTTCACTCTAAAATTTAAAAAAGCATATAAATGACCAAAAGATTTTCCATTTTTGTTGGTGAGAATTTTTCACAATTCTCCTTTTCCCTAGACAGTGTATTAATGGATGTTGGTATTTCCCCTGGGTTGTCTCTCGCTCTCTCTGTTCATGTATGGCTATATTAATACCTTCTACTCTCCCCAGTAGTTTGCTAATTGCTTGTAAGTTCTGCCAGAAAGATTGTATTCAATTAGCTCATGCTGCAAAGCCCAGCTGGCTTCTTGCGAGGCCAGCTGGGAGCACAGTAGGCATATAGTGCTATGCAACATCCTTGCCTTCTGTAGCTCTGAGCCTGACCCTAATCTTGAAAGCAAGAGTAAGGAGATGACCAGCCTACAGATGAGCCTACACAGTTACAGCCTTCTTTGCTAAGCATTTCCCCCCATAGACACAGCATGGGGAAGAAAGCTTTAGTGTAACAGGGGCTCTAATCGAATTGGATCCATGTCAGACACAAGTGATAGCAGCAGATTATTATTCGGTTGTTTGTTTGTCATGCATTTTGCAGAAGTTGGTAATACTAAGGCCTCTCTAGTTACACAAACAGCATGATTGGCATCAGTAAATGGGGGAAGGAGGTTAGGAGTGTTTAGAGGGTAAGGGGAGCTTCAGTTGCATAAGATGTGTTTTCCGTTGCTGGTCCCATTTTTTTTGGGACTTTCTTCCTGAACAAATCAGGTTAACTACATGCCCGAAGCAGTTCTGGAAACAATTAAAAGCCCGTCTTTTTATCATGGCTTTTGTGAAGCCTCTTTACCGCCTGTAATGTGCTGCCTCTCAGGTAGAGGTTTATGGAATGTCATTTTCAAGCTGCCATAGTGTTTGTCCCTTCTGTGAGCTTGGTAATTTTTAATTTTTTTTTTTAACAGTTGTGTATGTTTTATAATTGTTATCCTCCGTGCACGCAGGATACGTGCAGAATATGCATTTAAAAAAAATATAAATAAATAGCAAGGAAACTGTAAAGCATTAACAGCTTATTTAGTTGGGAGTCGAGGTACTGCACTGCGGATTCCTATCACAGCAAGCTGTGAGGACCCTGCAAAGAGGATCTGCCATACAACACTAGTCCTTTTCAATTCTAATAAGTAAAATATACTGTACATGTTCAGTTACTTTAAAGCAGAACTTAATTTACTATAACAAGTATAACCCCTTTTTCCTGAGGGTACACAACATTTATTTCTGGGGCTAACTCTTCTGCCACTTCCCCAAATCTTGTAGTCCCAAGGCGTGGGTCCTTTCTGTGGGGGGGCATTATGCAGAGCCGTAGCGTGCCTATGCCAATATGGCCTCTGCCATAGGTGCCGCTACCGAAAGGCGCCATAGCGCCGCCATATGGGGCCTCAGTAAGTGGAAAAGCAGCACGGCCCACTGGCCACATTGATGATTCTGGTGGAGCCGTGCTGCTTTTCCACTTATAGATGTCAGAATGGTGGGGGCCGGCTGTTGACAACGAGCAAAGCCACATTGGTGGCAGTGGTGACGGCACCCGATTTCCTTAATGCTGCGGTGCTACCACAATTCCCTCGCTCCCCCTTCCTGCTCCTGAAGAAGGGAAGGATCACAACCTTGCAGCACAGGCTGCTGCTTCTTCCTTGGGTGTTGACACCAGATGATGTCATTCAGGCACTGGGAGGGAGGACGCAACCTGCACTGCAATCCTTCAATACTTCAGGAGCCAAGGAGGGTGAGGGAGGGGATCACAGCAGCACCGTGGGGGTAAGCATCATTAAGGAAACCATGCGTTGGCCACCTCTGGTGGAGGGGACTGTGGGTGAGGTGTGGGAGGGTGAATAAGACTATTGGGGTCTGGGATGGGAGAAGCATCTGGAAAGCAAGACTACTGGGGAGTGGGGAGTCTGGGGGGAGAGGGGGCTGTGGAGTAAGACTTCTGGGGAGTAGGGTTTCTAGAATGGGAGAGGAGTCTGGAGAGAGAGACTGCTGGGGAGTGTGGGTTATGGAAGGGGAGAGGGGGCTGGGGAGTAAGACTGCTGGGGGGGTGGGGTGTCTGGGAGAGGGGAGCAAGACTGCTGGGGAGTTAGGGGTCTGAGAGGGTAGACAGGGCATGGGAGCAAGAGTGCTGGAGGGGGGGTCTGAGAGGGAAGAGGAAGTTGGGACCAAGAGTGCTGGAGAGTGGGGGAAAGGGAGCAAGACTGCTGGGGAGAGGTGTGGGAAGAAATGTGCTGGGTGTGGGAGGCTGTGGAAGAAGACTTCTGGAGAGTGGGGGTCTGAGAGGGGACTTTGGAGCAAGAGTACTGGGGAGTGGGGTCTAGGAGGGGAGAGAGGACTAATAAGCAAGTCTGCTGGGGGTGGGCGTATGAGAGTCTGTGTCCGTGTGTGCATGTGTATGAGAGCCAGAAGCCTGTGAGTATTGTATGAGACAGAGCAGGTCCTCTGGTGCGAAACAGTCACTGCAGTCCTTTCACTTACAGGGAGAGAGGGCTCCCAGGATTATTGATCTAGGGGAGTGGTTCTCAATCGGTGTGTCGCCACACGTCCTGGCACCCCGCTGATCCAGCTACTCCCCCTGCCCCAGCGAAATGGAACTCTTCCTCCACCCGGGCGGAGCGCAGCAGGAGAAACGGGAGCCAGTGGCACCACCATGGCCTCTTCTTCCCACCTTTGTGGCGTGGAAGAGGAAGTGGAGTGCAGCAGCCATGTGCGTGGGAAGAAGAGACCGTGTCAGGTAAAATGTGCGCAGCGCAGCGTTGGCCTGGAGCAAAGCGAGTACCCACAGCCCTCCCCGCGACCAATGGGACTCCTTTCTCGAGGCCACCAGGGCTGGAAGAGGAGGAGGCTGTTATTGCCGCTGGTTTGATAGGGAGAGAGTGACTGAGTGAGCATGTGTGTTTCATATCGTGTGTGTGTATGTGTGTAATTGTGTGATTGAGAACCAGTATGTGTGAGAGAGAGCATGTGTATATATGATTAAGAGCCTTTGTTAATGAGAGAGAGCATGTGAGTAAATGTGTGATTGAGAGTATGCATGTGTGACTGAGAACCAGTATGTGTGAGAGAGAGCATGTGTATATATGATTAAGAACATAAGAACATAAGAAAATGCCATACTGGGTCAGACCAAGGGTCCATCAAGCCCAGCATCCTGTTTCCAACAGTGGCCAATCCAGGCCATAAGAACCTTGCAAGTACCCAAAAACTAAGTCTATTCCATGTTACCATTGCTAATGGCAGTGGCTATTCTCTAAGTGAACTTAATAGCAAGTAATGGATTTCTCCTCCAAGAACTTATCCAATCCTTTTTTAAACACAGCTATACTAACTGCACTAACCACATCCTCTGGCAACAAATTCCAGAGTTTAATTGTGCGTTGAGTAAAAAAGTACTTTCTCCGATGTGCCCCATGCTAACTTCATGGAGTGCCCCCTAGTCTTTCTACTATCCGAAAGAGTAAATAACCGATTCACATCTACCCGTTCTAGATCTCTCATGATTTTAAACATCTCTATCATATCCCCCCTCAGCTGTCTCTTCTCCAAGCTGAAAAGTCCTAACCTCTTTAGTCTTTCCTCATAGGGGAGCTGTTCCATTCCCCTTAACATTTTGGTAGCCCTTCTCTGTACCTTCTCCATCGCAATTATATCTTTTTTGAGATGCGGCGACCAGAATTGTACACAGTATTCAAGGTGCGGTCTCACCATGGAGCGATACAGAGACATTATGATATTTTCCGTTTATTCACCATTCCCTTTCTAATAATTCCCAACATTCTGTTTGCTTTTTTGACTGCCGCAGCACACTGAATCGACAATTTCAATGTGTTATCGACTATGACGCCTAGATCTCTTTCTTGGGTTGTAGCACCTAATATGGAATCCAACATTGTGTAATTATAGCATGGGTTATTTTTCCCTATATGCATCACCTTGCACTTATCCACATTAAATTTCATCTGCCATTTGGATGCCCAATTTTCCAGTCTCATGAGGTCTTCCTGCAATTTATCACAATCTGCTTGTGATTTAACTACTCTGAACAATTTTGTGTCATCTGCAAATATGATTATCTTACTCGTCGTATTTCTTTTATAAATATATTGAAAAGTAAGGGTCCCAATACAGATCCCTGAGGCACTCCACTGTCCACTCCCTTCCACTGAGAAAATTGTCCATTTAATCCTACTCTCTGTTTCCTGTCTTTTAGCCAGTTTGCAATCCACGAAAGGACATCGCCACCTATCCCATGACTTTTTACTTTTCCTAGAAGCCTCTCATGAGGAACTTTGTCAAACGCCTTCTGAAAAGCCAAATATACTACATCTACCAGTTCACCTTTATCCACATATTTATTAACTCCTTCAAAAAAGTGAAGCAGATTTGTGAGGCAAGACTTGCCTTGGGTAAAGCCATGCTTTGTTCCATTAAACCATGTCTTTCTATATGTTCTGTGATTTTGATGTTTAGAACACTTTCCACTATTTTTCCAGGCACTGAAGTCAGGCTAACCGGTCTGTAGTTTCCCGGATCGCCCTTGGAGCCCTTTTTAAATATTGGAATTACATTTGCTATCCTCCAGTCTTTAGGTACAATGGATGATTTTAATGATAGGTTACAAATTTTTACTAATAGGTCTGAAATTTCATTTTTTAGTTCCTTCAGAATTCTGGAGTGTATACCATCCGGTCCAGGTGATTTACTACTCTTCAGTTTGTCAATCAGGTCTACCACATCTTCTAGGTTCACTGTGATTTGATTCAGTCCATCTGAATCATTGCCCATGAAAACCTTCTCCATTATGGGTACCTCCCCAACATCCTCTTCAGTAAACACTGAAGCAAAGAAATCATTTAATCTTTCTGCAATGGCCTTATCTTCTCTAAGTGCCCCTTTAACTCCTCGATCATCTAATGGTCCAACTGACTCCCTCACAGGCTTTCTGCTTCGGATATATTTAAAAAAGTTTTTACTGTGAGTTTTTGCCTCTACAGCCAACTTCTTTTCAAATTCTCTCTTAGCCTGTCTTATCAATGTCTTACATTTAACTTGCCAATGTTTATGCTTTATCCTATTTTCTTCTGTTGGTTCCTTCTTCCAATTTTTGAATGAAGATCTTTTGGCTAAAATAGCTTCTTTCACCTCCCCTTTTAACCATGCCGGTAATCGTTTTGCCTTCTTTCCACCTTTCTTAATGTGTGGAATACATCTGGACTGTGCTTCTAGAATGGTATTTTTTAACAATGACCACGCCTCTTGGACATTTTTTTTACTTTTGTAGCTGCTCCTTTCAGTTTTTTTCTAACAATTTTTCTCATTTTATCAAAGTTTCCCTTTTGAAAGTTTAGCACGAGAGCCTTGGATTTGCACACTGTTTATGAGAGAGAGAGTATGTGAGAGCATGTGAGTAAATGTGTGATTGAGAGCCTATGTAAGTGAGAGAGAGAGCTTGTATATGATTGAGAGAGAGGAGAAAGCTGTAAGCAAACACTCCCCCCCCCTCCTAATTCACACCAATCTCTGGGCACTTGGAATCGAACGTTTCCAGCTTTGGATAACAGAACATTTTTTTTATCCTTATTATTTTTAATTATTGGTTCTTTGTATCTGCTGTTTTGAAATATTTTATTGGTGTCTGGAAATGTTTTATATGAGTTTTTAATTACTGTATATTCCATTCATCAGCTGTTTTGAAATGTTCTTTTTATTAGTATGGTTTTACTGGTACTGATTTTATATTTCTTGCTTTATTTTATGAGGGCTGGTGCACCGCATACAGAGACTGGCTTGTTGCTGGTTTCCAGTTCAGTTTTGGTCTGCATGTCTCTTGTTTATACTTTATGATCTCTTTATTCTTTACTACGTGAGGGTCTGCACATGTGACTGAGGGAGGGATATCTGTTGGCGTGTAGTTTCTGTGTAGGGCTCTATAGCAGTCTGGCTTATTCCATTTTCCTAATAGAAGTATTGGAGTTTTAAGGCCTGGTGTAATATTTTCAGTGTTCCCTTTCTTAGGTAAGGTGGTTACTGTTTGAGTGCTGGAAGTTGGTGCTATTCTGGTCTGGGACGTTTACTATTATATAATTTATGTTTAGAGAGAGTACTCTTATTTTTCCCTTGTGTTATTCTTAACAATAAAAGTAATATGGGGAATTTTTTTTTTTTTTAATATTTCCGCTGTAGATGTCATGAGCAGTGTGTTGCGCATGTGAGAACCATCTGTCAGGTGTGTCCCGACCAAAAAAAAAAAGTTAGGATATGTGCCTCACCAGGGTTGGGCCAGGGACTCACTAGTCAAAATCCAAAAATCAACCAAATTCTAACAGGCAGGAAGTGTACCAAAAAGTATTTTCTCTTCACAAAAATGCCAAATTAGGTTGTTAGGCCCTAAGTCCGACAGGGAAACCTAAAAGATATCCTCACTTCTCAAAAGCTAAACCAAAATGACCACACTCTACACTGACCCAGCCATCCCCCCCTCCCCACCGCTTTTGAGGAGGTGCTGCGCAGAATGGTACGGCCCTCTAAGCTGGTTAACTAAAAGGCAGGTATTTAGGGCCATCTAGTGGAGACACAAGTATAGCAAGGGTTCTCCCACAAGGGAGAACCCTTGCGTGTGGGAGTGGCATTCTGCTATCCCTCTTCTCTTTCCAGGTTTCCACACACCTAACAACTTTACAATGTCTGTAAAAACAACAACAACAAAAAGAAGACTGCGTGCACTATTGTGTATGGAAGCCTTGAAAGTAGCCAGGTGTCATCTCTCAAATCTCAGCTCATGGCTGGTTGGCCTGCTGATATTGATACTAGGTCACAGACTAACAGACATTTGTCTTTACATAAGAAAACCTAAAGAGGGTATAAATCAGCTGCAGACCAGCACAGCTCTGGTTCATTTTTTTGACAGTAATGCCCTTATTATTTTATTTTATTTTTTTTAACATTTTCTGCCCCAGGCAGACGTAGGTTGCAAATGTGGATGTTTTACCTCTGTGCACTGGTTGCTCAAATATCTACGGATAAGCAGGCTAAAGCACAAACAAACAAAAATAGACTTCGTTTTTACAAAATTTGTCCTGCAGGACACCAAAAAAGGTCTTGCAGTAATAGAAGGCAGCAAAAGAGTTTCAGAATTATTTTCCAAATGCAAAATTTTAAAGCAATATGCCCTCCAAGCTAGCTAAAAGACATCGATACAAAGCTGCAAGTATCAGTTAATTATATTTAAGAAATTGGCAGGCCTGTTGGTTAGAACAGTGGATTGAGAACCAGGGAAACTTAAGGTTCAAATTCCACTTCCCCCACTGATACTCCTTGTAGGCTTGGGCAAGTTGTTTCATCTCCCATTGCCGCACATACCCACGCAGGAGTGAATTTTGAAAGCCCTAAGCGCACCAAAGCAGGGAGATATGCACTGAGGCTGGGCCTGGATGTGCCGCGCGGATTTTAAAAGAATCCTGTGTGCGTGCGTATCTCCTGGTACGTGCACGGAGGGGCGGGGCAGGGGCGTTCCGGGACTTTAACATGAAATGTGCGCATAAGTATTTATACGCACAGGTGCACGCCGGGGGTCCCCTGCCGCGTAACTTTACTACTGCTTTGGATGGCGTGTAAGAAATAAAATAAAACAATTATGCTAGTCAGTGGGGTTTTAAGCATTGGTGCTCACAGGGTAAAAGAGAGGTTATTTAACTAGGGGGGGTTAGGAAGGCCTATCCATTACCTGGGCGAACTGGGAACGAACTGGGAAAACTTTGATCCCCCCCCGACTAGAGCACCCCTTGACCCCCCTCACTCTACCCCTTCTCACCTTGATGGCCCTCTGGACCTCGAATCCTCCTACTTACATAAATCATGTTTGACATGTGAATTAATGTACTTAGTCACAGCTCTTGTAAATATTTCAATTTTGTACCCTGTATATAGTTACCTTATAGTCCTCTTGTTACGCCCTCTAATATCTCTTTACGAGTTACGCTATACATCCTACTGCTCTACTTTTCTTGTGTAATCTGGACGTTTTATGCTCCCCTCCCCCATCCCTGTTCATTGTACTTTGTTTCTAAGCTGTCAGTTATTATGTAAACTGGCATGATGTTTGCACACTAATGCCGGTATATAAAAGTTTTAAATAAATAAATAAATAGAAATTGTGTCTGTGTGCGTGTGTACTAAAATCCCCCCACTTACACAGTAGAGCCAGCATTTGCGTGCACATGCACGCGTCTGTATAAAATTGTGCGCACGTGTACACGCTTTTAGCCTATTATATACATGCGCACATATTTACACTAAATTATAAAATTCCCGTGCCCTTTGGCGCTGAGCCGGCATAAGTGCGTTCATGTGCACCTGCGCAGCTGTGTAAAAGTTACCATCCCTGATTGTAAGCTTTTTGAATACTTCTCACCATTGTACAGCAATGCCTATGTCCGGTAGCAGTATAAAAATAAGTAGTGTTTTTTTCTTTATTTGTGTGTACTTTTTTATACAAGTTAAATTTCCGAGCAATTTTTAACCATGTTTCAGATGCTGCTGTTTTTTTTTTTTCTTCAGCAGGCCTCTGACTTGCGAAAGCTTATCTGGGAGCTGAAGCGCAGGGAGCCTCAGGCCAGTGATTGTGCGCGCGCGCGCGTGTGTGTGTGTGTGTGTGTGCAAACATGTGTGGGTGTGTGAGTCATGAGGTAAGCAGTGGCTCATTCCTGGCCTAGGACAGATTTTGGAAAGAAGAGGGGGTGTGGTGCAGAACGCCTGCAGCTGTGCATTCCAGTATCAATAATTCCTCAGACCGTTTGCTTCATAAGCGGTGTTAAGTGCTGAGTTTTTTATTTTTCTTTGCCAGAAGAAACTTCTTTTCTTGAAGTGGCTATTTTACACTGAACATTAGTCATACAAATATATATATATATTTTTACCATATAAAAATAAATGTAAATGCTTCCAGCAGCTAGAGGATAAGATTTGGGGGTATTTAATTAAGAATTTTTTAAAATGTTTTTACAAGCCAGGCACTATTTCCAATGTCTGCTAAAGGCTTGCATGTCCGCCTTTGCTATTTAACTGTTTGATCCGTCCTGTCTGCATGGCATATTAAACTCTCCATTTCCATGTTTTATAAACAGCTCCTGGATGTTTCACCCAATTAAGCTGTAGAAAAGTTAGTGATTATATGGAGTCTAGGTACCACCTTATCACTAGAATCCTTGGAACAAACCTTTACCTCCATCGGGAGCTTGGTGGAATGCGTCCAATGCCCGTCAAATCCTTACACAGGATTTATACATACTCAGTCTGGGCCCATAAATCAGGTATGGCACAATGTGGACAGTTGAAATGCTTCGACAACCCTTACACACCCTCCCCTCCCTTTTCCAATTACAAGGGATCACGCAGCTTAACGTTGGATAAGTTTATTGGTTGGAATAAATAATGGCCGCAGCCCTCGAATACAATAACAGCAAAATATAATACATCAACAAGCTAACATAGCATAAATAACCCAACTTGTATAACTTTCTATAAGTTAATACTGAATTGGCTCTTGGTGACCAGCGCTACCCCTTGCAAGGAAGTGCTAAGCTTGAAAACCAGGCAGCTACCTGACCTGACCGTAAAAGTCAGAGTTGTTGGTTCTGAGTGCCTTGGCTCCCTCATCCTCTAGGCCGTCAAAGCCTCGAGGATCTGTGCGAGACCTGTTGGGCTGCTGGCCCCAGCCAAGGCCGCCTGCTTCAGCCCTCTGGGTGCCACAGGCCCCAGGGCTGACCCTACTGAACCATATGCGGGGATGTGACTAGGCTGGTCACCTGGCCACGGATCCCAGTAGCGGTACCGCTTACCGGGAAACCCCAAAGCCACGTACTAGGCTGCGGCCAAAAAGTGGTAAGATTGCCTCAATCGCATCCTGGATATCAGAATTGAAAATATCCCACCCAATATCAGAGAGGTGTGTACCATCTGGCCTGAATAAACCCAGGCTCTCGTCCAGGAGCTCGTGTTTAATACAGAAGCCATCGATAGTGGGCAAGAATTTAGTGATCCATTTATTAATTTTGTGTCTAACTTTATCAATAGCTCGGTGTGAGCGCTCCCCTCTCTAAAACCTTCGGGGGGCGGTAATATGGGACCAAAGAAGGACCAAGTGTGGGAGTAAAGAGCGAAAAGTTACTAAATCACCTTGAATTTTGCGAGTGAGCTCAGTGCTCTTAGTGATGGTAATGTCATTACCCCCAAGATGTATGATGATAGCGTCTGGGGGGGAATGAACCTTTAATAGCTCAATGACTGTTGGCAACAGCTGGTCCCACCGCATCCCTGATATACTTTACCAAAGCAGCAATACCCGCCGTGTAGCGAAGCCCAGGTGTTCTCCCTGTGGGTGCTGAAGGGCCCTCTTATGCCCCAACGCACAAAAGAGTGGCCTATAATCCAAATGACACACATTCGTGAACTGCGATCTGTTGACAGAGAAAAGAAGTGTTATGAAGTGCAGTTAAAATACGTGGGCGGCCTAACATAGCAAGAAAACCGTCCTGAGCGCCATCAGCCTATGGCCATTATCTCCCTGTCAGACAAACCCAAGCTTGCCGCCGTGGTTGTGGCCCCTATCCAGAAGGAGTGGGAAGAATAACCCCGTACTCCGACTCCTGCAGACTGCAGAGCCTTGTGGAGGACGCGAGTGAATTGCTAACGGGTTAGCGGATCCCGCTCAGCGTGTATCAGCAGTTGGCCAGCACACAAAGGGCGCAGACGCAAGTATAAGCTGGTACAAAGCACTGGACAAGTGTCTTCCCCCGGCCATTCATTGAGCGTAATGTCTGAACCGACACCGAATTGATCAGTCTTCGACCAACGGATACAGATGTGAAGTATTTTGCCCTCGAGCGTAGTGTGTTCTCTCAGCAAGCAAGCGGGGGAAGGCCTATTCGCAGAATGGGCCGTAAGCTCATTCACGAGTAAGGCAGCATAAAATGAGAGGGAAAAGGCACATTTAAATAAATTGGCTTCAAAGGTATCAGCACAGACGGCGTCCAGTGACCTGAAGATCTGTCTCAGGATGTCCAATGTTATGGGCCTCCTAATGTCCTTTGTCGTTGCCGCCTCCCTCCGCCAACCCATCATAGCTCTTTTGATCGGGAATAATGAGGCGCAGCTGGGAAAACCCAGTATTCTTGAAAAGAAGAGAAGGCCTGCTAGGCGGCTAGCTACTGCTGCTCTGGATTCACCCTCCCTCTTGCATTGTAGTATGTAACGCAATAGGGAGGACACAGAGATAGGCCACATGTCATTGTTAACATATTCAATGTCCATGAAGCTGCAGAAGTGCAGCAAGGCATTTCGATAAACCCGATGGGTATTCTCGGATAAGAATCCCAAGATTAAATTCCAAACTTCGGGGGGCCAAGATGCCACACCTCCTCGAGTGTGGGGGTAGGTAGAAGATCTGCTGTCGGGGTGTGGCATCGGAAAGCTGTCAGCTGTAATTGGAAGAGAGAATCAGCAATATAATTATGTACACCAGGGATGTGCTTAGCATGGCAGGTAATGTTAAAGTGCAAGCAGATGAGAACCAGCCACCGTATGAGGGCATTGGACTCAAATTCAACCGTTCAACAATCATTGCACGCAACAAATCAACAAACCTATCACTCTATCGTCCAGCAATCTTCGCCTTCACACACGCAACAACCATCGCACTCAACCACTTTACAACCCAACACAACCCCAACAGTGCTCGACAAGTTCGAGCCCACTTCCACACTAGAAATAGAGAATATCCTCAAGAAGATTAAACCATCCTCTCACCCATCAGACCATATTCCATCAAACACCCTGAGTCTGATCACCAACACCATAGCCAAACCTGTCACAGACATCATCAACTGCTCGCTCACCCAAGGCCATGTACCTAACCAACTCAAGTTAGCCATGCTCAAACCGCTCCTTAAAAAACCCAACCTTCCCACCTCAGACCCAGCTAACTTCAGACCCATAGCAAACCTCCCTATGATAGCCAAAACTATGGAGAAAGTTGTTAACAAACAACTCACAGAATTTCTTGAAGAAAACAACATCCTCACCCCAAACCAATTTGGTTTTCGTAAGACTAGGAACACCGAATCGTTATTAGCCACCCTATCAGACACTATTATCTTTAATCTAGAAAAAGGCCAACCTTGCCTCCTCGCTCTCCTCGATCTCTCATCAGCGTTTGACACAGTAAACCACCAGTGCCTCCTGCAACGACTAACGGACATAGGCATTACAGGAACAGCATTCAACTGGTTCAAATCATTTTTGGAAAACAGATCATACAAAGTCAAGATAAATAACAAAGAGTCTCACGCCATCGAATCCAAAAGGGGAGTACCGCAAGGATCATCCCTCTCCCCGACTCTCTTCAATATATATCTTCTCCCGCTCTGTCAATTACTCACCAACCTCAAGCTAACTCACTTTCTATATGCGGATGACATACAAATCCTCATCCCTATAGAAGACTCACTACACAAAGCTATGTCACACTGGAATAATTGTCTGTCAACTATCAACAATCTTCTCTCCAGCCTCAACCTTGTCCTAAACACAAACAAAACTGAAATTCTCATTATAGCACCGGAAAACTATGTCCCACCCACACCTCTTAATGCTAGCCAAAGCCAAGATACCTTTTCGCAACAAATAAAAGACCTGGGAGTCATCCTAGACAGTGGATTCAGCCTCAACAAATTCGTTAATAACACTACAAAAGAATGTTTCTTTAAACTACAAACCTTAAAGAAACTAAAACCACTCCTCCTATACAGAGACTTCCGCATGGTACTACAGGCCATCATACTCCCAAAACTGGACTACTGCAACTCCCTCCTTCTAGGCCTACCAGCATGCACCACAAAACCACTTCAGATGGTCCTTAATGCCTCAGCAAGAATCCTCTCAAATGCCAAAAAAAGAGATCATATTACCCCAATCCTTCTTCATCTCCTCTGGCTCCCGATTAAATTCAGGATCCAATTCAAATCCTTAATGATGATACATAAAGCTTTGCACAACATCGCACCGCTCAAGTTAACATTCCAAATTCAACTACACACATCTACAAAACCGACCAGAAGCGCTTATCAAAACAGACTAACCACCCAACCGGCTAAATCCTCGCTGAGGAAACGCGCTCTATCCACAGCGGGCCCTTCACTCTGGAACTCGCTTCCTCCAGACCTTCGCCTTGAACCATGCCACGCTACATTCAAAAAGAAACTTAAGACTTGGTTATTCAAACAAGCATTCCCATAGAACCAAGAGCAGGAAGATAATCAGTCACATATTTTCCGATTACCCCAGCATATTTCACATAACCTTGTTATTTAACCATGTTATTTTCTCATTAACCCTCATGTTATTTTACCAACTGCTATTGTATTTTATTTATTGTCATTTTTTATTGCCACTTTTCATTGATATTTATTGTTGTTTATTAATTATTTATTAATTGTTATTGCATTTATTTTCATTTATTAATTGTTATTTATTAATTGTTAGCATTGTTATATATATATATATTTTTTCTCTGTTTCTTGGATTAACTATGTTCATTGTAAACCGCTAACTTGAAGCGATAGTTACTGTTCATTGTAAACCGGGGTGATATGTATATTATACAGGAACCTCCGGTATATAAATCCTTAAATAAATAAATAAATAAATGTGCGAGCAGACAAGGCATTAATAATTTGGACCACAGCTAAATTGTCAGATCTGAAAACAATGTGCGGTCTACTTAGTAAAGGACCCCAAATTTCAAGAGCCACAATGATTGGAAACAATTCAAGAAAGGTAAGATCCTTGGCAATCTTGTGTTGTAACCAATGATGGGGCCATTGTTCAGCGCACCACACCCCCTGGAAATAGATGCCGAAGCCAATGCCTCCTGCCGCATCGGTAAATAGCTGTAGGTCATCATTAAGCCTGGGGGGGGTCCTGCCAAAATGAAACACCATTAAAATCCCTCAAGAATGTTTCCCAAATGAGTAAGTCATTTGGTCCTGTAATAAAAACTGCAGCTTTTCTGAGATAGTGTTTGAAGCCCTGGGATGCTTAAGCATACTATAGTTAAATGTATCCATCTATGCATTATTGACTCATTACAAAATATTCCTATTGCATGGAAATTTGCCAAACCATTTCTCTGCATTGTTCGAACGTGCATTATGGTTTCACTGGTCAGAGCCGCTTCTTCTGCATATTGCCTCATGGAAGATCCAGTTACATCAAATAATGCTCATGGGATGGCTCTCGACTAAAGGAAGTGTTGCCAAGAATTCAGAACGATTTCTCCAGCAGACCTGGTCTCCATATATCGATTCCTTACCACAAAAGGCCAAGAAGCCTTTTCCCAGCTTTAGGGTAACCTAATTGTGCTTGTGAACTTTGAAATTTCCTTGGCAGTCCAAAGAAGTATAGAGTAGGTGTGGCCTGCTTATTCCTTCTTGATTTTCTTGCATAGGAAGCAAGGGTGAGGGGGAGCCTCACCCAGTGCAAGATTTGCTTGCTCCCCATTGACATAAGAACATGAGAACATAAGAAATTGCCATGCTGGGTCAGACCAAGGGTCCATCAAGACCAGCATCCTGTTTCCAACAGAGGCCAAAACCAGGCCACAAGAACCTGGCAATTACCCAAACACTAAGAAGAACCCATGCTACTGATGCAATTAATAGCAGTAGTGATTCCCTAAGTAAAATTGATTAATAGCCATTAATGGACTTCTCCTCCAAGAACTTATCCAAACCTTTTTTGAACCCAGCTACACGAACTGCACTAACCACATCCTCTGGCAACAAATTCCAGAGCTTTATTGTGCGTTGAGTGAAAAAGAATTTTCTCCGATTAGTCTTAAATGTGTTACTTGCTAACTTCATGGAATGCCCCCTAGTCCTTCTATTATCTGAAAGTGTAAATAACCGAGTCACATCTACTCATTCAAGACCTCTCATGATCTTAAAGACCTCTATCATATCCCCCCTCAGCCGTCTCTTCTCCAAGCTGAACAGCCCTAACTTCTTCAGCCTTTCCTCAGTTGCTTGCACTAATGACTGACTGTGTTCTCTTTGTGGAATTATCTCCTCTTGTTTTTCCAGGGAGCTGTACATTTCAATGACTAATTTATAGCAGTAAAATGATTTAAAGATCAAAGTATACCCAGATTTCCATGTAGAGGCCGGTGATGCTTAAGCCCTGTCCACATTCCATCTCTTTGACCTTATCTCAAGTTGTAAAGAGGTTGGGTAGATAGTGAAGCTACAGCAAGCTGGAGGAGAAACTAAAAATAGCAGACCTGGGAAGTGTGTCTTGGCTGGCATTTCAGCTCCTCTTAGGAGCCCCAATCAGGAAGCATTTTCTCTCAAGCTGAGCCCATAGCCTAAATCCCCCGTTGATAAGAGTTCACCTCCCCTTCAGTCAGGGAAAGTTAAACATGCAGGCAGCTCTTATGCAGAGCAAAACAAAAACCATTATATAATGCTTTCTGTGATAGGACCCATGCTTTGTGAAATAGATGCCTTCTCTAAAAATTCAGAGAGAAATTTCCTACTGCCAGTTCTGCAAACTGAAATTAAATGCAAAGGATAGGAGGGAAAAGAATAATTTAATCTAAAAGCTATTACATAAAGTCTATACTATTTGTAAGTTAATAAATGATGAAACTCCTTGTTTTTTTCTTTTCCCAAGCTACAAAGCTTTTAACGTCGTCCCCCCCCATTCAGTTCAGGTTACTATGGCAATCGGTCGAATTCTGGAACCAACTTTGTTTCACTATAATTGCTTCGTAGTTTTGCATAAACAGCTGAACCCTGTTCCTCACTCCTCACATAGTCGTGATTTTTCCGAGCTGAAGCCCTGTGATGTAGCAGACAATCCCCCAACAGCAATGAAGCTGCACCATCTCCACTGTGACACCGTCTTTCACCATGCACCATGACCCTTGCTTGCAGCTCTCTCTCAGCTCTTCAGGCATTATGAGTCACGGCTCTTCCATCTTAAGGGACCTTGAAATACACTTGCAAAGGGTTGATTCACATGCAACTCCAATACATAAATCAGGTGGGTCACCACATTTAGATCCATGATTAGCACTGAAAAACAAACAAATCTGTTTTTCTTTTTTCCTAAGAAAAGGGCAGAAAAGATCAAACACATGCACCAAGTCATTTGCTTCTTGGTTTGACCTATTTACATCACCAGATCGGATATTTCAGTTAGTCTTCGAGTGCAGGACAGGCCTCTCCAGAAAGACTACTACAAAATAAGCTCTGATTACGCAGAGCCGACAAGGAGATAATAAAGCACAATTGTACTTTTGCTTTTTGGTGATTTTGTCATCTTTCAGGTGAGGTTTTCTGGTTTGGTTTTCTCTCTGTTCATCGATGGCATCCAAGTAATGTATTTATAGCACAGAACAAAGAACAGGATTCCATTTTAACAGATAAGCAGACAGAGAAATGAGACCAGACCCTCAGTTCCTTCCACTCATACCGCTACTGCCATGTCATGATTAGAAGAACTTTTTTGAAAGGGAATGAGTGCCAATAAAATAGTGGTTCTCAAATGGGGTCTCAGAACCAGTCAATGGGATCATGAGAAGGCAAGGGCTGCCACCTGCACAGACTTCTACTCCTCTTCTCTTTCCAGATATCCACTCTGACCTGCAATCAGCTGCAGCCATCGGTGTGCGCTTGTAGGCCCCACCCCCTGTTAGTGTCTTTTTGTGAGTGTGTGCTGCTTTGCAGGCCCCTTCTCCCCTCCTCCTACATGGGTTTCCTGTTAAAAGTTCAGTCTGTGAGCTCAGCAGACTCTCAGGCCTCAAGCTGACCGCTGCTTCCCTGTTTTGTGTGAGTAGGGGATGGGGAAATCCTGGGTGAAGGAAGGGAGAGAGAGTGAAGGTCTGCTATATCGTTTTTGTAGTCCGTAGCCGGAGACTTGTGAATTTTGGGGTCATATTGTCTAAAAGTTTGGAAAGTGCTGCAGTAGAGAATGCAGTAATAGTCTTTAATGACAGTGTCTTCCTAACCTCAAGCACCTGTGCTAGACCGGCACACCCCACCCCGGTGTGCCGGTCTAGCACAGGTGAGGCCATAAAGTTATTTATACTCCTCGGGGCAGGGACCCTGACTAACTCTTGCACCTCCTCTACTTCCCAAGGTGTGGATTCTCTGGGCTGGGAGAAGAAAGAAGGCGTCTCAGTTCCCGCTGTGAAAGGGGTGGTTTTCTTACACATTCCCTTGCGTTTCCCGCTGGGGAGGAGTTGTGAGTGCAGTGAGTGCAGAGATAAATACTCTGGAGCCACTTGGTTAGTGTCCAAAACAAAAAGCTTTAATGTTAAGCACTGATGGCGAGCGTCACAAAACTCAAACTGTAGCACCACAGAAATCTCTCTTCAGTTCCTTTACAGCCTCTATCTGTGCTGGAGTCACTTATAGCAGGGCAAGGGGGCACCCACTCTTCCTGGATTAAGGTAAAGTGGAACTCCCAGGTGGGCAGGGTCTTTAGGATGGCCAAACCCCCTTCCAGGCTGATAAAATTAGCAAAGTCTATGGCACAGAGAGTAAATCCTCTCTTTCTCTCCCCAGGGCGGTGAACACCGGATGGGCATCCCCAGTGATGTTACGTTCCTTTACTCACGGTTAGCAGATCTTCAGGATCTCCTTGATCTTGTGCAGTCTCTTTAGTACTCTCGCTGGATCCTCGATGGAGAGGACCCTCTTTGAAACAAGCAGTTCTCTTGCTTCTAGCAGGAAGGAAGGGCCTCAAAACCTTCCTTCTGGATCTTCTAACAAAAGTGTTCTTTCCCCAAAACCCTGACATTAACACCGGAGTTGTTCCTTGCAGCGGGTCACTGTCACCCCCTTCCTCACCCAGGTTATGGAGGGCAGGTCTTCCCTATCCCTGGGCATCCCAGACACAGGGCTCCCCCAATCCCTGTGCCCAAGAAAGGCCCAGGTGTCTCCTACCACGAAAAATCTCAAAACCCTCAAAACAACTTGAAGGGCTGTCCCATCCGGCTAGTGAGTAGACTGGAAGGAAAACCCTCCCGACCGTGATCAGGACCAACAGACTGGGCTGGCCTGCCTTTACTGACCGGGCCTGTAAAACAACAAAAGGTAAACTCCAAACACCTCTGCACTCTGTGCTAACAGAAAGGAACTGCCCCTAAATAGACTTCCAGGGGGACGGCCATTCCAGACTCCACAGGAGGAGGAGCTGCATTTGAATGGATCCTCCCTTTACTTTAACCTCCTCTCTCTAGCTGAAACAGGGACTCAACCAGGTCTTAATGGTGACGTGACTGTGGGGTCCGTCACATTTCTATTTATTAATATATTTATTTTTAAGGTACTGTTCAGGGTAAACATGGAGATGCACTCCTTACTGCATGAATTGTAATAGGGTTACATTACAGGTGGTCAGGATGTTATAAATAAGCCTTAGGGGGTTATTTACTAAAGTTTTCTTTCATTCTGTGCCTGTGGGAAAAATACTTAGTAAATAGTTTGAATTATTCAAACTTTCACATTTTCTGATGCTGTTCTTTAAGCTTGTTTGTCTAAGCCTCTTAAATTCCTCTCTGCTTTGCAGGCTTATCTTCTTTTTGACATTTTATTAATGTTTTAACAGACATTTACCATAAATGAGTTACGGAGGGTTAATGAACACTTGTAGCAATCTCCTGTCCATCCTCTGGGCATTGACTTCTGTCTTTGGGAGCATTTAAAATAAAAATACAAATTTACAATTAAAATCATAACTATCAAGGTTTATTTTCTTACCTGATTATGGTTTAAATATAATTTTATTTCAGATCTCCTTTTAATTCAGTTTGATTATTTTTAGAGACTTAAGTGCAAAGATGAGCGATCGTGTGTTCTTAGAACAATGCTGGTCTGAAATTTAGAAATGGATTTTGTTCCTCATGTGTTCAGTATTACGTCCTACTCTAGTTCTCTCTCTAAAACAATTAAATGCCTAATACCCAGCTACGAATCCCCTCCTTCAGATTGATTTTGCTCGCTGTACACCTATTTATATACAGTTTCTTTACTGAATTCTATACAAAGACAAACTATCCCTATACTACATTTATTTATTTATTTAAACATTCGTATTCTGCATAATCCAGAGCAGATTACAGTCAGTTTATAAGTAATGACAAAACAATACAGTGAAAGACCAACCAGAATAACCCAAAAATAAAATTCTGTTATAAAAATGATCTAGATCAACAAGAACCAAATGCCTGGGAGAAAAATAAACCTTTAACCTTCTTCCGAAAAGATAATTAGTTGGCTTCCTTCTCAAGCTCAGATGGGAGCCAGTTCCACGCCACAGGAGCTGCAATTGGCAAGGCCATGATATGACTTTCTTGGAGCCTGTGCTTATATTCGCTTATTACTTAGTACTGTTTTTTAGTACCACTATGACTCCACAACATCTGCAGCCTAGTTTTCATCCGAGACGGACGAGAGGCACTCTTTCACACACAACCTGCCCTTGCGCAGTCTGGCAGGTGTCAGACAGCAACTGAACAACCAGGGCCTCTTCAGCATTCTGTGTGCCAGCTTTTAAAGGCTCCCCTCAGAGGGTCAAGACCTCTGGCTGGCTAGGATAAGTCCTCAAAGTTCCCACAGACAGCCATACGAGACCCAAATGAAAAAATCCAAATCAGAGTGAGGGAAACCATAAACAAAGGGCTGGCTTTCAAGTTAGACAACTGTGGGGATTATTTTACATGCGCTCAAAAAACTGTCTTGTAAAATATGTTTCAGTAGACAAGGTGGATGATTGGGAGGTTCAGATTATTGGTCACGCCGACGGGCTTGCTGACACCTTTCATCTAAATTTAGTAGTAACTGCCATCCATATTCCTTTATCTTTGTTTGTGGTTTCCCTCACTTTGATTTAGAATAAGTCCCTCTACATTAAACAAAACCCTTGATTGGCTGAATCACTACATTCCGCATAAAATTCTCTTACACGCATGCCACACGATTCCATACAGTGAAATTACTTTACGTTTTGCTGTCACAGTTAAGATCTCCTCCATTAAAATAATTCAGCATTCTCCCCTCTGCTATTCCAATGTATTAAAGTTAAAATCAATAAAAACTGTTCATTCTGATTTTTAAAAATTTTACCTTAACAAAGCAAGTTTTTATAAGAGTTTACTGCAAGTTCTCTGCAACTCTCTACTCCTCAACTTACCTCTAAACACCATTCAACCTCTACAAATCCTGCAGAATGCAGCTGCAAGAATCCTCTCAGGTGCCAAAAAGCATGACCACATCACCCCAAACCTTATATCACTTCATTGGCTGCCAATAAAATACAGGATCGAATATAAAGTCCTTTCCATCCTTCATAAAATTATATATGAAGAACAGAAAAATTGGCTAAGCCCCTACATTCACATTCATATACCAAGTAGAAACCTGAGGTCAGCAAATAACGGTCTCCTAAAAACCACCACCAACGCACTCAAATCAACTCACCTCTCCTCAAAATAGAGCGATATCCCTTGGTAGCCCAAAACTTTGGAACTCCCTCCCGACTAAACTCAGAATTCAAGAAAAGCTAAAAACATTTAAAAAAGAGTTAAACACTTGGTTGTTCAACAAAGCATACCAAACCACCCAAAGAATCAACTAAACATCACCGCCCTCCAACACAACCTCATGATCAATTGAAAATCATCTCATCTATGCTTTACTAAAATAAGAAAGAACTCATTTATTGAGCCTAAGCATGGCTTTTTACTACTAAGCCTTATAACATGTTTGTTTTTACATCCCTTGTCACCCCCCTCTATCCCTTTAACCTACATCCTGATTTTTGTAAACTGTTATGATGGCGTTACGTTGACGTTTTGAATGACGGTATATAAAACTCATTAAATAAATAAATAAGTATAAATTGACTGATTACAAATATGAAATTATTACAAAATGAAGCAAAAATATGATTTCACCTCTTCCTGCTGATAATGGTTTCATGAACTTTACAGAACTGCTTTCACGGTTTTAACCCATTTCTGATCTTAAGAAAACTGAGTTGAAAATTTTTCTCTAAGCCACCTTTCATTTGTATTTCTCCCATAGGATTCTATATAACTTAAGTCTGGTACCACAATCAAATACTTTGAAAAACACAACATTTTAAAACAAAGCAGATGTCAAAACAGGCCTTGGGGGGGCCTGTGCCCCCTCATAGTTGGCTCAGACGCAGAGTCATGTCACTTCGGAGTCAACCCTTAAAAGGGGCAGCAGATACAGGGCCCGGAGGCATGGAAATCGCTGCCAGTCCATGATCCCCTGTGCCTTATAAGGAGGCTAGCTTGAACAGAGAAACACTGCTCCTGGACTAGACCTGTAAAAGGTTGAGGACTTTTGGCAGGTAATTATTCCCCCCTCTGGTCAACCTCTTTTTGTTCAGGAATGCCTGGCCTAGGTAGAAGCCTGTTTATATAATTGCTCTTCAGCCGTTTGCATAAAGTGGCTGCCATAGCCACAGAGGGAGAGCGAGAAGCAGTAGAGATAGGCAGGGCAAGGGGAGAGAGAGTGAGGAGAGGGAAGATACAGAGTGTAGCCAGAAATTACAGAGTTTTATAGCTTCTGCTGTGAAGGCCTACATGGGATGGGGTTCGGGAGGGCTAGCACAGTGCCCAGCCATGTTAACATTGGGCTCCTTTTCTTATTTTGAAAGTCTCTTCTTGCAATATTAATTCTTATTAGTGTAACCCTGGGTGGGATAGGACCCTGATACCGGACCTGAGGGCACATAGGAATAAAATAGACCCTATTTGCAAACAGTTCTCCATGGATAGCTCTTTATTTCTGAGGTCCAAAGCTCTCTAAGGGGGGGGGGGGGGGGGGGCGGCCAGAGCCATAGCTAGATTATGGCCGATATGGCTTCAGCCATAGGCGCCATGAAACAAGAGGCACCATCTCTCTCACAATTTATTTGAAGAGCTGCCTTCCCCTCCACCCAATACACAGCTTTTCGGCAAGAGCTGCCGTGCCTGCTTCAGAGCCCCTCCTGCAGTCAGAAGCAGGGCGCCCAATCTGATCACAAGAAGAAACATTGCACCCCCCCCCCCCCCCGGCCCCAGCAGTCAGAAGGTGCAGCCCGTGGAGTTGCAACAAACAGCATCAGCCTCCCACACTCCCCCACTAGCAGCACCGACCTCCCACCCCGGCAGTGAAGAAGAGTGCGGATTTTGAGGCTAAAAGCAGAATCAGCCTTCCACTCCCAGAAGAAGCCTGGCCGCGGAGCAGCCCTGGCTGAGACCCCCTAACCTCCTTTCTCACTTCAGCAGTCAGAAGGAGCGCGGCCTGAGAGAAGCATCAGCATCCCCCCCCCCCTCACCAGGAAGTTAGGAGCATGGCCTGTGGGCAGAAAGAACCAGCATCAGCCTCCTGCTCCTCCTCCTCCTCCTCTTCCTCACAATCATAAGAAGGAGCAGCAGGGCCCGGAGTCTAGAAGCAAAAAGGAAGAGTCTGGTGGCTGTCCGGGCTGAAGAAGGAGACTGCTGCGCTGCTGCCCTTTGTTCTTCCAGAGGGGAAAACAAGTGAAGGAACATGAGAGACAGAGCATATATGTGTATGACTGAGCATGAGACAGCGTTTGTGGGTGTGTTTGACTGAGCATGAGAGACCGCGTGTGAGTATATGATCGAGCATGAAGACAGCATATGTATGTGTATATATGAGTGAGCATGAAGACAACGTGTGTGTGTGTATATATGATCGAGCATGAAGACAACGTTTGTGTGTATATATGATCAAGCATGAAGACAACGTGTGTGTATATGACTGAGCAATAGAGACAGCGTGTGTGTGTATATATGATCGAGCATGAGACAGTGTGTGTGTGTACATATGATCGAGCATGAGAGACAGCATGTGTGTGTGTATATATGACCGAGCATGAGAGACAGCGTGTGTGTATATATAACTGAGCATGGAGTCAGCTTGTGTATGTGTGTATATGACTGAGCATGGAGTCAGCATGTGTATATATGACAGCATGAAGACAGTATGTGTATATATGACAGCATGAGAGACAGCGTGTGTGTATACATATGATTGAGCATGAGAGACAGCGTGTGTGTATATATGATTGAGCATGAGAGACAGCGTGTGTGTGTATATATGATTGACCATGAAGGCGGCATGTGTGTGTATATGACTGAACAGGAGTCTGCATGTGTATGTGTATATATGACTGAGCATGAGAGTCAGCATGTGTGTATATATATGACTGAGCATGAGAGACAGCATGTGTGTGTGTATATATATATGACTGAGCATGAGAGTCAGCATGTGAGTGTGTATATAAGATTGAGCATGAGAGACAGCATGTGTGTGTGTGTACATATGATTGAGCATGGAGTCAGCATGTGTACGTGTGTATATGACTGAGCATGGAGTCAGCATGTGTATGTGTATATATGACAGCATGAAGACAGCATGTGTATGTGTATATATGACTGAGCATGAGAGTCAGCGTGTGTGTGTATATATATATATATATGACTGAGCATGAGAGACTGTATGTATATATATGATTGAACATGAAGACAGCATGTATGTGTGTATATGACTGAACAGGAGTCAGCATGTGTATGTGTATATATGACTGAGCATGAGACAGCTTGTGTGTATATATGATCGAGCATGAGAGACAGCGTGTGTATGTGTATATATAATCGAGCATGAGAGACAGCGTGTATACGTGTGTATATGACTGAGCATGGAGTCAGCATGTGTACGTGTATATATGACAGCATGAGAGACAGCGTGTGTTTATACATATGATTGAGCATGAGAGACAGCGTGTGTGTGTGTATATGATTGACCATGAAGACGGCATGTATGTGTGTATATGACTGAACAGGAGTCTGCATGAGTATGTATATATATGACTGAGCATGAGAGACTGTGTATGTATATATATGATTGAGCATGAAGACAGCATGTGTATGTGTGTATATGACTGAACAGGAGTCAGCATGTGTATGTGTATATATGACTGAGCATGAGAGACAGCATGTGTGTGTGTGTGTATTTCATAGAAATAGAAATGTATTAATAAATAAATACATTTCTCTGGTGTTACATGACATGCAACATCTGGCTTCTTGGGCTTTCCAGTTGAGTTTTTGAACGAAGGCTCACGATGCCAGAATCCTACTGGTTCCAGTTGAACTGGAAGTCTAAAGAAGCAGGTGGAAACTGCTTGGTGAAAATAAAAATTGAAGCTCCCTGCATTTAATAGTCTCTCAGCTTGTGTTGCTGTATGTTGTGTTCAGGGTGAGGGTGCACTTTGTCACTTGACCATAGGTGCCAAATGACCTGGCTATGGCTCGGTGGGGAGCCTAGCTTCCAGCCCAGATTTCAATTAACCAAAATACCCAGCCATTTTACCAATTCCTTTAAACAGTACTGATAATCTCCACATTCTACAGCAGCAATAATCACATTGAGAGGCAATGTGGTTTCCTCCTCTTTTACTGATAGTTGATAAATTGTCTGAAGATTTTTTTTACAGCATTTAAAGGTGAATTTTCAAAAGTTGCGCATGTAAAAAGCACGAGTATATGCTATTTTAAAAATCTCAACATATCTTCTTTAAATCAGGGCTGGGATTAAATTTATACAAAAAGGGGTGTTCCAGGAGTGTTCTGGGGAGGGGACAACATTTACGTGACTAAGTTGCTATTTTAAAAGCAATTTATACATGTAAATGTGGCACCTTACTGGCATAATATTTACTTCTGCTTAATATCAGGAGTAAGTGATCATAAACATCTTAAAAGTGAAAAAATGACTGGGTACGCAGACTGGGCGAAATGAGGGGACTTCAGGTTAAAGAACCAAGAGGGTCTTTACAAGCTGCAGATGGACTGGGAAACTAGTAGACTAATTGGTAAAACTGGTTATTTCATTACCACACACATGTTATAAAATCCCCTGATGCATGTAAAAGCTGATTTAGGGAGGTTAATACATCTAAGTAAAATCTACTTGCATATCCCTTTAAAATTTGAAGTGCAAATACAAGTGTATATCGTTTGCGCATATTTATCCAGCTAAATTCTGACTTATCCAGCTAAGTAGCACCTTTGCTGTTAATTAGACAGACACATTTGAACTTATCCAGATAAGCAGTGGCACTTATCCAGCAATATTCCAATTTATCTGGCCAAGCAGCAGCAGGTGCTACTTAGCCGGATAAGTCTGAAAAGCGCTACCTGTCCATCTAAGTAGCACTTTTTGAGCTTATCAGGGTTAAGTAAGATAGGCAGATAAGTCTAACAGCTCTCCTTATCCGGTTATCAGATTTAGCCCTTTATGTAACTTTTTTTTTAGTTTTGTTTAGTTATCTGACTTAGCTGGTTAAGTAGCATTTTAAGACTTATCTGGCTAAGTATTGCTTTTTTTTTTTTTTTTAGATTTATTCGGCTATCTTACTAAGCTGGATAAGTCTGAAAAGAGCTACCTAGATAGACAAGTAGTCTATCTAAGTAGCTAAGTGGTGCTATTTAGCAGAATAAATCTGATCTTATCTGTGTAAATCTGAACTTACGCGGCTCGCAGTTTTTAATACATTAGTATGTATGCTCGCATTTGTACTCATATTTTATAACCTACACTTATCATTTGTGCACAGTTTATAAAATACCGTAGCAATTTTATTCGCGCTCATATACACGCAATTATGGGCGCTTGCAAGCAGTTTTGAAAGTTATCCTTCCTGGTTTTAAATAAATTTGATGAACAACAATGAAGAATAAAGATTAATAAATTAGTAGCCTTACTTTTCTAGTAAAGTCTCTAAATTTATGGAAGCCAATTCCTTAACAATTTACCTCCTCCTCCTGTCAATTATTCAATACCTTCAACCCCTTTCCTCTGGTAATGGACGGGAATCCATTCTTCAAAGATGACTCCTTTGTTCTTCAGGTTCTTCCTTAGGTAAAAGACACCTCTTCTCCCAATAGTTTAGAAACTGAGGGCACTCAGTCCCAACAGGAAAAAAATAGACTGACTCTAAAGGGGGAAAAACAAAATAAGAGTCAGGAAGGGTGGAAAACTTCCTTGTCTCCCAAATGAGAAGATACTCACTAAAAACTCAAACTTGAAACTCCTCTTCATTGGGTCACTGACTGATCTATCCACTGGAAGTGAGTTAGAGAGCATAGAAGGTCTAGGGGGCACTCCATGAAGTTAATAAGTAGCACATTTAAAACAAATCAGAGAGAATTCTTTTTCACTCAGTGCACAATTAAACTCTGGAATTCATTGCCAGATGATGTGTTTGACAGTTAGTGTAGCTGGGTTTAAAAAAGGTTTGGCTAATTTCCTGGAGAAGAAGTCCATAACCTGCTATTAATAGGGAATAGACACTACTTGTTGCTGACATTAGAGGCATGGGATCTATTTAATGTTTGGGTACTTGCCGGGTATTTGAGATTTGGATTGGCCAGTGTTGGAAACAGGATACTAGGCTTGATGGACCCTTGGTCTTGATCCAGCATGGCATATTTTATGTTCCTATATTCATCCAAATGTTCCCTGCCTCTTAGTCTAACCTTAGACAGGGACTTCCCAAAACCCCTGTGAAGGAGTACCAAGGCTCTCACAGAGAAGGTTTCCAAAAATGGATCAAAAAGAGTAAATAAGCCAAAATACGTTAGACAAAAGACAGACCCCAAGAGGGCAACTCAGGAGTCCTAACACTGACAAAATAACAGGAGACAAAAACTTCTGGCACTCTGAAAGGTTAACTAAAATAATCCACAGAAATCCAACTAAAAATTCACTGAGGTCTAACTGAAAATCCACCAAAAGTCCACACCCTAAGATGGTGGCAAGGGTTTATATACTGCTAGAGCACACCATCTGCAGCTCTCACTTGGGGAATCAAAATCGCAACCTCTCTTCACCAAATGTCTGCTAACCTCCCCAGCTAGATAATAGATTCCTTTTGGTAAGGAAACCCAAGGTTGCTTACATTAGTAACTACTCAGAACTACAGGCCTAATTCTGTGATTGGTCAAGTTATGACCACTGTGCCACGCCAAAGCAAGCTAAAATTTGTGAGAATTAGCTGGTCATCTTCTCAGGTGATCCATGATGACTGTGCATGGGATATCTTTGCATACATTAACCTGAGTCTAGATCCCTATCCCTTCTCCATTTTCTGTTTTGCAGGACTTCACTTCCCCATGCAGATCAAGTTAAAAACAAAGGGGGACGGGGAGGCGTCATGTTAATCACACGTTATTTTCCCTTATGCAGTCAGGAACTATGACACAGGGGATAGGTCCACAGTCCTGGTGCTTATGGGGGATGCAGATAGATCTGGTTTCCAGACTGCCCACAATGAATCAGGCATATTTTCTAACATTTGGGCTGAGAACCAGATTAATTTTGCATGGCTTGTATATAGCCAGATCTTTTGGCGGCTCTCAGGGGTCCATGGTTGTAGATCAATGCTTTCCAGCCTGGTCCTTGAGTCTCACTTAGCACAATGCTGCCCTGAATGTTCTTCGGGCATCCTTAACTGGTTTGGATTATAGGATTTCCTCTGATGCTTAGACGTGACGTATATTTGTATACATCAGTTTGGTTCTTAAACACAGTGCAGACACATAAATTGCATATCTATGCGTTAGGTCAGCCGTGAGAAAGCATTTTTGCTTCTGAGGCCTAAATAGGGGCCCAGTGAAGCAATGAAGGTCTCGGGGGAGAGTCTTTTCTCTCCCTTCAGAGTTCTAACCGAGGATCTGATGGGGGAACTCCTGGAGTTCTGGTTGAATAGTAGGGCAGTTACAGGTGAGAGGCCTGCGTGAGGCTTCCACGTGGCCTGTGGATGTGGCTTCTGGATGGAGATGACACGCCGTTGCCACTGTGGGCCGTACAGAGAAGCCACAGGGTCAGATTGCCAAGCCCTGCATAGAGTTATCCTGAAAACCAGTCCAACTAGGGAGAGCTGAGGATTAGTTTGAGCAACAGTGACCGAGGACTGCATTTACTTTTCTCCATTGTAAATGTGCGATATATAAATTTGTATACATTAGTGACCTGGTATATGCAAATATCTCTCCTATTTATTAGTTGTGGATATTCTGAAAACCATGTCAGGTTAGGTGAGACTCCAGGAACCGGCTGGGAAATTTACTGCCTAGGAAAAAGAGGGAGAGAGAATATCCCGCTGACTGTAAGAGTTTCTCAGTGGTGGTGAGCAGAGCACTGCAAGACATCTGGCAAATATTAGCAGTTTGTAATTGGGCAGGCTGGGTCTCCTTTAGTCTCAGAGGTGTGGATAGTGCTGACTTTAGCACAGCAGTGGGGCCGGCAGCAAATCCTTTCCCTTTTATATGTTGCTTCAGGAAAAGTTCCTAGTTTTTTACTCTCTCCTTGTACAATACCTTCTGGATATTTCATTTATTTTATGAACACTGGATATTTTATTTGTTTAAAGCCTTTAGTGTATATTTAAAAATTCAAACAAGAAAAGCTTCACATACTAAAAGGAAACCTACAACCTACCCTGCCCTTTTTACTTACTTAGAGGTTTCCTAATATACTGGTCCTTCGGGACTGGTGGATAGACCCCCAGCTATCTGAGTTCTCAGCAGATCCCTAAGGATTATGCAGGAAACATATTTGCATACATAGGAGGCGGTGTATGCAAATATACCTCATACATATTCATGGAGGATATCCTGAGAACTGGACTGCCTAGAGAAGGGGGTCCTTGTTTACATAACGAAACAACAGTTTAGCCAGTGGAAAAAGGTAGCAGCTTTAGGCAGCTTTAGCAGAGCTGGAGATGGTCAAGCTAGCTTGACCTTCACTCTCAAAAGTGAACATTTCCCAGCTCAGGGCTTCCCAAAGCTGTCCTGGTGATCCCACTGACAGTCAGATTTTTAGTATATCCACAATGGATATGCATGAGATAAATTTGCATTTATTGGGTCTCCAGTTTATGGAAATTTATCTCAAGCGTATTCATTGTGGATATCCCGAAAACATGGCTGGCGGTGGGATCTCAGGGACAATGCTGGGGAAGCCCTGTACTAGCTGATGCTCTGATAGCTGCAGCCACAATGTCCAATGTAGTTGTTTGCATGTTTTAGATTATAGCTGCCCTGTCTCCTCTTAACGAAGCCGGAAGTTTCTGCCTCTGCAGCTGCACGCATGGAAATCAGCTCTACCGATTTCTGCTCTAGCTTTGCTTAACGCTGCATCACAGACTCCTCTGCAAAGGCAGTAACTGGTTAGGGCAGCCAGCACCATGTTTCCTGTTACCATGACCATACCTCCTGCCTCAGCCCTATCTGCAACTAAAACAGTTTATCTTGTGGTAGGCAAAACTCCTCCTTTCACCTCAGAGGTTGGCGAAGCAATAGCTGGAGAGTTCAGCAATGCCACTCTTGCTGTGTCTATCCTTCAGGCTGCAGTAATGCATTGTACAGCTGTTGTCTTAGCTCTCATCCCTTCTCCCGTCAACACATCCACCTCCAGTACTGCAATAACACTACCTGTAAGAACTTATTTAGTGGTTGTCTGATACAGTAGCTGGTGGCTGTACTGGGGGGGTCAGTGGGGCAAGACTAGTCAGATGCACAGCCAAGGGGTAGGGAGGGCCTTTGTCAAGACCCATTTTGAAAGCTTTGGGTTGTGGGTCTTGCAGTCACTGAGGTGACCAGCTTGAATGTATTGCAAGGTAGTCTGTTTCCTCTGTACACTTACAAGGTCATCGTGTGTGGTATCAACTAGGAGAGCGTATTTTTGCAAATGTACCTTCTAGAGCAGGGGTGGGCAATTCCAGTCCTCGAGGGCCACAAACCTGTCGAGGTTTTAGGATATCCTAATGAATATGCATGACATAGATTTGCATACAACTGAGGCAGAGTGTGCATGCAAATCTCTCTCATGCATATTCATTAGGGATATCCTGAAAACCAGACTGGTTTGTGGCCCTCGAGGACCGGAACTGCCCACCCCTGTTCTAGAGGCTCCTAGATAAAGGGTGGTATATACCCAATGTTTTGCTGCTGGGAAACCTGTGTGCAGTAGGAGAGATCAAGTTACCCATGTCAGTCTCCCTAGGATACAAGGACCAGGCAATGCCCCATTGCCTATCAAATGGTAGGTGACCTGTAAGCTGCCTTTGTGATGGGAAGAGATAGAGGACTCCTTTCTTCATCCATTAGGAGGAGATTCTCTATACCATCTACTATAGCTCGCTGGAGGTAGGACAAAAAAAAAAATCTCATCTGCCACTCACATGCCTCCCTGTCTGCAGCCTTTATATCTATAGTTACTAAAGTCAACTCAGCAGTTGTGAAGCCCTTCATCTTAAACATTATCTGTTTGCAGGTTGTAACCCTGGACATTTGACTCCTTGTTTCTTGATCCTTGAGCCCTGGACATTTGCATTACTGGATACTGACACTGACATTCTTGAGGGTGATAACATGTACAGGTGCTGAGCTATGTTAGATATCAAATGTTAGAGGTTTATGGCGATGTTTATAAGAAAACCGATAAAAATGATCACAAACAAAACATTATCTGTGCCTCCAGAGGTCCCATAACACTTCCAGATATACTAGTGGAGACAGTATCTGTCATTTTGATGTCTCCCAGTTTCCATCGTTGAGGAGAGGGCAAGTCTTTCACAATTAATCACGCCATCTTGGGACAGTGAGGGACTCATGAAACTGAGGACTGAGGAGCAGTTCCCTTCCTGAATGGGGGGAAGTAGGTGGAGAGGATCAGATGGTAAGTCTGTAGGTATTGCAAAGCCTGCACACCAGGAGACTCCTGTCATCCCTCCACAAAAAGTTTTCCATTTCTTGGAGGAGACTGCATCAGAGAAGGATGTTAAAGTTGACTCTGGAGAAATGGTCTAGGCCATTCGCTGAGGCAAACTGGAATGGGTGAGCATGTCTGCCCTGGAAGTTTTATGATTCCACTTTTTTATTAATCACCAACAAACACAGAAGTAAAATATAAAGTACAGTCTTACCATTTGTGCCAATGAGTTATTCCCTATTATTTCCAAACAGTCAAACAACTAAGAATTTAAAATGGAGAGGTCAAAAGTGACAGTCATGCAACAATTCAGCCATATCTTGGTTGAATTGTTCTGAAAAATGGATCTGAGAAATTATCTAGTCATCAGGCAAAGCAAGTAGATACCACTTCCAAATATGACAGAAAGTAGCATATGCTTTTTCAAATTTCAGAATAGCTGTTTTATACTCCATATATACAAATCTGCATTTGGGTCTTCCAATTCATTAGATCAGGAGGTGTTTTAGTCAACCAAGCAAATAAAATACGTCTCTTTGCAACTGAAAAGGCCTTGACAAAAAATAACCTATGAAATTTTCTGACAAAAATGTTTGTCCAACTGATTTAACAAACATAACTCAGCAGAAAAAAATATTTTCTTGCCAGTTACCACACCCATGTCATAAGTTATGTTTTACCAAAAAGACTGAATTTTTGGACAAACCCATAAACAGTGGTATTAAATACCTCTGACAACGCAATTAAAACAACTATCAGATTGTACAGTTCCAGCCTTACTAACCCTTAGTGGTGAAAAAAATGTTTCTATGAAGAATACAAAATTATAACTCGCTTAATTCAACATTAACATAATTTTAAATACAGATGCATTATACTTACAAAGGGCAATTTTCTTGAAGTCTGAGCTAAGATCTCAGCTAGTGCCAGCATAATTCCTCGAGGCTTCAGGCTAAGAAAAAATTCATATAAACTCGAAACAGAGATAAACACCATGTTCAAACAGATCTAAAAAAATCAGATTTTGGTGTGTTAAACTGTGACACTTGTTGAGTACAAATTGTAGTTATGTAGTGTTGAATTTGACGATACACAAAAAAATCCTCATTTCCTGATAATTTAGAATCGTTTTGTTTTTAAACTATTTTTATTAATAGATTCTTCATTATTGATATTCCATCTTAAACTAATTTCTCATATATTGGATATAACAACTTAGGCTGAAATGAGGGATTGCTTACAGGTAGCAAAAAATGAAGAGACATGGAGAATAACTTAAAAATCTGTATATGCATGTCCATATATGTGAATATATGGGTGCACACAAATTTAATACTCTCTTTTATAACCTTTATAAGCATTTAAACTTGCGTTGCTTATGTATAAACCACATGCCACACAAGTTTGGACATCAGGATAAGTAGTGGCACTTATCCGGCTAAGTTCCGATTTAGCCAGCTAAGTAGTGGCAAAACTGCTACTTAGCTGGATAAGTCTGAAAAGCACTATATAAGTAGTGCTGTTTTCATATTGAAGTAAGATAGCCAGATAAGTCTGAAAAAAGCACTAATTAGATAAGTCTTAAAATGCCAGTTATCCTGCTAGGTCAGATAGCCAGATAAGTCTTTAAAAGTGCTACTTATCTGGCTAAATCAGATAGCTGGATAAGTAACACTTTTTAGACTTATCTGGCTATGTGACTTATCCGTCTAAGTAATGCTTTTTTCAGACTTATCCAGCTAACTTACTTAACCAGATAAGTCTGAAAAGTGGTACTTAGAGGAACAAATAGCACTTTTCAGACTCATCTGGCTAAGTAGCAGCTTTGTCACTACTTAGCCAAATAAATTGGAACTTATCTGGATAAATAGCAACATTTATCCTGATATCTCTGAACTTGTCCGTCTAAGTAATGACAAGGTGCTATTTAACTGGATAAGTCAGAATTTAGCCAGATAAGTGTGCGCAAATGATATACCTGCATATTGTTACTTCAAATTTTAAAGTGATATGTGAGTAGATTTTATACACATAACTTAAGATGCATTTACTCCCTGTAAATCGACTTTTACACATGCAAGTCAGGATTTTCTAACATGTATGTGGCAATGAAATTTCCAGTTTTACTAATCAGTTAATCAGCTTGCCCAGCCCATCTGCAGGTCCTAGAGACCCTCCTGGCTTTTCAGCCTGAAGTTTCCCCATTTCACCCAGACCCCCCCCCCCCCCCCACCTTGTAATTTTTGTAATCTTCCTTCAGCAGGTGAATGGGGCTCACTGTTCTTTAGTGAAGGAGTGCAAGATCCAAATAGATTCAGGCCAAAAATACCTCTACTGAAGCTAAATATCTAGGATCCCCTGGCAGGTTGAGCACAGTGAAACCCCCCCTTCTAAAAAAGGGACTATGACTAGGCAAGGAGGCCTCACTAGGGAGGCACAAAAATCTACATCTTTCCTTTTCTGTCTCATCTGATCTGAAACTAGCCACACCTTAAAATGTAAAATAGCTGGTTATAAGGGCATGAGTAACCAATTCCAGCTTTCCCAGGTGGGAAGAGGGCAAAAGGGATGGAGAACTCTATAGTTATTACATCTCTGGAAATAGAACTAGGGCATAAAGTGACAGACTGGGGGTTCCGGTTGTATACATGTGCAGATTTATTCATGGAGCCTGATGTATGTGTGTGTCTGTGGAGGTTTCAGAAATACCATATACTTATGTATGTGGAACTGCTATTTTTTTGTGTGTGCAACGTTTGAAAATTCATCCTACAGTTCTCAAAAATCTCCTCATTGAAGCCACAAGAAGATTACAGGTCACTTCAGGCATCAGCTTAACTCTATCCACATGTAAATTATATTTCAGGTTCAAGGGAGAAACAATTTCTTTCCAAATCAGTAAAATCATTTGTATCTGACAACCAATCCCCTAATAACCTAAGGAAGCATGCAGTATTATATAGTTTAAAATGTGGAAATCTCAAACCCACTTCCTTCCTAGGCAGGATCAACCTTCTATAGGTCAGATGGGGCTTTTTTCCCTACCAAACATATCTAGAACAAAGCTGGTTAAGAAGTTGGCTTTAGCAAAACATACAACAGCTTTGGTACAAATATTTTTCCAAGGCTATTCTCCCCCGAAGAGATAATGGAAAGCGTATCCAACTCTAAATTTTTGGTAAAACCTTGAATAATAGAATTTGTTTATACAATGCTGAAGGTGACTTAGTTATCTAAACACCTAAATATTTAATTGAGTCTCCAGTCCATCTAAATAGATAATTGTTCCAATTAGTCTCCTGTAACATCTAAGGCCCATGACTTAACTAAACTAAGTTTAAATTCCCAAAATTGCTCATAAGACATCAAGATCTTGAAGGCTATCATAAAAGAATGATTTGCCTCTGATAATAGCAAAACATATCAGCAAATGATTTAATAATAACTTCATTTATAGAGATACCTAGGACAATTTTCTTTATGTATAATGGGTTCCAAATCAAAATGAAGAGGAGACAAGGCATCCCTGCTTAGTTGTTACTCCTTTCCAGGTGAAAGGAAGAATTCAAGCATCCATTGACATTAACTTGTGTAATAGGGTTTGAATATAATACTTGTATAAAATCCATTATCAAGCCCTGAAAACCCATCTCTTTTCATGGAATATATCAAAAAGGCCCAGGAGACCCTATCACAGGCTGTTTCTGTGTCTAAACTGTACTTGCCTCTAATGCTGCATTCAGCTTTCTTACATTGAGGCTAGATTTCCAATCTTGTACAATCCTTACTTGGGTTGGTGAAATAATGGCAACATGTTTAATTATTTTCAATTATTTTGGTAAAGATTTTGTTTGACTCAACAAAGAAATGATCCTGGATTAGCTAAGTCTCGTCCTGGTTTAGGTACAATAGTAAATTTAGCTCCTTGCAAAGACTTAGATACTAGTTTTTGATTTATCATTTTAAGAAAAAGACATTGTAAAGCATGGGTGGCCAACTCCAGTCCTCAAGAGTCGCAAAATCAGATCTGATTTTTAGGTTATCCATGTACTACCTCTATTGTTTATCCATGTACTACCTCTATTGTATGCAAATCTATCTCCATGCATATTCACTGTGGATATCCTGAAAACCACGCCTGTATCCATGGCTCCTGAGGACTGGAATTGGCCACCCCTGAGATAAAGGTTCACTAGAATTCAATTTTGTATAAATCAACATTTAAGCCATCTGGGCCTGGAGATTTGAACGGAGGGAGAGATCCAATCACCTGTATAGTTTATTGTCAAGAATCTGGAGCATTGAGTTTTTGTAAATGGAACTGAGACAGCTGAGTACTAAATATTTCATTTGCATCCTTAATTGGAATAAATTTAGAATCTGATTGTGTTCTAAGTAGCTGCACCAAAAGCTTCCTGGATTTATCACCAGATAGAAAAAAAACCATTTTAAATTTTGCAAGGATTGTGCTCTTTGTTGCAACATATTGTTTAATAAATACGATATCTCAATAAATGTTTCCTTGTCAGCTCCAAATTACCTTCGGTCCTTTCTCTTTTACGTAGAATTGGAAACAAATCTCTGATTTCTTTGCTAAATTTCTTCCTTCTGATAATAATGTAACTCATTTGCAAGCTACGTTTCCCAAGAAAGAATGGACTTATTTATATGTTGTGAATTATGATGATTATAATCCTCCCATTTTTTAATAATAAAACCTTTAAAATCTTTGTCCATATCAAACCACAAAAGAATTCTCCAAAATGTATCCCTAAAAAGTTTCAATAACATACGTTTCAGTAACACAGGTAATAGGTGAGTGGTCCAAAATAATTAGGGCTTCAATATTTACCACTCTGACTTTAGGGGAAAACATTAAAAAAATTAGTATGTAATCTGTACGAAATTGTATTGTGTGTATGCTCTTATTTGGTAAGTAAAATCTCTGTTCATCAGGTTACGTAATCTCCTTACATCTAATAATTCTAGTTGCTTACACAGGAAAAAAAATACCTTTATCTAACCCCACAGGTCTTTGTGGAGAACTAGGATTTGTGGAGAACTAGGATTTGTCTAAACTGATGCCAAAAACACAATTATAATTGTAGGGTATTGTTCTAAGGATAAAATTGTGGAAACAATTTCTGTCAAAAAAAAAAAAAAAAGGAATGGGAATAAATATTAGGTGCATTTATTGAGGCCAATATGGCTGACCTACTACAGAGAAGGAGTATTACAAATCTGCATCCCATATCAAGAATAGATCTTTTAAATTGGAAAGCAAGACTTTTGTGCAACAAAATTTCTATGCCACAACTTTTAGAATTGACTGAGGCAAAAAAAATCTTGAGACTCATTTACGCCTTAATTTAATATGTTCCAAAACAGATGAGTTGCTTGCAAAAACCGATGAGATGTTCCCAACGTTCATCGGTATATAAAAAACGCTAAACAAACAAACAAACAAATAAATAAATAATGCTAACTTTGCTGTCAGTTCCCCAGATAAGATAAGTTTTTCCTTTTTATTGGAGTATTAAGACTGGCCACATTCCAAGTGACTTATTCAAGGTGGGTCACCATCCCTCAATAACCATATCAAAGGTAAAGAAAAAAAATGGTATATTTAACCTACCTGCTGCTTCCCTGCTCAAGCAGCAGCAAACCTAGAAACATATTTCACAACAATACTAGTCTGAGGTAGCTATCCCAGTATGTCATTATTCTCTCCCATTCATGCTTCCAATCCCTCCCCACAACCCCTTCCAGACCACCCCATCCAACAACCTGCAAACCCCCAAATCAATAGGAAACTTCAACCAAAAGCAACAAATGCATTTCTGAGACGAACGTCCAGAACGACTCACGAGTCCAGTTAACTAAGCATCCGGGTGTCAGTTAACACAATGTAAAAGAGAGGCAAAATTAGCAAAAAATAAAATAATGTCCTCCATGTCTACATGGTAATGAGATTATTTCAAATTATCGCCAAGAGATTGACCTTGAGTCTCCTATCAAGATACTTTTTCAGCAGCATAGCATTCAGTATTGCTCTCACACCAGAACTATCTAACTGATGTTGCAATTCTCTTCCAGTTCCAAGAAAAGTATAATGTCAACTACAGTGTTCAGAGATAATGTGAACAGAAAATGTCTCTCAGTCACCTTTCTTGTAAAAGAATAAAGTTTGGTGGCTTATTATGTACACATCTTATTATCCACCAAGATTTCTAAACACATCTTGATGAGGGTGTACAAAAGAGTTTGCATTTGCTGCAGAATAAAAAAACGTGGTTTGTCCATTGTGCCACATTTTCAGTTGGGCTGGATATTGCAAGGAGAATTTAGTCTTCTTATTGAACAAGTTCAGAACAAAGAGGAGTAAAATCCCTTCACTTGGCTGAAATTTTATTAGAGAAATCCTGGAAGACCAACACTTTTTGCCTTGAAAATTCAGCTCTTCCTTCCTGTTTGCTTAAAGTATGATCTCTTTATAATTAAGAAAGCATGCTATCACCACATGAAGTTTGTTTTGTCCATGAGGCCTAGCTCATAAATATCTACGCATGCACATTGGCATTCAAAGCGATGACAATGTTACAAGATCATACATAAAATCAACAAGGATAACATCATAGCAGACATCAAAACAACCATTTCTGGTATATTTAACTCTATAGCAAGCCGACTTTCTAATGTGCTCACTTAAGGCCTGATTTTAAAAAGCATTTACATGCTTAAAATTGGGTTTTACACTTGTAAATGCATTTTACCTATATAAGTGGGCTTTTGAAAATTGCTACAATATATGCCATTGAATTGTCCATAGAATATTCACATGTAATTGGCTTTTTAAAAAACTGCCATGATAGTATGTTACATTTACATGTGTAACTCCTTTAAAAATTATCTCCTTAGATAGTAACTTTAAAACCTGTGTGTCCATGTACTCTGGAATTTTATATCCTGTGTGCAGCAATGTGCACATTTTATAAAATAGGCCTGGCGCTTGTATGTGTACTCCTAATTTTAAGCATGTACAAGCACAGCAGGGATATGTCAGCATTTCCACACACAAGTGAGGGAATTTTATAACATGCATGTATCCAGGAAATCACCAGTTTGATCAGTTCGTCCACCAGTTGGTCCAGTGTTGAGCTAAGTCCTCAAAACCCCCCCTGGTTCAATAGCCTGCGCTCCCCACAGTTAACCCAGACTCCCTCAAGCAGTTCATATATGGCCAGAAATAGTTTTATTCAGACAAAACTCATCTATAGCAGAAGTAAATTTGCGCTGAAATATACCTGGACGTGCGCCCATGCATGTAGTTACATAACCGCATATCTCTTGGCCCCGCCCAGGAATGCCCATGCCCCGCCCACATCCCGCCCCTTTTTTCCGTGATGCGAGATGTGCTTGCATCGGTACTTGTATGCATATGTGGCAGGTTTGTAAAATTGCATCTAGATGCATGTGCATCGCCTGGTTTTGGCACACGAAAATTCACTTTAATTCTGAATCAGCCACATTTTCATCTATGCTGACAAAGCTCAAATTGTTGTGATGTGTTCAAGATCATCAATTTTATCATTTATTTCACTGTTTTGTGTCATAGGTCTTCACTCTTGGACTTTTAGTTCTTTTATGTCCTCTTCCCCAGCAGAAATGCTGTTCCACCAAGTCACTGCGCTTGCCCACATCGTCAAACAATGCATTAAGCACTCCAAACTGTGCATGAATTTATCAAAGTCAATTTTTCGTGCTACAGCTACCGGTTTGGTGACCTTTGCAGTTAGGGTCTCATCCAGTTGTCATCATTGGCCATCTTTATTTCATCCAGCTGCAGCTTATCTTTGTCTTGCTTCACGTTCCTTGTGATCATCACAGCCTTTATTTATGTATTTTTTTAAAGAGTTTTGTGGTGTTCATGAATAATTTAAATGTACTGGCACTATTGTCCAGAGAAAAGTTTTCTGGAGGTCAATGCAGCAAACACAGTAGGGATGATGCTTGGAGCGCAGCAGCAGCAGCGTAACTGTTCAGACTCCCAGCATCATGTGCAGGGCCAGTGCAAGAGTATCTGGTGCCCCAGGCAAACCTCCGTTCTTGCACCCCTTTTCTCTTAGCTTTACGTATTGGCAGCAGTGGCTCCAGCACAGTGCTCCCTTCTTTAACAGTATTGGCTCTGGCCTAGCACTCCCCTGTGCCTTCTGCTGGCTGGATTTTGCTGCCCCCAACATTTTGGCGCGCTAGGCGACTGCCTGGTCTGCCTAATGTGAGCACCGTCCCTGATCACATAACTCTGCTCTGGAGGTTTTCCATTCATAAGTAGTCCTCCAAGTAAAGTCTTGGCAATTTCTCTCACAGAGGAAGGTGGTTCACATAGGCGCACAGTCCGTGGCTGTGTAAGGAGTATTTCCAGAGGCTCCAGGTGCTCACTTTTTTTTTTTTGTAAGGGAGGGAAATGCTAAGAGTTTTCTCTAGAAAACCCATACAACCGGCACATGAAGTCAATTGGCTGCTATGGTAGTATGATGGTGGTTTCTTCGGTTACCTCATGTCTATATCTTTGCTGACACTTAGCAGCCTGAGATGCTGTATGAAGTTAGCATGGGGCACATTTAAAACTAATCGGAGAAAGTTCTTTTTCACTCAACGCACAATTAAACTCTGGAATTTGTTGCCAGAGGATGTGGTTAGTGCAGTTAGTATAGCTGTGTTTAAAAAAGGATTGGATAAATTCTTGGATGAGAAGTCCATTACCTGCTATTAATTAAGTTGACTTAGAGAATAGCCACTGCTATTACTAGCAACAGTAGCATGAAATAGACTTAGTTTTTGGGTACTTGCCAGGTTCTTATGGCCTGGATTGGCCACTGTTGGAAACAGGATGCTGTGCTTGATGGACCCTTGGTCTGACCCAGTATGGCATGCTCTTATGAGAAAATAATCATCCTGAGGCAACAGTTGCACATCTAGATCTGAGAGTGAAGTCAGGTTCTCCAATTCATAAAACATTTTTTTTTTTTTTTTTACTGACAATCTGCCAGATTTATACTGATATCCTAACTTTTTTACTGACACACATTTTACTGTTGGCATTTTTTGCACAGCTGGACTTACTATGCTGCGTCACCTCTTTATGCATTGTGGGGGTTCCCTGTCTCTGTATCAGGAGTCTTTGGGAATAAGTTTCAGCCAATGGACTGCCACAGCAGGTTCCTCCCAAACATGTTATGAGATTCCTTCAGTCAGGTAGGCCTGTTCCTATTTGTCATAGCTTAACTCAGTTCTCTGACTGGGCTAAGACTGACCGGATCAGCAATAGTATGTTTTTTGTTCCCTGTTTAATGTAACTTTATCATCTATACAGTTGTTAAATGGTTTCCCCCTGTTCAGTTGTAAACCGGTACGATAAGACTTGGTCTTGAGCATCGGTATATTAAAAGAACTTAAATAAATAAATAATAAATAGTAGCAAACACAGCTGCTGAGGTGTGAATGATTTCTAAAGCTTTTTGGACTCTTGCTTCTTTTTAGCCACCAATTGCTGCTGCAGAAGCCATTCTTGCCTCCTGTGGTACTGCATCTATTGGCAGTCAGATGTACTCTACTCAGAAGGCCAAGAGGCTCATGTGCAGGAGCAGATTGCAGGAAAATATCAGCCTGGGGAATTTTTTTTCAAAACCAGCCCACTGACTCCCTTGTGCATTTTCCTTGGTGCCTGGAGCCTGGTAGAATTGAGCCAAAAAAAATCTCCAACATAAATTTCATATTTTGTCTAAATAACTAAGTAGTATAACATATCCTAGACCAGGGGTGAGCAAACAGAGCTGCGGGTCCTCATCCATCCATGCAATCGGTAGCCATCCACCCCCAAGTCTGGTTACATCTCTTATTATTATATCTTTGATTCCTGGTGTGGTATTAACATCTCTTGCCAATCAATCAGATCTTGATCCAGTTGCTAAATAATATGACAACCACACTGCTAGCCAGTGTGAGACACACACAGTCTCTCAGACACACACACCCCCACACACTTTCAGATACTCACTTTTGGCCCGATTTTAAAAGGGCCATGCACGTAATAAATGGGGGTTACGCATTCGGCTGGGCCTTTTGCATGCCATGCGCATTTAGAACGGGCCTGGCCACGTGCATAACCCCTGTTACGCGCCGAAGTGCCGGGTCCTGCAAAAGGGGCGGGCCGGGGATTGTGTTCTGGGTGGGGAGGGGCAGGGCGTGGGCCAAGAATGCGCCATTAGCTGCTGTCCCGGGGAAGCGTGCGCCGATAGCCGGCCAGCGCGCAGAGATTACTTCTGCTTCCGGGGAGCAGTAAGTATTAAAATAAAAAAAATTAGGGCTAGGTAGGGTTAGGTTAGGGGTCAGGGAGGAGAGAGGTAGGAAGGGTAAGGTTAGGGATAGGAAAGTTCCCTCCCAGTCCTCTCCTTAATTGGAGCGAACTGGGGGAGGCCCAATTGCATGTGCGCATGGCCATTGGATTTTATAATATGCGCACGCTGGCGCATAAAAATCGGCACGTCCATGTGCACATGCCGGGAACTGCGTGCACAAGGACATGCGCATGAGGGTCTTAAAACTGATCCCTTTGTGTCTGAGAGTGTGTGTGGGTGTCTCCCTGACACAAACACACACACACACTCTTGCTGTCAGTGTATGGGTGTGTCATAGGGAAAGAGTGTGTATGGGTGTCTCTGTGTCAGGGAGAAAGACTCTCTCTCTCTCTCTGGATGGAAAACTGACCAGAGGCATTTAAGAGTTCTGCACCAGATAAGCTTAAGAATAGATAATTAATCTAACTTTCTTCTAAATGTTTTCCTGGTTTTTCTCACTGTGGATTGGGACTGTTCTTCTGGTGGCAAGATTGGTGTTTTTCAGTAGAGGTTTTAGTTTTCTGCTGTGCTGTAAGCTATATGTGTGGTTAGTTGAATTAAGCTAAACAAAAACAAAAAAACCCAAAACCTCCTGTTCGGACATTGGTTTTCCTGCTGTCCTTTCTCTGGGTTACTGCTTGAATTTAGTGTTTGCTAGCTAGGTGAAAATATATTTGCTATTTAATATTTTAAAATCCAAATCTGTGATTCACTGGGGTGCTCAGAAAACTGGTTTAAACTAGATAATTGGGGGAGGGTTGAGCTAGAGCTACCTGGCTGGGGGGTAGTATTCCTAAACACATGATGTCCTGGATGGAAGACTGACCAGAGGCAGTTTACAAGAGTTCTGTATCAGATAAGCTCAAGAATACATAATCTAACTGTTTAGTAATCTCAACTGTTGAGTTCACTCTCTCCCTACCCCTCTACCCACCCACCCCTGGATTTACTTTTCTTATATAGTCTTCTACTCCTAGTTAATTAGCTTCAGTTATTTCTACCATTACATAGTATTTCCTTACAGCTCAGATAATAAAAACTTAAACTGTCTTCCTATTATTCTTTACTAGCTAACATAAATACTTTTAGTCTTCACTTCAAATACCTAATAAAAATCCTTGCTAGAGCCTAAGTTTTACCTTACCTTATTTAGTTGATTTAAGGAATTAGTGATAAATTAATAAAATGCCTTTCATTCAGTGCAATAATTGTGGAGCTTATGTCCCAAGACCTATCATTTGGAGAATCAAAGGTTGTCCCTTTTGCCTTCAGCTGTCTGCAATTAAAATGAAGCTGATTCATCTAAGGGATGAATTGTCTAGGTTTTAATTAAACTCCTCTTCCTTGAACCATGCAGTATCTCTCGTCCATCTTCCACAGGGATTGCAGAAACGCAGGAAAAAATGGTTTACAGTGGGCTCTGGTAGAACAAGACATGTGACAGACAGACACCCACCTTCCCCAACTTTTCAGCATCCTGTGCATCAACCCCCACTCCCACAGAGATGTCAGACATCCAGGATTCAAAAACCCAGGAACAATTGGATAACAATGGGCTCTGGCAGAATAAGGCCTGTGATACACACCCACTCTCCCCACTGTTATCCCTACATAATGGTTTTTCTGCATTGGAGAATGAAGAAACCTCAGCAATAGATATGGAAGTGATTTCTAAAAGTGAAGTCACCCAATACACCCAGAAGCCCTGCAACAGAACAAATTGTCATAAAAGAAAGCTGCTTCTGCTAGAAGACTCTATCATTAGAGAAACCAAATTAGGAGCACTTTTTGATGGTGACATAAGAGTTAAATGCATTCCAGGATCCTCAGCTAGTAAAAATGCAAACCAGATAGTCCAAGTCATTGAAGAAGAAAGTAGGAATTTTGATATCCGTGTTATCATCTATCTGGGGACCAATGACCTCAATAGAAATGGTATCCATGAAGTACAAGAAGATTTCCAAAATCTAGGCAAGATAAGACACACTGCAAAGACTATTGCTTTTTCAGAAGTAATACCTGTTCATGGAAAGGGAAATGAGAAGCTATGCCATATAGATCATTTCAATTCCTGGCTCAGAACCTGGTGTACTGAAAATGGTTTTGGATACATTGGAGGCTGGGATCATGTATGAGCAGTAAAAGGTTTATATGGTAAGGATGGCCTACATTTGTCTCTAGCAGGACTGAGGATTCTAAGTAAGAAATTCAGAGCATATTAGACATTTAAACTAAAGAATGGGGGTGGCAGGAGATGGCTAATGAAATGGGCATGCCACGCCCAAGCAAATAAAGATGTATTACTTACAACAATAACCCTCATACGGGAGCCCACTCTTAGTGCATAAGATGTGTATATTTTCTTTTTCACTTTAAATCCATGGGATTTTTAGCCCAATCCAAAGTGAATAGCTCACCATATATATTAAATAATCATTGGGTTTATTTGCAGTAGTGAACCCTAACCGTTTTTTCTTCTTCTTTTTCTTTTACTCTTTTTTTTTCCTGATTTCTTATAATTCACAATTTTCTCTTATTTATAGAGTTCATACTTCAATTGATTTTTTATGTTCTTCACACAAAACTTTTCACTGAAAAATATATCCACAGATAACAAAAAACACTTATCGTGATGTTGAATCGTATTGCAACTCCATATGTCCTTCTTAAAACGCCCAGTTCTGTGCCACAGTTTCGAACTTGAATTGCTTTCACCACAGCGCCCAACACAGCATGTGTTTCGTTTAAAGAACTCATCAGGGGCTCGTCTGCAAATCAAATTTTACTCTGCGGATAAACTTCCTCTTGGCGTTTCTGGTATACTTCAAAAAATGGAGCCGCCCAAATAGGAAATAGGAGTGGTGCCGAGAGCAATGGTGGTCCCACTTCACAAGAATGGGAGTAGAGAGGAGACTAGAAATTACAGGCTGGTTAGCCTCACCTCAGTGGCGGGAAAATTAATGCAGTCTCTGCTGAAGGAAAGGTTAGTGAACTGTCTACAATCCAAGACAGCATGGATTCACAAGGGGAAGGTCCTGTGAGACGAATCTGATTTTTTTGATTGAGTGACTAGAGAATTGGTTCAGGGAAGAGCTTGTGATGTGATTTACTTGGATTTTAGTAAAGCTTTTGATACGGTCCCACATAGAAGACTCGTGAATAAAATGAGAAGCTTGGGAGTGAGCACCAAGGTGGTGGTGTGGATTACAAACTGGTTGAAGGATAGAAGATAGTGAGTGATGGTAAATGGAACCTGCTCTGTACAGAAAACTGTTAAGTGAAGTGCCACAAGGATCGGTCTTGGAACCGGTTCTGTTCAATATCTTTGTGGGCGACATTGTGGAAGGGATAGAAGGTAAAGTTTGTTTATTTGCAGATGATACTAAGATCTGCAACAGAGTGGACACGCCGGAAGGAGTAGAGAGAATGAGACGTGATTTAAGGAAGCTTGAACAGTGGGTGAAGATATGGCAGCTGGAATTCAATGCCAAGAAGTGCAGAGTCATGCATCTGGTGTGGCAATCCAAAAGAGCTGTATCTGATGGGGGGGGGGGGGGTGAAGGGCTGTTCTGCACGGAATAAGAGAGAGACCTTGGGGTGATAGTGTCTAGCGATCTGAAGATGGCGAAGCAATGTGATAAGGCAATAGCAAAAGCCAGAAGAATGCTGGGCTGCATTGAGAGAGGAATAATCAGTAAGAAAAAAGGAGGTGATAATCCCCTTGTACATGTCCTTGGTGAGGTCTCACCTGGAGTACTGTGTTCAGTTCTGAAGACTGTATCTCAAAAGGGATAGAGACAGGATGGAGGTGGTCCAGAGAAGAGCGACCAAAATGTTGGTGGGTCTCCGTCAAATGACTTATGAGGAGAGGTTGAAGGTCCTAAATATATATACCCTGGAGGAGAGGAGGTGCAGGGGAGATATGATGCAAACCTTCAGATACCTGAAAGGTTTGAATGATGCACAATCATCGACAAACCTTTTCCGTTGGCAAGAGGATAGAAGAACTAAAGGTCACGAAATTAAACTACAGGGAGGATAACCTGATAGGCCTGATTGACAAACTGAAGAGTAGTAAATCACCTGGACCGGATGGTATACACCCCAGAGTTCTGAAGGAACTAAAAAATGAAATTTCAGACCTATTAGTAAAAATTTGTAACCTATCATTAAAATCATCCATTGTACCTGAAGACTGGAGGATAGCAAATGTAACCCCGATATTTAAAAAGGGCTCCAGGGGCGATCCGGGAAACTACAGACCGGTTAGCCTGACTTCAGTGCCAGGAAAAATAGTGGAAAGTGTTCTAAACATCAAAATCACAGAACATATAGGAAGACATAGTTTAATGGAACAAAGTCAGCATGGCTTTACCCAAGGCAAGTCTTGCCTCACAAATCTGCTTCACTTTTTTGAAGGAGTTAATAAACATGTGGATAAAGGTGAACCGGCAGATGTAATATACTTGGATTTTCAGAAGGCGTTTGACAAAGTTCCTCATGAGAGGCTTCTAGGAAAAGTAAAAAGTCATGGGATAGGTGGCGATGTCCTTTCGTGGATTGCAAACTGGCTAAAAGACAGGAAACAGAGAGTAGGATTAAATGGACAATTTTCTCAGTGGAAGGGAGTGGACAGTGGAGTGCCTCAGGGATCTGTATTGGGACCCTTACTTTTCAATATATTTATAAATGATCTGGAAAGAAATACGACGAGTGAGATAATCAAATTTGCAGATGACACAAAATTGTTCAGAGTAGTTAAATCACAAGCAGATTGTGATAAATTGCAGGAAGACCTTGTGAGACTGGAAAATTGGGCATCCAAATGGCAGATGAAATTTAATGTGGATAAGTGCAAGGTGATGCATATAGGGAAAAATAACCCATGGTATAATTACACAATGTTGGGTTCCATATTAGGTGCTGCAACCCAAGAAAGAGATCTAGGTGTCATAGTGGAAAGCACATTGAAATCGTCGGTTCAGTGTGCTGCGGCAGTCAAAAAAGCAAACAGAATGTTGGGAATTATTAGAAAGGGAATGGTGAATAAAACGGAAAATGTCATAATGCCTCTGTATCGCTCCATGGTGAGACCGCACCTTGAATACTGTGTACAATTCTGGTCGCCGCATCTCAAAAAAGATATAATTGCGATGGAGAGGTACAGAGAAGGGCTACCAAAATGATAAGGGGAATGGAACAGCTCCCCTATGAGGAAAGACTAAAGAGGTTAGGACTTTTCAGCTTGGAGATGAGACGACTGAGGGGGGATATGATAGTGATGTTTAAAATCATGAGAGGTCTAGAACGGGTAGATGTGAATCGGTTATTTACTCTTTTGGATAGTAGAAAGACTAGGGGGCACTCCATGAAGTTAGCATGGGGCACATTTAAAACTAATCGGAGAAAGTTCTTTTTTACTCAGCGCACAATTAAACTCTGGAATTTGTTGCCAGAGGATGTGGTTAGTGCAGTTAGTATAGCTGTGTTTAAAAAAGGATTGGATAAGTTCTTGGCGGAGAAGTCCATTACCTGCTATTAAGTTCACTTAGAGAATATCCACTGCCATTAGCAATGGTAACATGGAATAGACTTAGTTTTTGGGTACTTACCAGGTTCTTATGGCCTGGATTGGCCACTGTTGGAAACAGGATGCTGGGCTTGATGGACCCTTGGTCTGACCCAGTATGGCATTTTCTTTTGTTCTTAACCATTGTCAGGAAATGTTTCTTCACAGAAAAGGTGGTGGATGCCTGGAATGCCCTTCCAGAGGAGGTGGTGAAGAGAAAAACAGTAAAAGATTTCAAAGGGGGGCATGGGATAAATACTGTGGATCCTTTAAGGCTAGATGATGGGAATGAAGAAAAGAGTATAAGGGGCTGACTTGCTGGTGTGGTATCTACTACCCTTAACCAATAAGCCTTTATGCTGTTGATGCAACTCTATCATTGTTCTCTGCTTCAATGCCAGGGGGAAAAGAGGAAAAGGGGAATTAGATTCAGTCAGCAACCAACAGAGACATTGAATTGCACAGTCTGGAAAACCAAATAAGCATGGGAGTAACTTCCTGATACGGTGGTTACTGCCCTTAACCAATAAGCCTTAATGCTGTTGATGCAACTCCATCATTGCTTTCTGCTTCAATGGTAAGAGGTAACGGGGAATTGGACTCAAACAGCAACCAACAAAGGTCCTGACTTTGACAGTCTGGGAAACTGATAATTATAAAGATGGCTTGTATGGCCAGCAGTTACTACCATAAGCTTGCTGGGCAGACTAGGTGGACCATTTGGTCCTTTTCTGCTGTCATTTCTATGTTTCTATGTATATTTCTCTCCCTCTCTCTCAAACACACATTCTTTCATTTGCTGGTGCTGATGCTCATGTGCTCACACAGTGAGTAATCCCGCTCCAGTACTGCCACACATTATCTAAAAGGTTTTTGCTTGGTGTCAGCCCTTCCCCATCCTACAATAGCCATCTCCCATTCCCATCCTCATCCTTCTTGGTACACCCACTCCAGGAGCCTCACTGGTTCTACAGGAGGAAAGCCCAGCCTAAAGAAGCCTCCCCGACACTGCATAGGCAGTTCCTCTTGGTTCACCCCATCCTTTTTGTGACTGTAATTTGCCTCTACTTCTCTCTACCCCCCTCCTCGCCACCATTCTAGTGCATTCCCATTGGTTGAGTGCTACAGAGTCTGCTGCTTTTATGGTTCCCCAAGCACTGCACTGCCTACCTACTGTAAAGAAGGGGCAAGGAGGGGAGACCAGACTAATCTAGGCTGTTCCTCCAGGGCTTAAAAAGAAAAATGAAGTCCTGGCTGAGACTGGAGAGCCACAGGATCCAAAGCAGCAAAGCTCCAGAGTCCTGCTTTCCCACATGGATCCAGTGCAGCCAGGGCTGGTGCATGGGTATTACAGTAGGCATTATAGGTAATGCCTTACAGCTTTGTACACCTTAGCCCCTCCCTCCCCATACACAATTAAAATTATGCAGTTATAAAAGTTTTTACATTAAAAAGGCCATTCAAAGTGCCTCTTATGTGGTAAAAATATCACTTAGAGCATTTACATGCACTGCTGTGCAAAATAAAATATGGATCCCATATTGTATTAAGCCTATTGTAACACATGTTAGATGTGGGTACAGCTCTCTGAAAAACTAGGGTAAACTGAATTACAAATAAAATATAGTAAGACTCCAATAACAAAACAGCAACAGCAGCCAGTATTCAAACAGTGACAACTTTACCTATGAAAAGGCAACACTACAAAGATTACCCCAGACCTCAATTTAGTTTAGTTTAGCTTATTGAGTTTTATATACCGTCATATCGGGTATTCCATCACAACGGTTTACAATATAAAAAGAATAAAATACAATTACAGGTATAGCATCAGTAAAACAGGTTTAAGACAAATATATACCTCCAATAGTAACAAAGTAAATAAAGATTAATACAATATTTAAACAGTAAAAACAATAGAAAGATAAAAAAATAAAAGATGATAAAAGATAAAAAACTCAAAAGGTAAAAACCGAGGGTTAAGAAGGCCGTTCTCAGTTGGGTTCTGCATAAGCACAGCTGAATGGTATGAGCTCTGTCCTGAATGTTTTGGTATCGGATTGTAATCTCAACTCCACTGGCAATGTGTTCCAAAGTTTGAGGCCTGCTAAAGATATTGCACGTTCTCTCACTTGACTAAGGTGTGCTGAGTTCACTGAAGGAATTGTTAACAGTCCCTTATTGGCTGACCTAAGGTTCCTTTGGGGAATATATAGATGGATAGCCGCATTTAACCAGTCGGTTTGTACGCCATAAATAGTTCTATGTAGAATGCAAGCTGTTTTGTATTGTGAGCGATATTTGACAGATAGCCAGGGCAATGAAATTAAAATGGGTGTTATGTGATCACATTTTCTGCTACGTCGAAACTCTGGCGGCTGAGTTCTGTAGCACTTGTAAAGGGCGAATTGTGGATAAAGGATGACCAAATAGAAGGGAATTACAGTATCCATACTGGAAAAGATCAGTGATTGAGGTACTGTTCTAAAATCCTTTTGTTCAAGTAGAGGTTTCAGTATTCAAAGAGTGAGGAGTTTATAATAGCCCTCTTTCAATTTGATTGATATATGTTTTTTAAAACTCAAATCTGTACCTAATGTGATTCCGAGATCCCGAACAAAGTCAGTTGGTTTTATGTTTGTCTATTTATTTGTTTGTTTGTTTGTTTATTTGTTTGTTTATGTTGTTCTCCACTGGTAATTGGCAGAATTTCTTTGTTTCTACATTTACTTTCCAGCAAGATGATTTTGGTTTTATCCACATTTAGTACAAGTTTCATATGGGACAGGAGTTGCTTAATAACATTGAGGTAAAGTGCAATTATATTAAATGCATTTTTAATTGGAAACCATAATGAGCTAAGGTGCTGTAGTTCCCTACACAGAAACTACATGTTAGCAGAACACTTCAGTCACACATGCAGAACACAGATAGACCCTCACCAAATACAGAATAAAGGCACCAGAAAGTATAAATAGAAGCATGCAGACCAAAGCAACTGAAAACCAAAGAATGGAAAAACAGAAACACTTCTCATAAAACAAAATCAAGAAATATAACACACAAATCATAATAATGAACCATACTAGTAAAAAGCGTATTTCAAAACAGCTGACAAATTAAATAACATCTATTAATTAAAACTAAAGGATAAAAATAACCTTTAAACTCCAAACATTTCCCAAAAGGAAAAAGATTTTCAGAGTAGCAGAAGTATCTAATAACATGCAATAATGAAAACGAATAAGCCTAAAGAAAATCTCCGAGCTCCTTACCTGCTAACGTTTGATTTCCAGGCAGCCTAAGATTGTTGTGAGTTGGGGGGGAGGCGGCACCCAGACTTCCTCCTCTCCCTCCTATATAAACAAATGTGCTTATATAAATGATCTCTATTCTGGGCTTTGCCAGTGGTGCAGTGTGCAAAAGATGTAGGAATGGTTATGTATGTGGTGTGAAAGGAGGGGGGGGGGGGTGAGGTGGGACGTGTGTATGTATGGCTGGGAGCACTTTTCCCCTTACACTCTCAGCTTTGTGCCTATTTCCTCACCCCATGTGGAGTTAGGAGCAAACTTGCAGTGGCGTTGTGCTCGTGTGTGTGTGTGTGTGTGTGTGTATATGTGTGTGTGTGTGTGGGGGGGGGTTGGCAGCAGTGATGGTAAGAACATAAGAACATGCCATACTGGGTCAGACCAAGAGTCCATCAAGCCCAGCATCCTGTTTCCAACAGTGGCCAATCCAGGCTACAAGAACCTGGCAAGTACCCAAAGCCTAAGTCTATTCTATGTTACCATTGCTAATAATAGCAGTGGCTGTTTTCTAAGTCAACTTAATTAATAGCAGGAAATGGACTTCTCCTCCAAGAACTTATCCAATCCTTTTTTAAACACAGCTACACTAACTGCACTAACCACATCCTCTGGCAACAAATTCCAGAGTTTAATTGTGCGTTGAGTGAAAAAGAACTTTCTCCGATTAGTTTTAAATGTGCCCCATGCTAACTTCATGGAGTGCCCCCTAGTCTTTCTATTATCCTGTTGGAAACAGGATACTGGGCTTGATGGACCCTTGGTCTGACCCAGTATGGCATGTTCTTATGCTCCTGTGCACCTCCCTCACCCACGTGGTGGCCTTTCCCTCTGGCGGGTGAGACAGGCCGCAGGATTGGAGACAGACGCTGTGAGACCCTGCAGTGGCACGACTCTAGTGCAGGACCGGCCCACTATCTTCCCACATTTATGATCGCGGCCCACACCTTGATTAATTAACAGATATGGTGCATTGATGATCAAATAACACGGGAAGATGGTGGTCTGGTCCTGCACTAGAGTCGTTCCGCCCTAGGTGTCTGCAATGCAAAACTTCAGCCACAGTCGTGACACCTTTTTTATTTATTTATTTATTTTTTTTAAGACTAGACTAGGCAAATCTACAGCAATTTTACTCGGTTGCACTCACAGCTGAAAATCTTTAAGAGTTTTGCTGCAGCACAGGACCAACAACATTATGTGAATTGTGGAGCCAGCTTACCTGTTTGCCAGGCCAGTCACCAGCTTTTGGGGGTAAGCAGAGCAGGATTTAAAAAAAGAAGCACTGAAGCAATCTAGTCACTGTTTGCTTTGCCTTGAGTGTGCAAATGTGCTGTGCAGGCAGTACACTTGCTCGCCTGTCATCTCTGCAGCGCAGGGGACACAGCCGCAATGCAAGGAGGAGTTGGGGAAGACCATGTGACCATTTAGACCGGCCCACCAGGGCATGGCCAATCCGCCCCTGTTCAGGTGGATGGACACAGAGTACCAAAATCATGCACATATCAATCAGTGCATGATTTTGGTACTCTGTGTCCATCCATCTGAGCCTCTTGGCCCTCTGTGATTGATATGTAGCATCACATAGCCTGATGTACAAACTTGACCACTGCTTCCCAGTAGGGATGTGAATCGTTTTAGGACGATTAAAATTATCGTCCGATAATTTTAATATCGTCTTAAACCGTTATGGAACACAATACAATAGAGATTCTAACGATTTATCGTTATAAATCGTTAGAATCGTGAGCCGGCACACTAAAACCCCCTAAAACCCACCCCCGACCCTTTAAATTAAATCCCCCACCCTCCCGAACCCCCCCCCCAAATGACTTAAATAACCTGCGGGTCCAGCGGCGGTCCGGAACGGCAGCGGTCCGGAACGGGCTCCTGCTACTGAATCTTGTTGTCTTCGGCCGGCGCCATTTTCCAAAATGGCGCCGAAAAATGGCGGCGGCCATAGACGAACACGATTGGACGGCAGGAGGTCCTTCCGGACCCCCGCTGGACTTTTGGCAAGTCTTGTGGGGGTCAGGAGGCCCCCCCCAAGCTGGCCAAAAGTTCCTGGAGGTCCAGCGGGGGTCAGGGAGCGATTTCCCGCCGCGAATCGTTTTCGTACGGAAAATGGCACCGGCAGGAGATCGACTGCAGGAGGTCGTTCAGCGAGGGTTCCGGCGCCTCGCTGAACGACCTCCTGCAGTCGATCTCCTGCCGGCGCCATTTTCCGTACGAAAACGATTCGCGGCGGGAAATCAGCTCCCTGACCCCCGCTGGACCTCCAGGAACTTTTGGCCAGCTTGGGGGGGGCCTCCTGACCCCCACAAGACTTGCCAAAAGTCCAGCGGGGGTCCGGAAGGACCTCCTGCCGTCCAATCGTGTTCGTCTATGGCCGCCGCCATTTTTCGGCGCCATTTTGGAAAATGGCGCCGGCCGAAGACAACAAGATTCAGTAGCAGGAGCCCATTCCGGACCGCTGCCATTCCGGACCGCCGCTGGACCCGCAGGTTATTTAAGTCATTTGGGGGGGGGGGTTCGGGAGGGTGGGGGATTTAATTTAAAGGGTCGGGGGTGGGTTTTAGGGGGTTTTAATGTGCCGGTTTTGCGATTTTACGTTTTTTCGATTTTTTACGATTTTTCACGATTTTTCACGATATTTTACCCCCCAAACGGCAACAATACGATTCCCTCCCCCTCCCAGCCGAAATCGATCGTTAAGACGATCGAGGACACGATTCACATCTCTACTTCCCAGAGACATGGACCTTTTTGCTTGTGATGCTTTTACTGACACTGAATTATTTTTACAGGCGTCATTTTTTTGCTGCTTTTTTTTTATTGAACATGTTCTGGTTGGCCTGGTGGTGGAGGTGGGGGGCAGCAGGAGGTACACTGAAGGAAGGGAGAAGGAGAGTCCTTGGGGTTGGGGAGAAACAGAGGGAAGGGAGTGAAGGTGTCTTTAGAGACTGGGGAGAAGAGCTGGGGGAGGTGGTGAGCTGGGAGAGTGTTGAGACAGAAATAAGAAAACAGTAAGATGTTGAGAGAGATGGAGAAATAAGTAAGCTGCTACTGCTAGAGGAAAGAGGCACAGAAGAGAAACAGATGGAAGGCAGGAAGAAATGGTAAAAGGAAGAAAGACAGAAGAACAGGAAAGAAGGATCAGGAAAACGATTCATGAAGCAGAAAACTGAAAGCAAAGGGAAGGGGAGAACAATGTGATGAAGAAAGACAAAAAGGTAGAAAGCTCACTTATTTTTAAATTATATTCCAGATTGTTATCTTTGATAGTTTTCAATGTATTATTTTTTTTTTATGGGTGATTCAATCCTCCTGTTTCGGCAGTGGTTGTTACATCATTGTATCTCCAATGGAGTCAAGTGGCAGGGCGTTAATTCCCTGTATTGCACAGGTTCTCAGTCTCAGCCAAGAGGCCAAGGAGTATGTGGCTCATACCTTAGATTTGATCTCCCCTGAGCTATTTAGCAAAGGCCCAGATTCTAGCCTGGATTGAAACCCAGGCCTCCTGGTGCCCACCATACGATGTGGACGGTGAAAGGTCGGATTCTGGTGTTCTAAAGTTTCTCCCAAGTCAGCAGCTCGGGGTAGAGGTGAGCCGGGAGCAAGCTGAGAATATAATGAGGGAGGGTGAAGAGAGATCATGGCCAGAGAGGTGGTAAGCGCAGGAAACGGAGAGCTCAGACGTGGATGGGAGAGGGAGGGGTAAGACCAGATGGTCAGCACCCTGATATCCCTCACTAGGAGCAGGGAGGGGATATAAAGAGGAGATGATGAAATGGACCATCCAGTTGACAACTGGTCCCAGTTACAAAATCCCTTGCTGCGGCACTTGTGGCAATGGTGCAGCAGGGTTGGGGGCTTGCGCCACCTGCAAGAGAGGCACTAGGCTGCACCATGGGAGTGGGCAAGGTACACGGGCATTTTGATATGATTTGCATCCTCCCCCTATCTAATTTGCCTTCTTCCCCCCCCCCCCCTCTCGTTTATTTTTATCTGGCGATGCCACTATTTAGGAGGTTGGATGTTTGGGTAATTAGATTATTGCAAAGCTTGTATAGAGAGGGAGGGGGTTTTGAATTAAGTACGGGGATCCTGTCTATTCATCTATCTGGGAAGGTACAGCACCAAGGAGGAAGAAAACAAAAAACTTTTTTTTTAACCATTTTTTACTGGTTTTATTTTATGAACTGTGTATGTGGCTTTGTAAGCCACCCCGAACATACTGGAGGCTGCGGGATATAAATAATTTTAAATAAATAGTGTGGACAGGAATAACCAGGTAGACTGGATGTGCCTATTTGTATTTTTCTGCCTTTACCTACTATCGGGCCGATGCAGTAAAGTGCGCTCAGGCCGAGCGCACCTTTAGCCCCCGTCTGGACATGCGTTTTCGATGCACTATTTTTACCCCTTATATGGTAAGGGGTAATAGCGCATGGGAAAACGTGCGGCCAACCCCCCTGAAACTAATAGCGCCCGCCACATGCAAATGCATGTTGATGGCCCTATTAGTCATTCCTGCGCGATACAGAAAGCAAAATGTGCAGCCAAAGCCGCACATTTTACTTTCAGAAATTAATGCCTGACCAAAGGGAGGAGTTAATTTCGGCCAGCAGAAAAAACTGCTTTTCTGTGCTCCGACTTAATATCATAGCGATATTAAGTCCGAGGCACCAAAAGTAAAAAAAAAAAATAAAGAAATGTAAAAAAAAAATTTAATTAAAATCTGCCCACGGGTTGGAAGACAGACGCTCAATTTTTCCGGTGTCCGTTTTCCGAACCCGTGGCTGTCAGCGGGTTTGAGAACCGCCGCTGATAAAATTGAGCGTCAGCTGTCAAACCCCCTGACAGCCGCCGCTTCTGTCAAAAAGGAGGTGCTAGGGACGCGCTAGTGTCCCTAGCGCCTCCTTTTACTGCGGGCCCTCATTAGCATATTTTTTCTTACTGAATAGCGCGCCCAGAAGAGCGGGCGCTCGCCGGCTCTCCCGCGGGTTTTTCCTGTACCGGCCCGTATGTAACTCTGTACATAAAGAAATTCATCGGATGATGTATCCTTCTGCTGTGACTTCATTTAAAAAAAAGTTTACCTTTTCTTAACAGACCCAAAAAGGAGTTGAATTTGCACACGTTTGAAACTTGTGAGAGCAGTAGCACCAATCGTCAAGTCTTCGGTCTCAGCTGCTGGCTATTCATACATCTTCCATAAGGTCAATTTCCTAAAGTCAAAGACAAATAAAAATATCAGGCCCAGGGTAGCCGAGTTAGAACCAACAGGCTGCAACGCTCCAGAAACCAACTAGGTCGATGCCGGCAGGTTGGAAGTGGCCGGCTGCCCTCCTGTGAGGCCACAGAAACCTTGGCAGCTTTTATGTCTTTTTTTTAAAACTATTTTTACTGTTTTTATTTTATGACCGTTTAGGTGCGGGATATAAATAATTTTAAATGAATAAATAGTTTTGGTAGCTGCTTAAACATTACAGAGCTCGATGGTAGAACATGAGGGTGAGGGGCGTTGGATTAAGTATGGGAACGTGTATGCCCATCTCCCCCAGATGTTAGAGAGCCAAAGACTGGAATAATTGAGCAGGCTAAACAGGGCCAAATATCTGCTGTCATTTACTATGTATCAAAAGCAAAGGTACATATTTAATTCACTCGCTGATTGATGAGACTTAACGGGCATGCTGGTGCTCAGGTTTTTAAAAGCTTGCATTAGGAAATTTTAAATTTCAGTAGAGAACGTAGCTTTGCAGGTTGGTGAAAATGCCTGGAGATGGGGGGATACAGTCAAGAGGAAAAGCACCTTTTAAATTATTATTATTTTTTTTTTACCCAGAAAAGAAGCTTTCCTTTACATTAGTTATTCCAAATATAGCAAAAGTATTTTAGTGTAGAGGGATTGTATTCTCATGCTCTGCATTTCTTTTTATTGGAGAGAGATCTGTATGTATATACAGTAGGACAAAATGTTCTTGGCAGTGATATTTCTAGAGCTCGTGTTAATTTCATTATAAGGGGATTTTGTGTCTGTGTGTGAGTAGGAGAGGAAACCGGGGAAACGCTTGCTGCAGTGTACAGTAAAAATCCTTCTACTCCTCATCTACTATGAAAGAGAATTGCATTTCCAGCTGACTAAAGCAGGGCCTGCTCAGCCAATCGGAGGCTTTTTCCTAGCACTGTCATCAGTTCTTGGTTGGGGAAGGCTTCACTTTTATGCTCTGTATTTGGAAGGCTGATAAAATGCCAGGTCTGGACTGCCTCTAGGGATAACCTTCCCCCTATAATGTGAATGAACGGCATCTTGACTGGGGAATCCGCAGAAAATTGACACGGCAGGCTCAGCTCTTCGGTGCAGGCCTCTTCTGCCTTCTTATCCCCTAGCTGTGGTTTTTGTAGCAGTTTCTTTTTTTTTTTTTTTTTTGCACCGAGCAGTGCTTTGGATTATTAGACCTCCATGTACGACAATTTGTATCTGCATGGATTTGAAGATTCGGAGGCGGTGAGTGCTTTCTGGGCTAACGTTCATTTGGAAGACTAGCAGAATATGCAAAGGGACGGGGGAGCTGACCCGGTCCATTGTTTTTGCATGTGTGTCGCTTGCTGCTTGGTGATGTGTACACAGTTTAGAGTCACCTGAAATAATCCTCCATTACACAATGTCTCGTGGCACAATGCAATTTAGGGGTTTTAAGAAAAGCTGGAAATGCTGCTGTGTGCCACAGTCTGCAGTTTACATGGAGGGACTTGAAATGGCAGAGTTCCTGGGCTCCACAATTCTGTGTGTTGTGGGAAATCTGGATTTTGAATGTAGCAGTCTAGCCGAGAAATGTTTTAGTGTGTCCTGCTGATTATTTATGGAAACCACGTAGATTGAAGTTCTGTAACCCAGCATCGGTGCAGTAGGCTTTCCTGCCAAATGATCAGTGCAGGCTTTTTCTTTCTTTGTTGAGGAAACCAAATGCAAGTTTGGATTTTAATGACTTGGGGTTTTTTTTTTTAAGCATTACAGTTGGCCGTGAATGAAGAATTGTTTTACATTGTTGAACTGGAATTTCATTCTTTGCAAATAATAATCACTTACTGCATTTCATGACCATGACTTCTAAAAATGGGTTTGCAAGAGACGCTTAAACCTAATTTGGTTTCTAAGACAGGATATATTCATTGTCAGTGCCTTTGCCTTTTTTAGCTACTTATTTAGGTACCAGCTGATCTTTGGTGAACTGGCATCTTTTTTCTTTTCTCCGTGATTACCAAGAAACCAGAGAGAGAGGGGGGAAAGATGGTAACATTTCCCCTGTGTTGGCTTCTCTACAGTACTCTGAACAGAAATGTATCGCATAATAATAGCACACTTGCTGTCATGCAATAAACAGATTATAACATAAGTGAACAGTATATACGTCAGTGCAGGCACTGGGAGGGGGTGTGGAATGATAAGATCCCATGTCAATTCAGATAAGACATTTTTTCCTCTTCTGGCAGTGAGCTCTTATCGGACTCCAAACTACAACTGTGAAAGTGCAACCTGTCTACATGTTGTGTAACTCCGTGCGAGATAGTAGCTGGCATATGTATGTCAAATTAAATGATTTTGATGCCCGTTACCAATTTAGGACATGATTAAATGAAGCCCATCATACTGGAAAGCACAAACGAGAATGTAATTGAATAAAACTGTTTTCTGAGTTAATAACATTCAAAACATTTTCCTCCTGTTCCTTTACCTTTTGAATCATTTCTTGTTCACTTCTGGCGAATTTGTCTTTGTATATGCAGCCTGCGATGTTAAACTTGGGGGTACTGAGTCTTTGTATACAAATACTAGAGGTAGAGTACTTTGTTGTAATTGTAAACCATTTCATGAAATGCATTTGGCTGCTCTGTAACTCATGGGCTAATGTATAAGGCCTGCTGTTCTTAAGAACTGTGTTTCAATTCTTAACGTGTCTGCTCTGAAGGGAGGTCATTATGAATGTAAAGAAGTGTTTTCATTCTCAACAGCAGCAGAGGCCCCTCTAAGGAACATAATCAGCAGTGAACTGACCTGTGTTTAAGGGGGACTGTGGTTTATACCTATCTGTACAGTGCTGCGTATGCCCAGTCGCACTTTAAAAATGATTTGTAGCAGTAGGGGCAGTGGCTTTCTCTTGCTGAGTTGTACCATGGCTGATTTGGGTGCCTGCAGCTGGAAGGTCCCGGTCATAAAGCGGACCTGTAAAGCGGTGAATCAAAAGGACTCCATTGAATAAAAATACACTGTTTGTTAAATGTCAAAAAAGCCTTTCGACAGGACAAGATTTCAGCTACCAGAGCATCTGTTGCCTTTTGGGGGTTCATGGCGTTCTCGCAGTTGACAGAAATGGTTTTTTTTGGTGAGCTTTTTGCAGAATATTTACTGTCCTATCGCTGATTTGTAAAAAATAAATAAATAAATAAATAAAAATCAGACTATGCATTATATAAACAAACATCAAGATGGCTTTAAATTGAGCATATAAATCAAGGGCCTGTGCAGCCTGACTGATGAACTAAAAATAGCGAACTCCCGAAGTACTAGGTCCTCTGCTGTCATTTTTCTGTGCAGATGCACTGATGTGTGAACTGAAAGTGTGTTTGGATAAGGGGGGGTGTGTCTTTAAGAGAAAGGAAAAAGATCAAATGGTTTGACAGGGAAAGTACTGCATGCAGGTGGAAAATACAGCAGTGTACAACTGTGTACTTGTCCAGTTAGTAGTTTAGGTTTGTATGTGCCTCGGACAGTATGGGGTTTTGTTTTTTTTTTATTTTAAACTGTGTTTGTCACTGTACTTTGAACATAGCAAGTATGTGATAAGGTAACAAAATGCTTGAATTTTCTAATTTTTTCTCATATTTATTCATGTACTGATTTTTTTTTTTCAGCAAGGTCACCCTAGAAGGCTTGATCGAAGATGTACCCTTAATGCTTTAACTGCATGATTAGAATTGATTTAATGGTGGTTGGGGCAAACTTACTCATTAGTGCTTAAATACATTATTTAAATGCAGTCAGCAAGTCATTATCATTTTTACAGGAACACTGTGGCAGTAAGATTTCTACTCAAGTGTGTTTCTTTACACGTTTTTACTGATTTGTTCCAGTCAGAAGATTTTAGCAGTTTTTTGCAGGCTCTGAGCTTCTCGAGGCCAATCTACAGTGTTAGCATTTTGAACTTTTGGTCTGGGAGCAGCAAAGGCATCAAAACCCTTTGCAACACCACCTGTATAGTCGCTGGTATTAAAGGCGAGGGAACCGATTTCTATATGTTGAGTTTAAAAAGTGCATGGAGACCAAGAACGTGGCATTCACTTAGTATGGAATCAACTGTCCAAACCCGCGCTGTCAGTTTTCATCAAGAAGAATCGCTTCTTTAAGTTAGTCATCTGAAATATGCGCTTATGAAAGCCAGAGAGACCCTGATGCTTTTGGGCAAGTTCATGGCGGGGGGTGGGGTGGGGTTGGAAATGGAGCTAAGAGAAGGCGAAGTGTTTTGTGATGCAGCCCGGAATAAGGGATATGGTGCATTTCTTCTGGCGAATTGTTGAAACACACAGTGGATTGTTTAGCTACAGAAATGAGCTTCCCCCCATCTCTTTTCCAGCCTTACTAACTGTGATGATTAATGTTAAGTGGGTGATGTACTGGCATGAAGCTGTAGGAGGAAGACACCTATCTGCTTTGGAAAATGGAGAAGTCTTCTTATGTGGGCTGAAGAGAGGCTCGGAGGGGATGGCTGCAAAGTGATGCCTGCAGCCACTCCGCTGTGAAAGAAGGCAAATCTCGGAAAAAGAATGCAGCCCTAAGAGGCAGGCAAAAGATGTGGCAAAATTGAGAAAAGTCATGTACACTTTTAAATTGATAACGAGGTCTCATGGGAAATGAATCAGATGGCTATTTTTTTTTTTTTAAATAGGAGGGGAAGACTAGCTACCTTTTGTATTCTTGGAGTTTTAAAATGTTTTCACAAGGCTGAAAATCAGAATTATGTCCTTTGCTGGGGGTGGGAGAGAAGCAGAGGAAGAAGGGCCGTGAAGAGGGTCCAGAACCTGGACTGTAGGGATCCAAGAGTTCAGGAGCACCCAGAGAGCCAGGAGAGGAGAATCTGTGGGCGACCTCATTACCCAGCATCCCAGCATTCTGGGCCACGCCCTTTGGCAAGCAAAATAAGGATTCATCCCCCCTTTTCTTGTCAGGAGCACGCTGATTCCCCCAGTGCTATTGTAAGCTGTTTGCTGGCCTCTGCGAAGAGTTTCCCCACTAGACAAAAAAGTAATAAGCTACTTTTTGTTAGACTGTTTCCCGTTGAAATGCCCCTTGAAATAAGGCTGCACACAGTAAGTGCACATACCTTGTGTAGTTGTGTGCACATGTCGGGGACAGGTTCTGCAGCGCGCTCCTTTTCTCTGTGATGTACAAAAAATAGCTTTCTAGTCATTTTTTCAAATCTATTATTGAAAGAGTAAATAACCGATTTACATGTACCTGTTCCATTCGGCTCATGATTTTCTAGACCTCTGTCCTAACCCACCTCTGCACCCATCTGGTTTGCATGGAGTTTTAATAGTCTGCAGACTTTTATGTCATCTGAAAGGTAACATCTAGGAGAACCCAAGTGATTCTAAAGTGCACATGAAAGACCTGGTTTCACCGGGTAACGATGATATGGACTGGCTGCATGTGAATGGTATTTGATTTAGTTTATTTGCAGTTTAAGGGCTCCCCAGAAGTGGTGTCTTATTTAGTTCATATGCTGGTAAGTTTAAGACGTGTCCTTAATGCAGACCCCTGTACAGCGGGACTGAACTTTTCATACCTGCTCCACTTTAGCTGCATGCCAGTTTCAAATAAGCTCAGTCAAATGTCCTGTAACCCTGAACTGTAAATTGTGCCTTCACTTTCTTCCCTATTGCTTTACCCCTCATTATTTTTTTTTTCCTTTCGGACAGCGAGCCCTGGCGGCTTGAGTTCCTTCACTGACCAGGGAATGCAGAAGCCTCCTCCCAAAAGGACCCCTTCAGTGCTGCTCCTGCCTCTTCTCCCTTCCTTCCTGCTGCCTCCTTTGGGCTGCAGACTCAAACCAGAGTCCTGCACTGCAGTGCTACAGCCAAGCCATGGGGGCCAGACCTATTCTAAGATGTTTAAAAACAAAAAAAAAATTCCTTTGAAATAAGAGCCACATTTAGGGCCATTTGTAGCTGAGTAACACTAACCTAAGTAGATCTCATTTCAGTAAGACTGAAGGATATCTTTCTTAAAGATTTCTCATTATGTAGCACATAAATAGGGCTTTCTGGACCCTGGCTAAAGGTGTGAAAATATCTCAAAATCTATTTTAATAAACTAAGAACATAAGAATTACCATACTGGGTCAGACTGAGAGTCCATCAAACCCAATATCCTGTTTCTAGCCGTGGCCAATCCAGGTTACAAGTACCTGGCAGGATCCTAAATAGATCCCACGTTGTTATTGTGCAGTAATAAGTAGTAGCTATTCACGAAATCTATTTGGTTAATAACAGTTTATGGACTTCTCCAGGAACTTGTCCAAACCTTTTTCAAACCCAGCTATGCTAACTGCCTTAACCACATCCTCCGGCAACGAATTCATGTGCTTAATCTTGTATTGAGTGGAAAAGAATTTTCTCTGAAGGTGCTACTTACTAACTTCATGGAGTGTGACCCCCTTGTCTTTCTATTTTTTGAAAGAGTAAATAATCTTCGATACCTCCGCCTTTGATTCTGAATGTTATGAAATTCTTCTGTCCAGACTACAGTAACTTGGAGGAAAGGTTTTAGCCTGGTTTAGTTCCTACTTGTGGGATAGCCAGCAGATACAATTTGCTGACACCTCCTCTGATTGGTATACAAGCACTGCTGACGTTCCACAGGGGTCTGCTTTGTCAGCGGCTCTGTTTAATGTTTATAATGCAACCTTTGTCAAAAATGTTGTTGTCACTTGGTTTGCCCTTTAAATTTTATGCCAATGTCCAATTTTATATTCCCAGTGTAAAACTGGTGAATTCCCACATTAGAACTTTAATAGATCTATTTCGTTAGTAAAACCTCTGTTTTGTGGCTTGGGAAGAAAGAACCTCCAATGATTTCTGACGATATGCTTACTTGTGGTTTCACAGTTGAATTATGTAGTGAGGTTAGAAACTTAGACATTATACTTGACTCTAAGCTTTCGCTTAAGTCACAAGTCAAGAAAGTTGCTAGGATTGCTTTTTATAAGCTACAAATGCTTAGACCATTACGTGCAATTTTGCCAACAGAGGATTTCAGGACAGTGGTATGGGTGATTGTTCTTACCCACCTTGATTATTGCAATTCCTTATATATATATGGGTATGGCAAATTATTTGGTACATGTGTTAAAATTATTGCAAAATGTGGCCATTATAATATTTGGCCTGCATTGGGGTACAAGTGTATCCCCATATAGGAAAGTCTTGCATTGGCTTCCACTCTCTGCCCAAGTGCAGTTTAAGCTATTGACTTTGAACAAATCAATTCATCTTGACAAGTTTTGTTTAAAGGAAAGATTGAATTGGTATGTACTCTTGCATGTTTTAAGGTCATCTTCCTAAGCGTTTTTAAGTCCGTACCGCCTGCAAGAAACAAGGAAAACAGTTTTTAGTATTGATGCTTTTTGGTTTGTGGAATTATCTTCCTTTAATTCTCCGTGGTGAGCGTGACTGTTTGTTTGTGCTATAGGAAACGATTGAAGGCAAGACTATCTGCACAGCCATTTTCTGCTTGATTAACGTTCTCTGAAATAAACAGCTTCTTTGTAATTTATTGCATTGTATTATTCTTTGTTTCACTTGTTTTTATTATTCTGTTTTTATATTTGTGTATGTGTTATGTAATCCGTTTTGAATATCGAGGAAGTAGTGGAATCGAAGTTTGAATAAATAAATAAATAAAATTGATTTTCATTTACTCATTCTATTCTACTCATGATTTTTTAGACCTCTATCTTAACACTCCGCCCCCAGCAGTTTTTTCTCCAAGCTGAACAGCCCTGACCTCTTTAGTCTTTCCTCACAGGGGAGCCATTCCAGCCCCTTTATCATTTTGGTCACCCTTATTCCAATATATCCTAATTGAGGAATGCAACAACAATAAACAGGAGAAAACATTAAAATAAACATCAAGGCAGTATTCCTACCCAGATTTTCCCCCATACATAGTCCCATCGCCCCATCCCACTCAGATGCTATTGGTCACCCTTATGTGTACCTTTTCCAAAGCAACTATATTTTTTTGAGATGCATCGACCAGAACTGGACATAGTACTCCAGGTGTGGTCTCACCATGGAATGATACAGAGGCGTTATGATGTTCTCCGCTTTATTCTCCATTCATTTCCTAATAATTCCTACCATTCCATTTGCTTTTCTGACCGTCACCACACACTGAACCAAGAATTCAAAGTACTAGCCATTATAACGCTCAGGCCCTTTTTTTGGGTGGTAATTCCTATTATGGTTGAGGTCCCAGCTCGGCTGGGGAACCCCCATGGGAACAGTCCAAGACTCCAGGGCAGGCTAGATTAGGGGATCTTTGGCCTATACCAGCCACGTTTCCCTGCAGGCTGAGCCCTTGGGTTCTGGTTGCCGGCAGGACTTAAACAAGGGAGGAGACCTAAGGCTAAAACTGGACTGGAATCCGGAGGGGAGAGGAGCAAGCTCAGGTGAAGCTGAACAGGCCTGGGGATGCAGGCTGCAGGGCTGGAGACAAAAGTCAGACAGGACTTGAGATGCAGGCAGGTTGCAGGCTGATGTCTGGTGGGTCTGGCGCTCAGGCAGGAACCAAGGTCAGGGGTAAAACACTGGAACAGTGGGTTAGTAATACTGGCAAGCTTGGGACAGAAGGCTAGAGAGCCAGAGGGCAAGCTTTAGACAAAGGCTTAGGGAAGCCAGAGAGCAAGCTCAAGACAGGAGGCTTGGGAGCCAGGTAGCCAAGGAACAATCTTGAAACAGGAAGGGAAAGGGAAGCCACAGAGCAAGCTTTGAAACAGGAAGGCTTAGGAAAGCCACAAGGCAGAAGGCTGCAGAGAGCCACAAGGTATACAGAGAAGAGGGGCCAAGCAAGGAGCCGAGCAGACTCAATGACAAGGCGCTGAGTGTAGATGGAGCCAGGGTTAAATAGGCAGCGATTTGCCGAGTCATGAAGACATCAAGACTCAAGCTGAAATGAGAGTAAGCGCAGCTCCCAGAGGACCTCTTGTGGTTGGGAAGCTGCATGACAAGCAGAATTGCAGAAACTCCTAATATGGAAGCTAACATCTTGTAACTGTAGTGTGGGTTACTTTTCCCCATGTGCATCATTTACTTAGATTTATATTCCACTTTCACAGAGCTTCAAAGTTGCACTTGTCCACATTAAATTTCATCTATCATTTGAATGCTCAGTCTTCCAGTCTCACAAGGTACTGCAATTTTTCCCAGTCCTCTTGTGATTTAACAATTTGGAATATTTCTGATTTGTCTGCTGTTCTCCTTTCCTGATCATTTATAAATATATTAAAAAGCACCGGTCCCAGTATAGATTCCTGAGGCACTCCATTGTTTACCCTTCTCCACGGAGAAAACTGACCATTTAGTCCTACTTTCAGTTTCCTGTATTTTAACCAATTTGCAGACCTCAAGAGGACATTGCCTCTTATCCCGTGACTTTTTAATCTTCTCAGAAGTCTCTCACGGGGCACTTTGTCAAATGCCTTTTGAAAATCCAAATACTACGTCCACCAACTCACCATTTCTGTATCGGAGTAACGCGCACAGAACGGCAACTGCTACCCCTAACAGAACACATGGGGCTGACCTGCGCAGAGCAGCAGTTACTACTATTAACAGAATGCATGGACGTAACATGCACGGCAGTTACTACCTTTAACAGAACGCATGGGGTAACCTGCACAGTGCGGCAATTACTACCATAAGCTATTTGCTGGGCAGACTGGATGGATCATTTGGTCTTTATCTGCTGACATTACTATGTTACTATATTACCCACATGTTTTCTAACCCCTTCAAAGAAATGTAGCAGATTGGTGAGGCAGGATTTCCTTTGTGCAAATTCATGCTGGCTATGTCCCATTAAACCATGGTTTTTTAAAATATATTCTGAGATTTTGTTCTTTAGAATAGTTTCCATGATTTGTCCTGGCACTGAAGTCAGATTCATCAGCCCGTTGTTTCCCAGATTACCCCTGGAGCCCTTTTTAAAAATTGGGGTTACATTGGCCACTTTCCAATTTTCGGGTACAATGCATGGTTTTAATGATTGGTTACAAATGAATATTAATAGATCTGCAGTTTCATTAGTTTGTCAATCTGCCTTATTACATCTTCATGCTTTACCATGATTTGTTTCAGTTCTTCTGTATCATCACCATTGAATACGGTTTGTGATATGGGTATCTCCCCAACATCCTCTTTAGTTAACATCAAAGCAAAGAATTCATTTAGTCTTTCTGTGATGACCTTATCTTCCCTAAATGCCCCTCTATCCCTTTGTTCATCTAATGTTCAACCAATTCCTTCACAGGTTTCCTGCTTCGGATATATTTTTTAAAGTTTTGATTATGAGCGTTTGCCTCTATGGCCAGCTTCTTTTCAAATTCTCTTTTTGCCTGCCTTATCAATGTCTTACATCCAACTTGCCAATGCCTATGCTTTTTCCTGTTTTCTTCAGATGGATCCTTTTTCCAGTTTTTGAAAGAAGTTCTTTTATCCAAAAGAACTCACATTTTAACCATGCTGGCAGTCGTTTGCCCTTCCTTCTGCATTTTTTAATGCAAGAAGACATCTGGACTGGGCTTCCAAGATGGTAAATTTAAGCAGTGACCAAGCCGGATGTAAATTCTTTACCTTCATAGCTGCACCTTTCAGTTTTCCTTATTTTATCAAAGTCTTCCTTTTGAAAGATAAATGCTATTGCTGTAGAATTACTTAACGTCCTCCCTTCAATTTGATAACATTATGATCACTGTTGCCGAGTGGCCCCATCACCATTATTACTTCTCGCCCCAAATCCCGACTAAGAATTAGGTTTAAAATGGCTCCCCCTCTTATTGGTTCCAGACCCAACTGCCCCATTTAATTTTAATTTAAAAATTATTTATAAGCCGCAATATCCCATGACCTAGGCAGCTCACAGCAAAACATCCATAACATTAAAATGCAGAAAAGACAGTAAACAATATGAAGCAGTTGCTTAGTTCATCTAGAAACATTTCCTCCCTAGCATGGTGAATCATTTCAAACATTTAAGGAACCTACACTACAGGAATAATATTCTAAAGGCAGGGACTCTCATGAGACACTACCCGTGGCCAGCCTCAAACACTTGCAGAATCACCTGAAACAGTAGCCTAACTAACAGGCCAATACAGTACAGTGCGCTCCAGCGGAGCGCATTGTTAACCCGTGTTTGGATGCGCGTTTTTGACGCGCTACCCCTTATTCAGTAAGGGGTCAAAAACGCGGGTCCAACCCCCCCGAAACTAACAGCGCCCGCAAGATGCAAATGCATGTTGATGGTCCTATTAGTTATTCCCGCGCGATTCACTAAGTAAAATGTGCAGCCAAGCCGCACATTTTACTTTCAGAAATTAGCGCCTACCCAAAGGTAGGCGCTAATTTCTGCCGGCGCCGGGAAAGTAAACAGAAAAGCAGTAAAATCTGCTTTTCTGTACCCCTTCCGACTTAATATGATAGTGATATTAAGTCAGACGTCCCAAAGTAAAAAAAATAAATAAAAAAATGTAAAATCGGCTCGCGGGTTGAAAACCGGACGCTCAATTTTGCCGGCGTCCGGTTTCCGAAGCTGTGGCTGTCAGCAGGTTTGAGAACCAACGCCGGCAAAATTGAGCGTTGGCTGTCAAACTCGCTGACAGCCGCCGCTCTTGTCAAAAAAGAGGCGCTAGGGACGCCCTAGTGTCCCTAGCGCCTCTTTTTACTGCGGGCCCTAATTTAAATACTGAATCGCACTCTCCCGTGACTTTTACTGAATCGGCCTGTAAGCTCTTTGGGAAGCAACCACTTTATTTTGCTTTTAACATCTGTTCCTTCACAGACCATAACCCAGCTCCTTGCCTCCGAGAGGCACCTGAGGTCACTTCAGGCATATACAACACATATTTTAAATACAGATTGGCATAAACTCCGTGCTGCAGACAAGCACTTATTAGGACTGTCTCACCATGTGGTTAATCCTTAGCAACAGGCTTTCTGGAGTGGCAGTTGTCATCTGATCTTCCTCTGCTTCCTTGGAAGTCCTCTGCCTTCCTTGCAGTCTTCTAACTTTTCTCTGTAAGAAAGTCCTTAATTAGTTTCACTTGAATTAAGCACTGTCCACTGCTTTCCTCCAGATAAGACTTCCAGCAAAAACCTTCTCTCTTTTCCTCTTGGGACTTCAGCTCCCATCAGCCTCCAGTTCTTAACTTCTCTCTCTCTTATAGCAGCATTACCTCTGGTTTCCTCTTCAGCATGCCCTCTGTCTCTCTTGCTGGCTACTTTCTCCCCTTCCATCTTCTGTTCCTGATTATCGGGCCGATACAGTAAGGTGCGGTAGAAAGAGGTGCGTTAGTGCCCGGCGCACCCGCGTTTGCCGCACGCACAGTTCGGATCACCTACCGCTCGATACTGTATTTAAATGACATGCAAATGCAAGCCGCATCCAACCCGCGTCCATGAAGCGCCATCCATTTTACTGTATAGGCGCTATACAGCGCCTATACAGTATCCTGGGTGCACCGAAATTGACGGGCACCCAAGTCAGCGAAAGCGTATGAACGTACGCCGTGATGTCACGCCCGCCCGTTCATGCGCCTTTGCTGACGAGCGCCCATGCACTACGGGCGTGCGTTCATCCATCTTTGCCGGCGGGGACTGCTGGAAGCCGGCAGCAGGGGAGCCGTGGTGCGCGCCTCCGGAGGAGGGCAGAGAGGACTGTAAGAAAAAGTAAGTTAACTTTTGTTACACTTTATTTACAATATTTTAATAGCATGTCGAGTCGCTTTTCGCCCTGCGCCTTGCTTCGCGAGGAGGGGAGAGAGGACTGGGACTGCCCCGGAGACCGGCGGCCAGGGCAGGTGAGCGGGGGCTGGGGGAAAGTTTGTTGCCTACCCTTACCCCTGCCTCTAATGCAGGGGTAAGGGTAGGCGGTAATTTAGCAGGTTAAAGACGCAGCTAAACTGCAGGTTAAAAAGGCGATAGTCGGGGCGCATGTTACTGAATGGGAGGGAATTGCTAATCCGATCGTTTACATATCATATACATGCCGCGGGCGGAAAGGGTTACCCGTTGATTTAAAGAAGTGGTAAGGATGGGTTAAAAGGGATAGTGAATCGCGGGTTGGACTTACGCGGCCAAATTGTGAGTAAACAGCGGGTTAGAAACGGGGTAACTGCGGCCGCGCTTTACTGTATCGGCCCGTATGTGAGGTATCAACCTCATCACAGGGGCAAGTGATTCTCAAACTGGATTAGACTAAATCTGTTCTCTAAATCAGTTGTGCCAGCGTCCAAGTCCTGCATACAGTGATTGGCAAAGAGTCCATCCCTTGAAGCTGACACAGAAATACCACAATCAGTTATCCCAAGCTAGAAGCTCTTTCAGTGGAGGCAATTTAAAAATAATTCTTTCATCAAGAATATAACCTCATACATTAAGGAATCCTGCTCCTGCTCATCTATGGGAACTTCTTTTTTAGCAAGAATTATCAGGAACTTCATTCACAACTGAATGACAAGTGATTTTAAAGCACAACAGGCTAAAATTTTGAGATCCATATAAATCCCGAGATGGATCCATATAAATCCTGAAGTGGTCAGTTACCCACATTCTGGTGAACTGCATCCCGATTGTTGAGCTGCCAACATCAAGAGAAGCCAGAAGGGGTTGCCACAATAGGAATGCTTATTGTTCAGGCACTCTCCTTCTGGGAGATTTGCTATCACACCATTGAGGACCACTGCTGGCACTCCAGGGATTCATAAAAATAATCCTCAAATTCCTATCATTCTTTGAAACCAATAGAGATTATACACTCCTTTAATAAAACCCAAAAATATACGTAAAATACATTTTTTGAACCACCTCTCACTACGTAGAGAATTCCACTGGGGAAAAGTTAAATCAGGACTGTGAAATTTGTACAGATGGAAATTTTGAAAATCTTTGAGATAAGTCTCTCTGTATTAGATATGTGCAGAGGCAAATTTTTTATTTTGGTTTGTTAATTTGTTTTGTGTCACCTCCATTTGTTTGGTTAGTTTTAAAAGTAACACCAACTCGGCATGTGTAGCTTGCATGTTTGGGGGCCATAATGTTATTTATATTCTCTTTGGGGCAGGGACATTGGCTGGCTCTTCTGTCTCCCTTATCTCCCAAGGTGTGGATTCTTTTGACTGTGGGAAGAAAGGAGTCCTCTCAGGTCCCAGTGTGGGATGACTGACTTCCTCTCTTAAATTCCCTGGGTGAGATGAATTCCTAATCACTGAGTGTTGTGTGCTGTGGATTGAGTGCCCAAATACGACACAGGGACCACTGGATTAGTGTCTAAAAAGAATACTTTACTGTAAACAATTCTGGATTAATGGCTTCCACTTTCTCTCTTTCTTTATTTACAATTCTATGTCCTCTATCTGTACAAGAGTCTCCTAGCAAGGCTGGGGATCCAACCACCTTCCTGGTCCACTTTGGTTAGGGGTCCTTGAGTGGGTGGGAAACCCTTCCCAGATAGCAAAAATCTGTATTTCCACAGAGAGCAAATTTATCTGTCTCCCCAAGGTTTTGTGAAGGCTCCGATTGGGTGTCCCCTCTTATGAAAGATGATTTCTTACTCATAGTTAGATATACTGGCTCTTGATTAGATCCCTGGTGGAAGGGATCCTTGATGGAGCTGCAGGTTTCAAAGGTCCACTGATGGGGAGGAAGAGGGGCAGAAAACTCTTCCTCCCAGATCTTGGAAATAAACTTTCTTCTGTTCCAAAAAAGTAAATAGCACTGGATCTCCTTTGAAGTGGGTCACCACCTCGGATGGGCAGATCTTCCTAACTTGGGCGTCTTCATCCAGGGTTCCCCAGTCCCTGTGCCTCGGAAAGTCCCAGGGGATACGCAGGGCTCCTGCCAAGCAAATTGTCCAAAGTCCAAATTATTCCCTGGACATCTTCTGTATCTCTGAAGGAGAGCACAGAGAAATGCCCAGACCCACTCTGGAGGATCTCAGATGGCTTCCAAGACTCCAGGTAGGCCCAACATGTAACACAGGAAAAAACTCCAACTCAAACCTTCAACTAGGACTGCCTCCAGAGCCCTTTGCGAAGCTTTGCTATAAAACTTCCTGCAAGGGATATCCATTACACCCCACAGTGGGAGAGCTGCCAATGAATGGATCCTCCCCCTAATTATCTTCCTCTAACTGTACTACTCTGTGTGATTCCAGGGCTTACTGGTAACTTGGAACGGTGCCCGGGTTACACAAATGAAAAAAAGCTTAATTTATTTTTTTCACTTGTTTACCATTAAAGTCAAAGGGGGAAGCACTGCAGTTTATTCTGGGCTCCAAAATTGGGGTTTTCTAATCACTTCTAATGCCACCAAGGATCCGGATTGGTCCTCTGGAGGCGTAAAAGGGGCTGCTGGGAAAAGCACATTGTTTAAGCATCTAGATGGCTGAGGGCTGCATGTGGAGCAAGATCCCCCAAGGTGGTACATCTAGAGAATGGCAGGTAGAGAGTGTGTCAGAAATACATAGAAACATGATGGCAGAAGAAGACTGTGTGGCCCATCTAGTCTGCCCATCCATATTATCTAGCCTTTACTATTCCCATCACTCCCTCAGAGATTCCCTGCATTTATCACATGCTTTCTTAAATTCAGATACTGTTTTTTTCCACCACCTCCACTTGGAGGTCATTCCATGTATCCACTACCCTCTCTATAAAGAAATATTTCCTAAGATTGTTCCTGAGTCTACCTCCTTTCACCCTCATCCTATAACCCCTTATTCTGGAGCTTCCTTTCCATTGAAAAAGGCTGGCTTCCTGTGAATAGAAACCTTTGAGATATTTAAAATCTGAATCATATCTCCCCTATCTCGCCTTTCCTCTAGGGCGTACATGTTTAGATCTTTGTCTGTCCCCATATGCTTTAGAACTAAGACCACTGATCATTTTAGTAGCCACCTGCTGGACTGACTCCATCCTGTTTATATTCTTTTGAAGGTGTGGTCTCCAGAATTAAACAAGTATTCTAAATTGTCTCATCAGAGATCTATACAGGGGCAATATCACTTCCCTTTTTCTTCTGACTATTCCTCTCCCTCTGCAGCCAAGCATCTTTCTGGCTTTTGCCATTAATTTATACACCTGTTTGGCCAACTTAAGATCATCAGATACCCCCAGATCCCACTCCTCTTTTGTGCTTAGAAAAATTTCACCGCCAATATGTTACCTCTGCCTTGGGGTTTTGCGGCCTAAATGAATTACTCTGCATTTTTTTTAGCTGCCAGTCTCTAGACCATTCCTTGAGTTTAGCTAGATCCCTCCTCATGTTTTCCACGCCATCCTGTTGCAGATTTTGATATCAATGGGAAAAAGACAAACCTTTCCCGACAGTCCTTCCACTATGTCACTCATGAAAAGACCCAGTCCCAGAATTGATCCCTGAGGCACTCTGCTAGTAAGGTCCCCTTCCTCAGAGTAAACTCTGTTTACCACAACCCTTTGTCGCCTCTCACTCAGCCAATTTCTAACCCATTCGGTCACTCTAGGTTCCATACCAATAGAGCTCATTTTATATAAAAGTCTCCTATGCGGAATGGTGTCAAAGACCTTACTGAAATCCAAGTACAGCGCTCTCTCTTGATCCATCTCTCTGGTCATCCAATCAAAGAAATTGATCAGATTTGTTTGACTGTAGGGAGGATAGTTTTGTTTCTAACCCTCACCTCCCTCGATGTATGTGCCTTCTATTTACCAGTTCATGGTTAGAAAATTACACGACTATCGGAATAAAAATAATAATGGGAGGAGGAATAGCTCTAGTGATTAGAGCAGTGGGCTACGAACCAGGAGACCAGGGTTCAAGTCCTGCTGTCGCTCCTTGTGACCTTGGGCAAGACACTTTACCCTCCATTGCCTCAGGTACAAAACTTAGATTGTAAGCCCCCTGGGGATAGGGAAATACCTACAGTACCTGAATGTAAACCAATGTGATATCTTAGATATATTAAAAAAGTAAATAAAATAAAAATAAATCTCCTTTATTTATAGCTTACACAAGGCTAAGCTTAACAATTCGTCAGGCAATATACACACAGGCCATTAGAGACATAGGCTGAGATTTACTTTTGAATGCTAATAAGCTCTCCCTTACTAACCCCCAAGGTAGGAAATGGAGCCAGATTCTTACCAGGCGACAGGTAGTAACTTCATTCTTGGGCTGGTTGGGGGAGGTCACCGATCTCCAGCACAGATACAGAGAGGACAATCATGGCCACCAAAGCAACAGACTGCTCACTCTCAAGTCTCTTACACCTGGTCTCCGCAAGTCAACTCAGCCCAGGATGCACAGCAGCACAAGGGGGATGGAAAGCCACAGCACGCAGCCGGGTTGCCTCCTTCTCTTCAGAGGGTTAATGATGGACTCCTGAAGGACAGCGAGCGACAGGCAGCGGAGGATGGACCCACAGGGCTGTTTCCCTTTTTCAAGGGCTCATCTATGCATATTCAATAGCTCAGGCATAGTCAGGTAAATGCACAATTAAGGCGTTTAATTAGCAGATTCCTGCTTTTTTCTCAACCCTTTGTTCTCTCTGGAATTCAGTATGTGGTCAGTTCTGACGAATAAGTGTCACAGATCTGACACAACTCTGATAAACTCTGATCCTGTATAGATATTAGGACTATAAAAAAAAAAAAAAAGGCCCCGATAATATCGCAGTACCGATTCTCGCACAGCACCATCTACCTCACCCAGAATGAAGCTTCGATTTTCATTTCATTTATTATTCTTAATATCCCGCTTGTTAAGCGTGTTATCCATGCAGTGTTACAGTTTTAAATACATAAATAAAATCCAACAATAAGTATAAAAATTAAAATAAATTAATAATCTACAACCTAATAGATATACACTTATACAGCAAACATACAGAATCTGCTGGCCAGTTACATAACCAGAGGAGCCTCCTGGTTGCCACAGCTAAGTCCACCAATCAGGAAGAACTCAGGAGCAGATCGTACAAGACATCAGCTAGGAAGACTGTGACAGACTCCATTCTGGCTGCTTCCTCCCCTTCTGGGAGCTGTTGGATCCAGCACAAAAGTGCCCACACCCCCAAAGTGGTACATCTGGGGCTTGGCAGCTAGGTAGAGTGACAGCTGTAGTTACCATTTAGAACCTGCCTGCACCTATTGTTGCTGAGCACAGTCATAGACTTGAATGGGCCATAAACATGAATGGGGAAACATAAATGAATGATCGCCTTCCATTTGTTTTAGGGGTCCACAAATAAAATAAAACTGGACTGATTCATTGTATTTTACCAATTTGTTTCAAATGAATGCACATCTTTACTCTGTGTTACCTGCTACTACTTATTGTTTATTGCATTTCTTTTAATCTTCTATCTAATCATCTTTTTAATGCAAATCTGAAAGATTTAGGGCTTTGCATTTTATATATCAATGACAGCTGTTGTGCAGTAGCAAAGGTATGCAAATTGAAATCAGGGAGACTGAACATCAGCTCATTAGAAGCTGGTTTTGAAAGATGAGTGAATCATATTGTTTCAGTTTGCAAAGTGCTATCCTTATGCAAATAATAGTGGCATCTGCTCCCTTGCCTGGAGGAGATCTGTACCTCACCAACCTAAAGATGGCCCTGGCATTGCTTTTGGAGCATAAGCCACCCTTGGAGCTCTTGACTCAAGGGGATCCTAAAACCTAGAGAGATGAAGAGGAGACTCTGTCAGGCCCCTGGTGACTTCTTCATGACAAGTTTGACCCTTCCAAGTGTAGGCCACTTGTTGGTTAGGTATAATATAATTAATGTGTGGTCTTTCTTTGTACTAGAGGGGTTCTTGATTATAAGTTAAACTTTGGTACAAAAATTGGATTGTACCCTTCTATCGGTGATTGTATTTATTTTATTCTTTGGAGCTGATGATTTCTTTGCCTTGGGACTTGACCTGATTAAGTGGGTGACTTTAAAGAGCTATACGTCAATCTCTCTCAGATAGAAACTCTGTGCGTGCTTTAAGCTGGTATTATTCCGCTGTTAGATTATTTGCAATGGCTCTGTGATCTATATTATACTATTTTCCAATGTTTTTGTCTTTCCATTTATCAGTTTGTAATGTGGTAATCCTAAGAAGACAGGGTGTTTGTTTGCAAGGGAAAGATTACTTTTCATTCCTGGACTGAATAATTGATGCTGTATCACTCTCCTTCCTTGTATCGTTTTCTTACCTTTTGTTACATCCCTACAGAAAACATGGACACAGTATTAGCTCTGCAGGAATTTGGAAGCGTCCTGGGAAGAAGAGGCATACAATGCAATACTCCTAAATCTAATTTGCATAGATCAAGCTTTTATTCCCTACTTTAAAACCTTAAGTAACATATGGAACCCCACCTCAGTGTGCAACTTTAGCATGGGTGAGGCCATAAACTATTTTGTAACTTTTTGGGGTAGGGACCCTGGCTAGCTATACTGGTTCCCTTCCTTCCCAAGGTGTAGTGTGGGGTGGCTGACTCTCCTCGCCAAACTCCCCTGGGTGATATGATAATTAATGATATCATGTGTGCTGAAAGTGCCAAAGAAGTCCCCGGAGCCACTTGTTAGTGTCCAAATAAATCATTACTGTTGCAAATGGTTGTAAAATGTCACAACACTGATCCACAGCACCGCTGAATATGTTCCTTACAGGATTTTCCTCAGTCTGTGCAGCACCGGGGAACTATGACTCTCCAGGGCTTGCGACACTAGAGTCCCAGGTGCATGGTGTCCCTTTCATGCCAGGTCACCACTTCCAGCTGGCTTGAATACCAGATCACTGTCTCTGCACAGAGAGATAAGTTCTCTCTCTCCCCAGGGTTGATGGAAGCACCAGCTGAGTGGCTTCACTGATGTTAGGCCTTGCCTTATACTCACAGTTAGTTGAATTTTAAAATTCTTAAGTTTCGGATGCAGATCTTTTCCCTTTTGCTGATGTGACTCCTGATGGGAGGGATCCCTGAAGCAGGCTCTCTGGGCTTCAGGCAGGAAAGAGGGGCAGGCAATAGCTCCTCCTGGATCTTGAACTTAATTTCTTCAAAAACCGAAATTATCACTGGAGTTGTCTCTTTACAGTGTGTGTCCACCACTTCTCAAAGGCAGGTCTTCCCTAACCTTGCACAGCCCCAGACCCAGGGTTCCCCCACTCCCTGTGCCCAGGAGGTGTACAGACTCCAGTAAGGCTCCTACCAATCAAAAAGGTTTAAGTCTTAAAAAATGTGCCCAAAGGAAACAATCCAAACCAGCCAGGTTGGGGACTGAAGCAGAATATATCCTGTCGACCCTGGTCAGCACCACCAAAGCAGGGCATGTTTGGCTCCTCTGACTGGGCCTGCAAAACAATAAAAACCAAACCTGTCTCTCTACCTCTGTATTTTGTACTAAACAAAAGGGGCTGCCTCTCGAGCTGCAGCAGGGGCGCGGCTATATATCCCACCCAGGGGGACGGCCATTCCAGACCCTGCACTAAAGTGGCTGACGCTAAACCCAGGGCTTACTGGTAACTGAACTGAGTGTCTGCTACACATAGATAATACAAATTTTCCCCCCTTGTATTTTCCTCTTCTGTTTGGAACATCTCCTAAATTGTGTAGGACTCCCTTCCAGGCCTAGCTCTTGTGCAAGGGAAGGAACTGATGGTAATCTGACGTTATTAAATACAAGCAGGTTAATTAATATTCAAATGATTTTAGCCGGGTAAGCAAAGACCGGGTAAGCTTTGAAAATTGGCGTGTCCTAACTGGCTACATTTCATTGGACAGCAAAATTTAGCTAGGCACTTTCTGGGCAGGGACAGAAAGATGGCTAGCACTGATTTTCAACACTGGCTGCCCAACTTGGCTGGACAAATGTATGCGCTGCAATACGAGTCCCTTAAGAAAATAAAAAAATGCCCAAGATATCTCAAGCTGTTTCCTCCCTGCAGCTCCCGGGACATCCTAGCTCCCTCCCTCATTCCCATCCACTCTTGAAAATGTGTAAAAAAAAAAAAAAGAAATCTGCATGCAGTGGCTCCTTTCCTTCCCTCCCTCTACCGTTTAAAAAAAAAAAGAAAATGTCTTTCCACTTGCTTCCCATCCTCCATCCTTCTAAACATGAAAAAAACTGCAGAGGGGACCCTCTCTTCTTTTCTTCCCACTCTTCCTTTCACCTGTCAGAAGTGGCTGCGACAGAGAATCTGTCTCCCTCCGAAAAAGGGCGGTGATGTTGGGGAGGAAATTCCCTTCCCTTCCAAATCCTGATTTGTGTGGGGACATTTTTCATTTTAATGTTCAAGGATAGTGGGAGGGAGGGAGAGAGTTGGAATATCCCGCAGACTAGTTTTTAAATTATTATAAGGAGGGAAGTGAGCTCCTTTTTTTTTTAAAAAGAGGACCTAGCCAGTTAGTGCTTGATTTTCAGCACTGGCTGGCTAGGGTTAGCTGTGGAAAAAAGCTGCAGTAAATCTTAACTACATCAGGCCCACTCCCCTCCACCCCCAGAGCAGGCGGTGGAGGCAAAAACACTAACAGACTTCCAGAAAGTATGGGATAAGCACAGAGGATCCTTGGTTGCAAAGCCGTGAAAACTTAGAAGAAGCACAATGAAGTGACACTCCAGGTCATGCAGGTAACCGGGTGGTACCAGCAGGCTACAACTCGAGAACAAGGCTGAAAAGGAAGTGTGATTTAGTGGACTGCAAATTAGGAGGTTAACTGAGTCGGTCTGGCAGGCCACGCAGAGCTAGAAGTAATCAACTTGGCTTAAACTGTAGAGAATGAACAGCACAGACGCATACAAGTGGGATCTTGACTGCTGTATATAGAAATGTAATATGTTTGATATGATTCTTTTTCATAATTGTTAAATTTAGAATAATGTAAGTAAGGCTAAAACTCCCCAGAGACCAGCCAGATCAGTGCAGCGGGTGGATAGTAGCAGGGTACCATCCGGAAAGGCCATGGGGATTTAAGGAGTTAAATATTCCGGCAAAGCCATGCTAATATTGGTAGCTATTTAGTTTATTACAAAGTTTGGAGTTCGACACAGGAAGAAAATGCCAGGTATAGCTCTCTGCTTCAACGGCAGGGGAGAAAGACTGATACTTCACGCATTTCCAGCATAGCTCTCTGCTTCAACGGCAGGGGAGAAAGACTTATACTTCATGCATATCCGGCATAGCTCTCTGCTTCAACGGCAGGGGAGAAAGTCTGATACTTCACTTTCAATGCATATCCAGCATAGCTCTCTGCTTCAATGGCAGGGGGAATGAAGAAAAGTGGATCTATATACAGACAACAACCAACAAGGGCTGAATTACATAGTCTGGGTAAACAAATAAGCATGGGTGTAGCTTGCTTATTGCGGCGGTTACTACCCCTAACTAATTAAGCTAGATATTCACTTAGATGCAGTTCCAACACTGCTCTCTACATTAATGGTGTGAGTGGAAGGGAAATAGAACCAAAAGGTTACTAAGGGCCAAAAGTAACAGATAAATATGAGAAAAAAAAAAGAGTGCGAAAGCTTGCTGGGCAGACTGGATGGGCCGTTTGGTCTTCTTCTGCCGTCATTTCTATGTTCCTATGTTTCTATATAAACAAAATTGAGAATCTAGTAGGCTCATCTTTCCAAGATGGTAGCATACAAAGCAGAAATATGACAAAACCTTTCTTGGATAAGAAGGGACTTCTTAGTCATGCTGTGTGGATTGGCAGCTGGAATTTTATTTATTTTAGTTTACATAAATATTAACTATTAAAAGCAGCAGTAAAAAACAAGTTTTGCAAAACTTTCTAAAACTCACATTATTCCTTGTGAGCCTTGTCTCTTGAGTAAGAGCATTCCAGAAATTAGGACCCAAAAAAGAATATCTGTTTCTTTGTTATACATATTTGGCGTCAGATGGACTAGGAAAAGACATAATGGCATCTTGGGATGACCACAAGGCTTTGGTTGGCATTTTAGAACTTAAATGTATTCCTCGGGTGTTGCGGGCCTGAGCCAAAAGCATTTTATGCACAAGTGAGAGGATTTTAAAGGAGATTCTAGAGGTCACTGGCAACTAATGAAGTTTCTCCAATGCTGGGGAGATATGTTTAAAGAGTTTCGAGCCAGCAAGAAAAAGGGGGACTCATCACATTCCACAGATGCCTGGAATGTACCATGAATTGGCTTTAACAGACCAGTTAATAAAAGTTTCACATGTATAGATAACCTCTGTACAGAATGCTTAGGGCTAGTATTAACAGGGTGCTGCACTTATATAATCATATCGCTTGCTATAAAGTCTTTTTGTTTAATTTTCAGTGTAATAAAATAAAGCTTAACAGTATCACAGACTTCTCTGTGCTAGATTCTTCATTCATGCTAGTGTTTCCTAAAAGGAAGTCCATGACACTAAGCAACAATAACAATGAAACATATTCTGGAGTAGTAAATTAGCTCAACAGTCAAGCCAACCTGTACTGCCCAACACCGCCAGTGTTTCAGCACTTTATTTGCCAGCTTTGGGGGCCAAAACGATTTCAACTTACCTCTAAACACTAATCGCCCACTACAGATCCTACAGAACGCAGCTGTAAGAATCCTCACTGTATCCAAAAAGCACGACCACATCACTCCAATACTTATTTCACTACACTGGCTACCAATAAGATTCAGGATTGAATAGAAAGTACTATCCATCCTTCATAAAATTATATATGAAAAACAAGAAAATTGGCTAAGCTCATCTATAAAACTACATACTCCAAATAGAAACCTCAGATCAGCAAACAAGGGACTTCTAAAAACACCACCTACGAGTTCCAATCAACTCACCTCAACCCAAAAGAGAGCAATATCTCTAGGTAGCCCAAAACTCTGGAACTCTCTACCAATTGAACTCAGAACTCAAGAAAACCTAAAAAATTTCAAAAAAGATCTAAAAACATGGTTGTTCAACAAAGCATATCAGCTCACCCAATGAACAACACAACATCTTCACCCTCCACTTCAACCTGAAGATTAAATGAATAAATGAATTTATCACAACTATGGACTATAACTAAGAAGTGAAACGTAAAACAGAACAGTAATTAACTAGCATTTGATACCCCTATGTTTAACAAAAGTTTGAATCTTTTTGAAGCCCTGTTTATCCCCCTTAAAATTGTAACCTTCATATTTGTTGTAAACTGTTATGATGGATTTATGATGATGAATCCGAATGACGGTATATAAAACTTGATAGATAAATAAATAACTGCAGAACTCCATAAAAATACATCACAATTAAAAAGAATTATAGTGTCATTTCTTTCATTATAAAAAAAAAAATGTAGGAGTAACTTTAAGCATTTTCAAAGGGACATGACATTTCTATATTTACAAGAGGACCCAGGATTCACTGCAATATTTAAAGGGTTTCACCGACTTGTATACAAACCAGTGAAGTTTAAGGTTCCTCCCTCTCCATGATGAACATATACAACAGCCAATCATTGGCCAGTATTAGACAACTGTTGATCTGACAATGTCATGGAATGCACAGGTGATGACACAGGGCTACTTTTATCCAATGGTAGAGGGCCCAGCACGAAGTACAGTTTGATTAAAGGTAAAGGTCATTAAACATTATCGCAGTGTGAAAAAAAAAATCAGACTATGCCTATGGTAGTTCCATTCTATGAAAATATGTCAAAAGGTAGTCCCTCAAATAAACACAGACCACTTGGTCTCCTAGTTTCATCCATGCGCCATTACAGTATTCAATGTGAAAATCCACCTTTGTTCACATTATAAAAATATCCATAGTACCCTCCACATGCACTAGGATGTGGACGTGAATTTCAAGCTCATAAGGACATGGACTGCTCTGTTTTGGATGTTCTGAAGTGTGGTAAGATATTTCTTTTCCAGTCCCACAACTAAAGCATTACAATAGTCCAGTTGCCCTGGTATCAGGACAGGGATACCCTTAACTAAATTATTCTTAGGTAAGTAGGGACGAAGATTATGGATAAATCCTTAGCCGTGTGGAGAGGAGTAATGAATAGATTGGTTCTGCCAGTTGGTCTTTTCATACAAAGATATGTCATGGCCACAGAAGGGTCATCCAGCTATCACTTGTTCGTGTAGTGTATTGCTGTGGCATGTTGGCAGTGCACAGTAGGTGTCCCATGATTAAAGTTAGTCATCTCTTTTCTTCCCTAGGTGAGTTTTTAAACTTTTTTTTTTTTTAAACGACACTTTTACATAACCGTTGTGTGCACTCTTAATTACCTTTCTAGCACTGTATGACACATACTTCACTGCATGAGTAAGTGAAAATGTGATTGCAATGTGTGTGATTGGTTTTCTGATCATCAGGCATTCTTGCTGTGAACGTGCACATCTTGTTATACACAGTTACCACAGTGCACAAACCCCACTAGAGACGAACACCATAAGATCATAAATAGGTGGACAGGATGCAAAACAAACAGAAAAGGACAAAATGTAGCATTGGCGCCATGATGCCTATTAGTATTGAAAAAAATGTCAAGCTGAAAAAGACAAAGATGTTCCAGTGGTGGTAGTTTCGCAAAATTAGGCTAAGTAAAGCCACCCAAGAAATAAATTCAAACAATCAAGCCGCAGAAAGATGCCCAGCTGTTTGCAGAACTCTGCTTCAATTCCAGATCCAGCATGTTTAACTCCTTATCCCACATCAGATACTTCAGAACTTATGAATAAATTAAAAAATGACTGAGTCCTCATACGGCAGTTGTTAGTGAGATAAATATTTATTCTATCTTTAAATAAATATATTTAAAGATAGTATAAAGCTCCAAAAAGTTTTTATTTTGTAGATTTGTATGCCAGCAAAAACTGGCAAGCTGCCAAGCTAAGCATGCTTTTATTATGTTATGTGCTTCACTTTTTGCTGATGGTTGACATAATTATCACAGATTTAAAACTTTTTTTTTTTTAGGGTTTTGTAATAATTACCTTCTTGTGGCATTTATTTCTGGATGAATTTGTGCACAACAGTATCTGTAGTGACTATTGTGCAGTTTGCACGTCCTAGATGTAGGTGGAGCATCCTGAAATTCTTTCAGTTGAAAACTTTTTGAAGCAACTGAATATTTACAAGTAAAAGGCCATCAAAGAGGAGGTGATGGCAGCAAAAACAGTAATAGGATAAGCATAGATGATTGCCAGTGGTGAAGAAGTAAATCAGAAAACCAGAGACCAGCTGGTTTCTATGGCATTGAAACAAAAGACAAATGAAGTGGACTAGATGGGCCATATGTTCGTTATCTGCCATCGTATTCTCTGTTTCAAGGCAGAAAACTTAAATGGGAGGTTGCATGGCATGCGAGATGAACTGAGTTTTCTGCAGGTAAAACTTCGGAAGCTTTTTGAAAGGTAGATAAATGGGTAAGGACCACTATGAAAGCTTTTCTTAAATGTGAAAAATATCGATTCTTGGTAATGCTTAGAAGATGGTGTATCAGTACCACAGATGGACTTTGTGATTTGGAAGAGTGTGCGGTAGATGACTGATGTTTTGGAAGGCCAGATTTAGGCATAGGCAACATAGGCACGCGCCTAGGATATCAAATTCTAGAGGTATCCACAAACTGGACACCTCTTGCTGCTCTTTGATTTCCGGGAACAAACCCCCCCTTCCCCTGGTTTCCGCTTGCAGGCTCTCTACTCTTGAATCTAGCCCTGGTCTCTTCACCTGAATGACTGTTTGTAGTCTGCAACCCTAGCTAATCCAGAGAAACTTCCAACATCATTACACCATACCCCCTGTTATATGTGAGATCTGTGTTGCTGGAGGGGATCGAGCGGAAAGCTTGCTCTGACATAACCTCTCTGTTGGAGCTCCAATATTGTAAAGGACCTAAAGGTTCCTTACCGACGATTTTATGACTCCCACCTGGGCCACATATAAGAGAGAAGTAGAAGGTAAAAAGACTGATATTCAAAAGCCATTTGGACGGATAACTGGCAAGTTATCCGTCTAAATGGCTAATTTAGCCAGATACAAAAGGGGCGTTCTAGGGACCGGTTCAGTTATCCGGCTAACTTAACTGAATATCTGATACATCTGGCTAAGTTAGCCGGATAACTTTAGGCTTGCTTTAAAGTAGGTCTAAAGTTATTCAGCCTCTTTTAACAAGTAGCACATTTAAGACTAATCGGAGAAAATTCTTTTTCACTCAACGCACAATTAAGCTCTGGAATTTGTTGCCAGATGATGTGGTTAGTGCAGTTAGTGTAGCTGGGTTCAAAAAAGGTTTGGATAAGTCCTTTGAGAAGTCCATTAACGGCTATTTATCAAGTTTACAGAGGGGTAGATTTTTTAAAAAAGCACGTTCGCGTACTTTTGTTTGCGCAGCAGGCACAAACAAAAGTACGCTGGATTTTATAAGATACGCGCGTATCTTCTAAAATCCTGGATCGGCGCGCGCAAGGCTGCCGATTTTGGGCAGCCGGCATGTGCTGAGCCGCGCAGCTTGTCTCCGTTCCCTCCGAGGCCGCTCCGAAATCGGAGCGGCCTCGGAGGGAACTTTCTTTCGCCCTCCCCTCACCTTCCCCTCCCTTCCCCTACCTAACCCACCCACCCCTATCTAAATCCCCCCCTTACCTTTATCCACGGATTTACGCCTCCCGGAGGGAGACGTAAATCCACACGCGCCGGCGGGCTGCTGGCGCGCCGAGACCCGACCCGGGGGCGGTTCCGGAGGGCGCGGCCACGCCCCAGGGCCGGGGGCGTGGCCCCCAAAATGCCGCATCGTTCAGCCCCGCCCCCGACATCCCCCTTCCAAAAACCCCGGGACCTACGCGCGTCCCGGGGTTCTGTGTGCGCCGGCGGCCTATGGAAAATAGGCGCGCCGGCGCACAAGTCCCTGCTCGCATAAATCCAGGCGGATTTACGTGAGCAGGGCTTTTAAAATCCGCCCCTTAGGGAATAGCCACTGCTATTAATTGCATCAGTAGCATGGGATCTTCTTGGTGTTTGGGTAATTGCCAGGTTCTTGTGGCCTGGTTTGGCCTCTGTTGGAAACAGGATACTGGGCTTGATGGACTCTTGGTCTGACCCAGCATGGCAATTTCTTATGTTCTTATGTACTTACCCGGATACCTTCAGAGATATCCGGGTCAGTAGTGCAACTTAAAAAGAAAAACACAAGCCAAAGGCCTCCTGGCCTGATCCCTCCCCCCTCCACCTCCACATGTCTCTAGCCCCTTCCTCCTCTGCTGTTCCCAAAAAAGGTGTGCAAACCCTAAGAAAAAGCTTTTAAACTTCCACAACATGATCACCTCCACTCGGGTATCCCACCTCCTTCCCCTCTTAAAAATCTTTCAGTTTGCTCCTTCTGCCTCCTCCCACAGCAGATGGGGGCCCCCTTACTGGCAAGGACAAGGAGGCCACATTTAAAGGCAACGGGTGGGTGGGGAGGGAGTCAGCCTGGGGTGGGAGAGGGAGGGTGGCTGTGGGGGGAGGCAGAAGAAGCATATTGAAAGATTTTTAAGCGAGGAGGGAGGGGTTGGCCCGGGGCGGTGGCAATCATGTTGTGAAAGTTTAAAAGCTTTATGTTAGGTTTTGCACACCTTTTTTGGGATAGCTGAGGGGGAGGAGGTAGAGATATTTGGTGGCAGTGATAGGGCATCAGACTGGAAGGCACGCAACTTTTTAATTTTTTTTTAAATATGTGCTACTTACTCAGATATCTCTGAAGATATCTGGATAAATAGCTAGTTATCCGGCCACACGAAGCCGGATAACTTTAGATTTAACTGGCTATAACCAATCGCCAGTTAGGGTTAAAGTTATCCGGCTATATGTAGATGGATAACTGTAAACAGATATATTCAGCGGGATGTTTATCCTGCTGAATATATTGGACAAGTTAGCCGGATAACTTGTCCACTAAACGGCCTACTGAATATTGGCCTCAAAGTATTGCCAGGTTCTTGTGGACACATTCCAATGGGTGATGTCTTGGGAATGGAGGAATAATAAATGTAGAAGCTCAGAATGTTCTGGACCTCTTTTAAGTTGAATCCAGGAGTTCCATGAGGGAGTCTCTTGGTTTTCAAAGGGTAGGTTTCTGAAGTAGTTTGTGAAAAGATCTGAAGTAGTTTGCAAAAGAGTCTTAGAGAAACGGAGTGTAGAAGACATTTCAAAGCAGTATTTCAGTGATTAATATCACAAATCCCATTACAGGCAGGGGGAGGATAGGGGGAGAGAGAGAGAGCCTATGGGCAGGCACACATATTAGGCAATGTTTTATACCACTGTAAGAGAGGGCATTCTGAACTTGGGGTGTTGATGGTGGCCTGTTTTGGGGGGCAGTTTTACATGCAGTCAGAGGTACAAACAGCACAGTAGACATCAATGAAGATTTTATGTGATTTGGAGTGATGAATGGTATTAAAAAATGAGATTTGTACAATGTACTGTAGCTTGATGCACACTCTACCTAGCTGCTACCAAGTTAGATCGAGAGTACAATGTATAAATCGCATCTTTGTGTACCTTTCATCACTCCAAATCACATCAAGTCTTCACTGATGTGTACTGTGCTGTTCATACCTCTGACTGTGCGTGTTAAACTGCCTCCCAAAACCTAGCTCATCACCAAAACCTCACCTCAAGTTACTAGTTGCCCTTCCTACAGTGGTATAAATAGTTTACTTATATGAGAGCCTTATAAAGAGTCTCTCTCTCTCTCTCACTATTGATTTCTGATACCATTTCACTTTTCTAGGTTAATACAGTTTATATAAAAATAAATAATTTTTTGTAAAAATGTTTTGGAATATTTGGTGACTATATTGTTCCTATACTTCTTTATTTGGATATTTTGTTTAAACACACCTAGAGAGAAAACTGATAGGCGTTATTTCTCCCCCGCTAATGAACAGCAATCTCAGGGTGACCCCCAGCTCAAAAATTCGCTGATATGACCATGATTAAAAATCTGTTAAAAGTGCTGGCTTCTACCATCTCTGCTGGTAGGCCATTATAGACCGTGTCATCTTGAACTTTGATTCTTAAAAGACCAATACTTCAACACCCAGTACCCTTTCCAGGTCTTAATACAGAATCAGGTTTTGCACTAATCAGCCACGGTCATCAAAATTAGTGAGGCTGTTGTCCAAAACAATCCAGCCCCCCATGCACATTGACATTTAGGTCTTAAACGTATTTCCTCCATGGAAGTTAACTCAGCCCTTCGAAGCCCAATAAAGTCATACCACCACTAATTGAGGTTAATAATTTGATCTGTATGATCATATTCACAAGCAGAGCTGCCTTTTAAGCTTCCATGAGTCTGAATCATTGTTTTCTCTGCAGATCAAAACTGGGAACTTCCTTCATTGGATCATTTAACATTTATTGGGAAAGTTGTCACTCGCCCACCCTGTCTCCAGTAGTCCCTTAGAATAAAACGTCTAGTAATAAGCTCTTGCTCTGTTGAAGAAAATAAGTTATGAGAGCATAGTTTGTCTTGATAGGGACAGTTCTATCATTATGAAGGCTGGTCACCTCAGGCACAAGTGCCCCTAAGCTGCCCCTGTGGTGGCTGCTTCACAACATCCAGACTAGCAGAACTAGTATGGCCGTTGGGCAGTAGGCCATTCCTGAATGTTATCCACTTTGAAGCGCTGAAAAAGTTCGAAAAGCAGAATATTAAAAAAAAAAAATCCAAATAAATAAATAAATAAATCTTGATAAAGCCACACAGTACAGGGGTAGTTCTCCTGAGTTTTGGCCCATGAACTGAAAGTGAAATCAGCAAGATGACCTGTTTGGTTGGAATCAAGCACAATGATATACTACTGCCTAGCTGCTTCCTGTATGAAGGCAGTGCAGATCCATCACTGCTTTTTGCCACAACTCAATTTTTGCAGTGCAGGGCCAATGTTGCTATACTGAGCCAGCATATTTATTTATTTATTTCTACAAACCTGATGGCATATTTTACAATAGTAACCTAAGTGATGTGCAATAAAACATATTCCAAATATAAATTTGAAACATATCAATAATAATTAAAATAACTAATCATACATCATCAAACCCAAACAGAGCAATAAAACCTATACAATAAAAGTATAAAATAACATAATAAACAAAAAAAGTGAATCATAAATTAATCACAGTCCCTATAAATTATTAATAACAATAAAATAGTAAACATAAAACAAACCTGATAAGTAAATTAAGATGAATAAACTCTAACAAAAAATCTTTCAAATAAGCTGACTAAAACGTAAAAATTAACTAGATGGAAAAGCTTGCAGAAAAATAAAGGTCTTCAGGGGATTTTATGAATTTTTAATAATTTTTCTCTAAACTTAGATCTAAAGGAAAATAATTCAAAAGAATAGGAGTGAATTCAGAAAAAACATATTCCTTGGTACTCTTTAATCAGCAGCAGCAGACAGTAGCGGGCCAGCAGCGATCGCAGCATTGGGGAGTTTGAGCAGTGGCAACAGTTAAAGCAGTTGTGATCTTAGCAGCAGTAGTTATAAGAACATAAGAAAATGCCATACTGGGTCAGACCAAGGGTCCATCAAGCCCAGCATCCTGTTTCCAACAGTGGCCAATCCAGGCCATAAGAACCTGGCAAGTACCCAAAAACTAAGTCTAATCCATGTTACCGTTGCTAATGGCAGGGGCTATTCTCTAAGTGAACTTAATAGCAGGTAATGGACTTCTCCTCCAAGAACTTATCCAATCCTTTTTTAAACACCGCTATACTAACTGCACTAACCACATCCTCTGGCAACAAATTCCAGAGTTTAATTGTGCGCTGAGTAAAAAAGAACTTTCTCCAATTAGTTCTAAATGTGCCCCATGCTAACTTCATGGAGTGCCCCCTAGTCTTTCTACTGTCCGAAAGAGTAAATAACCGATTCACATCTACCCGTTCTAGACCTCTCATAATTTTAAACATCTCTATCATATCCCCCCTCAGCCGTCTCTTCTCCAAGCTGAAAAGTCCTAACCTCTTTAGTCTTTCCTCATAGGGGAGCTGTTCCATTCCCCTTATCATTTTGGTAGCCCTTCTCTGTACCTTCTCCATCACAATTATATCTTTTTTGAGATGCGGTGACCAGAATTGTACACAGTATTCAAGGTGCGGTCTCACCATGGAGCGATACAGAGGCATTATGACATTTTCCGTTTTATTCACCATTCCCTTTATAATAATTCCCAACATTCTGTTTGCTTTTGTGACTGCCGCAGCACACTGAACCGACGATTTCAATGTGTTATCCACTATGACACCTAGATCTCTTTCTTGGGTTGTAGCACCTAATATGGAACCCAACATTGTGTAATTATAGCATGGGTTATTTATCCCTATATGCATCACCTTGCACTTATCCACATTAAATTTCATCTGCCATTTGGATGCCCAATTTTCCAGTCTCACAAGGTCTTCCTGCAATTTTTTCACAATCTGCTTGTGATTTAACTACTCTGAACAATTTTGTGTCATCTGCAAATTTGGTTATCTCACTCGTCGTATTTCTTTCCAGATCATTTATAAATATATTGAAAAGTAAGGGTCCCAATACAGATCCCTGAGGCACTCCACTGTCCACTCCCTTCCACTGAGAAAATTGTCCATTTAATCCTACTCTCTGTTTCCTGTCTTTTAGTCAGTTTGCAATCCACGAAAGGACATCGCCACCTATCCCATGACTTTTTACTTTTCCTAGAAGCCTCTCATGAGGAACTTTGTCAAACGCCTTCTGAAAATCCAAGTATACTACATCTACCGGTTCACCTTTATCCACGTGTTTATTAACTCCTTCAAAAAAGTGAAGCAGATTTGTGAGGCAAGACTTTCCCTGGGTAAAGCCATGCTGACTTTGTTCCATTAAACCATGTCTTTCTATATGTTCTGTGATTTTGATGTTTAGAACACTTTCTACTATTTTTCCTGGCACTGAAGTCAGGCTAACCGGTCTGTAGTTTCCTGGATCGCCCCTGGAGCCCTTTTTAAATATTGGGGTTACATTTGCTATCCTCCAGTATTCAGGTACAGAGCTGCAGCTCTTGCCTGGGGAGGTGAGATGAGTTGAGTGAGGGAGACTAGTGGAGGTGAGATAGAGGGAAATTGGTGGGGACATGGGGATGGAAGGGGGTGAGAGAGATAGGGATGAGAATGGAGGGGTGAGATAGATAAAAATAAAAGCAATAATATGACTGCATTGTGCTTCCTGAAAAGTATGGGGTAACCTGAATATTATGGTATTATAGTAATTAAAAAATTTTTTTTTAAGAATGTCCTCTCTGATGTCTTAGGGTGAAAGTTGAGTAATCAAGTGTTATATAAACATAAATAAATCCCTTTGTGAGTGCATTACATTTGGGTGCTTCCATTTCATGCCTCATCTCAGGCAGCAGATTGCTTTGAGCCGCTCCTGTATCCTGAGGAAGATCTTGATGTACTGCAAGGTCCAAGTTCCTTTGAATGCATGTGTATTCATTAATACAACGTTCAAGATGGTGAATATTCTACATCACAGGGACCCAAAGCAATGACATAGGGTTCAAAGTGCCAGTTACAAAAAGGCATTGCATTGTTCAGGATGACATCTAAGTGCTTTGTATTGCTGCTATTATTCCACACTGATGCACAATATTCTACAATAGAATACACTAAAGAAACAGTTGCAGTTTGAAGTGATCTTGTTTAATCAGCAGTCTTTTGTAGATAAGAACATAAGATATGCCATACTGGGTCAGACCAAGGGTCCGTTAAGCCCAGTATCCTGTTTTAAACAGTGGCCAGTCCAAGTCACAAGTACCCAAACATTAAATAATCCTCAAGCTATTGCTTATTAATTAATAATAGTTTATGGATTTTTCCTCTAGGAACTTATCCAAACTTTTTTTACAGCAGTTACACTAACTGCTGTAACCACTTCCTCTGGCAATGAATTCCAGAGCTTAACTATGCGCTGAGTAAAAAATAATTTTGTTCAGTTTGTTTTAAATGAGCTACTTGCTAACTTCATGGAGTGTCCCCTAGTCCTTCTATTATCTGAGAGAGTAAATAACCGATTTACATTAACTTGTTCAAGTCCTTTCATGATTTTGTAGACCTCTATCATATCTCCCCTCGGTCGTCTCTTCTCCAAACTGAACAGCCCTAACTTCCTTAGCCTTTCCTCATGGGGCAGCCGTTCCATGCTCCTTATCATTTTGTTTGCCCTTCTCTGCACTTTCTCCAGAGCAACTATATCTTTTTGGAGATGCAGTGACCAGAATTACACACAGTATTCAAGATGCGGTCTCACCATGGAGCGATACAGAGGCATTATCACATCCATCATTTTATTTGCCATTCCCTTCCTAATAATTTCTAACATTCTGTTTATTTTTTTGATTGCCATAACACACTAAGCCGCCGATTTCAATGTATTATCCAGTGTGACACCTAGATCTCTTTCCTGGGTGGTAACTCTTAAGATAGAACCTAACATTGCATAACTACAGCAAGGGTTATTTTTCCCTATATGTATCACCTTGCACTTGACCTGTTAAATTTCAACTGCCATATGGACACCCAATCTTCCAGTCTCACAAGGTCCTCCTGCAATTCATCACAATCCGCTTGAGATTTAACTATTCTGCATAATTTTGTGTCATCCACAAATTTGATCACCTCACTTGTCGTACCCCTTTCCAGATCATTTATAAATATATTAAAGCATCAGTCCAGGTACAGATTCCTGAGGCACTCCACTGTTTACCTTTTTCCACTGTCAAAACAGACCATTCAATCCTACTCTCTGTTTCCTGTCTTTTAACCATTTTTCAATCCACAAAAGAACATTGCCTCCTATACCATGACTTTTTAGTTTTCTTAGAAGCCTTTCATGCTCAGGAAAAGTCAGGCTACAGTTCAAGGTGACTCCTAAATATTTGGGGAAATTCTCATTCCTTACTTGACTACTGCAGAAGGTAACTACGAGTTAGATGTAAAACAGTAAAAAAGCAGGCCAAGAAAGAATTTGAAAAAAGCTTGCCATAAAAGTAAAAAAACAGCAATTAAAACCTTTTTCAAATACATGGGAGGAAAAAGCCTAAGAGGGAGTCAGTTCGAGCTCTATATGACCCAAGTGGTAAAAGTGGTGTTCAGGGAGGACAACGATAGCAGAAATACTAAATGAGTTCTTTGCCTCATTCTTTAATGATGAGGATGTTAGGGCCATACCAACCCAGAAATGTCCTCTGGTGATTGTGAGCAACAAAAGCAAATCATTGTCAAGCTGCAGGATGTGATAGATCAAATTAACTAAAGATTAGCAAATCAACTGGACTGGAAGGTATTCGCACTAGAGTTCTGAAAGAATTCAAACATGAAATTGCGAACCTGTAACTAGTAATCAATCATGTAAAACAACCACAGTTCCTGAAGACTAGAGGGTGGCCTATATAACTTCAGCTTTTAAAAAAGGGCTCCATTGGTGATCTGGGAAGCTATGAATTGATGAGCATGACATCAATGCTGGGCAAAAAAGGTAGAAGCTGTTCTTAAAAACAAAATTACTCGCCACATAGATAGGCATGGCTTAAGGGGGAAGAATCAACATGGTTTTAGGAAAGGGAATTCTTGCCTTACAAATAGATTATATTTTTTTGAAGGTACAAATAAATGTGGCTAAAGGTGATCCAGTTAATATAATGTATTTGGATTTTCAGAAGGCATTTGATGAAGTCCCTCATAAGAGGATCCTCAGGAAATTTATAACTTTTTTAATAATCTATTTTATTTAGCTCATGCCTTTTCATTGGTAACTCGACAAGTTACTTTCAGATACAGTAAACAATTTGTCTCCAGAGGGCTTACAGTTTAGGAGCCAGTGTCCTGTTGTAGATTGGTAACTAGTTACAATATATGAAACAGAGAGTAGGACTAAATGGTCTGTTTTCTGAATAAAGAGAGGTCAATAATGGGAAATGTGATGTTTTCCAGATCATTTATGAATATGTTAGAGGGAGCACCAAGTGTAAATATCAGATTTTCAGTTGTCAAAAAATTATTCAAAGCTGTTAAAACAGCAGCGGATTATGAGGAAATGCAGAAGGACTTTGCAAGAGTAGGAGACTGTGTATCTAAATGGTAGATGAAATTAAATGTGGACAAGTGCAAAGAGATGCACATAAGAAAACCAATAATCTCAACTACAGGTACTCTATGCTGGGTTCTATATTATTTATTTATTTACTTTTTTATTTTTATATACTGACATTTGATCTGAGATATCACATCGGTTTACATTCAGGTACTGTAGGTATTTCACTATCCCCAGAGGGCTTAGAGTCTGTTTGTACCTGAGGCAATGGAGGGTAAAGTGACTTGCCCAAGGTCACAAGGAGTGACAGCGGGACTTGAACCCTGGTCTCCTGCTCTAACCACTAGGCTATTCCTCCTCCCTAGAAATCACCACCCAGGAAAAGAGCCTGGGAGTCCTTGTAGACTCTACTTTGAAATCCTCAGCAGGTGAAGGTGATCAGAAAAGCAAATAGAATGTTAGGAATTATTTGAAAAGGAATGGAGATTAAAATGGAGAGCATCATAATGCCTCTGTATCGATCCATGGTGCGAATGCTGTTCTGGTCATCTCTTCTCAAAAAAGACATAGTAGAACTAGATAAAATACAGATAGGGCAATAAAAATGATAAAGAGGATAGAATGGCTCCCTTCTAAAGAAAAGCTAAACAGGTTAGGGCTCTTCAGCTTGGAAAAGAGATGACTGAGAAGGGATATGATTTAATTTTGATTTGATTATTTACCTTTCCAAACCTGAGTTCACCCCCATCATACATGACCTCCTTACAGACAATCTCCCAGATCTCCTATGCATCACCAAATCCTGGCTCAAAAAATCTGACACAGCACTAATAAATCAACTCCCTCGCTCAGACTATGACATCTTCTCCCTACCCAGACCAAAAATAAAGGAGGTGGCCTACTCCTCCTGGCCCAAAAAAACCTCAAACTCAAACTCACACATCACCCTATCACCATGACACCCCCCTAGAAATAGGCTTCTTCAAGTCAAAAAACCTTCAAATACTGTTATTATACTCCCCACCAAAATGCCTAGATCACAGTCTATCCAACCTTATTGAAACCATATCATCCCTCATCAACACTGACCTACTCGCAATCATCTTTGGAGATTTCAACCTCCACATCGATGCGCCCCCCCCCCCCCCCCCCACGTGCATCCTCCTCCTGGACACCATGACCGCAATGGGTTTCAAACAAACTGTCAACTCACCAACCCAGAGATCAGACCACACACTGGACCTCATATTCATCAATGAAAAAGCTACATCCACACTCAAACCACCTATGACAACCAGCATTCCTTGGTCAGACCACAAACTAATCCACACCACATTTCGACTGAAAACCTTCCACGCTGAAACTGACCAATCCAAAAAATACATCGGATTCCACAAACCATGCCCCAGCAAAGAACTGATAGAAACTCTCCCCAACGCCCTAACCTCCCTCGACCTCAACGATGCAAACACCTCCATCAACTTGTGGATCTCCATCAATGCAGAAATAGCCAAATCCAAGTGCCCGAAGATCTCCAAAATGATCAATACAGACAACCCACATAAAACTCCCTGGTACACCTCAGAACTAAAAATCACCAAACGACGTCTCAGACAAGCGGAGAAAAGATGGTGAAGACATCCTACTGCCCTCCACCTTGACAGATACAAAACATTGCTTCACATATACAGAGCAGACACCAACAAAGCCAAAAGAGAATACTACTCAAAGAAAATCCACCAACACCAATACAACCCCAGAATTGTTTTCAACTTTGTCTCCAACCTAACCCAACCAAGCCTCAACACATTGTCAAAGGAAGACTCAACGAAGGCATGTGAGAAACTCACCCAATACTTCACGGACAAAATATCAAAATTAATACCAACCAACTCACCAGCAAGCCCAGATAGGCCGAATCCTCACAACACAGCATCTCCTACCTGGACCACATTTGACCTCATCGCCTCAAAAGAAGTCGAAAAGATCATTCAAAAAATCAACCCAGCAGCCCACCCCCTGGATCCCATCCCAGTAAAAACCCTCAAGCTAATCCCTGAAGTTATCGCTAAACCAATAACCAATATAATAAACACATCCCTCGACCAAGGCCTCTATCCTGACACCCTCAAATGTGCCATAATTAAACCCATTCTAAAAAAATCAGAACTGAATAACTTCCGACCCTGCAAACTACAGACCCATCTCGAACCTCTCCTTCATTTCAAAGATCTTAGAAAAAATTGTCAACTGCCAACTCTCGGAACACCTCGAAACACACAAAATCCTCTTCCCCACTCAACACGAATTCAGGAAATCACTCAGCACTGAAACCCTACTACTATCCCTCACAGACACTGCCCTGAGAGAACTTGATGCCGGACACTCCTACCTCCTAATACTACTGGACATTTCTGCTGCATTCGACACCATCAACCACAACTCTCTACTGTCACAATTAACAGAAATCGGATTTGGCGACAAAACTCTTAAATGGTTCGAATCCTACTTATCTAACAGATCATATAAAGTGCGACTAAACAACAGCGAATCAAAACCCTTTGCACTCCCTCATGGCATCCCACAAGGCTCCTCCCTATACTCCACCCTATTCAATATATACATGCTCCCCCTCTGCAAACTCCTCTCCAGCCTAAACCTCCACTGCTTCGTCTGCGCAGATGACGTTCAGATACTACTCCCCATGAAAGAAAACTTACAACGCACCCTACTGCAATGGGAAACCTACTCAGCCCCAACACCTCCTCACGCAGCGTTCCTTCACACTCAATCACTCAAAAACTGAAATACTATACATAACAAACAAACACCGCACAAAGAACATCCAAACTCCCAAACCCACCCAACCACCCAGCCGATGCATTACTGAAGTAAAAGACCTTGGCATTACATTGGACTCCGAGCTCAACCTAAAAAAACACATCACCACAACAATAAAAGACGCTACTTCAAGCTACAAGTCCTTAAGAAAATCAAACCCCTCCTCTTCAAGCAAGACAACAGTTCAGTACTTCAATCCCTCCTATTCTCCAAACTGGACTACTGCAACTCCCTTCTATTCGGACTCCCTTCATCCACCCTCAAACCCCTGCAACTACTCCAAAATGCAGCAGCCAGATCCCTAACAAACAGCAGTCAATCCGCCCACATCACACCCATCCTCAAAGACCTTCACTGGCTCCCAATATCCCACAGTATCCAATACAAAGCCCTTACCCTACTACACAAATCAATACACAATAAAAACATAGAATGGCTGAAAGACGCCCCCCACTACCATCACACCCAAAGAAACCTCAGATCTAAAAACACCGGCCTGCTAAACATATCCTCCGCCAAACAAGCACACCTCACTGCAACCAGAGAACGCGCCTTATCAATAGCTGGCCCTTCTTTGTGGAACACACTCCCTGAACAACTCAGATTGGAGACTTCCACCCAGTCTTTCAAAAAAAACCTTAAAACCTGGCTATTCCAAAAAGCCTTTCAGCCCTCAAGCCTAACCCCCCTACCTATCCCCACCCCAACCTCACAATAAAAATGGAAACGTCACAATCCTAACTAATCTTTAGACATGCCAGCGTACCTAATTAAGCCCCAATATGTCTCCTATGTACAGATTTCCCCATGTAAATAACTAGAGATGCCCCCCCCCCCCTTGTAACTATACGTATTGCCCTATTGAGCTGTTTGAATCAAATTGCACTATTGAGCTGTTTGAACCAATTGTCTTTCAATGTTCACCACTGCTAAAATGTAATTGTATTAACTGTTGATGTGCCTCAGTTCCATGTAAAAATAATAGGATACGTTTGTCCTACTATTTCTCCACGCTAACATGTAAACCGATGTGATGTATCCCAATGAATGTCAGTATATAAAAGCAAATAAATAAATATTCAGATATTTCCCTGCTCTAAAGGGCTTACATTCCAAGGGTGTCATTTAGTAAATTGCATTAGGACTTTATCATATGGTAAAAAGCATTTTTACTACTTGATAAATGCCTTAGGCTTTTATTGAGATTGTGGTGAGTACAATGTTTGGGCCTCTCGAGCCTTTTAAAAGATGGCAGTCCCGGGCTGTGGGGCCACTATCAAGTGCTGATGAGTAGGGGCTCCTAATCAGCAGTTTTTTTCTGAACGGTAAAAATACCTCAGGATTCACTAAGCTGTGATACCAAGTTCTACGGATTAATCCATACTGTGGTATTTTCCCTTCTGGGAAAATAAAGCACCGCTTAGTAAATAGATCCCTAAATTTGTACCTGAGGCAATGGAAGTTGAAGTTACTTGCCGAAGATCATAAAGAGCATCAATGGGAAAAGCAAGATTTTAACCCTGGCTTCCCTGGTTCTCATCCCACTGCTTTAATCACTAGGCACCTCCTCTGGTACAGATTAATAAAATTGAGAGGGGAGTAATAAGTAAATAGGAGATAGTTATTTACCCTTTCAAATAATACTAAAACAAGGAGATACTCCATGAAACTAACAGCAAGCCGATTAAAAACAAATTGTAGAAAGTAGTTTTTCACTTTGAACAATCAAGCTGTGGAATTTGTGGTCAAGGCAACTAGCATAGCGGGATGTAGAAGAGGTTTGAACAAGTTTCTGGAGGAAACATAGAAATGATGGCAGAAAAGCACCAAATGATCCACTCAGCCCAGCAAGCTTATGCCAGTATTTGCTGCACTGTGCAGGTTACCCCCATGCTTATCAGTTTACCAGACTGTAAAAGTCAGGGCCCTCAGATGCTGTTTGAATCTAATTTCCCTTAACTGTTGCCATGAAAGCAGAGAGCAATGTTGGAGTTACATCAAAAGTATCAGGCTTAATGATTAAGGATGGTAAAAGCCGCATCAGCTAGTTACCCCCTTGTTAATTTGTTCCCCAAACCATAAAATTCAGGGCCCTCATTAGTTGCTGTCTGAATCCAATTTCCCATTTCTCACTGCCGTTGAAGCAGAGAGCAATGATGGAGTTGCATTAACAGTATCAAGGCTTATTTAAGGGTAGCAACTGCACACCAGCAAGTTACCTCCAGTTACCCACATGCACTCTTTTCATTTCCATCCTCTAGCCTTTAGGGATCCACAGTGTTTATCCCATGCCCCTTTGAATTCCTTGACTGTATTAATCTTCACTACATCTTCCGAAAGGGCATTCCAGGCATTCACCACCCTCTCTGTGAAGAAATATTTGCTTCACTTAAATAACCAATACTCGTTAACTGTACCCAATATTGTAGACGCTTCAGCTTGTGAATGACATTTACCACTTTTGAAATTTGACCTTCATAATAGGCATCATCGTTATTGCTTTCGCGTATTTAAACTCTGCCTTATATTTAATCATGTGGTCAATTCAGTTCATTTTGAGAATTTTTAACCATATTTTTGAAAAATATGGTTAAAAATTCTCAAAATGAACTGAATTGACCACATGATTAAATATAAGGCAGAGTTTAAATACGCGAAAGCAATAACGATGATGCCTATTATGAAGGTCAAATTTCAAAAGTGGTAAATGTCATTCACAAGCTGAAGCGTCTACAATATTGGGTACAGTTAACGAGTATTGGTTATTTAAGTGAAGTTGTTATTTTCCGATACAGTTGAATCCAAAACATCGAGTTCTCACTCTGCATTGGTTGAAGAAATATTTGCTGACATTGGTTCTGAGTCTGCATCCCTGGAGTTTCATTTCATGACCCCTAGTTCTATTGATTTCTTTCAAACGGAAATGGTTTCATGATTGTGCATCTTTAAAACCTTTCAGATATCTGAAGGTCTGTATCATATCTCCCCTACACCTCCTTTTTTGCAGGATGTACATATTCAGATCCTTCAGCCTTTCCTCATAAGTTTTCCAATGCTGACCACTCACCACTTTGGTCACTCTTCTTTGGATCACCTCTATCCTGACTTTATCATTTTTGAGATACGAGCACCAGTACTGAACGCAATACTCCAGGTGAGGCCTCACGAAGAACCTGTAGAAGGGCATTATCACCTCTTTTTTTTTCTTGCTGATTATTCCTTTCTCTATGCAGCCCAGCATTCTTCTGGCTTTAGCTATCGCCTTGCAAGATGCTTCACCATCTTGAGATCATCAGACACTGTCCCACCAAGGTCTCTTTCCCAGTCCATCCTCTTTAGTCTTTCACTGCCCATCACATAAAGCTCTTTTGGATTGCTGCACCCCAAATGCATGCAATTTGCACTTCTTGGCATTGAATCCCGGCTGCCAAATCTTCGACCACTCTTCAAGTTTTCTTAAATCACTTTTCATTCTCTCTATACCTTCAGGCAAATCCATTCTGATGCAGATCTTAGTATCATCTCCAAATAGACAAACTTTACCTTCTATCCCTTCCGTCAGGTCGCGCACAAAAATATTTAACAGAATTGGTCCCAAAACTGATCCCTATGGCACTCCACTTAAACAGTTCTTTCTTCACAGTAGGTTCCATTTACCAATAAACCTCTCCTGTTAATCAACCAGTTTTCAATCCATGCTACTACATTGGCACCCACTCTCAAGCTTCTCATTTTATTCACGAATGTTCTATGTGGACCATATCAAAAGCTTTACTAAAATCCAAGTAAATCACATCGAACTCTCTTCCCTGATCCAATTCTCTAGTCACACAATAAAAAAAAAAATCAATCAGATTTGTGTGACAGGACCTTCCCCTGGTGAATCCATGCTACCTTGGGTTGAGAACCCACCAGATTGTAGATAGTTCACTATTCTTTCCTTCAGCAGAGTCTCCATTAATTTTCCCACCCCTGAGGTGAGGCTAACCGGCCTGTAGTTTCCAGCTTCCTCTCTGCTCCCACTCTTGTGAAGTAGGACTACCACTCTTCTCCAATCTTGCGGCACCACTCTCGTTTCCAGGGATCTATTGAACAGGTCCTTCAGTGGACCTGCCAGTACATCTCTAAGCTCCTTCAGTATCCTGGGTTGTACTTCGTCTGGCCCCATAGCCTTGTTCACCTTCAGTTTTCGTAGCTCTTCCCATACATTCTCTTCTGTAAACGGAGTTTCGTCTACTCCACCCCTCATCCACAGTCTTGTTAACTAGTGACTGCCCTTCTCCAGGGTCTTCTTTAGTTAACACCGAACTGAAGTATTTCTTTAATAATTTGGCCATTTCTTTGTCTCTCTCCACACATTGATCTTTGTCAGCTTTCAATTTCACTATACCACTTCGGACCTTTCTCCTTTCTCTGATATATCTGAAAACCTTTTTGTCACCTCGCTTTACCTTTCACAATCCTTTCTTCCGCCTGACTTTTTGCTTTCTTGATTTCTTTCTTCGTCTCTCTCAGTTTCACTAGATATTCTTCTCTGTCTTCCTTTCTTTGGGATCCTTTATATTTCCTGAATGCTGTTCTTTTTGCTTTTATTTTATCAGCCACCATCTTTGAGACCCAGATCGGTTTCTTATTTCTCTTATTTATGTTTACTTTTCTAACATATAGATTTGTTGCCTTTGTAATTGCTTCTTTTAGTTTGGTCCACTGTTACACCTCTCTCATTTTCTCCCAGGCTTCTAGTTCTACCTCCAGGTACGTCCCCATTTCGACAAAGTCCGTATTTTTGAAATTCAAAATTCAGGTCTTCATGTGACTTCTTTATATCTTATTTGCGATATCAAACCATACCATTTGATGATCACTAGTGCTGAGGTGGGCACCCACCCAGCATTAGAGACATTATCTCCGTTAATGAGCACTAGGTCGAGTATAACTCCCTCCCTCATGGGCTCCATTACCATTTGTTTGAACAGAGCCCCTTGCAGGGCATCCACTATCTCTCTACTTCTGATAGATTCTGCAGAAGGGATTCTCCAGTCTTCGTCCGGCAGATTAAAATCTTCAACAATCAACACTTTTCCCTTCTTTCTCACCTTTTGGGTGTCTTTGACCAGATCTCAGTCTATTTCTTCCATTTGAGTTTGAGGCCTGTAAACCACTCCAATAAAAATGGATGCACCATTATCTTTTCTTTTTAGTTCAGCCCATCATGCTTCTTCTCTACTCCACATTCCTTGCAGTTCAGATGCTTGGATTTTGTTTTTGACATAAAGAGCTATTCCTCTCCCTTTCCTGTCCTCTCTGTCCTTCCTTAACAAATTATAGCCCGGTATGGCTGTATCCCAATGATGAGAATCCGTGAACCATGTCTCTGTAACAGCAACAATTTCCAAGTCCACCTCCACCATAAGGACCTGCAGGTTTGGGATTTTATTGCCCAAACTATGAGCATTTGCAGTCATAGCTTTCCAATTTTTCTCCCTTGATTTGTTGTACTTCATAGACACCTTTTCTGCTTTTTTGAGCTGATTGATTTTATTTTCTCCTCCCACTTCTTGTATTGTTTGGGGGTTTGGGGGGTGACATGTCAATTTCATTGGCCATTTTCTTCTACCCCCATTCATTAGTTTAAATGTCTGATAATATATGATCTGACTTTCTCACTTAACATTCATTATTAGCCAGGTAAACTTGGGAAAGCCATTATTTGTCCCTGGAAGAGACCAAAAAGAAATAGATGTACTTTTTGGAATCTGTTGGGTGTTTGCACCGCAAATGGCCACTGTGAGAGATAGGATGCTGAGCTCAATGGGCCTTAGTCTGATCCAGCATAGAATATCTTATGTTCTTTTGTTCATAAGTTCCGCATTTGCTAGTTTATTATTAAGCATTGACGGTGGTATTTTCTGGGTTAAAATGAAGTAATTTTTTTCTGAAATATTCTCCCCGTCCTTTCAGATCTTGAATGAATGGCCTTCCAATTCTGTTGAAATCATCTTCTTGCACTGCAAGAATGATGCCATCCATGTATGCAAACTTCCTTGATACAGTTTGAGGCATATTGCTGGTTTGTAAGTTAAAAATGCCAGGCCTGAATCAGATCCCTGTGGGAGATAATTTTTCCATTTTTTCATTTACTGCACTGAGCTCTATGCCATACATCAAAGAATCTGTTTATTATTTATTTATTAAAGGCTTTTATATACCGACTTTCTTGATACAAATCAAATCAACTCGGTTTACATAGAACTAAGCAGTAACTATAACCAACCAGTCAACAAGAGACAATTTAAAGGAGCATAAAGTTACATTATAACAAGGATGCCTTAACTGGGAGAAGGAAAAAAGAGAGGGAGAACGAAGATAAATTACTATATACAATGGAATATGGGAGGGAGGCAATGAGCCGACCTCATGATGACTTGTGAGCATAATTAGCGTTTGTTTATTTACATGAGTGATGGAATAGTTCTAAATCAGGCTGTTGGGCTATTGGCGGGGAAGGCTCGGCAGAACAGCCAAGTCTTTAGTTTCTTTTTGAAAGTTAGTAGGCAAGTTTCCTGCCTGAGGTTCCAGATGGAGGGACCTGTGATAGAGAATGTCCTGTCTCTGATATTTGAGTGGTGTACAATTTTGATTGGAGGAACATGTAAGGATCCCTTGTAGGCATCCCTTAAGGGTCTGGCCGTCGAGTGCAATTTGAGAGGGTGAAAAAGATCAAGTAGGGTCTGATGGTGAATATTTTTGTGGATAATTGTCAGTGATTTATGGAGAATCCTGAAGTTCACTGGGAGCCAGTGAAGATCTTTTAGAATGGGGGAGATATGAGCTCTCCGATTAGTATTCGTTAAAATTCTCGTTGCTGAACATAGAGGATAATAGCCTCGGTACTAAAAGGTAGGAGGAAACTACTCCTCCCCCTGCCCCCCACCCCACCTCCAAAAAATTCCCTGCATGTACATGCATGCAAAGTGTACAGATAGTCCTGGATCAATATGTCCTGAAAAAATGGAGCCAGCTGAAAATCCTAGATAGTAACATAGTAAATGATGGCAGAAAAAAACATGCAACCCATCCAGTTTGCACAGTTATTCTGTCCACACTGCTAAGAATACATCCCAGTTGCTAGCCAGAGCATGACCTCATTAAAGAATTCTCCTTATTCAGGACAGTCTTTTTATCTTTCTCCTTTATATTCCATTATCTTAGGAAGAAGAGCATACAAGATCCCTGCTTAGTTCCCTTCAGTTCTCACCCATCTCATGCCTATCTAAATAGACAGCAATACTAGCATAGCCATTGCCCAAACATCCTGCCTCCTAAGTCCTCTGTGTGGCCTACCACATAGACCTGGCTATCATGACAGTATGATATAAATAACTATCATTACTAGTGAACCTTCTATGTCTCTTGCATAACCTGCCAGATAGACTTGTCTACATGAGTGCCTGTAATTCAAGTTATTACAGAGCATGCAGTTTTCCAGACAGACCTATTTTGCTAATATGATTCTACTACTGCAACCTGTTGGATGACTGAATCACATGGATGCCCATGTTACTGCTAGGACTTTTAACATTTCATATTAACCTCTTTGCTGCACATTCCGGTGGTTCCAACACCCATTGTTGAATCGGACAAGTATAGCACTATGAATGCTAAAATAATATGTCGCTAGTTCATACTTTCTGCTCTCTCCACATTTAGCAACTAAGAATCCTCTGTGCCTGTCCCATGTTACTGTCTTAGCTGCCACCCTTTCCATGAAAAACTATTTCCTGATGTTTCCTTCAGTCCACTTTCTCGAAGCCTATCATGACCCTTTGTTTTACAATATCCTTTCCCTTGAAACAGTGAGGGAAGAGGAGACATACATGAATATGTGTGCGGGAAGAGAGACCTTGTACCACTCTACAGTTGGCCCTGCCTGTGAACATCTATGTTCTCTGTCAGTTTCTGTTTGGGGAATAGAACTGTTTGGGGAATAGAACTGCATGCGTTGATGGAATATATATGATGATTATGCCTCCTGCATGCTCCCAATATCTTTTTCTAAACCTCAATGAATAGCTGTCTACCTATCCTGAATATTCTTCAACTAACCATTTTATGACAGTTGACATTTAGCAAAGTCCAAACATCTGGTGCTATTCGCTAAGTGGAGGCCCAAAATAGTGGGGATAAATTGACCCCTTTGTGAATAATGAATATGAGTGTTATGTTATGCAACAAAGCAACGTTATAAAGAGCATAGACAATGGAGTACATGATCCATAGTTCAGAATAGATTATGATGTTGACTGTCTTAGAAAAACCGATGTTCTCCATACACTTTCATTTACAAATGGGTTTCTTGTTTTGCATCATATTATCTATATACAGCATCATAAATTACAAGGTCACAATGAATTATGCATTCCAGGGCAGACTTTAAGTATCCAGTTAAATATATTGCAGCAGTAAAATATGAAAAAGGAAGTCAATGACGATAGTATTGCCGCAGTCTTTGAATCTTGACGCACCAAAGTGCTTCAAAATATGCTTGCAAATCAACTCACTGCAAATGCATTGCTATATTTTCTGTAGGTGGCCTTTTCAAAGGCTTTTTTTTTTTTTTAAACTTACCAGGATAAATTTGCTTCCATAAGTAGTTCTTTTCTGTGGTGCAACTTCACCACATTAATCTGTGTTTTGGACTGTATTGAATGTAGATTGTACCATGGACTGAGAAAGCAGGTGATTCCATGTGTCATTTTTAGCAGACCAAAATCCTTAAACTGGCAGGTAACAAGATTCTGTTTGTACCAGTTTGCCAGTAGGTCCTGATTATGGTAATCCACATACAAAGAGAACTTGTTCCATTACGTGAGCATTTGAACGGAACCACAAGCATGGTCGCTGAAGGTAGAGGTGTAAGTTAGATTCCACAGGCTAGTTAATTTTATTTCTAGGACAATTGAGGAAAAGGTAGGTTCTTTGGCAAGTCTTTTTCATTTCTTTCATTAGCTACCAGAAGCTACCAGCAACTGAAGGATTGCTGGAAAACATTGTATCGCCAAACCTATCACCGCTGTTACCAGTACTGGTGCTGTCCAGAGAGATGTCTTGATCCACAGTGAGGAACCGATTCAGTGTGACAGATGGCTGCAGATCAGCTCCCTCAGAAAAGAGGTGGCAGAACTCAGAGGAGGTGGTGAGACTGAGAAGCATTCGGGAAAATGCGGACTACATCAATGAAATGTGTACTAAGGGTTCTAAGATGGAGAACTCAAGAATGGAAAGTGAAACTGGTCCATGAAATGACAGCGGACCCAGATAACTACAGCTACTGTAGTTATGGCTTCGATTTCCCTTGAACTGGATAACTAGTATGCAGACATGGAAGTGGAGGAGGAGATATCAGTCCATGATGAGGAGGAACCAAGACATGCAAACCTCAAAGCTGCGGGTACAGCAACTACTGCACTTAAGAGGTGGAGGGTAGTAGTTGTTGGTGACTCACTTCTGAGGGGCATAGAGGCATCCCTCTGCCAGCCAGATATGTTGTCTTGGGAAGTGTGAAGTCTGCCAGGTGCCAAAATCCAAGACACAATGGAAAGATTGCCGAATATCCTCAATCCTACTGACCGCTGTCAGATGTTGCTCATCCATGTTGACACAAATGATACTGCTAGGTACCACCAGATCATATCAAAAGTGACTTCATGGCTCTGAGAGAGAGGGTAAAGCAGATAGGTGCACAGGTGGCATTCTTCTCAATCCTCCCAGTTAAGGATAAAGGCCCAAGCAAGGAAGCTCGCATTCTGGAGATAAATGAATGGCTGTGTAGTTGGTGTCCTGGATCATGGGATGATATTTCTAGGATTGCTAAGCAGAGGTGGGATCCCCTTGTTGAAAAAGGGGTGCAGCATTTTACAACACAGAATGGCAAACCTACTAAGGAGGGCTTTAAACTAGAATCATTGGGGATGGGTGAACAAAATCCTAAGGCAAGTAAAAAATTAAATACTTATATAGAAATGGGAAATATGGGAGAAAAAAGGCAATATTTTGAAAGCTATGTACACTAATATTCACAGTATGGGGTATAAAGTCCCAGATCTAGAGGCAGGCATGGAAAAAGCTGATTTAAATATAGTAGCTGTCACAGCGCCCTGGTACACAGAAAACCATGACTGGGATGTAGTCATACCCGGCTACTATTCAGGAAGGACTGGGTAGGGAGGAGGCATGGCATTATATATAAAGAATAGAATTAAAGAAACAGCATTGATGGGCTTATGAGGTAAGAAGGAGCCACTGTGGGTTCATTTAGAAAGAAGGAATGGAACATCTGTTTATATTGGTGTAATATATAAATTCACCACAGAGGAGATGGATAGAGATCCCGCAGAAATCGGGATCTCAGGAACTGCCTTACACTGGTTCAAATCCTACCTGGAAAACAGGCAATTCACAGTCCAAATCGCCAACACAGAATCTAAACCCATCCATCTCTTCCAAGGAGTTCCCCCAAGGATCGTCCCTCTCATCGACCCTCTTCAACATATACCTCCTGCCCCTCTGCCAATTCCTCTCAGACCTCGGCCCCACCCATTATATCTACGCAGACGACGTACAAATCATCATCCCGATACAAGAATCCCCACACAAATCTCTTAAAACCTGGGAAAACTGCCTCAACTCCATAAACTGCCTCCTCACCAACCTCCACCTTGCTCTTAACACAACGAAAACTGAACTCATCATCATCTCCACTCTCAATGACCCCCACCCCCTATCGACCTCCATCCAGCAAAATGTACGAAACCTTGGTGTCATTGTCGACAATCAAATCAGCCTAAAAACATTCATCAACACAACTATAAAGGATTGCTACTTCAAGCTCCATGTACTCAAAAAGCTCAAACAATTCCTCTACCTCAATGACTACCGTACAGTCCTCCAATCCACTATATTTTCAAAAATCAATTACTGTAACTCCTTGTTACTAGGCCTCCCCGCCTCCCCGCCTCAACCCTTAAACCCCTCCAAATGCTACAGAATGCAACAAGCTACAGAATTCTAACAAGCACCCGTAAAACAGATCACATTACCCCCATCCTCAAGGAACTTCATTGGCTCCCAATTGCCTTTCTTATCACCTACAAATGCCTCTCTGTTATTCACAAAACTATCCACAACAATAACATTCACTGGCTTGACAATTCCCTCCGCCTACACACATCGAACCGCCCTACTAGATCCGCCTATAAGGGTACCCTTCATGCCCCTGCCCCCAAGTCCACGCACCTCTGCACCACAAAAGACTGCGCCCTCTCACTTGCTGGACCCACTCTCTGGAACTCCATGCCGACAGATCTTCGACTAGAGCCAATTACACAGACATTAAAAAAAAACTCAAGACGTGGCTATTCAAATAAGCTTTCCCTGAATAGCACCACTCCGCCCCCCCCAAATGCCCCCCTCCGCCCCTCCCTCCTCGATATCGGACCCTTGTAGAAGACTTGAAACCCATACCACTTCAATGTACTCGTTTTAGTATTTCTGTAAATCTCCCCCCTTAACTCCCCTATCACTGTACCATTATTAGTACCTCTGTCATTCTCCCCCCTTTCTCCTCTACACTGTACCCTTGTATTCCCATAATTTATCTCCCCCCTATTTGTAACAATATTGCTCCGTAATTTCTCCCCACTGTATTTGCAATATCTCTGTACCTATGTAGATACTTCCGTAAATTTTCCCCACCTCAATTATATTAATACTGTACCCATGTATCTATCCTCCCCACTCTACCTCTTTAATACTGTATTTAAACCCCCCAAGTTTAACTCCCTGCTCCAGTACCTTAAAAATACTGTACCCATGTATATTAACAATTCTGTGCCCTTGTATATATTCTCCCCACCTTATTTCACTAATACTGTTCAAGTTCTACCCCTGCCCCCCCCAAGTTCCTAACTCCCTGTTCAATGTACTTCCGTTGTTTAGTTCTATGTAAACCGATATGATGTTTCGACGAATACTGGTCTATAAAAGTGTTTAAATAAATAAATAAATAATGGAGGATATTCACAGGATTGCTGTGAAAAGGGATGTGCTGCTGCTGCTAGGGGATTTCAATCTTCCATGTTTGGGATATAACAACTGTAGTATCTTCTAGAAACAAGGAGATCCTGGATTTTCTGCAAGGAGAACTGTTCTGTCAACTGGTAATGGAACTGTTAGGATTGTGCTTGTTTTCACAGGCTCATCGACCTGCAGTGATGCCTTCTCACAAGCAGAGGCCTCCTGTGAATTCCATTCAGAACTATCAAAGCTATCTCTTCACTGGCTGCCAGACTTAGCCTGTGGTGTAGCCCTCTCTCCACTGGGGGACCTCAGCGAGTTTAATCTCCAGCCTTGCCAAGCTCCTCCTCACTGCTTGCACCATACCCAAGCTCCAGCTCTATGTAACCCAATCTTGCCCATTCATCTTTGCCTCTTCATGGAGTCAGTCTTGGCTCTCTGACCTGGCCACACTTAACTTGCTCCATGCCTTGTGGCCTCAGGGTTGTCGTACATCTTGCTCCATGTCTTGCAGCACACCTAGGCCATACCTTGCCTTGTGACTTCTGGGCCTTCTCACTCCTCGCCCTTACTGTGCCTTGCAGCCTATGTAGGCTACTCCCTGCTCTTACTCTGTGGCCTACTTTAGGCCTTAACTTGCCTTGTGGCCTTCAGGCCTGCTCCATTCATATACCCTGTCATGTGCCCTATCCAGGCCTCTCTCTATACCTAGGAGCCTTTGGGCCTACAGCCTCGTTGCCTACGGGACTCCTGCCTTGTTGTCTTCAGGCTTCTGTGTTCCTTGTTCTGTATTGTCTTGCCTTGGTCTTGCCATGCCCAGTCCAGTCATGTTTCTAGTATTCTTTCCCTGCCTTGTCAGTACCTTGTCTTGCCCCAGCCTGGATAAAGTTCCAGTCCCTGTTCAGTACCTTGCGTTACCTGTGTCTTTCCCAGTCTTTGCACAGTACCTCACTTGTCTCTGTTTTCACTCATCCTAAGTCCTTGTTCTGAGTCCAGCTCCAGTATCTGGTCCAAGCCTTGCCTTGTCCTGCCTGTTTCAAGCCTTGCTAAGAACAGTCTGCACTCCATGTCCAAGCCCAGCCTACACTCTGTGTCCAAGCTTCCATCCTGTGTATGTATCCAGCCTTGCTCCAGTCTGTCCAGCCTTGTGCCAGCCTGTACAGCTTTGATCCCATAGTACTGACTGACTATGATGTACTGCCGCAGAAAAGACCTACTGGCCCCCAAAACCCAAGGGCTTATCCTACGGGGGAGGGTGGTGGCTAGGCGGAAGATCGGCCCTAGTCCTGTCCAGTGTTCAGCTTTGTAGTCCTGTACTGCTTCTGGGGTGGTGTACCCCGAGCAGAGAAACCATGACAGGAACCCACACAGGAGGGGATGATACTGGACCTGGTGCTTACCAATGGGGACAATATTTCTGATGTAGTAGATGATCATCTGGGAACCAGTGACCACTTGATGGTATGGTTCAGTATTAGGATGCATGAGATGAAGGTTCATTCTAAGGCGAGGATCCTAGACTTCAGGAAAACTAACTTTCTCAAAATGGGGGAGTACTGCAAGGAGTCGTTAGCTGGATAGGAAAATGTAGGGGAAGTAGAAAGGCAATGGGCAAAATTTGTTATAATTAGTGAGGTTTGGGTGGACCCTTGGACACTGTGGCAGCTGACCACGCCTACGGGGGAAAGTCCCATGAGGGGCCACAGGTCAGGCTCAGCTTAAGGCACACAAACACAGAGATTGATCTTTTATTAGACAATGTGATGAAGCCATCAGAGGTGGCAGTGGTGAGCAGTAGAAGTAGCCCGGCTGGGCTAGTATCCCTCAGGCCCTGGAATAGCGACTCCTCCGGTAGCAATGCTGTAGTGGAAAGAACTGAGAATGAGTTCAGTGGAATATGCACAAGCCCCAGTATGGAGAACCCCAGGATAGGGAGAGCAGGCCCTTGAGGAGCGAGTACCTGATCCCTGAGAGGCTTGAAGGTGATGTACTCACACAGCGGTTCCACGTAGGAGATGGCACCAGGGCTGGAACGGAGGCAGGCCCTCGAGGAGCGAGTACCTGGTTCCAGGGAACAGCTCTGAGGTGAAGATGGTAGTACTCATTGGTGTTGAAGATAGCGAATCCTTCCAGGCAGAAGAGAAGGTATGAGCAGGCACTGAGTCAGGGAACATGGGTCCTCGAGGAGCAAGTACCGGTTTCCTGATAGCGACCTGAAAAGCAAGTGAGGCCCCCGAGGAGCGGGTACCCCGTTAGTGTTAAGAGTCCAATGGAAGACTGGAGGCAGAGTAGCTGGGTACGGAGAGAAAATCCCATCCGTAAGAAATCCCCTTTGCTAGCAAATAGTGTAGGCTTTAAATATCCAGGCAGCGTGACGTCATCACAGGGGAACGCCCCTGAGGTTCGCGCCAAGTAGGAAATAAGAGAGAGGGCCACGCGGCGCGCACGCCCTAAGGTACTAGTGGAGCATGGTGGGAGGCAGCGCCCAAACTGGTCTGGGGACACCGGAGAGGACGGCAGGCAGACGCCGCGGTAGGCAGGCATCCATCCGCATCAAGAGGAGGAGCAAAGAAAGAAAGGTAGGCGGAGTGAAGCCGTCGGGAAGGGTCAGTTGCAACAAAATTAAAAGGAGATGATATAAGGGAAAATAATATCTTAGTTAGGAAAATAAATAAAGGGAAAGAGAAAAGGAGAAAGAGGCTATTATGATTTTCTAAAGAAATAGCTGAATAGGTAAGTGAGAAAAGGTTAGCATTCATAAACTATAAGAGATCATGGAAAGAGGAAGACAGGAGACAATATCTGGAAAAATTAAGAGTACCTGGGAAAGTAGTCAGAAATGCAAAAATTGAAATAGAAGAAAAAAATAGCAAATACAGTTAAACAGGGGGGAGGGGAGAGACAAGCCGCTTTTTTTTTTTTTTTAGATATGTTAGTGATAGAAGGAAGTGAAAAAGTGGCATTGTGAGACTCAAAGGTGAAGTGGAAGAATATGTAGAGACTGATAAGGAAAAAGCAAAATTGCTTAACAAATATTTCTCTTCGGTGTTCACTGTGGAAGGGCCTGGAGCAGGACCACATAAAACAAAACAAGTAAGATTGGAAGTGAGGTAAAGCTCAATCGATTTCACTGGTCTACATTTGAAAAAAGGTTTTCTGCTGACCTAATTATTTTTGCTGATTTTACCCAAATGAAGGGTGCTGATTCCAAATATGAAGTCAAAAAATATGCAATTTGTCACATTTTTCACAAATGAGAAATGTTTGATTAAAGATTATAAAGTCGAATATCAAAGGTAATAAGTTCTGAAGAAGCAATAGCAAATAATATATTTGTTTCATGCAAAAAAACGAGTCTATTGTCTAACCAAGAGAGCAATAGTTGTGTAAATTTTAACTGTCAAGGAGAAATTTTCTCTCCAATGGTTTTGGGGCTCTCGCCACACCATTGGAACTCCAAAGCTGAGACTTTCTCTGACCTTTAGTCCACTGTCTCAGGTTTTCAACACATGTCCTGCACACTTTATGTGGTGCCCAAGGTTTGTCCTGGTCACCCAGTTTAACCCTGAAATGATAAGTTTTTCGTACAAAGTCAGATATATTTGTCCTTTATTTGGGTGTTGTAAAACAACCACATATGTAACAGAATATATCAGGATCATTCTGGCACCGTCCACGAACTATTCGAGTGTTAGATGACATATTCAACAAAAATAGATTTAACAGAGTTAAATTTGCTGCGACTTCTAAGCCTCCTAACAACTAAATGCTGCCGTCAGTTTCATGCTGCTTATATAGCCATAAAATGCTGACATCAGCAGTTTTAAACTGTTTAATAAGCAGTCTTCCTATTGGTTATACCGATTGCGTATTCAGCCTGTCTTTCTGTGCATTAATTATCTGTTTGTGTATTCAGCATATCTAAATAATAATGTTATTGCTATAAGAGTTTATGAGTAGACAGCGTTTTGCGGAGAAACCGGACATGACTGGAGGAAATGGATGTGATTTTTGGATTCAGCACACTAAAATACATAAAGATCACAGGTTATCTTGTAGTCAGCAAAATTGATGTAGACCGGTGTTTTCAGAACAGTTTGTTCACGAGGAGCTAATTTAACTTAAAGTAGATAAGGCGATGGGGCTGATGGGAAACATCGAGGGTATTAAGGGAACTTTAGAGATGTCCTCGCAACTCCTCTGGCTGACTTTTTCAATATTTCTTTAGAGTCTGGAATACTTTTGGAGGAATGGAAAAAGGCGGATGTGGTTCCTATTGATAAAAGTGGAAGTAAGGAGGAGGCTGGGAACTGCAGGCAAGTTAGTCTGACCTTTGTGGTGAACAAACTAATGGAATAACTGCTAAAACAGAAGATAGTGCAATTTTTTGGAATCCAGTGGATTGCAAGATTCAAGTCAGCATGGTTTCACCACAGGTAAATCTTGTCAGACGAATCTGATCAATTTCTTTCATTGGGTGACTAGAGAGTTGGATCAAGGGAGAGTGCTAGACATAGTTTACCTGGATTTCAGCAAGGCTTTTGACATTGTTCTGCACAGAAGACTTATAAATAAATGGTGTGCCCTTGATGGATCTTAAAGTGCCTGACTCGGTTAGAAACTAGCTGAGTGGGAGGCCACAAAGGGTAGTGATAAATGGAGGGGTTTTTTTCCACAGCAGGAGGGGCCTCAGGAATAGGTTCTTGGACTGGTTCTTGTCAACATTTTTGTGAATGCCAATATGGAAGGATTGTCTGGAAAGGTTTGATTTTTGCTGATGATACTAAAACCTACAACAGGGTGGACAGCCAGGAAAGTGTGGAAAACACAAGGAGGGATCTAACAAAGCTCGAGGAAATGATGTAAGGGCTGGAGCTAAGATTTAATACTAAAAAATGTAGAGTAATGCATTTAGGATGGAAAAGCCCAAGGAAAAGGTATAGTATTGGAGGTTAAATTCTTTTAAGCACAAAGGAAGAGTGCAATCTGGGGGTAATTGTATCTGATGATCCTAAGGTGACCAAACAGGTGGATAAGCAATAGTAAAAGCCAGAAGGATGCTTGACTACATAGGAAGAGAAATGATCAGCAGAAAAATGGCAGTGATATTGCCCCTGTGTAGGTCCCTGGTGAGACCTCATTTGGAATACTTGTACAGTTCTTGAGAATGCTCCTTCAAAAGGATATAAACTGCAAACAATAAAGAAACTCAGACCCTTACTTCATTTCAATGATTTCCGCACTGTCCTCCAAGCTATTATTTTATCTAAGATTGACTATTGTAATGCGCTCTTACTTGGCATTCCTGCAACACACACTAGACCCCTCCAACTCTTACAGAATGCCGCCGCTCGGATATTGACAAACACAAAGAAAAGAGATCACATCACCCCCACACTTATTCAATTACACTGGCTCCCTATACAGTCACGAATTCTTTATAAAACTCTCTCGATCATACACAAGAGTCTAATTAACTCCAACCTCAACTGGATTAACCCCCCCTTCTTACCCCGTACCTCCAAGAGACCCACCCGTCTTGCACTCCAAGGAACACTCCATGCCCAATCTATCAAACCTTTTAAACTCTCCTCCACCATGAACAGAGCTTTTTCCCTTGCCGGCCCAACCATATGGAACTCACTGCCACATGATATTCGCATTGAGACCCATACCCCCGCCTTCAAAAAGAAACTTAAAACCTGGCTCTTCCAGCAAGCCTACTCCATCTCACCCCCCATTACGTAACTGCCCCTTACTAATTGTTTATCTGATATCCTGGTATGAACGCCTTTTTGCCTGATGATTTTGTACTGTGCAATAATCTGTATATAGGTTCTGTTAGAGCTCAATCCCTTAGCATATACCCTTAGCATTTCCTCTTTGATGTTTGTATTTAATGTAAGAGCTCCTTCCAAAAATTTTTTTTTTTTTTTTCTTTTATATATGTTACCTAGCTACTATATTATCTGTTTTTTGTAAGGGCTCCGCCCAATGGTTTTTTGTTCACTGTAAACCGATGCGATGTGCGAACGGACATCGGTATATAAGAAATGTTAAATAAATAAATAAATAAAAATAAATATAAACAGGATGGAGTCGGTCCAGAGGGTGGCTACTAAAGTAGTGAGTGGTCTTAGTTCTAAAACATATTGGGATAGACTTAAAGATCTAAACATGTTTACTCTAGAGGAAAGGCGAGATAGTGGAGATATGATACAGACATTCAAATATCTCAAGAGTGTTCCATGCACAGGAGGTGAGCTTTTTTATGCAATGAGGTTGAAAGGGGGTAGACTCAGGAGTAATCTTAGGAAATATTTTTTTACAGAGAGGGCGCTGGATATGTGGAATGGCCTACCAGAGGAAGTGGTAGAGACAAAAACAGTGCCGGAATTCAAGCAAGTATGGGGTAAATACAGGGGATCTCTAGGGAAATGATGAGAATTATAATGCTAAATTAATTGGATGAATGGGCAGACTGAATCTGGTCCCCACCCTTCCGTAATTTGTACAAAGAAGTTTCTCAACACTAAGCAAATAATTTTCAAAAGGTTTTATGCACGTAAATGAATTTTGAAAATTGGTACTTTTATGTATGCAACTCCTTTGAAAATTTGCTCCATAGGGCTGAATTTTCAAAAGGTTTTATATGCATAAATGAGCTTTTGAAAATGTCAATGATATAGGATATTTTTATGTATGTAATTCCTTTGAAAATTCACTCCTAAGATTGGAATCACTCCATCAACTAAAAGGTTCTGAGGTAATGAGGTAGCTAAAATAATTTTTACACATCATCAATACAAATTCACAGGAAAAAGATGTCATAGAAACAGAGAAACATGAATGCAGAAAAAGACTATATGGCCTATCCAGTCCGTCCATCCATCTGATTAATTTAGCATTATAATTCTCATCGTATCTCTCCTTCTCAGCTTTCAACCTATATGTCCCAAACTCCTCCTACTTAGCATTTTCACATATTTTAGGTAATGCTGCTTATGTCACATGATTTTTAATGTTAGATCCCCTAGAATAAGCAATTGTAGGTGCTTCTAAAAAGCAAAAACATGCCAGTGTATATAAATTGAGGCCACTTTCGTGATGATTTATTGATATACTGAAACACATATATCTGTTTTTGAGTATTATCAATAACCTTGCAATATAACAAGCTGTCACAGTCTGAATAGAGAGCCCTACGATAAGCAACTTTAACAGCTGTAAAAGATACTCCCTTTAAAAATCCTTTCTGCCAATATTTTAGTCTGATGTTTAAAATCCTCTACATTAGAGTACAGATGGCAAATTCTAAAAAAAATTGGCTAACTAGAAGACCAAATTTTAACAATCTCAGACGATAGCAATCAAACTTCAAATAATGTTCCTCTCAACAGGCTTTCTGTATACAGTGGCTTGTAATACAAAATTGTTCAGAGTAGTTAAATCACAAGCAGATTGTGATAAATTGCAGGAAGACCTTGTGAGACTGGAAAATTGGGCATCCAAATGGCAGATGACATTTAATGTGGATAAGTGCAAGGTGATGCATATAGGGAAAAATAACCCATGCTATAGTTACACAATGTTAGGTTCCATATTAGGAGCTACCACCCAAGAAAGAGATCTAGGCGTCATAGTGGATAACACATTGAAATCGTCTGTTCAGTGTGCTGTGGCAGTCAAAAAAGCAAACAGAATGTTGGGAATTATTAGAACGGGAATGGTGAATAAAACGGAAAATGTCATAATGCCTCTGTATCACTCAATGGTGAGACCACACCTTGAATACTGTGTACAATATTGGTCGCTGCATCTCAAAAAAGATATAGTTGCAATGGAGAAGGTACAGAGAAGGGCAACCAAAATGATAAAGGGGATGGAACAGCTCCCCTATGAGGAAAGACTAAAGAGGTTAGGACTTTTCAGCTTGGAGAAGAAACGGCTGAGGGGAGATATGATAGAGGTGTTTAAAATCATGAGAGGTCTAGAACGTGTAAATGTGAATCGGTTATTTACTCTTTCAGATAATAGAAGGACTAGGGGGCACTCCATGAAGTTAGCATGTAGCACATTTAAAACTAATCAGAGAAAGTTTTTTTTCACTAAACACTCTTAAACTCTGGAATTTGTTGCCAGGGTATGTGATTAGTGCAGTTATTGTAGCTGTGTTTTAAAAAGGATTGGATAAGTTCTTGGAGGAGAAGTCCATTACCTACTATTAATTAAGTTTGCTTAGAAAATAGCCATTGCAAGCAGGTCTTTCTGTTTCGAGTTCTGATAATGGGGATTTTGTAGTGTTTCCTCTGTTGTTTTTCTGCCTTTACACAAATGCTGAGTTGTGGTGAAACGCTGTTTGTTGGTTTGCGTTGTTTTATAACCCTTGACTCAATAAAAAATTATTTTGCAAAAAAAAAAAAAAAAAAGAAAATAGCCACTGCTATTACTAGCATCAGTAGCATGGGATAGACTTAGTTTTTGGGTACTTGCCAGGTTCTTATGGCCTGGATTGGCCACTGTTGGAAACAGGATGCTGGGCTTGATGAATCCTTGTTCTGACACAGTATAACATGTTCTTATGTTAAACTTTTTAAGAAAGAAAGCTGCTGTTTATCCCAAGTCATGGCAAATATCAAATTACTATCTATTGTGTTAAATCCATGAATTGAATGCTTGCAACTCATCAAGAAATGCACTCCATTCTGATGATATGTAAATCTGTTTTCTTCAGAACCGGGAGTGTATAAATTCACTAAATTTGGAGCCATAGGAGAACCCATGGCTATACCATGTGTCAGAAGATAGAAGTGTTTTTGAAAAGCAAAATATTTGTTAAAATAGAACCCTTGCTAATGCTATAACAAAATCGGGTGGTATCCATTGGTGGACCAGGTCTCTTCTTCAACACATATGTAACTGTTAACAAAAATGCATCTTGAGTTATTAGTGTATAATGCTTCAATATCTATTGAAACAAAAAAAATCTTCAGTACTTATTTGAGCCTATTGTAGAATTCGTAACAGGTGTGCAGTATCTTGAACATGGATTTCCCACTGACCATCTCATTTTTCAAAAATTAATCAACAAAAGCTGATAATGGTGGTAAAATAGAACCATTTCCAGACATATTAGGCCTTGCTGGAGGCTTTTCTAAAGATTTATGATCTTTCAGTATGTTATAAATCACTGGAATCTTAGGACGTTCTACAATCAAAAATGATTTTTTTCTTATTGGTCAAAAAACCTCGCATTTCAACTTCTTTAATCATTTCTGTATTAATATCTATAACCTTGGTGTGGGATCTTAGCACAGATCAGTCAAGTAACCCTCTAGATCTTGAATGTAATTAACTAATCTTGTATTACTTTGTCTGCTGGCTCAGTCATCAAAGATTCTCTTGATAAATGCTATAAGTAGTTGTTTTGCATCAGAACATGAATTTAAAAAAGTTTTGCTTGTATGTGCCTTGATCTTCTCCAAATCTTGAAGTGCCAGATCTCCAAATGTGGCGATGTAGGGTCTGTGGGTCCAGAAGGGTCCCACTTGGGATCAGCCTTTGACAATAGATACATTCACTTGATCTGCTAATTTATCTGAAGAAAATAAGTTCATTTGTAAAGTTCTAATGAACCAACAGATTGATACTCTATACCAGAGCTTTCCAAACTTTTCATGTTGGTGACACACTTTTTAGACAAACATAATTTCGGGGCACAGTAATTCAGTCTACTAGTAAACCAGAGGTTAAAGGTTAAACGAACGAAACATATTTCGACAATTTATGTATGTTTCCTTAAATATATACATAAATAAAATGTTTCACGACACAACCTATCTCATGAAAACCTTAAATTTATATTAAAAATATATATTCCAAGATTCATGTTATTGTTATAATTTATGAGAAACAATAATAAAACAAATTGTCTGTCCCCCACACACTCATATCTCTCCTCCTCCCAGCACATGTCTGGCCCCCACACACTCATATCTCTCCCCCTCAAGCACATGTCTGTCCCCCCAGCACGTTTGCCCCCCACTCACTCATCTCTCTCTCCCCAGCACATGTCTGGCCCCCACACTCATGTATCTCGTCGTCTTTATTGTTGCCAGTTAAGTGCTTCACTCCCTTCCATGATCACCAGACACTGCTGCTTGCAGTCAGTACTCCTCATGGCCAGGCCTCATCGGCAGCAGCAGCCAATGCAAGGATGGCTGGGCTCGTTCCACCCACCAAGCCCCCCCAAAAAACGAGATTGACAGCAAAAATCACCCAATAATAAGCAACCCATAAACTGAAAAAAAGAAGTGAATCTCTAGGGAAAAAAAAGCCCAAACTCGCATCAGAGTTGACCGGGCTTGCGCGACACACCTGCACACTGCAGGTGACACACTAACGTGTCCCGACACACAGTTTGGAAAGCTCTGCTCTATACCTTAAAGGGTCTTGGAGCACATTTGGTATAAAAGTAAGCCTCTAATTCAACATAACACCTTGTGAAGATGGTAATACTGGACAAATGTATTAACTGCTGTGCTTTTCTTGACTGAAAATGAATAGTTGGACTGTCCCAATACATATCCTCCTGTGCCATGGTTGCCTGATGATCTCTGAATGGACTGTCAGGAATTAGTCTTACATGATTTTACTGCAATTTACTTTAGATAAAATAAGCTCCAAGTTCATGTAAAGAGAGCAGAATGTCTGCAGCTTTCTTGAGGGAGATGATGATAATAGCAGCACAAAATATACAGTGGTTTTATAGAAGATAAATATTGATTTAAGTTTTGTTTAACAGAGTAAATCACTCTTGTTACAAAGGTTATGAAGACACCTGTGTCTAGTCCAAAGTTAACATGTGCATCTCACACATATTGCCAATTAGCTACACAGCTTAAAGTAGTAATTTAGCCAATTAGCTCACGCTATTCAAGGGTGCATGAAGACATCTTAGGGATAGTCTCAGGCTCTCTCACTCTGCACTGCAATTGGGTCATGCCTCTGGAGAAAAGAGGCAGTCAGCTGGACCTCTAGCAGGCAAATGACAGTTTAATTCCACAGTCCTAGGGCAGGCAGGAATGAAGATTGGCTTGGCTTGCAAAGGCTTGTTCAAGTATGAGATTGGTAATACTTCAAAATAACTTTTTCTTAGCTGGTTCACGTATACAGATTCTTATGTGGATGATAATGCGGGCTAGAAGACGTCTGATAAACAGAATTGTGTGTCATGACTAGATACAGAGGGGCCGATGCAATACAACCCTCAGTTGGATGCAGGTTGTATAGGTGCTGATTCCCTTGTGCAATAAGGGGATTGCCTGTACAATGCATGTCCAACAAAGAGTGAAACTGGAGGAGTAGTCTAGTGGTTAGAGCAGTGGGCTATAAACCAGGAGACCAGGGTTTGAGTCCTGCTGTTGTTCCTTGTGACCTTGGGCAAGTCACTTTACCCTCTATTGCCTCAGGTACATACTTACCCCCTCATTTATCAAAATGTGTTAAGGTGTTTTTGCATGCTTTAAGGGCTTATCGCATGCGAAAATGCCTTTAATGCATGCGATAGCACCATATCGTATGGTGCTATGCAATTCTGAAAAAGAGGAGGAGTTAGGGGTGGGAGTGGGCTGGGTTTACTGTTTTGTGAAGCCCTATTGCACGACGTAAACACTGAATTTAGCTACAACTTTTTCAAGAGTGTTAAGCCGTGTGATAGCTTGCTTTATGGCTGTAACACCTGTTGTGATGTTTTTCACGAATGCTGTTTAGGAAGTTTGAAGCGCCCAGAGCTTCAACCTAGCTATCAGGGACCTCAGATGAGAGAGAGAATGAGAGAGAGAGAGAGAGACTGACACGGACTAGGTAGCCATAATGCCCTGACCCTAGATAGGTATTTATATCCCTATGGGAGGCCCACCTAGTAACTCGAGGTGAGGTTTAGGTATTAGTGTAGGGGGTTAGGGGCCACTTTGACATTCAATGTGAAATGTACGAACAGAACAGTGCTCTCTTGTGAACATTTGATGACCTTCGGAGTGAGGAAACTCACCCAAAGATGAGATTTGTGCCATGTTCTCTCAACCTAGCTTGATGTTACCCAAGTAGAGAGTCCATCTCTCTCTCATTCACATGCAAATTTATGTGAATGAGGCTATTAGCTATTCACTGCCCGGAGCAGGCGTTAATAGATGAGCGCTCTTAAAACTAGTACAGAAAGCAAAAAAAACTGCTTTTCTGTACTGCCTCCTACTTAATATCAATGGGATATTAAGTAGGAGGAACAATTCTTTAAAAAAAATAAAAAAGCCCCTGCAGTTGGGTGTAGAAAGCGGACACTCAGTTGACAAGCGTCCGTTTCCTGAACCCCTGGCACATCCACAGATTAGGAAAACAGACGCTGAATTTTCCGAACCTGACTGCCTGCACCAGAAGAAGTGTATAAATCAATATTAAAGTGTGGGGCACTTAATATTAATTTATACACTCCTTCACTTATTGCCTGTTGTTTTATTTATTATTTATTTAGAATTTCTTTTTATATTCCACTTTTCACAGCACTTCAAAGTGGATTACATTCAGGTACTGTAGGGTATTTTCCTATCCCTGAGGCAATGGAGGGTAAAGTGTCTTGCCCAAGGTCACAAGGAGTGACAGTGGGACTTGAACCCTGGTCTCCTGGTTCATAGTCCACTGCTCTAACCACTAGGCTCAGCACCTGCTTTCAGCACAACTTTTTTGCATTGGCCCTAGAGTTTGGAAAGGCCATAAGCTTAGCAAGTTTGTGTCTGGCAGTGCCAGATAAATTATAAGGTGAAGACATATTGCTTGATATGGACAACAATAGAAGCTTCTCCTCAGTGTGGTTCTCACTGGCGTTCACATTAAAACTTTAGGAGTTATCATGCAGTTCGACTTGCGTCCTCTGTTGTTCAGTCCTGCACTCATTTGGTTCAGTTGCACACTCCTTTTTAGTATGACTGGCTTATCCCTATAGTTCCCCCCTTTTAAGATGGAATGCTCAACAAGGGACACGTTACCTCTTAAACTTAACTAGCAAATATAATTATGCAAGTTGAACTAAGAGCAACACAAGTTAAAACAATAATAAGCAATGATATAAAAAATAAAATCAATGTATAAATAAATAAGCATAATCAATGGACATTTCTATTGGAATAAATGGGTGCTGTAATATAGCGTCAAAATGTAGTATCTATTGATGAATATACTAACATATGTGATAAAAATAATCATGCATGAATAAAATCTGTGTCCCTCTTTGAGAATTTATCTCTTAATTGTATAGGGAATTGGCTGGTCCACTGGATGGGAAGTTTAAGCACAAGCAGGCTTGGGAAGCAGATGGGAGTAGTGTATTAGATGATGAGAGGCTGGATATACATTGGAAAACTGCTAAGATTTCAATATCCACCCATCTAGCTGAAAATTATTTTAAATTGTATTTTAGGTGATATTACATACCTGCTAGACTGAAGTGTATTTATCCCTCTGCTTCTGGGAAGTGCTGGAGATATTGCGGGGGTGAGGGAACAGTGGGCCACATTTGGTGGACTTGTGAGTATATGATTCCTTTTTGGGGTAAAATCAATGTCACAGAGTGCCCTATAGAAATCCTCAGAACACCTTAAGAGACCAGCCCCAGCAGTCTGGGCCTGGTTCACCTTAACACAGGGCATTCTGGATGCAGGGTGTCTCCTCTGAACAGGAATAAAGTGTAGGTTCAGAGGAGAGCAAGTCAGGCTCCAGGGAGAAGGAGAAGGCAGTTCCTTAAACATAACTGACCACCTGAAGTTCTTTTGCTGTTATACTGCAAGGTAAGCAGTCTTGTATCCTGTTTTGGTGTGTTAAGCATAACGTTGTGCAAGAGGAAAGCTGGAGTCCAGACTGCAATTCTGTCCCCCAGCCAGCCAAAGACTGCTCGTGCTCTGGGACATGCAACAACTTATTTATTTATTTAACAACATTTCTATACCGGTATTCGTGTGAACATCATATCGGTTTACATCAAACAAAAGATAGAAATTACATCAAACAGGGTAGGGGGGAACTGGGACAGGGAGGGAAGATAACTAGGGGGTGAGGCAGAGAGAGGTTAAAGTTAACAACTAAGGCATAACAATGAGGTCAACAACAAATGCAAGGTAATTAAATAGTTAAATAGTAAACTGAGAGTGTGTTACAGATAGATAGACAAGGCAAGGCAAGGTGATCATATCCGAGTCAAAGCAGAAGGGGGGGGGGGGGGGGGGAGAAAGAGGCTGGAGTGGGTCCTATTCTGGGTATGCCTGTTTAAGTAGCCAGGTCTTTAATTTTTTTTTGAAATTTTTGGGGCAGGGCTCAAGACGGATGTTTGGAGGTAGTTTGTTCCAACAGTTGGGGCCCACAATAGACAAGGCTCTGTCTCTTGTTGAGGAAAGGTGTGCTTTTTTGAGGGAGGGTATTTGGAGCATACCCAAATGATTGGTTCGAGTGGGGTGGCTAGGTTGAGCAAGAGTGAAAGGTTCGCCTAGCCAGTTAGAGTTATGTGTATAGATGGATTTGTGAATGATGGTCAGTGTTTTGTGGAGGATACAGGAGGGAACGGGGAGCCAGTGTAGGTCTTTAAGGATAGGGGTGATGTGGTCTGATTTGCGTGCATGGGCAATGATTCTTGCTGCCGCGTTCTGCAGCATTTGTAGGGATCTGATGGTAGTGTAGGGGAGGCCAAGGAGGAGGAAATTACAGTAGTCGAGTCTAGATATGAGGGTTGACTGAATGACAGTGTGGAGATCTTGGGAGTGGAGAAGGGGTTTAAGCTTTTTCATGACGTTGAGTTTAAAAAATCCTTCCTTCAGTACTTTGTTAATGTGTTTTTTAAAGTTTAGGGATTGGTCAATTTGGACTCCTAGGTCTCGTGCGCAGAGTTGAGTGGCAATGGAGTTGAAAGTGGGGTCATTTGCAAGTGCCGGCTTCAGGGTTTGATAGTTGGTTATGAGTAGTAGCTCTGTTTTTGAGGAATTCAGGGCTAGTTGGAGGGTTGAGAGGAGGTTGTTTATCGAGTTGAGGCATTTGTCCCAGAAATTGAGGGTGTCTGTTAAGGAGTTTTGTATAGGGATGACTATTTGTACGTCATCGGCGTAGATGAAAATTTTGAGCCCCAGATTGGTTAGGAGGTGGCAGAGGGGAAGGAGGTAAATATTAAATAGAGAGGATGAGAGGGAAGAGCCTTGTGGGACTCCTTGAGAAAGGGGGTGGTGGGGGGACTCAGCATTGCCGATTTTAACAGAAAATTTTGAGGCAAACCAGAGCAGGGCTGTACCAGAGATGCCAATCTCGGCGAGGCGGGGAAAGCATGAGGTTGTGACTGATGGTATCAAATGCGGCGGAGATGTCAAGGAGTGCCAGAATGTAGCTTTGTCCTTGGCCCATGCCTAAGAGAAGGGTGTCTGAGAGGGCAAGGAGGAGGGTTTCTGTGTTTAGATTTTTTCGAAAGCCAAACTGGGATGGGTGGTGGATATTGTTATCGTCAAGGTAGTCCATGAGTTGAGTATTAACCACTTTTTCCATAATTTTGGCGATAAATGGAAGATTGGAAATGGGGAGGTAGTTCGAAGGGTCTTGGGGGTTCAGAGAGGGTTTTTTGATGAGGGGTTTGACAATTGCATGTTTCAGAGAGTCTGGGACTAAGCCCGAGGTTAGGGAACAATTGATAATGTCAGCTAAAGGTTTCGCTATGGCGTTGGGAATAGATAAGAGCGTTTTTGTGGGGATGCTGTCAGTGGGATGGGAAGCTGGTTTAAGTTTTTTTAGGATCAATTCTATTTCCTTTGAAGAGGTAAGGTCAAGGGAGCTAAGATTGGTGTTGGTAGTGGTGGAGGTGATGGGTACGGGAAGGGGGTTGTTGGGGAATCTACGAAGGATGTTTGCTATTTTATTGTGGAAGAATGAGGCAAGCTCTTCACTTTTTTGGGGGGCTTCCTTGTCAGGGATGGTGGGGGTGTAGGTTTCGTAAGGTCAGAGACGAAGGAGAATAGAGCTTTGGGGTTGTACATGTAATTGCATATTTTGGCTGCAAAGAAATCTCATTTCACATTGAGAGTGGCAAGTCTAGAGGTGTGTAGGGAGGTTTTGTATATGGCCGCTAGATGCGGGGAGGGGTTTTTGCGCCAGTTTCTTTCTTTCATACGGAGATTGGTTTTCATAGTTTTGAGTTCAGGTGTGTACCAAGGGGTTTTTTTTTTGGGTACAATGTGTTTCTTGGCTGATAAGGGGACATAGTTCATTGGCTATGTTAAGGGTGAGATTGTTCCAGGAGCTGAGGGCAGCTTCTGGGGAGGAACAGTTGAGATTTGGGAGGGAGTTGGAGAGGGCTGTTATGAGGTCCTCAGAAGTGCAGGGTTTTCTGTAGGTGAAAGTATGTCTGGGGCTGGTGTTTCTAGGTTTTAGGGTGTTTAAGGATAGATGGGTGTTGATGAGGACATGATCTGACCATGGTACGGGGGTGCAGGCAGGTGAGTTAGGTGTGGAGATGCTAGTTGATGAATATGAGGTCTAGAGTATGACCGGCTTTGTGAGTGGGGTTTGCAATGATTTGTCTAAAGCCAATGGCTTGGAGCAAGTTGAGGAAGGTGTCGCATGAGGGGGATAGGTGGGTGGAGTCTACATGGAGGTTAAAATCTCCGAGTATGACTGCTGGGATTTCAATGTTTATGTTTTCTGAAATGAATTCTATTATTAGTGATGGGTCGTGCTCTAGTAGGCCTGAGGGTGTGTAGACCAGACAGACTTGGATTTCGGGTGATTTGAAGAGGCCCAGTTCATGTTTGGGAGGGTTTTTTATACTTATGTGTCTGAGATTGAAGTGCTTTCTTGCAGCAAGGAGGATGCCTCCTCCTCTTTTTTTGGGTCTAGGGATGGAGTGTATGTCATAGAGGTGTGAAGGAAGCTGGTTTATTAGGACTGTGTCAGTGACCTTAAGCCAGGTTTCGGTGACTACACAAATGTCAGGTTTGCAGTCTATCAGTAGATCATTGAGAATGGGGGTTTTTTTGGATAAGGATTGAACATTGAAGAGGATGAGAGAGAGGGTGGTGATTCCTAATAGCTGAGTGAAGGGGGAGGTGAGGATGGGGAGGAGTGATTTGCGTGAGATCGGCTGTGTGATCAGGGGGGACAGGGGGGAATGGGAGATGGCGGGGGTGGGGGGAATTCGGGGAATGGGGTAGTTTAGCATGAAGGTGCTGAAGTGTGAGAAAGGAACAATGGCTGGGAGTAGGAGAAATGGTGGGGTGAGGATAGTTTGGGGATACAGCACTGGATGTGTAAAATTCACGGAGGATTTATATTACAATACAGTATGGGGTTGTATCATTGACAGTGGCAGTTGTAGAGGTCCAAATATCGAAAGCTTTGTTTCATACAGCTTTATATAGAGTTTTGTGCAGCATGAAGTGGAGAGACCAAGGATGTCTCAGAGCGCACGAAGGGGAACTGCGTCGCAATTTAAAGCCCCTTAATAGCGCCTATTGAGGAAGAGGCCACCTCAGAGGCCTTACTATTGGCTGGAAAGGGGAAGTAGGTGCGGCTTCAGGGTCTCCATAGCCAATGAACGTGGAGATGATTGTGGGCTGGAGCTCAGGGAGGGTTGCTGGGAGCTCGTTGGGGGGTTGCGGCAGCAGGATCACATGGGCGGCAGCGGCGGCGGTGGTTCCTGGGTTACGGCAGGGTCGGCAGGAGGAAGAGGGCCGCAAACGGAGGGCTCGTGCCCCGAACGGGCAGCGCCGGAAGCGCGAGCCGGCTGGTGAGCAAGAAAGAAAGAACCGCGGAAGCGAGCTCTATTTTAAAACTTTAAAGTCCCACCTCCCAGGCACCTACGTCAGCGTCGGTGCAGCTCCCCACCTGGAGGTGATTGGTGGGCTGGAGCTCAGGGAGGGTTGCTGGGAGCTCGTTGGGGGGTTGCAGCAGCAGGATCACGTGGGCGGCAGTGGCGGCGGTGGTTCCTGAATGGCGGCAGGGTCGGTAGGAGGAAGAGGGCTGCAAACGGAGGGCTCGTGCCCCGAACAGGCAGCGCGAGCTGGCTGGTGAGCAAGGAAAAAAGTGCAGTGCAGTTATATGCCTAACTTATTCAAGACATGACACAGATTTCCTTGGACTGTACTCTGACAGTTTTCCTGCTTAACACCCAGGTGGACGGGATGCCAAGGTCTGCTCACAAGTTAATCATCCAAGTCCTTTTGGCAGCGAAGCGTGAGATAGCTATGAATTAGAAGTGGAAGGATCTTCCTAACATGTTGGCAGTTTACAAACGGCCATGGACTGTTTATCAAATGGAACGGCTTATGGCTATACAATGGAATATTGTATCCTCCTTTACATGTGAACAAATTTTCAGCAATGAGATAAAGATCTTTCATAGGATAGTCTGCTGATGTAAGGAGAGAGAGTGAGGATGAGAAGAGGGGGTGGTAGAGGGATGATGATGTTAGTAGCTAAGCATTTATTTGCTGATTGTAGTTTTTGGAAAGTTTAATAAAAAAAAAAAAGAAAAGAAAATTACACCTATGACATGGAAGTTAGGAGTATAACTGCACTGCACTTTATTTTATTTTTTACTGTGATTATGTATTTGTATATAAATTTGTGCAATTTTGATGTTTTAGTATAACAAATTATGAATGTAACTTGGGTACTTCGCCTCATGCCTTAGTTGAGGCGATTAACACGTTTTAATAAACCTAAAATTTAAAAAATTGTGAATGCATATATTTCACTTAACATGTGGCTTTGGGAAAATCAAAATAAAAAAGGTTTAGGATGAGCTAAGTGTGTTATATCAGCAAGTGGGAATTTGATCCTTCACAAGGGTTACCTATATTGTTGTTTAGCTTTCTAAGAAAGTAATCCGTGAGAGCTTAGATAAGGGAAGAAAAATATGTTCCTTATTGAACACTAAGAATATACAAATTATGTCCATTCTGTTCAATGGCTTGTAAATATAAATTAACTAAAGTGACAGTATCACTCAGTATTTTACCATAAGCAGTTAACTGTCTCTGTTGATGTTGTATCTGAACTGAGGTACTTTGCATGTAAGCTTGTAACTCTCAAACACTATACTATAGGTTTTCACAGAAACAGCATTTATAATAGACATGTAGGAATCAAATAAAGAACTCAAAATGGTAAAAGGAATTAATCCCGGGAGGCCCGCAAGGAGAAGAAACTGAGAGAGAGATTCCGGGGGGCCTACCGGAGGTAGGAGATTGGTGCCCCTGCCTTGACGGGGTCCGACCCAGAAATTGCCTGACGTCAGTTAAGTGGGACATACTTGGAGCCTTTAAACATCGGCTCAGTTGCGGCGCGCGGCTGTTGCCGGTGCGCTGCCTAAGCCGTGCGCTCCGAAGGGGCGCGCAGCTGTTGCAACCGTCCCTTCCCGACTGCTTCAATCCACCTACCTTTCTTTCGTTGCACCTCCTCTCGCTGTGGATGGATGCCTGGCTGCCGCGGCGTCTGCCTGCCGTCCTCTCCAGCGTCCCCGGACCGGCTTGGGCGCTGCCTCCTGCCATGCTCCGGTGGTATCATAGGGTGCGCGCGCCGCGCGGCCCTCACTCTTATTTCCTACTTGGCGTGAACCTCAAGGGCGTCCTCCTGTGATGACGTCACGCTGCCCATATATTTAAAGCCTACAATGTTTGTTAGCCTTTGAGTTAGCAAGGGATCTCTTATAGATGGGATTCGCTCTCCGTACCCAGCTACTCTGCCTCTCCAATCTTCCGTTGGACTCTTAATGCTAACGGGGTACCCGCTCCTTGGGGGCCTCACTTGTTTTTCAGGTCGCTATCAGGAAACCGTTACTCGCTCCTCAAGGGCCCATGTTCCCTGACTCGCTGCCTGCTCCTACCTTCTGCCTGGAAGGATTTGCTATCTTCAACACCAGTGAGTACTACCATCTTCATCTCAGAGCTGTTCCCTGGAATCAGGTACTCACTCCTCAAGGGCCTGCCTACGTTCCAGCCCTAGTGCCATCTCCTACGTGGAACCACTGTGTGAGTACATTTCCTTCAAGCCTCTCAGGGATCAGGTACTCTCTCCTCGAGGGCCTGCCCTCCCTATCCTGGGGTTCTCCATACTGGGGCTTTGTGCATATTCCACTGTACTCATTCTCAGTTCTTTCCACTACAGCACTGCTACCGGAGGAGTCGCTGTTCCAGCGCCTGATGGACACTAGCCCCCAGCTGGAATACTTCTACTGCTCGCTACTGCCACCTCTGGTGGCTTCACATCATTGTCTAATAAAAGATCAATCTCTGTGTTTGTGTGTCCTAAGCTGAGCCTGACCTGTGGCCCCTCACGGAACTTCCCCCCGTGGGCGTGGTCAGCTGCCACAATGTCCAAGAGTCCAGCCAAACCTCACTAACAGATTGCTAAATCATGGATCCGGCACAGCTCAATGTCTTATAGGCCGTCCCTGCCCTGTGCCTGCGCATCGCTAAACAACAAGATGCATTGGAGAAACTCACTTCAGCGTTTCATCAGCTACAAGCACAGAATTCGCAAGGCGCTACTTCCAGTAATGAAGGCCAGTTACCTGAAGTAACTATAAAGACTATGGTAGATCTGGCTGCTCCAGTTCATTTCTCCGGAGAGATTCAAAGAACTAGAGGTTTCCTAAACCAATGCTGCATGCATTTTGCATTGCAGCCTGCACACTTCCCCACAGCCTACGCCAAGACTACTTATATTCTATCTTATCTTGATGGAAGGGCCTTGTCCTGGGCTTCAACGCTGTGGGAACGTAAGGATCCAATCCTGCAGGATATTGATGAATTTCTAGAATTATTTAAATCCGTTTTTGATGATCCTGCTCAAGTGACTGTTGCTGGTTCTGACCTGGTGGACCTGAAGCAAGGCATATGACCACTGGCTGATTTTGCAATAGAGTTCAAGACTCTTGCTACAGAATTGTGCTGGGAACCTAGATGCCTGAGAACTCTCTTCTTCAGAGGTCTGAATATCGGCTTGAAGGATGAGCTTGCCGCTCGTGAGACACCTGACTCGCTGGATGAACTAGTGGCTTTGGCTACTAGAATTGACCACCGGCTTCATGATAAGGTGAAAGAACTCAAGCCTACTAAAGAACTGGTTCAGAAGGAGACTCGTGCTAAACTTGAATCTCGGATGGTTCCAGCAGTACCTGTTGCCAGTGGAGAAGAACCGATGCAACTTGGTCGCAGTCATTTGACTTTAAAAGAGAGAAGACTTCGGAAGAGGCATGTTTTATGTATGTACTGTGGACAAACTGGTCACGATGTCCCAACATGCCCTATTCGTCTGGAAAAAGGACGGGCCTAAGTCCTGCAGGAGGACTGTTCTTAGGCCTTACCTCGCCTTCTCCTTCACTCTCTCTACCAGTCTACAATCCAAACTCTTGCCCTTGTGGATTCGGGGGCAGGAGGTAACGTTATACTTCGATGCCTAGTGGAACATTTGAGGATTCCCCTCGTTACTTTAGAAGCTCCACTACTCTTGTCATCCATCCATGGGGAGCCTTTGCCCGGTGATGTGACTTGTCGCACCGGATCCCTCCATATGGAGACAATCCCCTTCTTTGTGTTAGAGAAGGCCATGCACCTTATCGTTCTGGGGTTACCCTGGTTGCAGTTGCATCAGCCTCAATTCGACTGGTCCTCCTTGGAACTCTCCCACTGGGGCCCAGGTTGTCATGGCAGTTGCCTCAAGGAAGTTTCTCCTGTTCTCTGCATGCCTACAACTCCAGTGATGGCAGGACTGCCACCTCAAAATGCATCATTCAGTGATGTGTTTTCCAAAGAAGCTGCTGACATCCTCCCGCCCCACAGATCTTACGACTGCCATTCGGCTGAAACCAAACACTGAACCTCCTAAAGGACGTCTCTATCCAATCTCTGCAATAGAGAATAAGGCTATGTCCGAGTACATCGAGGAGAATTTACAGAAAGATTTCATTAGACCTTCAAAGTCACCAGCCAGCGCAGGCTTCTTCTTTGTGGGGAAGAAGGACGGAACCTTATGTCCTTGTATCGACTATCGAGATCTGAAAAAGATTACGATTAAAGACCGTTACCCCCCTGCCTTTAATCTCAGAACTGTTTGACCGGCTTCAGGGGGCCAAGATATTTTCGAAACTTAACCTGAAGGGGGCCTAAAACTTAGTCCGGATTCGCAGTGGTGATGAGTGGAAAACGGCTTTCAACACTCGAGACAGTCATTTTGAGTACTTAGTAATGCCCTTTGGCCTGTGCAACACACCCGCCATGTTCCAGAACATGATGAATGACATTCTGTGGGGTTTGTTGTACAAGAGTGTCATAGTGTACCTAGATGATATCCTGATATTTCCTCAGAATCTGTCTACTCATCTGGAAAGCGTCAAGCAAGTTCTACTAAGACTCCGAGAACACCGACTCTATGCCAAGCTATCCAAGTGCAAATTCCATAAAGACTCCGTGCCTTTTCTTGGCTACATTGTGTCTAAAGATAGCTTCCAGATGGATCCCCAAAAATTAGAAAGTATCAAGAATTGGTCCCAACTTACCAGCCTGAAGGCCCTGAGACTATTTTTGGGGTTCACCAATTAATATAGAAGCTTTATAAAGAACTATTCTACTTTAACTATGCCCTTGACTGCTATGACCTAAAAAGGGGCCAATGCTTCTAAATGGTTTGCGGAGGCGATTTCCGCGTTCAAAGATTTAAAGACTGCCTTTTCCATGGAACCATACCAAAGTTATCCGGACCCCAACAAGTCATTCATCGCAGAGGTCGACGCCTCTGATGTTGGTGTGGGAGCTGTTCTGAACCAGTCTGGAGATTCCAAATCCTTACGTCCCTGCTCTTTCTTCTCACGACGTTTCTCTCCGGCAGAGAAGAATTATGGGATCGGTGACAAAGAGCTCCTGGCTGTTAAGTTGGAATTCAAGGAATGGCGGCCTTGACTCGAAGATGCTCAACATCAAATTACCGTGTTTACGGACCATAAGAATCTGGAGTATCTCTGCCATGCGCAACGTCTTAACCATAGACAAGCTAGATAGTCCTTATTTTTCAACCGCTTCGACTTCGTGCTCAAATATCACCGTAGAGACAAGAATACCAGAGCTGATGCCCTATCACGGTCCTTTCTCTTGGAGGATATTCCGGAAGAGCCGCAGCACATAATCGACCCGAAGAAAGTCATCTTAGCGGCTACTTATTCTGTGCCCACTGGTTAAACCATTGTGCCAAAGCATCTCAGAAAGAAAGTGCTCTATTGGGCGCACGATTCCAAGCTGGCTGAAGCTACAGAAGTATTATTGGTGGCCAACTATCAAGGAAGATACACTCTCCTATGTGGCATCTTGTGCCAACTGTGCCAAACACAAACCTACTTCTGGCCAACCGTGGGGATTGCTGCAACCGCTTCCAGCTCCGGAACAGCCCTGGATGCATATCGCTACTGATTTTGTAGTTGATCTACCCCTTTCTGGAGGTATGAATACCATCTGGGTCACAGTCGACTGCTTCAGCAAGATGGCCCACTTTGTGGCACTGCCTGGCTTACCCTCAGCCTCGGAACTTGTGAAGCTCTTCATAGTCCATATCTTTCGCCTCCATGGCCTACCGAAGCATATAGTCTTGGATCGAGGATCACAATTCACGGCAAGATTCTGGAAGGCCCTGTGCAAACTCTTTGACATCTCTCTAGATTATACATCTGCCTATCATCCTCAATCTAATGGCCAAACAGAATGGATGAATAGGACCCTGAAACAGTTAATTCGGGCCTATGTGTTGCTGTCAGAATAACTGGGCCGAACTGTTACCAAGGGCTGAATTCGCCATTAATTCTCATCCAGCAACATCAACTGGATCAACACCATTTGAAGTGGTGTATGGACGTTCACCATCACCACCACTTCCACTGAAGCTGTCAGTGACGTCCCCAGCAGCTCAATCCACTGCTGATGAAATCCATCAATTATAGACTCAGACGAAAGCAATGCTACTCAAAGTGAGTGTTCGAGCCAAAAGGTTTTATGACGCTCATCATTCCAAAGCGCCTGTCTTTCAACCTGGTGACAAAGTCTGGCTATCCACTAAACACCTTAGACTGAAGATACCCTCCTCTCGATTTGCTCCTCGCTACGTTGGACCATTGCCAATCCTCCGACAGTCTAAAGTTACCACCTGGATTGAACATCCATAACGTTTTTCATGTCTCACTTCTGAAACCACTCATCATCAGTGAATTCTCTTCCAAATCTCAGGAACCATCTCCTATCAATGCAGAAGATGACCTAGAATACAAGGTGAAAGCCATTCTTGATGTTCGCAAACGAGGCAAAACCTGGGAATACCTTCTTTCATGGGAAGGTTTTGGCCCCGAAGTAAATTCTTGGGAGCCTCTGGCTAATATCCTTGACAAAGAGATACTCCATCAGTTTCATCTCTCGAATCCTTGGAAACCAAAACCTGGTACCTATAGAGGAGATCACCCTTTGAAGGGGGGTACTGTTGCAACTGTCCCTTCCCGACGGCTTCACTCCGCCTACCTTTCTTTCTTTGCACCTCCTCTCACTGTGGATGGATGCCTGGCTGCCGCGGCGTCTGCCTGCCATCCTCTCCAGCGTCCCTGGACCGGCTTTGGCGCTGCCTCCCGCCATGCTCCGCTGGTACCTTAGGGCGTGCGCGCCGTGCGGCCCTCACTCTTATTTCCTACTTGGCGCGAACCTCAAGGGCGTCCCCCTGTGATGACGTCACGCTGCCCGCATATTTAAAGCCTACAATGTTTGCTAGCCTTTGAGTTAACAAGGGATCTCTTACGGATGGGATTCGCTCTCTGTACCCAGCTACTCTGCCTCTCCAATCTTCATTGGACTCTTTAACGCTAACAGGGTACCTGCTCCTCGGGGGCCTCACTTGCTTTTCAGGTCGCTATCAGGAAACCGGTACTCGCTCCTCGAGGGCCCATGTTCCCTGACTCGCTGCCTGCTTCTGCCTTCTCTTCTGCCTGGAAGGATTCGCTATCTTCAACACCAGTGAGTACTACCATCTTCACCTCAGAGCTGTTCCCTGGAACCAGGTACTCGCTCCTCAAGGGCCTGCCTCCATTCCAGCCCTAGTGCCATCTCCTACGTGGAACCACTGTGTGAGTACATTTCCTTCAAGCCTCTTAGCTCTCAGGGATCAGATACTCGCTCCTCGAGGGCCTGCTCTCCCTATCCTGGGGTTCTCCATACTGGGGCTTTGTGCATATTTCACTGTACTCATTATTCTCAGTTCTTTCCACTACAGCACTGCTACCGGAGGAGTCGCTGTTCCAGTGCCTGAGGGACACTATCCCAGTCAGGCTACTACTACTGCCACCTCTGGTGGCTTCACCACAATGTCTAATAAAAGATCAATCTCTGTGTTTGTGTGTCCTAAGCTGATCCTGACCTGTGGCCCCTCATGGGACTTCCCCCCGTGGGCATGGTCAGCTGCCACAGTGTCCAAGGGTTCACCAAAACCTCACTAATTATAAGCGACTTTGCCTCAAATTTCCTGGATTCTGCATAAAATAAGGTATTGTCTCTCTAAATGTGCTAAATTTAATGTTCTCTATAATTTGACTCTTGTGATCCTCCATATTGGTGCTGGACTGATCTAAGACTGCGATTAAAGCAGTGTTGGGGAACCTCGGAGTTCTTTACTCAAATACAATGCCTCATACTGCTCGTAAGCGCAGATCAAAGGAGAGGTTGGACCCTGCCGATCCCCTGACTGCTCCCGTATTAGGACCTATGGATTCCCATGTTCAGCGTATAATTAAATCGGAGGGGTTGCTTGTGGAAGATGAAAGATTCCAATCGCCTACTCCACCAGACCTATCAATGTCACTCTCCCCGATTTTTTTAGAGCACCACCTGCTAATCCAGCATCCTCTAGGGATCAGGAATCACTGTCGGAGGGATATCAAGCTGAAGTCGCTGAGATGACCCCACGAGCAGGGTCGGTCATCCCTGAAGAATATAGAGGAGATAGACGGATGGCCCCTATAGAGAGGATAGCAGCCTATCATTAGGAGAAGATAATCAACTATCTCAGGAACAATCTTTTTTGAATTAATTTCAACCCCCTGGTAATGGAAAAGCCCAACATAGTAACGTTGGATATAATCTGGGAAGCAATATCTAATTTGGGAACTTCTATTGCAACACAGTTGAATCCTGTTGTAAATAAAGTCAATAAAATACAGGAAAGAGTAACTGATTTGGTGAAATTTAAATCGGATACAAAAAGAGAAATTGAAAAAATCAAGATGGATTGTGTAAAATGGAAACTGGTCCAGGACTCAATAATAATGGAAAATAAGATCTTACAAACAAAAATTGAAAATCTAGAGAATACAAATAGAAAGAAAAATTTAAGATTCATTAATTTCCCTAGATTACCCAACTTGACACCTAAAGAGATGTTTAAAAAATACCTTACTGAAGTATTTAATATATCTGAAGAATTGGTTCCTCCATTAGCTAAAGCTTATTATATACTTCCATATAAAAAACAAGAGGTGCCCAATTTAAATCAGGAGGGTAAACAAGTTATGGATACAATATCTGCTAACTTAGATATATCTCAAATTTTGGAAATATCTAATATTGATTTAGTGAAAGCAACAACTTTAATTGTAACTTTTGTTTTAGAACCTGATAGGGATTGGGTATTAAGGATGTTTTTTAAATATCGTCTTGTGGAATTCTATAATTTGAAAGTTAGGGTATACCCAGATGTGTCGAAACAGACACAAAAAAGGGGGTGTCAATTCTTATTATTAAGATTGAAGGTCTTACAGATAGGGGGGTTGTTTTTACTGAAATATCCATGCAAGTGCTGCATAATGTATAAAGATATTTCTTATGCATTTTTTTCCTTCACAATTATCTATTTTTTAAGTAATAAAATGCCTTTGATCAAGGAGATGTAGAAGATTATAAACTCCTATATAATGTATAGGTTGCTCTAATAGGAAATAGATCGCTGTAATTACTGCTTTGATAAATTGCAAATATGATTGAAATATATTTTCCTTAAATAATTCATAAACCTTAGATCAGTAATAATAATATTGTGGACTACTTATAGAAAAGAAAGAGAAAAATTTATTTTTGTGTATACAGTATTATTAATTACTTAATACTTTTTCTTTTTTTGTACAAGAATTTTCTTGTAATGATTTGTTTAAAAGTGAATAAATAAAGAATTAAAAAAAAAAAGGAATTGATCCCACAGCACATCCTACAAATGTCTTGGATATGTATTGACCTTTCCTGTTTAGCTGAATGATAACCTCTGTCTCAGCATGTTTTGCACATTTGCAGTAGTATAGTAAAAGTGTTTTATTTTCAAACAGTTATTCCTCACTGACTAAATCGTGAAATTGAGTGGACTGTTTTTTGTGATGAAACCAACTTTCCTGTGATGCAACCTACCTTGTCTTCTTGATTCGTGACGTCATTAATGATGTATCATTTATTTACTTTTTATTTATTTAACATATTTATATACAGTTTTACCAATCAAAGATTGAACAAAGCAGTTTACAGGCATAAAAATAAAAATAAAAATAATAATAAATTCAAATAAACTAAAAATATAAAAGATAGAATAAAAAATACAAATAATATCTTGATCAATAAAATTATCAGTCAGGTATCCTTAAAATACTGCACATGCCCAGCGCCAAGTTTAAATGGTTGCCTGACAGTGCACATCACCGCTTGTGTCCAAAGTTTCAGACATGTTCTTCCTATTGTGAGTAGCTGCTGAATAATCCCGATATGTTTCCATTACATCTGTATATGTATATATATAGCGAAAAGAATTCTTAAAATTATTATTCTCTTTTTCTTAAGCGACATTTTTGGAGATATACCTTCGTGCTGAAAAGAAGCCGTACCGGCAGGCCCCTTAGGCAGCTTGAGCGAAATGTGATATCATGTCGGGTTATGCCAAACGGGGGAAGTATATAAAAATTCTAAAAATCCTTAAAAATATATATGCTTTTTGAAAGTGCCTACATGGACCAATGATTAAAGTGTACCCACAGCGGTGAAAAGACTGCAAGTTCAGATTGTAACTCCAGTATTCGTGGGGTGGTATGACGGTTCTTAATAACAAAAAATTATTTGGTTAAAATTGTTGATTTATAAAAAGGTCTCTTTTTGCTAAAGTGAAAAGTATTTATATTGACGTATTTCTATATTGTTATCAACAATGGCTTACAAAGGCCTGTGATGTCGGCAGTCAGAGGTTACGTTGGCAGCCTAGGGAAAATAGCGTGGCTTCAATGATCACCAATTAAAGGAGGAGCAGTGGGACAGGAAGAAGGGGAGCATCGCCCAGTTAGAATCAGCTGTGCATTGACAGCTAAAATAAAGAACCCTGTGCAGTCGCTGTGCACTGGCAGCGAAGAGGAGTAGAAGCCATCAGTGGACCTCATCCCACTGCAGTGAAGAAGAGAAGAGGCCCAAGATGCTACCAGTGGACCTCATACCATCAGCGGCGAAGATGAGGAGAGGCCCGAGAGGTCATTGGTGGACCTCATTCCACCAATGGCAATGAGGAAAAGAGGCCATCAGTGGACTTCATCCCACCAGGGATGAAGATGAGGCGAGGTCTGAGAGGCCGCCGGTGAACCTCATCCCATCTGCAGTGAAGACTAGGAGATGCCTTGATAGATCTCATCCCACCTACGGCGACGGCGAGGAGAGGATGCTGGTGGATCTCATCCCACCAGCAGTGAAGGCGAGGAGAGGACGTCGGTGGATCTCATCCCACCAGCGGTGAAGAGGAAGAGAGGCCTGTCTCTTCAGTTCACCTGGTAGTGCAGAAGTTGTGCATCTGCACCGCTGGGTGAACTGAGCCTGTCTGTCGTCGCAGCAGGCCTCAGTATTAAAAGCTTATGAGGGCAGCATTTTCTCTGTGCTGATTTCACGATACATGAGATCAGCATGCAGAAACTGCTACACATACAAATTTTGTATACCACGGGACCAGCAGAGCAGTGGGCTTCTGGCAGGATGATGGATTGGCATGTGGCAGTGAAGGCTCTGAGTCTGCCTTGTGTGTGTGAGAAAGAGAATGAATGGGTGCCTGTCTAGGAATCTCTGTATGTATGTGTCAGAATGAATTGGTGCATGCCTAGAGGGGGGGGATATGTGAGTGTTTGTGTGTAAAAATGAATGAGTGCCTGTTGCAGGTCAGGATGAGTATGAAAAAATGAATGAGAACTTTACAGGGGGGCGGTGTAAGAATGAATGGGGCCCTGCCTTGGGGTCTGGGTATGTGTGAAAGAATGAATGGATGCCTGCATGGGGATCTGGGTGGGGTGTGTATGTGAGAATGAATGGGTGTCTGCCTAGCGGGGGGAGGGGTGGTGTCTGTGTGTGGGTAAGAGAAAAGCATATGTGTGTGTGCAACAACCCCCCTTCCTCTCTGCTTGCTAATGCTAATCCATGACAATCTTGGGGCATCTGGAAATCAAAAGTTCTCAGGTATGGAGTGGGGAATATTTTAAAATCCTTACTAATTTTAATTATTGGGTATTATTTGATGTGTTTTGAAATATTTTATGGGTGTTTGGTACATTTTTATGAGTTTTTAATTATTTGATGTTATTCAGTTTAATTATTCTTTTTATTGGTATGGTTGCTGCTTTGGTCCTCTCACTGTAGGGTATACTTGCCACTGTAACATCCCCCCTCGCTCATAAAGTTCTAAGTGAGTATTCCCTCCCTCCCCCCCAGCTCACAGGGACCTGGCTGTCAGCTTCCATTAGCACCAGTAATGTGGCCCTCTTTAAAACGTTTGCCCACCCTGCTTTAGAGGTAGTCCTCAGATCGTAATAGACTTATCCAGGTTTCTTTAAGCCAGTGGTCCCCAACCTTTTTTGCACCAGGGACCGGCTTCAAGCAAGACCATTTTTCCATGGCCCGGCAGGGCAGGGTGGGGGTGGGGCAGGGGCGGGGCTTTGGTCATATGGGGGCGGGGTTATGGAGGGGGTTGGATTTTAGTGCATACTTATTTAATTATGACATTTATAATGTGAATGTGACTCAGCTCACCATAGGTTCTCACATGCATGACACACTGACCCATGATCGTCACGGGGCTAGATGTAAAAGTACAGTTTGCATCCACGGGAACCCCCCTGACCCACAATAATGGATGTAAAGCAGAATTATGACATTCCCCATACAACTCACCCTATAAAAAAGATATTCTGGTTCTGGTGTCATCTCAGAAACAGCAACTCAAACTCCTTCTACTTCCAGGCCCAATAGCCCTACTTATGAAAAGACAGCAGTTTACCATCAATGCATGTCCTCTTGAGAAAACACAACAAATAAGACTGTTAAAACGCTTACATGCTAGTAAAATATCTCATCTCGGTAACAGACACAGACACAGAACAGACCTAACATACTCCCAGGATCTGTAGTAATGCACATAAACTAATCTGCACACAGTTACACCTGTATTATGGAATACACTCAAACAGGAGCAACCCTATCTATGAAAAGACAACACTACAAATATTAAATCAGGCCCTAAAAACCAATACACCTCTTATTAGGAAAACAGAACTAGCAAGCAGCTATAGATCCCCACACAGAAATAATTGTAAAACTATACTAATAAGCAGAATACATGTTATAAAACAGCTATGAACAGAATAATATCCAACAATTAAAAACTCATAAAAACTATTAAAAATTCTCCAAATACCAATAAAATATTTCAAAAAAGCAGACATCACATAATTAAAATGGCAGTCAATCAAGAAAAATAAACTTAAAAAGCCACCTTTACTTACCCCCTCCAGCAGCTCTCCTACTCCCCTTCCCTGCAGGCCGTGGCACACACCAGAAGCAGCAGTAGAGGCTAAGCTCTATAATCATGGTCCTCTTCCTTAGTGCCCATGTCTCTCACACACACACCATACCAGTCATGCCCCCATGACCAGTTTCTGTCTCTCACACACCAATCATCTCCCAAACAGTCTTTGGCACACACACACCAGTCACCTTCCTGAACAGTTTCTCTCATGCCATACACACACACAGGCTTCCCACTCCTGTGTTCTACTTACATATATGGGCTTCTCACTCTCATAATCACTTTCTCTGCCTCACACACACACACACACACACACACACACACACTCACTCACCAGTCTCTCACTCCCATGTTTGTTCTCTCCACATGCACAGGCTTCTCATTCCCATAATCACTTTCTTTCTCTCTCTCACACACACAGACACACATACAGACATACACACAAACACACACCAGTCACCTGATCTCTCTCATGCATACACACACACACACACACACACAGGCTTCTCCCTCCCATGCTGTGTCTCACACACACCCAGGTTTCTCACTCCCATGCTCACTCTTCACATGCACAGGCTTCTCATTCCCATAATCACATTCTTTCTCTCATATTCACACACACCAGTCTCTTTCTCTCACACACACCGTCACCTTACCAACCAGTCTCTCTCTCTCATGCATGCACACACACACAGGCTTCTCACTCCCATGCTTTCTTTCACACACACACCCCCCTCCCCAACACCAGGCTTCTTACTCCCATGCTTTCTCACATACCCAGATTTCTCACTTCCATGCTTTTTCTCTCTCACACACATACACATCAGTCAACTTCCTGAGCAATCACTTTCATTGTCTCTCACATATACACACACATCAGCTCTCTGGCCAGTTTCTCTAATCACACACATGCTCTCAATCACACACAGGCAGGCAGGTTGGCTGATTCTCTCTCTTTCTCTCACTCCCTCCCTCCCCCCCGAGCACAAATGGTAGCTGCAGCAGCCTCCTCCTCCAGCCCCCACAGGCCAAGAAAGAAGAATCCCATCGGCTGCGGGAGGCTCATGCTGCTGTCTCCTTTCCCGATTACCGGCTGCTTCGATTGCTTGGGGGCCGATGCTACTTTTCCACGCGGCACGGCCTTTCTCTTTCCCGTGCACCGCTCTGTGTATCACTTCCTGTTCCGGGTCGGGGGGGGGGGGGGCAGGCGCGGAAAGAAGAAAAGGCCAGCCAAAGGTGCCCCAGCTTCTAGCGCTGCCGTTCCCACTGGGCTTGAATGTGCTGATAGCCCGGCGGCAACGACAGCAGGGAAGGAAGAGCAGCAGGAGAGACCGGGAGCACGCAACACACTGCCGGTGCTTGGCGGCGCCGCGGACCGGCAAAAAACCCACAATGGCCCGGTCCTGGTCCGCGGACCCCTTCTTTAAGCAATGGCAAAGGTATTTTGCCGGTGTTGCCTTTGGGTGTGTCAGACGAGAACTTTTGGTGTCCCTTTACTCTGGCCATACTGGGCAGGTGACTCCTTCAAGAATATCTTCAGGCTATCAGCACATAGGGGTAGATTTTCAAAAACCGCGAATAGGCGTACTTTTGTTGGCGCTCCAGGCACAAACAAAAGTACGCTGGATTTCAGTAGATACGCGCGTAGCCGCTGAAATCCTGGATCAGCGCGCGCAAGGCTATCGATTTCATATAGCCGGCGCGCGCCGAGCCGCGCAGCCTACCCCCGTTCCCTCCGAGGCCGCTCCGAAATCGGAGCGGCCTCGGAGGGAACTTCCTTTTGCCCTCCCCTCACCTTCCCCTCCCTTCCCCTACCTAACCCACCCGGCCCTGTCTAAGCCCCCCCCTTACCTTTGTCGGGGGATTTACGCCTCCCAGAGGGAGGCGTAAATCCCCGCGCGCCAGCGGGCCTCTTGTGCGCCGGGACGCGACCTGGGGGCGGGTATGGAGGGCACGGCCACGCCCCCTGACCGCCCCGGGCCGTAGCCACGCCCCCATACCCGCCCCCAAAATGTTGCCGACACACCCCGAAAACGCCGCTGCACTCGGTCCCGCCCCCGACACGCCCCCCTCCGAAAACCCCGGGACTTACGCGAGTCCCGGGGCTCTGCGCGCGCCGGTAGGCCTATGTAAAATAGGCTCACCGGCGCGCAGGGCCCTGCTCGCCTAAATCCGCCCAGATTTGGGCGGATTTAGGCGAGCAGTGCTCTGAAAATCCGCCCCATAGAGCATTGTGAGTTATTAAATCTTTTTTGATCAAGATAACATTCTCATTCTCCTTTGCTTTCTCTCCAGTTCCTTCATAGCGGAGCACTAAGAGATTAGGATCTGCTGACTTCTGAAAATGAATTCTGATAGAGGTGACCTTAAATTCAATAGATCAAGGACTTTTAACCTTCCCACCTTGCTGAATTTGGCAAAAGGAATAGGATAAGCCACACCTTTCCAGTGGTTTTAATGTACTATCCCCATAAACTGTTAGGGATTGGTCACAGGGAATTACCCTGCTTCTTGATCTTCTCCTTTAAAGAAGCATTCATTCTCTGAAAGAGGCTGTGGGTAATCAATGTAAACTTGGAAGCTGTAAACACAAGGCCCTGGTGTGAGAAGACACCCTGCAATTTAATGGTAGTAGTGTACTTTTATCCCAGAGGCTTAAGTTTACCCAGGAAATATTTGTGCTTTCGGGGTACTGATCTCACTCAAGGGAGTTTCACTTCGGACAGTTGATGTATTCAGTTCAGGTTTGACAGACAAAAGATAATTCTGTACACTGGAAGTGGATGCCTGTAGACAAGATAAAGAATCAATTAGTCATTCCTTATTACCAGAAGTAAAGAGGATTTGACCTTTTCTACCCTCAGTGTTTGACACTGACTTGGTCCAAGGCCTAGTTGTTCTGGCTTGGCTTTTCTGAGGTTCTTTAGCAGTAGTGACAGAATTTGCAAAACCTTTGGCAGCTTAACTCTGGAGGGCAGCTTGGATTTCTCCAGGCTTATATACAAGAGTCTGGATTCTTTTCCAGTTCTGGTGTCTCTGTTTAAACTGTTGGCCTTCTGACTTGGCATCTGGATAATTGGATGCCTATGCTGGTTCACTAATATCAGGTTTATTCTGTAAATCAGAAGATTTAGAATTGTCCTCTGAATGCAAATGGGAGCTATGCACAAAATGGACCATTTGTTCTTGACCTGCAGATTTATTACTATTAAGCCTGCTTTTATCAGAAATGTCATAGATGTCCTCAGCATGTTCAGTGGGCTTTAATAGAAGGACTCTCTTTGGAAAAATACTTTAACTTGTAAGCATATTCGCATGGACTCTGCTCTTTATCACAGTTCATTCCATATGCAGCCTATATGGAATTGGCATATTGCCCATAATGGTTTTTCAGGACCTGTTCCAGAGAAGCTAGATTATGCTGAGTAGTCTCTTTCAGATTTAGAACAAATTTCTGCCAACTGTTGTCTAAAGTCCATGGAATCAGTTCTGTGAGATGCTTTTCATTCTAAACTCCTAAAGCATGAAAAACATTGTGGAACTTTCTAAAATGCTCATTAACATGCCGCCGATACGGAACGGCGTGCTCTGCCAAGCGCACCATTTAGCCCCCCTTTGGCCACGCGTTTTTGACGCGCTATCATTACCCCTTATACAGTAAGGGCTAATAGTGAGTGGAAAACGTGCGGCCAACCCCCCCCCCCCTCGAAACTAATAGCACTCATCACATGCAAATGCATGTTGATGAGCCTATTAGTTACTCACCCAAAATACAGAAAGTAAAATGTGCGGTCAAGCCGCACATTTTACTCTCAGAAATTAACGCCTACCCAAAGCAGGTGTTAATTTCAGGCAGCACCGGGCAAATGTACAGAAAAGCAGAAAAAAACTGCTTTTCTGTACACCCTCCGACTTAATATCATAGCGATATTAAGTCGGAGGCCCCAAAAATTAAAAAAAAAAAAAATCTGCCCACGGGTTGGAAAACAGATGCTCAATTTTGCCGGCGTCTGTTTTCCAAACCCGTGGCTGTCAGCGGGTTTGACAACCAACGCTGGTAAAATTAAGCGTTGGTTGTCAGACCCGCTGAAAGCCGCTGCTTCCGCCAATGAGGCGGCGCTAGGGACGCGCTAGTGTCCTTAGCACCTCCTTATTAGCGCGGTCCCTAATTTAAATACTGAACCGCATGCCCAGGAGAGGTGCCTGGGCACGCGTCAGGAGAGCGGGCGCTCACCTTAGAGTGCCCGCTCTCCCACGGAGCTTATTGGATCAGCCTGATGGAGATTTTGGTCTCTTCTGACAGGTATTACTAATGCTTTTAATTGCTTGAGAATTTCCATAAAATCAATAGAAGGATTTCGCTGTTTACAGTTTCTCTCTGTCTCTATCCTGGAGAGAAATCAGAATTTATTTTTCCTTAGCCCCCTCTTGTGGCAGCAGGTAATATATGCTAACAGACTCTGGTGGGTCTTTCATTCCCCCCTCGGCAGGCTCTTTGGCCACATGTCCAGGCTTTGGCTCAGTGCACCTCTTTGAAGGGAGGTCACTCTCCTGTAGAAGGAGGTGGATAATCCACTGTGGACTTCAAATTGGAGAATCTAAACTCAGCAGGGATTTTTTTTTTTCACCTTGAGAGAGCTGATTCTGTCTACAGAATTCTCTTCACTTTCTAATTGTTGTCTGTTTTAAAATATTTAATTCTCTACCAGGCAGTGCTTCACAGTCAATTTTAATGTCCATGTTTAATGTTTGTTCAACTGTTGTGGATTTTGGACATGAGCCAGTAGTGAGTGCAACTCTTTTAGCTGTTGCTGAAGCAAAGATATCTCATCTTTCTGTTGCTTAATTAACCTCTCAAGCTCTGTATTCCTTTCATTTAAAATTTCAGTTGTCTCCTCATTTATGTAACAGTGGTGTATTAATAAAACAAACTTAATTAAAATACTTTGTAAATTACATTTGAGAATCATCAAAGTCCACACTTGATTTTCCAGGTAACAAAGCTTGAAATGCAATTGAACTGATTTTGAATTGACTATAAAAATTATGAGAATAACACATCTCACACTAGAATACCAAACCATATGGTAGAGTTCCAGCTTTAATCGGTCAATTTCCTAGCTTCAGAGTCTCACAAAAAAATCATTTCACTAATGAGGCAAACGACATTTTTACAGAAGAATATATTGCTGTGCCTTGCATGACTTTACTTTTGTTTTGAATGTACTCTGGGAAAAATAAACCTTCAAGTTTTCCTAAAACTTAACTGTCTAAAAGACATAATTCTGATGTAGTTGGCATGACCAGACGAGGAAGCTCGAATGGCCCACACATAGCTGGCTGACTTACCCTGAGATGGGACTGATAGGAGCTTCGCCTATATCAACTGTCTCCCCCCACAGGTTGAGCCCTTGGGATCCAATGGCTGGCAGGTCTTATGAGGGTCCCTGGGGTAATAGCATGAGAGAGAGTCCAAGTCCAGGCAAAGTTCAGGGCATGCAGTGAACAGCAAGAATCAGTAGGCAGGTCAGAGGTCGGGGCAGGCAGCAGACAGCGAGAACCAGTAGACAGCCCAGAAGTCAGGGCAGGCAGCAGACAAGCAAAGGCCAGGTCCAAAGCAGAGGGTTAGATCCAGGAGGTAATCAGGAGGGTTGGAAAACAAGCCAAGGTCAACCAGGAAGTCAAGCCAAGGGAGACAGGGAAGACAAAGACCAGGATAGGGATAGACCACTACAGGGAGGACCAGGACTAGACTGGAGAGACAAACCAGAACACAGAAGTATAGCAGGAGGCAGGAACATTGTCAGACAAGGCAGGGAGAAGCAACATGCACTGAGGAGCAGATCACTCAGGACACCTGTTACTGAGGAAAGGAGTGCAGAACTGAGTAGGTTTAAATGTCTGGAGTGAGTAACGTCATCTAAGTGTGACTCATGCACTTTCCTGCCTAAGCGTGTACATCATCATGCACTTGGGCTTGCATCTGCCTAAGGCTCCATTGCTAGTTCCTCGCTTGAGACATGTAATGGCGGCATTCTACTGTGAAAAGGGAACTGGACGCCAGTAAGTCAGGCAGCTGGGAGAGAGCAGTCGGGGACCACAGTTTCTAACACAAAGTTTGTCAAGGTCACAAGCTTATCAAATTTTTGTCTGGTGGTATCAGTTAATTATAAGATGCTCAGTGTGGAGAATAACAGCAGCTTCTTCTCAGTGCGGTTCTCACCGGCATTCACATTAAAACTGCAGGGGCATCACGTAGCTTGGATTGCATCTTATGCTGCTCAGGCCTGCACTTAATTTGGCACACTCCTTTTATAGGGTGACTGGCGAGTCCCTTCAGCAGAACTGGGTTTTCTTTCCCAATGTCCTTATGCTTAAAACGAAGATGATGCAGAGAAGGGACGACTATATCTTTCTTCTCCATATGGTACTGAATGATGGTGTATGAGGCCCTTTAAATCTTGTGTTCCACTAGAATTATCATCAGATGACAAACCAAAAGAAACACTTTATTCGTAGATAGCTCGCATTCATTAAATGCCTGCATATACACACAATAATGCTGGTAATCCCATTTGTCTCTACCAAATTTGGCTACTTATACTTATTTAATAGTAACATAAAACTATCCCATGGCCACTTTTACATTTTTGCAAAAATGTGTTGAATGCTACTCCTGTGAAACTCTCTTGAATCTTAGCCAAAGACTTTTTGTATGTTGATTTGTCTGTTAATTTATTAATATATTCTGTAATCAATAAAGTCTAATGAGCATTTGTTTAATACAGCCATCCATTTACTGATAAATTCCTGATTGTCTGAAAATAACTTAGGTTTGTTAATTCTAAGCCCCCAAAGAATCATTTGCTGCTTCATATATTCCACCAGCACTGCACTGTGTAATTTGGCTTGCACCAACCTCTTATAGAGTTTCTTGGGGTCAGACCACAACTCAAAGCTATCTCCCACTTGCACATCTTGAAACAAACTTACTTGCATATATCTGCCTCATGTTCTTCTGAATAACTAAAAGTCTGTTTCCACTGTGGCTGACTGTGAAACATGGATTTTTGATCAGATATTCAAGCCCTTATTTCCCTTGTATTACATGATTGTAACTCTGTGCATTTGGGTTTACCTGTGTCAGCATTAAGAGCTTTGCAAGATTTGCAGATACTGCTGCCTGGCTAATTTCAGGACATAATATGAAGGAGCGTATTACCCCAGTTTGTGTGACCTCTACTGGCTGTCAAACCAGTGGAGGATCAAATACAAAGTTGCATTGCTTGTGCACAAATTACTTTCACTATTTTCTCTTCCATGGGTTAATTCTATGCTCCATATCTGCAGTCCCACGAGAGCATTACAGCCCTTTCAGAGGGGGCTTTTGGATGTCACTTTTGTGTGCCAAGCCTGATTATAAGCGACAAGGGAATGAGCATTCTCAGTTGCTGCTCCAATTCTTTGGGACTTGCTGCTCCAGGAGATATGGCTTGTGTCCTGTTCTAAGACCTTTAAGGGCCTGATAAAAACTTTTCTGTTAAGGAGTGCATTCCTGTGAATGAAGTTGCAGGACTTTGCATATGGTGGGTGATCTTATTGTACCACTTTATGTTTGGTAGGATTTATTATTCACTTCCTTGCCTGGCAAGCATCTCGCGGAAATTTACCTGTAGGTCTTTGTATGATGTGTTTCAGACATGTACAGGGCTGTCAGTGGTCTATTATTGTATTATTAATTATCGTGCTTATTTGTTTTTTTTATTATGTATGTTTTATTGTATGCCACTTAGATCCTCTGCACAGGTGGCCTATAAATATTGTAAATAAATAGATAAATAAATGCTATATTAAATGAACCACTCAAGGTAGTACCATACAATCGCCTAAAGAAATTATCCACCTATGTTAAATTAGTTTTTTGGGGACCTTCATATATGGCTACCACATACCATAAAATGTGATATGAGTGCCTTCATATATAATCATCAGTCACCCTAAGTCCATTTTTGTCCAATATTAATTTTTTTTATACATTTTGGTTTAAATGCAAATAAAACACCCATTCCTTTTCTACCTGCTCTACTAGTCTGATTCCACAGCTGATGGTGACAGAAAACACACCTCTTTTATGACCTCACTCTAGTCCTATCCAGAAGTCTCAGTCTCTGGCAACCGTGCAGCCCTTTAATTGGGAATAAAAAAGGGCCAGCAGGACTGTTCCTCTGTCTTCTTTACTTCTCTCCACCCCTTCTTTCTCTGCTTGGCGGAGGGTCTCAAAAAAACCCACCCAAGCTAGCTAGCTTGACAAGCAGAAGTGAGAGGAAGTCAGGACTCCCTTAGCAGCCAGCAGAGACAACTCCCGATGTGGTGAGTAACGACTGGTGCCATTTGTTTGGAGGAGGGAAGATTATCATTGGGAATGTTTGCAGTGGCAATGCTGAGAATTGAAAGCATTGGCAACTTGCTGCAGTACATCTGAAAAAGAGCAGGGCTTGTTAACTGCTGGGGAGAGGAAATTTACTCACCATGGCAGTGTTTGTTTTCTTTCTTGTAGGCTCCCTGGGTTTAGCTGCTGTGCATAGAAGGAGGAATTGTACCGTATGCACGAGGCCAAGCTGGTCCCAAGGGTTGCAGGGTGCTCCTGCCCAGTCTGTGAAGGAGAGCTAAGTAGTGAGATGCAGGTAGACAATGGGAACTTAGCACCTCCACCAAGGGAAGAGCAATTGAGAGCAAATTTCCTCATTGAGCCAGGACAGCTGCCTTTGGATTAAGGCAGTTCTGGTCCTTCGGGGGGGGGGGGGGGTTAACCCTCCTCCCTTTGAAGTCATGCTGGGTACCCCCAGTGGAAGATCTCTGATAGGAGGTGCCTCGCCTCCCTGAACAGTCCAAGGGGGTGCTAAGGACCCCTGGCAGGAAACTATTCCACAGACTTTATTATGGCTATGCATAAAGCCTGTATGGCCATGCGCAGACCTGCAGAACCAAGGACATCTGAATCCTCGTGAGGATGCTGGACAGAGCCCTGCTTGCTCTGCTCAAGGAACAGAGTCTTCTCTGGCAAAGTCCCGTACCGATGGAAGACCTGTCACCATTTTCTCTTATGGCTCGGTCCTTGAGAGTGCGCGTCAGTGCAAGAGCAGGCACTTTTCCTCAATAATCTCAACTATATTACAGATGTGGAAGATTTCCTCCACCCTGTCCATATCAGGGTTTGGCAAGTGTGAGGATTGTTGTGCCAAGCAGGACTGATCTCACTGGAGAGTGGATATCTCACAAATATTAGATATCCTGTAAGCAGGTCTGGACAAAGATCTGGTACTTGGGTCCTTGAAGGTCCAGGTTACAGCCATTGCATGTTATAGGGACAGAAAGTTACCTCAGTAGCAGTGCATTCGAACATAGGGCATTTTCTTTAAGGGGTAAAATGCATTAGACCAATGTTCCACCTAGTTGTACCCCAATGAGATCTCAATCTGAGGTAAAGGGCATTAGTCAAACTGCCCTCAAGCTGTTAAAGCAGACAACTATTAAGGACTTGCCACCGAAGGCTTCCTTCCTTAGGGCAATCTACTCGGCCAGGCATATCTCAGAGCTGCAGGGATCCTTAGTATTTTTGCAGGATTTGGTCACCTTTCATCCAGTTCTATCATTCATACCTAAAGTGTTTTCAGCATTTCATATAAATCAGGTGGTATCCCTTCCAGCCTTCAATAGTGAGGACTATCAAGAGAAGGACAAGTCTATGCCTATTAGATCTGTATTGGATTTTGTTGAGATATTTAAAGGTGACAAACACTGGCCACCATAGCCAGGTAGATTAGGGAAGCAATCACATTGGCCATTTGTATTAGGTAAACAGACCATGGCAGTGCTCTGGGTTGATTCTACAAGGGCCTAAGCATCATCCTGGGCAGAGGTAGCTTCAGCCTCCTTGGAGGAAATTTGTAAGGCATCTGCCTGGTCATCTATGCATTCTTTTGTTAAGCATTACAAGTTGGACATACAAGCCAACAAGGAGTAGCTTTTAGAACTCCCATATGTGATGACTGGTCTACCAGGAAGAAAAGGAAGATTAAATTATTCTTACCAGTCCAAACCTACCCAGGAACACAGGGGTTAGGAGGAATCAAGGATAAAGCACTTTTCCTGTCTCCCTAAAAGGAGAGAGATGGTCAGCAGAAAAAGGGAGGTTATATTGCTCCTGCATAGGTCCTTGGTGAGACCTCACTTGGAATACTGTGTACAATTCTGGAGATCACACACAAACAGGATAGAGTCAGTCCAAATGGTGGCTACTAAAATGGTCAGTGATCTTTGTACTAACGCATATGGGGATATACTTAAAGATCTAAATATAAATATGCAGGAGGAAAGGCAAGATAGGAGAGAGATGATAGAGACATTCAAATATTGCAAAGGTTTCCATGCACAGGCTTGAAACTCTCTCAACTGAAAATAGGCTCTAGAACGAGCGGCCATGCAATGAGGTTGCAAGGGGTAGACTTAGGAGTAATCTTAGGAAATATTTCTTTACAGAGAAGGTAGTGGTTGCATGGAACAGCCTCCCAGTAGAGATGGTGGAGACAAAAAGTGTATCTGAATTCAAGAAAGCATGGGGTAAATACAGGGGATCTCTGAGGAAGTGATGGGAATTATAATGCTAAATTAATTGGATGGATGGGCAGACTGGATGGGCCTTATGGTCTTTTTCTGCCATCATGCTGCTGTGTGTCTCTGTTTCTATTCTCTCTTTTGATACTTATACATCTTGCTCACTCAGAGCAGTCTTGTGGGCCCTGTCATGCTTTTTTTTAATGTTAAGGGGGGGAATTGATCACAATTCTCTAGCAGTAGGATACTGTATTGGGCCAGAACCACATCTCCCTTATAGCCCAGAGTAAGTTCATTTAAGAGGTGTGGAGAAGGGGATATCCCATACATGATGACTGGTCTTGCAGGACTCGAGGAAAGAAACTTATCAGGTAAAAGAATAATTTAACCTACTTATCATGGCTTGATGTCACTCTTAGAAATGTCAATTATGATTCATACAATGTCTATGCTTATAGCGACGCAGATCCGCATTTAAAAAAAAACTCTCCCTCAGGAGTTACTTTCTGCCATTATGGATTTCCAAAGCCCTGCACAAAAAGTGACAACCATTTTATATCACATTTATGTGACCAAAACTAGCAGTGGGGAAAAAAATTGGTCCGACCACCTGTTTATTTGCATGTGTAACCCCTGTGATGGCTGAACCCTGATAACAGTTCTAGAGGCCAATCTCTCACTTCTATTTAGATGGAAACTGTAGCTCTAGCATTAGATTTACTTCCAGGGTTTCCTGTGCGGGGGAGGGGGAGTTACCTTTCAAGGCCTTCACTCTGCTGTTTGCTTTTCCCCCTCTCAAATCCTTTTGCACACAGCACAGACAATTCCAGCTCAAAGAATAATAGCGTCACTACTCAGTGACCCACAAGGAGAGTTGTTTGGTGGTTTCCAACATTTCTCTTTTCCTGATCGGGTGCAAAACGATGATTTAAAGTCTCTGCAGCTGTGTACTTCATTACAGATGGTATATAAATGCTTTTAGTAAGTTTGTGACTTTTTTCAGTCTTTAAATAAATCAGATGGTAAAGCCAACTGATGTAGTTCTTTAAGTAAATGACTTCTCATAGTCTGTCTTGAGATCTCGATGTTAAGGCAATTAAATTTATTTCACAAGTTGATTTATATCTTCCCATTGGATACAAAGACTAGGGGCAAAAAAAAACCAAACTCCTGCACTTCCTCCGACTCCAAAAATCAACCTGCACTGCCCCACCTTTTAGGAGGAAGAGCTGCATTTATAACCGCGAGGGGGAATGCCCGTCCCAGCACCCTCAAAGGGAAGGAGCTGCACTGAGCGGTGCCTCTTCTGATTTACTTCCCTGTCTGTCCGTGCTCGAGGAATTACTGGGGCCTTAGAGGTCCTTACGTATTTATGAGGAGACACTTTATTATTGGGCTACCAGTGCATTTCTTAGCTAGCTTGTGGGAGCTAATACTCCTGTTGCCAGGTCAAAATAAAAGCAAGAGAGGATGGTGCCTGAAACTGAAGTGAATCAGATTATTTCTGGGCCCTGAAACCATACAGGCCAGATAGATGTAAAAGATAAGGTAAAAAGAAGAGCAAAAAAAGCTCCTGCAAAAAGACAAGTCAGTCAGTTTACGTGCATGGTTTTGAGGTAATCACCTTTTGCCCCTGATTTTAGTTTCCTGCGGCTTCAGACAGGGACACTTCCACAGGAAGCGGTGTGCGGGGAAACACGCTGGCAGAAAGGTTTGCCGGACTTCTGGCCAAGCGTGCTGAGCTTAAGGATCAGCCTGCTCCAAAGCAAAGCCCACTGCTGTTTAGCTTCTTCCGCGCAGCTCAGTGTTTTAAAGTTGGTTTTTTTCCTGCTATAGGAGGAGCCTTTTCATCGCCAAGTTAAGATGCGATTTTTGCTGCTTTCTTATTGTGAAGCTGCGGTTAACCTCTGTTTATTTGCTCCTGTTCTAATATGCTGTAAACCGCTTTGGGTGAATTTCGTATTCAGAAAGTCTGGCAAGTTTATCTAAGTAAATAAATAAGTTTTATGTCTGTTCGAAGAAGTCTATTTCTCTAGTGCGAGTCATGTTCCACAGAGGGCTAGAAAAACTGAATCCCAAATCCCTGAGCTCAGCGTTCACGAATACTGGACCATGGCCTCTGGATTTTGGATCGGAACTTCGCTAATCGTATTTTAAGCAGTTGCGGTGCCCCGAGAGCACTGCTGACTTTTCTGAACTTGGATGAATACCATGAAATAGGACCTGTGTCAGGGCTCCAAAGGAGAAAAAAAAAAAAAAAGATTGATTATTGACCTTGTGGGTATCTGAGCTGCCAAATGTGATAACAGAGAATTTAAAGCGTATATTGTACCATCAGTTATCTGTCCACTAAGCTGAAGATTAATGATGCTCCTCTTGAGCCATTAGCCTTCCTTCTCAGAATGAATATTCCTTTCCTTAGCAGAAGGCAGCACAGTCCTCTGAATGTACATCTTGTGTGTGATAAGGGCTGGGCTGCATTACAAATGTCTGCACATGTTTCTCAGTGCAGTGCCATGCTACTTACTGGCCAGCTCTTTGCTGAGCCATCTGTTCAGGTTTCAGAAGGGATGGGTAAAGTCGTTTTCCCCCATTTATCTGAAAGATCTAAGCACGTGTCTCCTTCTCGTTAGGAAATTAGAGTTAGGGGACAGGAGACTGTGTCCTATTGTGGATTGGTAACCGGTTAAAAGTTAGGAAACAGAGAATGGGACTGAATGGTAATTTTTCTCAATGGTGAAAGAAAGATAGTGGCATGCCCCGAAGATCTGTACTGGGACTGGTGCTTTTTAATATATTTATAAATGATCTGGAAAAGGGAACAACGAGTGAGGTGATCAAATTTGCACATGAGACAAACATGTTCAAAGGAATTAAATTACAAGCTGATGGTGAAGAATTGGGAGAGAAGTTTGCAAAACTTGGGGACTGGGCATCTAAATGGCAGATGAAATTTAATGTGGCCAAGGGGAAAGTGATGCATATAGGGAAGAATAGTTACACAGTGCTGGGTTCCACATTAGGCATAACCACGCCTAATGTGCTTGGTGTGCAGCGGCGGTAACAAAAAAAAGCAAATGGAATGTTAGGTATTATAGGGAAGGGAATGGAAGATATCACAACGCCTCTGTATCAGTTCACTGTGTGACCACACCTTAAATATTGTGTGCGGTTCTGGTCATCCTAGCCGGATAAGTGTAGCTTCTTCAAAAATTGGAAGAAGGATTCATCTGAAGAAAATAGGATAAAGCATAAGCGTTGTCAAGTTAAATGTAAAACATTGATAAGACAGGCGAAGAGAAAATTTGAAATGAAGTTGGACATAGAGGCAAAAACTCATAATAAAAACTTTTAAAAATATATCCGAAGCAAGAAACCTATGAGGGAGTCGGTTGGACCCTTAGATGACCGACGGGTTAAAGGGACTCTTAAGGAAGATAAGGCCATTGCAGAAAGACTAAATGAATTCTTTGCTTCCGTGTTTATTAATGAGGATGTTGGGGAGATACCAGTTCCGGAGATGGTTTTCAGTGGTGATGAGTCAGATGAACTGAACGAAATCACTGTGAACCTGGAAGATGTAGTAGGCCAGATTGACAAACTAAAGAGCAGCATATCACCTGGACCGGATGGGATGCATCCTAGGGTACTGAAGGAACTAAAAAATGAAATTTCTGATCTATTAGTTAAAATTTGTAACCTATCATTAAAATCATCCATTGTACCTGAAGACTGGAGGGTGGCCAATATAACCCCAATATTTAAAAAGAGCTCCGGGGCGATCCGAGTAACTATAGACCAGTGAGCCTGACTTCAGTGCTGGGAAAAATAGTGGAAAGTATTCTCAAGATCAAAATCGTAGAGCATATAGAAAGACATGGTTTAATGGAACACAGTCAACATGGATTTACCCAAGGGAAGTCTTGCCTAACAAATCTGCTTCATTTTTTTTTTTTTAAGGAGTTAATAAACATGTGGATAAAGGTGAACTGGTAGATGTAGTGTATTTGGATTTTCAGAAGGCATTTGACAAAGTCCCTCATGAGAGGCTTCTAAGAAAACTAAAAAGTCATGGGGTAGGAGGCGATGTCCTTTCGTGGATTACAAACTGGTTAAAAGATAGGAAACAGAGTAGATTAAATGGTCAATTTTCTCAGTGGAAAAGGGTAAACAGTGGAGTGCCTCAGGGATTTGTACTTGGACCAGTGCTTTTCAATATATATATAAATGATCTGGAAAGGAATACGACGAGTGAGGTTATCAAATTTGCAGATGATACAAAATTATTCAGAGTAGTTAAATCACAAGCGGATTATGATACATTACAGGAGGACCTTGCAAGACTGGAAGATTGGGCATCCAAATGGCAGATGAAATTTAATGTGGACAAGTGCAAGGTGTTGCATATAGGGAAAAATAACCCTTGCTGTAGTTACACGATGTTAGGTTCCATATTAGGAACTACCACCCAGGAAAAAGATCTAGGCGTCATAGTGGATAATACTTTAAAATCATTGGCTCAGTGTGCTGCAGCAGTCAAAAAAGCAAACAGAATATTATGAATTATTAGGAAGTAAATGGTTAATAAAACAGAAAATGTCAAAATGCCTCTATATCGCTCCATGGTGAGACCGCACCTTGAATACTGTGTACAGTTCTGGTCACCGCATCTCATAAGAACATAAGAAATTGCCATGCTGGGTCAGACCAAGGGTCCATCAAGCCCAGCATCTTGTTTCCAACAGAGGTCAAAACCAGGCCACAAGAACCTGGCAATTACCCAAACACTAAGAAGGACCCATGCTACTGATGCAATTAATAGCAGTGGCTATTCCCTAAGTATAATTGATTAATAGCCATTAATGGTCATTTCCTCCATGAACTTATCCAAACCTTTTTTGAACCCAGCTACACTAACTGCACTAACCACCTCCTCTGGCAACAAATTCCAGAGCTTCATTGTGCGTTGAGTGAAAAAGAATTTTCTCTGATTAGTCTTAAATGTGATACTTGCTAACTTCATGGAATGCCCCCTAGTCCTTCTATTATTCGAAAGTGTAAATAACCGAGTCACATCTACTCGTTCAAGACCTCTCATGATCTTAAAGACCTCTATCATATCCCCCCTCAGCCGTCTCTTCTCCAAGCTGAACAGCCCTAACCTCTTCACCCTTTCCTCATAAAAAAGATATAGTTGTGATGGAGAAGGTACAGAGAAGGGCAACCAAAATGATAAAGGGGATGGAACAGCTCCCCTAGGAGGAAAGGCTGAAGAGGTTAGGGCTGTTCAGCTTGGAGAAGAGATGACTGAGGGGGGGATATGATAGAGGTCTTTAAGATCATGAGAGGTCTTGAACGAGTAGATGTGACTCGGTTGTTTACACTTTCGGATAATAGATGGACTAGGGGGTATTCCATGAAGTTAGCAAGTAGCACATTTAAGACTAATCGGAGAAAATTCTTTTGCACTCAACATACAATAAAGCTCTGGAATTTGTTGCCAGAGGATGTGGTTAGTGCAGTTAGTGTAGCTGGGTTAAAAAAAGGTTTGGATAAGTTCTTGGAGGAGAAGTCCATTAACGGCTATTAATCAAGTTTACTTGGGGAATAGCCACTGCTATGAATTGCATCATTAGCATGGGTTCTTCTTAGTGTTTGGGTAATTCCCAGGTTCTTGTGGCCTGGTTTTGGCCTCTGTTGGAAACAGGATGCTGGGCTTGATGGACCCTTGGTCTGACCCAGCATGGCAATTTCTTATGTTCTTAATATTCGGCTGGGCACTTACCAGACACTAATCACCAAATTACAAAAAAAAAAATAAAAAAAAATTTCAGGACTCTGATATGGCCCTCCCCTAACCCACCAAAACCACTAAAGGCCTCACCCCAGAATGTGCTGGGGCTAGGCCGGTGAGGAGAGGAGGGGGAAGGGAAAGCTGAGGTGAGGTTGGGGAAGGGGGACCAGAGTGCGCTGGGTACAGGCCGAGGAGAAGGGCAGGAAGTGCTGTGGAAGGGAGTTCTGGGTTTGGAATGGAGATGAGGAAAGTAATTAGGGGCCCCCATGGAATTTCTGCAGGTTTCAGCTGAAACTCCAGTCCTAAACTTAACTTTCTTAAACACAGGGACAATGCAATATGCAGGTTCGCTTCATCACAGGGTTTCAAAACTTAAATTCTAACTCTCCTTGAGCATGGATTATAACAAAACATATTGGAGTGGAGTAGAGGCCTAGTGGTCAGAGCAATGGGCCTGGAAGCAGGGAAGCCAGGGTTCAGTTCCCACTCAGGAAGTGCTAAAGGCAAATGACCTCTCCCTCCCTTTGGCAAAATATTCAATTTCAATTTCAGAGTCCATCCAATCCAAGTAATTATACTTGGATTGGATGGACTCTGTTTTTGGATTGGATGGACTCAGTCTTAGAACTGAACAGGAATGCTTTCAGCATTCCTGTTCAGTTCTAAGCATCCAATACTTGACATTATCTCAAGTGTTAGGGTGTTCTTTGGGCTGGCAGCATGGTCAAGTAGCCATTAAGTTGCTGGGGGGGGTGTCTTTATTCCCAGCAGCTCCTTTTCTAGTCCTCTGATTCTCTGAGGGTGGGATCACTGGTTTTCCTGCACATACAGATCATTTTACATTCCTTACTGTTCTCCAGTGGCTCCGAGGGAAAAGCACCAGACTCCAAGCCAGCCTGGCCAGCTCTGACACACGGAAAGCATATGGTAGCCAGAATTGTGACTATTAATATTGTTATAGAGTAGTTAAAAAAAAAAAAAAAAAAAAGGCATATTTCGAGACATGACCCACTCTCTAAAGTCTTCCTTAAGTTGCGCTATAGAAATATCTACAATCACTACAAACCAATATCTAAAATCACTACAAACCAATCACTACAATGTTCTAATTCTTATTAAACTTGTTTATCTTTCCTTTAACTCTAATCCCAGTTAGAATAACCCCTGTTTATTGTAACTTTCTCTTCCGTGCACTTGTTTTATACTACTGTAATGTATACTCTTATGTTTTAGTTATGTATGTTATAATGTATTGATCACCCCTTGTTTTATGTAAACCGACATGATACGTACTCCCGTGAATGCCGGTATAGAAAAACACAAATAAAATAAATAAATAGATGTTTAAAGGCATTTATCCCAATAACTTGTGCGTTATCTGAATAAATGCCAAGTTTTGAATATAGTTGTTACTTATCTGTCAAAGGAATGCTGGAAGCCATCAGGATTGTAGTATGAGTGTCCTGTGATCTCATCGGCACAGAGAGTTTTGGAGGGTCCTGGGTGGGGCAGGAAGGTGGGGGGGGGGGGGGGGGGGAGGGAGGTAAGAAGAGTGAGCCAGAGGTAAATCTTTTGCTAAACTGGGTTGTGAAGGGCAGCGGCAGCGATATGCTACATTCTACACTAACTATTTCAAAATCTTTGGGGGGAAAGAGGGGATTAGATCGGCAGGCCCAACATTTGGCTCACTCGGGTGGGAGATTGGACTGCTAGACCCACTTTTTTTTTTTCACTCTGCTCGTCACTCAACTGGCTATATTCTTTAAATGTAGCTGGTTAGTGTCCTCAGATAACTCTGAAACCTAACCAGTGATATTCAGACATAGCCTGTTAGGTTTCAAAGTTATTGTAAGGATTTCTCTCTCTCTTTCTGGGGAATATTGGCAAGGCTACAGAAACTTACCACTTATAACCTTATACACAATCCGAGAAGCCCATGAATAGATATGCATTTATCTCAGAATCAGACCTTTATTTTCAGACATAGCAGACCTGCTACTCAGAATAGTACACACAATTTACATAAGAACATACTGGGTCAGACCAAGGGTCCATCAAGCCCGGCATCCTGTTTCCAACAGTGGCCTATCCAGGTTACAAGTACCTGGCAAGTACTTAGGTAAGAAACGTATACTACAATCCTTAACCCAGCGAGTACTTATAATGATTGAAGTATAGCAGACAGGCCTGGCTGCTCCGTGAAGGTGCTATGATCAGGAGCCAGGGATGGAAGATGGTTGTCATTTTGGGAGAGTTCCCTTCCAGCCCTTGGGTGGCTGCATGACCCAAAGCCACCTGGACATGCCATCTGGGGAGGAAGCGGGGACCAAAGATGGATGACGTAATGGGAAAAGTAATTGTTAAATGAAATTACAGTGACTTAGGGCAAAAATCAGAAAAAAATTGAAAACACTTGTGATCTTGAATATAAGAACGTAAGATTTGCCACAGTGGGACAGAACAAAAGTCCATCAAGCTCAGTATCCTGTTTCCAACAGTGGCCAATCCAGGTCGCAAGTTTCCTGGCAGGATTCCAAGGGGTCAATAGACTCCATGTGGTTTGTCCCAGGGTTAAGCAGTGGGTTTCCCCAGGTCCACTTTATAATGGTTTATGGACTTCTCCAATTTGTCTTAAATGTATCGCCTAGTAACTTCATTGAATGTCCTCTAGTCTTTGTACTTTTTGAAAGAGTAAACTGATTTGTGTTTACCCGTTCTGCTCCACTCATTATTTTAAAGACCTCCATCATATCCCCCCTCAGCCGTCTCGTCTCCAAGCTGAAGATCCCTAACCTTTTTAGCCTTTCCTCATAGGGGAACTCATTCCCTTCTCCATTATCGTTTTGGTCACTCTTTACTGCACTTTTTCTAATTCTGCTATATCTTTTTTTGAGACACGGTGACCAGAATTGCACACAATACTCACGATGAGTTTGCGCCATGATGCGATGCAGAGGCAGCATGATATCCTCTGTATTATTCTCCCATTCCTTTCCTAGTAATTCCTAGCATTCTATTTGCTTTCTTGGCTGCTGCTGCTGCACACTGAGCAGTGGAGAAATATAAAAATTGTGGTGTCAGTAAAGAAGTTGAAACCCTTTTAAGAAACAAATGAAAATGGTCTTATAACCAGACTTGGAGGGTTTACAGTAATGAATGTTTTGCTCTGTAGAGAATTTGTGGTTAAATTTAGACTGCAGTGGTTTTTATTAATACTTATTTTATGTAATTATGAGTAGCATTCTATGAGTACTACAGTCATTCTTGACTATAATAAGGTTATTCGTCACTATTTATATGATTCATATATATATGTGCTAAATGATGTCTATTTTTTAATTGGTGCTTAGAGAACTCTTCATGTAATAGGTACTTATATCGCATAAGTTTATTTCTGTTTTTACTTAATTTTGACTTGACTGCGATTAGATTAATGTATTGATAAGCACTGTCATTACCAGCCTCAAGTATAATAAATATGGTATTTTCTTTGGCACTGTACTGGGTGCAGTAATTTGTAAAACATTTCCTGACAGGTTTGTATTCTGAACTTCTCTTGCTTCTTGGAGAGATTTCTTAAAGTTAAATAAGAAGGGCTGTACATAAGTTGCTGTCAGGGAAGTTACTATGCTCTGCGATGGAGAAGGTACAGAGAAGGGCAACCAAAATGATAAAGGGGATGGAACAGCTCCCCTATGAGAAAAGACTAAAGAGGTTAGGACTTTTCAGCTTGGAGAAGAGACGACTGAGGGGGGGATATGATAGAGGTGTTTAAAATCATGAAAGGTCTAGAACGGGTTAATGTGAATCAGTTATTTACTCTTTCGGATAATAGAAAGACTAGGGGGCACTCCATGAAGTTAGCATGTGGCACATTTAAAACTAGCCACTGCTATTACTAGCAGCAGTAACATGGAATAGACTTAGTTTTTGGGAACTTGCCAGATTCTTATGGCCTGGATTGGCCACTGTTGGAAACAGGATGCCGGGCTTGATGGACCCTTGGTCTGACCCAGTATGGCATGTTCTTATGGGTCATAGAATGGGAGTACAGTTGTGTATATTTTTACCTTAGTTTTGATCATGTCCTAATGAAAACTCTATTCTGAAGGCTGAACTATTTTTTTTAATTTGCAGGTACCCAAAACTTCTCCTCCTGCTTATTCTGGCTTCCTACACTTGTATACATTGTCACATACTGATTCATACCTTTAATTTAAGGGTCCGTTACTCTGGTCCTCAAGATCATAAACAGACCTGGTTTTCTGGATATATCCACAATGAATGCTCATGAGATTTATTTGTGAGCTGTCCATTGCGAACAAACCTGATGAATATTTCATTGTGGATATCCCAGTGTTTCCCAGCCTTTTCAAGCCCAAGGCACACCTACATTAATACAAATACTGTGTGGCATGCCAGCCTCCACGAAACAGGCAATGTGGTCATGAAGAAGTCTTATATGGTCAAAAAAAAGAGCCATGAAAGTACTGAAAGCCCCACCAGCCTCCTGGGAGAGGGGGACAAAGACAAATGAATCTGTCACGATAGACCAGCTTTCTGTAGATTCAAATGCAGGATAAGAGAGAAAAGTCTGCGTGGAGCAGGCAGCCAGCTAACAGCTCGATCCAGTATCGTCCGCTCGAGGATTGCCCGTCTGTAACGTGCTCGTAGCGCACAATTCGGGCGCGCAAGGCAGTTCGGCGATACAGTGTCCAGTTTCACGCGTCCGTATCGCTTCTGAAAACAGACGCATAACCCTTTCCGCACCCGGCATGTAAATGAACGAAAAAGCTGTATAATGAAGGAATTAGCTATTCCCCTGCGATACTGTAACGGGCGCTGATATTATCTCCTCCGTAACCCGCTGTTCTGCCGCGGCCTTAACCTGCTAGTTTACCGCCTCCCCCTAGTAGGAGTTAGTGTAGTGTAGTGTAGGGTAAAAACATTGCTTACCCGCCCTGGTCCTGTCCGGTCTCCTGCAGCCCCGTCCGGACCGGACGGGGCTGCAGGAGACCGGACGGGACCAGGGCAAAAAAAAACAAACGAAAAAGTAGCAAGGCTCGGGCCTGCTATGTGGTAAGTGTAAAAAGTGTAAAAAACAAAAAACCTGTGTGTTATATAAAAAAATAAAACAATTTTAAATACCTGTCGGAGGGCCGTGGGTCCAGGCGGCCGGTGGGCGGCGGGCAGCCATCAGCGGCATCCGGTAGTCCCTTCTCCCTTCCAAAATCGCCAAAATCGCCAAAATCGCACGGGCGGGTCGGCAGCGGCAGCAGGATCCGGGAGCGGCGGGTAGGCAGCAGCGGGGTCCGGGGGGTCCGGGGCAGCGGCAGCGGGGGGGCGGCAGCAGGATCCGGGAGCGGCGGGGTCCGGGGGTGGCAGCGAGATCCGGGGAGCCAGCAGCGGCAGCATGTTCGATCGCGCAGGCAGGTAGGTGGCAAAGTAAAGATGGCCGCCTGCACGGGAAAATCGTGCAATTGGCCGCTGAAGACGTGACGTCACGACGTTTGGCGTCACGGGGTGTGACGTCACGTCTTCAGCGGCCAATTGCACGATTTTCCCGTGCAGGCGGCCATCTTTACTTTGCCACCTACCTGCCTGCGCGATCGAACATGCTGCCGCTGCTGGCTCCCCGGATCTCGCTGCCACCCCCGGACCCCGCCGCTCCCGGATCCTGCTGCCGCCCCCCCGCTGCCGCCCCCCCCCGCTGCCGCTGCCCCGGACCCCCCCGGACCCCGCTGCTGCCTACCCGCCGCTCCCGGATCCTGCTGCCGCCCCCCCCCCCCCCCCCCCGCTGCCGACCCGCCCGTGCGATTTTGGCGATTTTGGAAGGGAGAAGGGACTACCGGATGCCGCTGATGGCTGCCTGCCGCCCACCGGCCGCCTGGACCCACGGCCCTCCGACAGGTATTTAAAATTGTTTTATTTTTTTATATAACACACAGGTTTTTTGTTTTTTACACTTTTTAAACTTTTTTACACTTCCTGGTGCCTGTCATTTCAAATGTCATTTGAAATGACAGGTACCAGCGCACCCAGGTTACTGTATAGGCGCTGTTACAGCGCCTATACAGTAAAATGGGTTGCGCGGGCATAACCCTTCCCTAACGCTTCACAGCCGCGGCATGCATTTGCATGCGATTAGAGGAGAGTATCGGGGAGTTAGTGAAGAGAACTGTGCGTGCGGGGAGGAAGGGTGCGCCTGACACTACCTCACTGTTTTTACCGCGGCCTTACTGGATCGAGCCGTAAGTTAATTACCTCAGTTGTCGTAATTGGCTGCTGCTACTTCCAGCACTCAGAGTAAGACACATTCGGTGATCACTGGACACTCTGCCCCATCTCACTCAGCCTGGGGATAGGACAGAGGCTGAAAGGACTCGGAGGAGGAGGAGGAAGATGAGGAGGGTGTGCTATGTGCAACGTGTGTGTGCTGCACAAAGCAAGGCCCAGCTGTCCGCGTCCTGCATGCTGCCAATTAATTACCACACTCCAGAGCTCATACTGTAGCTAGGAAGAAGTATGCAGGATGATATATCTTCTGAAAAAGGAGCTCCTTCACATTTAAGAGTCTCCACTGGTGTTTCTTGTTGCTGCAGTGTGCTAAGGACAGAGCCCAGGTGCTGGCCTGGATCTGCGAATCTGGCAGAGGTGACTTCTCTATGGCTCACTGGTTGGGAAATGCTGGGCTATCTCGTGCCACAAGACCTGTTTGAGGCCCTCGAGACACCTAATCCAGTTTATCCAAACTCCCCGCAGCTGCTCTGACTCTGCCTGATTATTTGCCCGGGCACTGATTCCTGCCACCTGTCACCCCTGTATGCTAATCATTTTATAAACAAAATGAAAAGCAGAGGCTGCAGTACAGATCACTATGGCCCTTCATGTGCCATTAACCATGTGGGGGAACCCCTGACTGTGCCCTGTTCTCGTTTAGTAATTCAAGATATTTTGGGTGTGGGTGATCCTAAGATTTGTCTTTTTTTTTTTTTTTTTAAGTATTATGAAAAATATTTGACTATTTAAAGCTTCATTCCTGGTAAATGTTCTCTGGATAGCATTTGGTTTGATATGGGATTAGTGGGATATTTTAAGGCAATGTATGGTTAAGGGGTTTTGGATGAAGCTGTCCCCTTAAGAGTAATCGGAAGACATGAGCGGTGAGTACCTGGCTGGGAAGGTATAAATTCTGAGTGAAACTGGTGGGAGTTTCCCTTTCTAGGTTGGAACATGGGAAGAGAGGGACCCTAGAGCACTAGAGTAGCCGGCCTGTGGACTGGTGACAATCGGGGGACCCTTCCATTATGGAGTGGGCCCTCTCACCAAGGGAAAAAACTTGAGGCCAAAGAGTGCAGAGCAAGCAATTCCTTCCTCTGAGGAAAAAATCCTAGAGAAGGAGGTGCACTGGTGAGCCACAAGGGAGAGCTCAAGGAGGACTGGAGTGTGGAGGAAACCAGGGATGCCTGCACATTGCCAGAGGGAGAAGCCCAGATGGAGAGAGAGAGAGATGCCTAAGGTCGAGAGGTGGTGAGTAGCTCATGGGGGTGGGTATGAGTAGCCTCAGGAGATAATTGGGGATTTGAACTCCATGCCCCTAGAGAGAGAGAGACTTGGAGTATGGAAAGGGGGTGTCTGTGATACGGAGAGTGGACTGATGGATCTAAATTCTGTTCAGTTGTGGACTGGGAGTATGGTATTCCAAACCTTCAGAGTACCAGATAGTTTTGATATAGTGTATGGTTTACTCTGACTCTGTCTCCCATGAACTGTGAGAATTCAATGCAGCCTGTTTACCCTCTCCTAAAACGTACCTAGTTGCTGGCTGGAATATCAATAAAAATAAAGTTAGGGGTTTAGTTAAGCCTGAGAATGGTGTGATTTTGTTTGTGAAATTTTAGCGCAAATTGAGAAATGGGGGAACCAGGATCATAGAGGGGAGGATAGGCAACACTCTCCCTGGACCAGCCAGAAAAATGTATTCTACCCACCCTTCTTCTAACAGGGTCCACTTCTCCATCTGCATGCCCCAAATTGTCAATCTCACAAAATAAATTAGAGAAACTGACCCTCACCACATGGGGACAGATCCTCTCAATATTTTATGTGCCCGGTTAGTGGAATTACAACTGCTAACCTGTTTACAGGCCAAATGGACCACATCTTTTGTCCTGATATCAACCATGCAATTTATTTTACTAACTTTGCACAAGAAACCATATAAGATGCCTTGGCCAAGAAAGAGAGAGATAAATGATATCTACATTTAGTGCCTCCATTTGTTGCCTAATGACCTGTCAGCTTGGTTTCATATGATCTATTTACCCTATACCCATGCTGTGTCTCTGGACTATCTCCATTAATCTCTAAATGGATTGTTCTTTGTTCTATTATAACAGTTTGGTATTTTCCCCTGTAATGGCATCAGAACGTCTGGCCCATATTTATTTATTTATTTATTTATTTCAGCATTTTATATACCGTCATTCCAGAAGAAGATCATAACGGTTTACAAAAATGACATTCATAATATTGGATAACAAAATACTAACTACATGTTACAAAAGTGTCATTCATATTATAGGTCAACAATACACTTAAAACATTTAAAAACATGTTAACTTGAAGGTTTATATAGTAGTTTGTGCTACATGACTTCCATTTCAATTGTCTTCATATATTAGTCAAGGATTTTTCTTGGGACACTTTGTCATTCATTATTTCTCGTTCATATTTCAAAAACTGACTTTTTTTTTTAAAGTTGTACTTCTCTGCATATTGATGTGTTATGTTAGATCATATGCATTTTTTGAAGAGTTTATCCATCTTGGTCCTTTTTTTTTTTCTATTTTCTATTGTAGTGTCCGTTTCTTTCCTTTCACAGCTGTCTCGAGAAAGATTCCTTCTACATAATATTCATCAGCTATTACCTTCCTTTACTTCACGGAGACCTTTGGGAGCATAGGCACATTGAGGTCCGTGTTCAAAAAACATTTCGATGGTTAATGTAAAAGTTATCCATGTAAATGGCTTAGCCGGCTATATTCAGCCCTTATCCGGCTAAATTCTAGCTGGGTAACATTTCCCCCCCCCCCCCCCCCCCGTTCCCGTCCCCCGTCGAAAGAAGAGAGTGATGTTGCAAACTGCTGATAGTGTAAATACCATCATGACAAATTTTTCCAAACTGGAATGCCATTCAGATCACTAGCTATTTTATATTATCTTTAAAAATATTGTACACAGTGGTAAAAGAAAAAACAGCAATGGTGTTGTCTGTGGAAGGATCTTTTTTACCAGATAATATATACTGTCAGCCCTAAACCTGACTGGATTTCTCTGTTTTATATCATAATTTTGTGTAACCCCTGGGGTGATAACCACCCTATGGAGTCCCAGGGGTGTAAGGAACAGTGTGAGCGTGAGCTCTTAGTGCTGCGGTGCAGTTGATGTTGCCTCGGGGGGGGGGGGGGGGGGGGGGGGCGGAGCTCACAAGGCCGGTGCCGACAGCTGGGTCAGCTGGAGAGCGTGCTTTAACACAGGCCAGGCTAGGGCTTCACCTGAACAAACCGCCTCCTCCGCGGGTTGGATTACAGCAGCCAGCAGGTCTTAGGTGATTCGAGAAACGGAGTCTACAAAGCAGATCAAGAGTCAGGGCTGGCGGCAGGTAAAACATGGTCAAGGTCTGAAGCTAAGGTCTGATCCAGGGGGGCAAGCAAGGGTTGAGTCTAAGTTGAAAATTGAAGTCAGAAGTGGGATTGGAGCTATTCCTATAGAAATATCTAATAAGTGTTTGTATGAGATGAAAAAAATGGTTAGCTGGTAATGGTCTAGCACTAAATGTTCCAAAGACAAAATTATTGTGGGTGGAAAAGAACATCTTTGGAAGAAAGTCCTGTGATTATAAATTTTGAGGGAATAAACTTTCCTATTTTATCTGAGATGAAAAAGTTTGGGAATGTATATATAGATTCAGAATTTAGTATGAAGCCTCATATTAGGCATATAGCAAAAATGGCATTCTACAAGCTAAAATTGCTTAGGCCTTTAAAATACTTGATTCCAATAGATGTGTTTCGGACTGTATTGCAGTCTCTCGTATTTGGTCATTTGGATCATTGTAACACTGTCTGTATAGGTTTGCCTGACAAACTATTGAATGTGTTTAAACTAATACAGTATTCAGCCGCAAGGGTTTTACTTGGATAAATTCGTAGAGAAAAAAATCCATAAACTGCTATTATGGTAATTAATAAGCAGTAGTAACCTGTGGTTTATCTAATGTGTAGGTACTTGCCAGGTACGTGTGATTTGGATTGGCCACTGTTGGAAACAGGATACTGAGCTTCATCTTATGTGCAAGAGAAACCCAAAATAAATGCTGTACCTCCAGTTCTGTAAATATATACTCTGTGATTACAGACTACCACACAGCCCTCTAACAGTGGGGGCAGAGCAGGACATGTTTCCCTACACCTCACCTACAAAAAAATTCTGGTGTCATCTAAGTCAGTGGTTCTCAACCTTTTTTCGGCCGGGACACACCTGACAGATGGTTCTCACATGCGTGATACACTGAACATGTGACCATCACGGGGCTAAATGTAAACATGCACTCTGCATCCATGGGAACCCCCTTGACCCCTAACAATGGATGCAGAGCAGAACTAGGGCATTACCCATAGAACTCACCATGCAAAAAAAGATATTTGGTTCTGATGACATCTCAGTAAAAGCAAAACAAACTCCCTTTACTACCAGGCACAATAGCCTCCCTTATGAAAAGGCAATAATTTACAATTAATGCATATCCTATTGAGAAAACACAACAAATAAGACTGATACAATTGCCTACATGCTAGTAAAATATCTCATCTCGGTAACACACACAGAACCTACCTTCACCAAGTACTGAAAAATAACAAATTATAAATATGGAGACAGAAACTGGAATTGAAAACCAAAAAAGCCACTCTGCATGCAGTGCGAACCTGGAGAAATGGAAAGAGAAATATAGCACCTAACATAGTCCCAGGATCTGCAATAACGGACACAAACTAATCTGCACAAAGTTATACCTGTATTATGGAACACATAGCAACCCTATCTATGAAAAGGCAACACTACAAGTATTAAATCAGGTCTTAAACACTAATGCATCTCCTATTAGGAAAACAGAACAAGCCAAGCTGCTATAGATCCCCACCCAGAAATAGTTGTAAAACTATACTAATAAATGTTTCAAAACAGCTGATGAACAGAATAACGTCAAAGCATTAAAACTCATAAACATTATTAAAAATTGTCCAAATATAAATAAAATATTTCAAAACAGCAGACACATCACATAATACTCAATAATTAAAATGGCAATCAATCAAGAAAAAGAAACTTAAAATGCCACCTTTACTTACCCTCTCCAGTAACTCTTCTACTCCTTTCCCTTGAAAGCACATACTAGGAGCAGCAGCGGCTGCTGAACTTTGTCCTCACGGTCCTCTTCTTTAGGGCCCACAAGTCACTCACACACACACACACACACCTCAATTAAACCCTATGATCAGTCTCACACACAGACACCAGTCACCTCCCTAACCAGTCTCTGTGTCGTACACACAACCCAGTCACTTCCCTGCCCAGTCTCTCTCTCTCTCTCTCACACACCCCAGTCACCTTCCTGCCCAGTCTCTCTCTCTCTCTCTCACACACACACTCCAGTCACCTTCCTGCCCAGTCTCTCTCTCTCTCTCTCTCACACACACCCCCAGTCACCTTCCTGCCCAGTCTCTCTCTCTCTCTCTCTCTCACACACACACACCCCAATCACCTTCCTGCCCAGTCTTTCTCTCTCTCTCTCTCTCACACACACACTACAGTCACCTTCCTGCCCAGTCTCTCTCACACACACCCCAGTCACCTCCCTAACCAGTCTCTGTCTCTCACATACACCCCAGTCACCTCCCTGCACAGACTCTGTCTCTCACAGACACCCCAGTCACCTCCCTGCCCGGTCTCTGCTCTCACACATACCCCAGTCATCTCTCTGCCCGGTCTCTGCTCTCACACATACCCCAGTCATCTCTCTGCCCAGTTTCTGCTCTCATACACATCCCAGTCACCTCCCTGCCCAGACGCTGTCTCTCACACACACCCCAGTCACCTCCCTGCCCAGTCTCTGTCTCTCACACACACCCCTGTCACTTCCCTGCCCGGTCTCTGTCTCTCACACACACACCCCAGTCACTTCCTTGCCCAGTCTCTGTCTCTCACACACGCTTTGCTTAGAGCCCCAATGCTGTATTCCCCTTTAATTTCGCAGTGGCAGATTTCCCACAGCACTCAAGCCTTTCTTCTGGCTGTTGGGATATCCCTAGGCTACCGCGGACCCCATCTGCCTGCATTTATGGCCGCTGGGAGCTCCAATTGCCCCATCTGTAATCAGCATGGCTGAGTGCCACTTTTACTTTAAACGCGGTTCTGCCGTGTTCACTATTGCATGGGGGGGGGGGGGGGGAAGAAGAATCCCCGGAGCAACCGGCCTCTTCGTGCTTGCAACTCACTGCCTCTTTGGGGAATCTCTACTCTATCGCGTTTCCTGGCGTGGTTGGCCTTTTTTCTTTGTGACTCGCCGCTGTGTTTAATTTCAGCACTTCCAGCCTGTGGCGGCCACAGGGTCGGGCTTCTTCGCCGCCATGGGCCTGGACACTGTCACTCCTCCAAGCCCTCCCTCAAACCACCCCACCCCCGGGCTATGAGATGCCCCCCTTCTTCCTGCCTCACTGGCCAATCAGAGGCTTCCTCCTCCCACTGGCAGGAAGAAAGGAGACTTCTGATTGGCCCGCGGGGGCAGGAAGAACGGAGGAGGCTTCCTATTGGCCCACGGGGGCAGGAAGAAGGGAGGAGGTTTCCCATTGGCCCGTGGGGGCAGGAAAAGATAAAGGGAAGTATAAATGGGGCTGTGGGACACTGGGAGCCATGACACACCAGCTGCTGCTTGGTGACACATTGGAATGTCGTGACACACCAGTTGAGAAGCGCTGATCTAAGGAACAGAAATAAATATTCTCCACTATCAGGCTCATTATGAAATAATACAAAATCTTGGAAAGTAAAACACTCAGCACATACGTAGCTTACCTGCCATACTACAAAACAGTAACTGACAAGATTCCATGCAAAGATTACACCAGGCCCTAGAAAACCAATACACCTCCAGTTGGGAAAAAGACTGCCGCAGATCCCTACACAGAAACTGAGGTGTATGTGAGAAAAGCTGGAAGGCTATGAGCACAAATGCTCGTAGTTTGGGCAATAAAATCCCAGATCTGCAAGCCCTAATTGTGGAGGCGGACTTGGACGTTGCTGCTGTCACAGAGACATGGTTCACAGAATCTCATGATTGGGATACAGCCATTCCAGGCTATAACTTGTTAAGGAAGAACAGAGAGGACAGGAAAGGGGAGGAGTGGCTCTTTATGTCAGAAACAATATCCAAGTATCTGAGCTGCAAGGAAGATGGGGCAATGAAGAAGCACTATGGGCCGACCTAAAAAAAGATGATGGGGCATCCATTTATATTGGAGTGGTTTACAGGCCTCCAAATCAAAAGGAAGAGCATGATAGAGATCTGGTTGAAGACATCCAAATGATGGGAAAGAAGGGAGAAGTGGTGATCGTTGGAGACTTTAATCTGCTGGATGTAGATTGGAGAATCCCTTCTGCTGAATCTAACAATAGTAGAGAAATAGTGGATGCCCTGCAAGGGGCTTTGTTCAAACAAATGGTAATGGAACCCACGAGAGAGGGAGCTATACTCGATTTAGTACCCCTAACTAATTTTCAGGCCGATACAGTAAGGGCGCGTAAGAAAAAGTGCGGCAGTGCCGGGCGCCCGCTCGTTTGCCGCGCGCACAGTTCGGATCACATACCACTCGATACACATTTTTTAAATTAGATGCAAATGCAAGCCACGTCCATGAAGCGCAATCCATTTTACTGTATAGAGCGCTATACAGTATCCTGGGTGCGTTACCTCAGACGTCCATCCGGGCGCTCAGGTCACGGCGTGCGCTCATGCGCCTTCGCTGCCTTGAGCGCCCAAATTGGACGTGCGTTCATGCACCTTCGCCGGCGGAGCTGCTGGAAGCCACTTTCGCTGCCGGCTGCCCCCGGGACGCAGGGGAAGCCACGGTGGGTGCCTTGGGAGGAGGGGAGAGGACTGGGGCTGCTGGAAGCATGCAGTAAGTTTACATTTGTTACAATTTCTATTTGCTTTAATAACATGTCGAGTCTATTTTCACCCTGCGCCTTGCTTCGGGAGGTGGGGAGAGAGGACTGGCAATCCCCGATGCCCGAGCGTAGGAGAACCAGGCCACACCATGTTACTCGCTTGCTCCAACCCACCCAATTATTTGACCGGAGCCTGCCTATTGCTGTCACATCCCTCTAACGCCAGGGTCAGGGTAGGTGGTAAATTAGTGGGTTAAAGACGCGGCAAAACAGTTGGTTAAAAAGGCGATAATCGGGCCGCACGTTATTGTATGGGAGGGAATAGCTAAATCCGATCATTTACATATCATATACATGCCGCGGGCGGAAAGGGATATGTGTTGTTTTTCCTGTTGGTGGTATGAGTATGGGTAGGGGTGGTGGCAGGAGGGAGAAGAGAGAGCAAAAGGAGGGGACGGGAGCAGGGGAAAGGAAAGGAGGAGAGGAGGTGGAGAATGGAGACCAAAGGGAGAGGTAATAGATTTATCAATTTTATTATCCGCAAAATCCAAAGATCTTGCAGAGTACAGATAAAAAAAAAAATTTCATAATCTAAAAATAAACACGCTGGGAAACAATAAAGCAAACAAGAGCCTCTGCAAAAGAATGGAAAAAAGCTGGAGGCCTGCAGCCCACAGCAGCAGAAATAGAGTTTTTCTGATCCAGGCCTCAACTAAGGCACCATCCACTTGAACCTCTCCCTGGTGAGTCAAATTCTGTAATGGAAATTGTAACAGGGCAGGCCGAAGGGAACAAGGTTGGAGAGAGACAGGGACTGAGGGGAGAGGCTGAAGGGAGAAGAGGTGGGTGAGGGGAGAGGAGAAGGCTGGGAGCAGGGGGGAGAGAGAAGGAGAGGCCTGTCGCCCCCCCCCCCCCAAAGAAAAACAGTGAAGGCTTGGTGACCCCCAACATAATACCCCCTCACAAAAATAACCAGGCCTCTCTTCTTGGCCCCCTCTTTTTTTCTTCCTGCCCCCAGCCCCTTCCCCTCCAGCATCCCACTTCTCTCTCTCCCCTGACCCCTCTTCTCTCCCCCTATCCCCATAATTGGTTGCTCTCATCTCCTGCCCTATCCTTTCCCCTCAGCCCCGCTCTCTCCCCCTCCCCCTCCCCCCCACTCCCATCTCCCTTCCCCCTAATCTCATTCACCCCTTTATTTTCCTCACCCCCTCACAATCCCCTCGTCTCCTTCACCCTCTCTCACTCATCTCCGCTCCCCTCCTGGAAGAGAAGCCTCACAGGTGGCAGATGGGACGGCGCATGTATTTTCTTTCTGCACCTCCCGGCCCTGCTGCGATCCCTTCACTCACCCTCCAAAAGAGTCAGAGGGATCTCGGCCTTGCAGCGCCTCGACTGTTGGTGCCTGATGATGTCATTCAGGCGCTGGCTGCCGAGAAGAAGGAAACAATCCGAGGCGCTCTGAGGCTGCGATCCTCTGACTCTTTAGGAGGGTGAGTGACGGGATCGCAGCAGGGCCGGGCTGGGCATAGAAAGGAAATACATGCGCCGTCCCACCTGACACCAGTGAGGCTTCTCTCCCATTGCCGGTGGAAAGTTTTGGGAGGCTATAGCCCCTGCTGCCCCCTCATTCTGACACCTGTGGATGCAAACATGTTTGCGAAACAGCCACAGGTAGCCTCACACTCACTGGATATGGTTAAACTGTACTGCATATGTCGGAAAATATTACAGGAGTGAATACACCCGCCTCCAGAGGCTAGTAATCACAATCTCTTTTAAGTCTGCCAACAGAAATAATTGCTGTATAGGAAAAAGAACCCCACTTTCCTTTCATAAAACAGTAAACAAACATAATACTGTGTGCACAAGACATCCTTCACCTCTGATCTGGACTCTTTAGGACATCTTCGAATGTGCAGTGCAAAATCTTAACAAGGAAATCTGACACAGTCCACGTTTCAGCTTATTGCTTACTGCATGGAGACAAAGAGAAGCTGAAAACATAACAATGAGATTCACAATGTGGGTAACCACATCTCTGGCACTTTTGGTACCACACTCCCAGCAGCTAGGAGATCGTTAGACCTGAGCATTATCCAAGAACATTTTTATCCAGGCTGGATGATGTTGCAGCTGACCAAGCTTCATATTATCTTAAACTGAGCCAGCTGAATGTACCACACAAACTGTCAAACTATTTACAATTGTAATAGAGGGGTGGGGGGAGGTGGAACTAGAAATTTGCTTCTAGTCCTTTGAGCTTCCAGCTCATTTGGAACTGGCTCCTGCTGGGGGCAATGGCAGTATGAGCCTTCATTCATAGTTACCTCTAATTTTCTGCCCCCTGCTATCAAGCCCAGTTGTCACAGTAACAGTCACTGGTCAGAAACCACAGATCATGATTCTCTCTGGAGCCAGGTACATGTGTACGTGGAGAATGGCTATTATATATCACTGCCGCGTGATGGATCAGCAGCCCACACCACCACCACCACACCTCCCTACAGCATCTCCAGTCCTGGTGAGTTAGGGGAGCAGAAATTGGGCTCAGGAATCAAAAGCAGGTCTCCCACATAGCAGCACGCAGTGAAGCTACTGTGTCATCAGGTCAGCCCTGGAAATCATAATTCTTATGAAAGTCGTACACCAATGGCTCCTACCCTTGGTCCCTGAAGCCCTCGACAAGGCTGGTTTTCAGGGTTATCCACAAGGCACGTTCATGCACGGCCTAAGAACCAAGTTAATTTGCATGATTGAGATACCATGAAATCCAGAGCAGGTTGAGCGCCTCGAAAAACAAGTCTGGAGATCACGTCCGTAAGCCCTGGTTAATGCGTACTTTATCACAAGGGTGTGCATCCGTGGAAAGCAGGCGCCATTAGTTCAGAGTGGGACTTCTTTAGTATACAAATAAAAATAAATTCATTGGCAAACAAGAAGCTTCACTCACGGCTAAAGGAGTTTGCTTTCCGGGATGCACACGCCTATCTGCTGCAGGGCCAAATTTAAGATTTTGAGGCCCTTAGCGGGGGAAGGGGGTACCCCTGGAGACTGTAGAGTGAGGAGGAAGAGTACCAGTGACACTGGGGCACAGCCCTTACAAACGGATCATTTTCCACCCAAACATTTGGTGCTCTCAACATTTGGCACCCTAGGAAGTTGCCTGGGTTACATATACCCCAATCCAGGCCTGGCTCGCTGTCTGTGCATCTGCACGGATCCAAATAAAGCCCACCCCTGGCAAATCAACCTGGGCGAGGGTTTGTGCAAAAAAGTATGCACGAGACACGATTTTGGGTGCATTTTTACCCACACGTGGGGTGCAGCGTTGGGACAGAGGAAGCATTTACATGCAGACTTTCAATTTTTTGAAACTTGTGTGCATAAATGTACACGCAGAAAATGACATCTGCTCCAAGCCAGGGCGTGACTTTCTGTGTGCAAGTCCGTGGGCTTTGCAGGACAACCCAGAATTTTCACAGTGGATTTATGCGCGTAATCGTACTTCGAAAATCCAGTCTAAAGTCTCTGGGCAGGATGGTACTGGAAGACTTAAGCTCTGTGTGTGCTGTTTGGAAATGACCCTCCCTATGTGCCAGATGAAAGGAATCTACTTCCCCGGCTTGGCTGCTGGCAGCTCCTGGGAGGTATAGTGAAATCTCTGAGCTACTCTCAGCACCATGAGTACAGCGGGCATCGATCATTTCAGCTGTAGGAAGGAGTGAATAAAAGCTCCCAGAATGGGAAACAACTGGGCAGGTTCAGGATCAGCAGCCTGCTGAGATTTATCTCAACCTCTGTTTCAAGAGCTGGGTGGAAGCTGGACAAGAGCCACTATACAAGGTCATTTTTATTGAAGATAAGCTTCATTAGCTATTGGAGAGTCCTAGGACTGTGAAACTCATTCCACTGGTGAAATAATATACCGTGCTGAACGTTCAGAATAAATAAATCTGACTTGTTTGGGAACCATACTGAATTGAAAGACTTGTTTTATTAGGAAAGTAAGCCAGCAGGGGCCACACGCGGGCTACTAATGGGACTAATGCTCATAAATGAATAGCCATCTCAGGTACATTTCAACAAACACTGACCTACCAAGAAAGAACCCTAAGCTGTTCAAGCCAACCCTGACCAACAGGCTTCATATATTTGTAATCCCTTTTGGAGGATAGTTCCTCCTAAGGGCACACAACAAATTTATATCCTGGTGCTGCTCCGGCTAGCTTGTTACTTCCCACGCTGACTCTCAGTCCATGGGGAGGAGGATTCTTTTTACAGGGGGGGAGGGGGAGGAAACTCTTACTTATGGCCCACAGACAATGAAAAAATGTTGCCAGTGTGTATGTGTACTGTAGTGGTGCTTCCCTTGAGATGAGAGGCTGTAATAAGCAGACAGGACCAGGTCTGGGTGTTAAATAAAAGTTTACTGATTAATAATGATAAATTAAAGTCCATTATCCAGACGTGTGAGTCTACATCTGACTGATGGTACATTGGTTTCTCCTCTGTAGGTAGGTGACCTTAATCCAGACCCCTGGGTAGAGCCCATGGTGATTTTAAATGAGCATAACTCTCCCAGCGACTCTATGGGAATCCTAGTGGAGGTGTCCCCCAACTTTACTGAAAAATCCTACCTTTCGACATCTTCATCCTGGACACCTGGCCTGTCCCTAGTCCCTCGGGTGGAAATCCAGATGGGATCTCCTGATCTTGTTCTTCCTTCCTTTAGTCAGTTGTTTTTTCATCCTTCTATTCTCTGATGTTTCGGGGGGACGTCTCTTAATGAGAAATCAGTGGGATCAGACTGTTACCTCTGCACTGAAAACCCAATGGGGCAGGGGATCCAAAAACCTCCACAATTAACTCAAGACCAAAAGATACTTTAAAGCTTAACTGGATACATCTTGCTAGACTGGCATTCATGCTGTCACGGGTGCTTGCCGCATTCAGGTTGGGAATAGGCTCACTGGTCTTCAGCCTCTATCTTCTGAGTACAGCCGGCGAGGATGACTTTAGCCAAAGAAACAGGGTGAAATAGTCCCTTCTAAAACAGGATTCCTCTAGCCTTCTCTGTCTCATAGAATAGGCTCACAGGTCTTTGGTCCCCTGGTGAGACTCCTTTTGCCCCCACACACCCCTAAAGGGTATCAGGCTTAAACAATCTACCTCTCTGTAACTTAAAGTGAGAAGGACCCTCTGGCAGAGTGCACGATGAGGTATCTCTTCTAAAAGAAACTCCTTAGGGCAAGGCCAGGACGCCCTACCAGAGTGTGGAAAAAATGCATCTTTACTCTTACTGCTTCCTTATACTGAGCCCACAGTGTATTAACATGGCTCAGCTAACTAGCAGTGAAACATCCAATCCAGAGCCACCGGCTGGGAGGGACTGAGGGGTATGGATGGCTTCTTACAAAGTGTGTTCTAATGCAGGGACAGTGACATCTGGTGGCCAAACCCAGTAGGGGTGCCCACATATTGCTGAATCCCCTGGATATGGTAATCCCTGAAAAATTATTTCCTGAGATTTGCATATTTTCTGTTCAGTCCCGATGCTTGGCTCTGTTTGGAAGGGCTGGCTGATGGTTCAGTAGTGGTACTGTGCACTGCTTTGCGAGATTTCTGTGTTTGATTCCTGGGTCAGGTCTTCTGTTCCCCGTGCCAGTCGCAGAGACAGAATTCTCAGTCATGTTTCATCAGTTCAGTCATTAAACTATTCAGTCATTTAACTATTAAGTTCACTTAGAGAATAGCCACTGCCATTAGCAATGGTTACATGGAATAGACTTAGTTTTTGGGTACTTGCCAGGTTCTTGTGGCCTGGATTGGCCACTGTTGGAAACAGGATGCTGGGCTTGATGGACCCTTGGTCTGACCCAATATGGCATTTTCTTATGTTCTTATGTTCTTAATTACACCCAGAAGTTGGACATTGGGTCCATGTTAGCTGGGATTTTTGGAGGGATCTGCAGTTTGTGGCCTTGGTCAGGAGGGTTGTCACTCAGATGATGGGTTTCTCCCATGACCTGTCCCAAATACTTTCTGAATTGCATGAACACAACAGTCTGGTCGAGGCCTTGCAGCAAACACAGTCTTCGTTGTCCTTTTGACATCTTTTCCTTTTCAAATGCACAGAGATCATTTTCCTTTTGTTGACCTGCCTTACACCTAGATTTGCTGCCTTTTCAATGCTCCCTTTCATTCCTGACCAAATTTCATCCACAACCCCTCTGGGCTTGAATTCCTGAAAGGGCATCGATAGTATCATTCATGCTGGAGGCCGGGGCTCTAGTTCTAGTATAGTTTAGGTCGTAATATTGTTCCCTATGTCACTGGACCCTAAGTTTCCCCCTAGCATGATATTTCACAACTTTACTGCAAAAGATTTTCTGTCTCCAATGCATTTCTGTTGGAGATGAAGATATTTCCATCTTTCTTTAGCCAACTCACTCTATCCAGTGCTTTCAAATGCCAGGATACAATGCACTTGACCACTACCTGGAACAGATGTCTGGCACACATGGCGTGAGAGTGTGCTGATGGGGAAGAGGGCTCGGGGGCTGCTTGCCTGTCTGACCAGGCCTGCTTACAGTTATGAAAGCTGACATTTGGGACAAGCAGTGAAGTATAATTTCAGAATACTTGCCACAGTGTGAGAAGGAACAAAAGTGAGTGAAAGAGACAGATTATACCTGGAGAATGGCCTGTGCCCATTAATAGCTCTCCAGAGAGATGAACTGATATGCTAAAGCTTGAATGTACAGATTTGTAAATAAAGTTCAAGACTTGGACCTTCCCGCATCTGATGAGACTTATTTTAATGACAGTACCAGTGATTTTGGCAAGTGAAAATTGAACAATCCGATAAGCGTGCAGCCCAGAACCAACTGCCCCAGGGTCACTGGATCTGCTGAGAGATTTGGATCAGGAGTGGGTGGAATCCCAGCTGTGGAGAGTGTGCCACCGCCAACGCTGTAGGTAGGCATGTCCGAGGGGGATTAACTCATGACAGCCTGAGAGTAAAATGTGACAGGCAAAAATTGGTGCCTGCATAGCGATAAATATTGTTTTTGCAGTAGAAGCTGTTTTATTTAGGTTGCTACTGGAAACAAGAGCTGACTAAGAAATGATTCTCAGAAATAGTTTATTCTACATTTATGCGTCTCTCACAGCAGCATATTACAGTCATGACTACTGGTTGTTGCCTTAAGTTGCAGGTAATTTTAGTGCTCAGACTCGGTAAATATTGTACAGAAGACAATGCAGTTTGTACCAGTTTTGTTCATGTTCCTGAATACAACACCAGAGAAAGGACCAATTTTCAAAAGTTGTAGCTGCCTAACTCTGGGAGATAGGGGGCTAGACTGGCACCTTTGAAAACTGACCAGAGATGAGTGGCTAAATGTAGCCACCTAGTGTCACTAAGGGATCAGTTTTCGAAAAGTCTAGCTGCTCGACTCCTAAAGCAGTGGCTCTCAAACCAGCCAGTCATTTTTTTTCCAGAATATCCGTGAGATAGTTTTGCATGCACTGATTCCATTGTATCTAAATCTATCTCATGGAAACCAGACTGGCTGGGTGTGACTAAAGGACTGGGTCTTAGATGTAGATGGCTAGATTTGTCTCTTTGAAAATTGACCAGATCTGAGATGAAACTGAGGTGGTTAAATTTAGCAGCTTAAAACATGAGAATGGAGGGGGGGGGGTGCAAGATGGCTGCCTGCTAAGAGGTTAGGTGTGGGAACTCTTTCTCAGATCTGTGCTGATTTCCTCAATTATGCCTCACACTAAACATAAGGGTAAAGTCAGGGAGACATCCCCAGCTTCTCCCTTGACTGACTCCACTCAACCGCGGATTGAAGTGTTCCTTACTCCAATGTCACTAAGTTGTTCAGGTGCTAGATCCGTTGTGGAGAATCCCACTGAGCAAGCAGCGCCATCACTGGACGATGAGACCTCACTTAGTCCCAGAGCGCCGAAGACTCCGACTCCTCCCTCTTGGATGACATCTGTGGGAGAGGCCCTGTGCTCAAACTGCCCGTTGTCAGTCGGGACTCAGCAGCACCTGGGGAGGTCTCCTTTCCCACTATTTCGGGATCCGGACAGGTGATCTCAGTGAAGGTTTTCCCTTTACTGGGAGATTTTGTTGCTTCTTCGGTGAAAAGAGCTGTGAAGGAGAGTTCCCTGTTCCAGGCCTCAACACCCATGGAAGCTGCTGGAAATAGCGCCAGTGAGCAGGACTCCAGCAATGAGAATCGGGTGAGAGCTATCAGTGTGTTACATTAGCCAAACTCTCACTTATTACTTTGGACTCAGTATAAACTGCCTTAGTTTCTTTACAGTCTTCTATTTCTTCCTTAATTGATGTTTACATTAGATACTAATTGTCGTATTCAGACTACTGAGGTTTTGGTTGCTTCTCACAGTGAAAAACTGGATGATTTGGACAAGTGTGTTACACAGATTCAGAATACTCAATGTAATTTAGTTCAAAGTGAAACTATACACGTTAAAAAAAATTGGAGAACTTGGAAAATTCTATCAGATATTTGAATCTCAGGATACTACATTTTCCCAGTATAAATCTTGTCACACCGGTAGATCTCTTTTAAAAAAAAACAGAACATAAGAACATAAGAAAATGCCATACTGGGTCAGACCAAGGGTCCATCAAGCCCAGCATCCTGTTTCCAACAGTGGCCAATCCAGGCCACAAGAACCTGGCAAGTACCCAAAAACCAAGTCTATTCCATGTAACCATTGCTAATGGCAGTGGCTATTCTTTAAGTGAACTTAATAGCAGGTAATGGACTTCTCCTCCAAGAACCTATCCAATCCTTTTTTAAACACAGCTACACTAACTGCACGAACCACATTCTCTGGCAACAAATTCCAGAGTTTAATTGTGCGTTGAGTAAAAAAGAACTTTCTCCGATTAGTTTTAAATGTGCCCCATGCTAACTTCATGGAGTGTCCCCTAGTCCTTCTACTATCCGAAAGAGTAAATAACCGATTCACATCTACCCGTTCTAGACCTCTCATGATTTTAAACACCTCTATCATATCCCCCCTCAGTCGTCTCTTCTCCAAGCTGAAAAGTCCTAACCTCTTTAGTCTTTCCTCATAGGGGAGTTGTTCCATTCCCCTTATCATTTTGGTAGCCCTTCTCTGTACCTTCTCCATTGCAATTATATCTTTTTTGAGATGCGGCGACCAGAATTGTACACAGTATTCAAGGTGCGGTCTCACCATGGAGCGATACAGAGGCATTATGACATTTTCCGTTTTATTTCTGAGACTTTAAAAACTCCTGCGGAGGCAATGCCTCTTATTTCAAAGGCTTATTACCTCCCTTTGGGTTCTAGAGGAGATGTTGGAGATCAAGTCCAGGATTAAAGTTTTAATGTAACTGATTTCTTGGAAACTAAAGGAGGCGTTCATGTGACTAACAGAGGTACACTTTTGGTTTCTTTTCCTTTCACTTGATCGAGCTTCTGTGTTGAGACTTTTTCTGTGTAATAGATGTACCTTGTTTTATGGTCAGAAAAATTGGATTTATCCTGACATAATGAGAATCACTCAAGAACTCAGGAAAATATTTTTGGCCGTGTGTCCAGAAGTTCAGGCACTTTTTGCATGACTTACTTTGCGCTACCCATGTAAATGTATTGTGAAATATTGTAGTGCAAAGTATGCCTATTTTGAATCATCTCAATTGAGATTTTTCTTGGATCTCTCATGTTAATGACTTGCTGTCATATAGATATTTGGCATTGTGAGTAGAATGTGATGTTATATTTCTAATTTTTTCCTTTTTTATTATTCTTTATTGTTGTCATTCGCTCTGAGTCTTGCTCCCCCTGATTTTTTCTAAAATGAGAATGTGTATTTGGATTATTTTTACTTTTTGCATATTTTAGATGTGTGCCTGTATTGCTTTTGCATGCTCTCGGTTTTTCTGTTGTAAGGCTCCTTGTGTTAAAATATACAATTTCAATAAAAATGAAGATTAAAAAGCGAGGGCAGGGCTTGGTAGGGGGAGGAAGGTTAGACGCATAGCACAGATTGTGGGTGCTAGGCACCTGTTATAAATCTGATGCTCGGAGTTAGCAATCTGTTATCGAGCTCCTCCTGTAGAGGGAGGAGTTGGCAATCTGATATGGATCTCGTCCTGAAGAGGGAGGAGTTAACAATCTGTTCTCAATCCCTGCTGCTAGGAGTAGCAATCTATAGGAACTGCTCCCCCGGGGCGGAGTTAGAATCTGTAATACCTTATCCCACCACGGGGAGGCGTTGGCAATCTGTTATAAGTCCGCCAGGGAGTTAGCAATTGGTTATGGATCACCCTGCCAAGGAGAAGAGCTAACAATTGTAATACTCCGTAGACGGAGTTAGTGTTCTGTAGTGGGTTGGCTTCCCACAGAGTGGCAGTCGTATAATACCGCTCTAGTAGTGTAAGGAATGAACACCTGAGGTAAATTGGTGAATCCCTGGGCCGATGGCAGATGACAGCGCCCTCAAGAGGATGTCCTGAGAGGGACCATCGGCTAGGCTGGAGTATGGATACAAACATAAATAGTTCTTTATTAGACAGGAAGTAGAACCACCAGAGGTGGCAGTAGTGAGCTGATGTCACCGGCAGGGCTGAAGTCCTTCTGATACTGGAATTGTGGTCTCTGGGTTGCTGAGCTGTAGAGAGAGACTATAGATAGTGAGTACCCAGGGTATGCTGGATACATAACCAGTAGTAGATGATACACTCACAATTGTAGATATCTGTAGTGGCTTCTATGCAACAGAGAGTCTTCAGTATATTCAGGAATAGGAGCCGCAGGCGAGTGCTGGTTCCTATGTGCAGTCTGAAATGAGAACTCACAATATCTGTGTATGAGATGGCTTATGGAATAGAAGAGGGTCTTTGGAGGGTTTTAGGAACATAGGCCCTCATGGAGCGAGTACTGATTACTATCTGCAATCTATAATAGCAATGCACAGATATAGATATATGATAGCTTCTGATATAGAAGAGAGTTGAGAAGGGATTTAGGAACATGGGCCCTTGTGGAGCGAGTACTGGTTCCTATCTGCAATTTATAATAATGACTCACGATCTCCATACCTGTGATAACGTCTTAGACAGAAGGGAGTCTTCGGAGATTAGGAATATAGGCCCTCGTGGAGCGAGTACCGATTCCTATCTGTAAAGAACTCACTGTGTTCACGTCTGCGATCGCTTCCAGGTAGTAAGGAGTCTTCTGAGCATTCAGGGATGTAGGCCCTCGAGGAGCGAGTACCAGATCCCGTCTTAGCAATCTGAAATCAAGAAGAGAGAGCGGGGCCCCCAAGGAGCGGGTACCCATAGGTAAGGTGGTGGAGGCAGAGCAGCAGAGGATGAAGCGGGTCAGAATGATCCCCGCAATCAAACCCCTGTAAGCAAAGACCTTTTAAGGTGGAAGCGGATGACGTCACTACAGGGGGATGCCCCCGAGGTTCGCGCCCTTGCTGGTACAAAGTCTGGAGCGTGCGCTCGCGCCCTATGTCATGGCGGATCCGCAGCGTCAGGCTAGCCCGGGGATTCCAGGAAGTACGGCGAGGAGAAGCTGCGGCAGCACCTGTCTGTCAGACCCGAAGGGAGTCGCCACTAAGGTAGAGAGGGTGGAGCGAGGGCGAGAACAGGCACGAATGCAACAGCACCTAATGTAGATTCACAAACGTAAGGTGCTCCAAAGGCAAGCCTAAATAGAGGCAGCTTTGTCTGTACCCTGGTACTGGGTGACTTGCATCCCTTCTTTCTCCAAAGCCCCAATGCTGAGACAGTTACAACTTGTGATCTCTCTTCCAGCTCAACACACACCCAGCTGTCAAATCCATCCCCCTGCCAGACCCAGCACACCCCCTTTTCTCACCCGACACTCAATCAATGAAATCCTAACCCCTCCAAGGCCAGATCGCCCCTCCATCCCACTTGACACCCGATTCCACGAAAACCTTGCCTTCCCCCTCCCCCAAGCTATGCTTGTCTTTCCCTCCTATCCTGAAGAAAACATCTTCCCAAATTAAGATTACTTTATAGGCATGACAGTTTTATATGTGTTGCCAAAGTAATACATATAGACGGAAACTTTAAAATGTGTGTGAGGGCCCATATCTGTGCGTATGTGCGTGCGAGTGCGCATCTGCTGGAATTTTAAATTGTGCACGCGTGTGATTTAAAATTTTCCTATTGCGCACCTAATTTTAAGTGGTTACTCAAGCAAACGTAATTCACTTATCTTCCTTAGGAATGAGTCGGCTTTAACATGCATAGATAAGCGGTTTTAAAACATGTTTATGTGAAGTACATTCCCAGTTTTGTGTGTTTTTTTTAATTATAATTTTTATTGGTCATCATAAAAAGAAAATACATTACAATGACGAAAACATGATGACAAAAATGTTCTTAATATACAGAACATTATAATCACTTAATTAAAGACCGAGTACTACTTATGAGTTTTCACAGGTTCAAATAAACAGACATAGGTGATACACCATCAACAGAGAGCCCTGGGGCATCTTTATGAATCGGTTGCTTGCTCTTTCTGCCATGTTACTCTTGTTGCTCTTTCTGCCATGTTAACTCTTTCTGCCATGTTAACTCTTCCAGGTTAAAGCACCATTAAGCTTTTAACCCGTACGCTCCACGGTAACACTTTATATTATTCCTGCGTCATCTTCTTTCCAGCTTATTGCAAGCTTCCAAGTTCTCCTTCCCTGTTGATTGTAACTTTGACTTATTCCACCTATTGTTTATCTTTCGTTTACTTGAATTGTTACTCCAGTTATACCCTTGTTAAATGTAAACCGATCCGATATGGTTATTTACTATGAAGGTCGGTATAAAAAACTGTTAAATAAAATAAATAAATAAAATGTTATGTAGGGATTCCAAATCCTATAAAATCTGGGTAGGCTGTGATTTTTGTTATCGCAGTCAATTTATACATTAAACAATTAAGCTCTAGGTGGGTACCCACATCCACCATTGTAGGGAGGGCGGTCTGTTTCCAGGATAGAGCAAGCTCACATCTTGCCGCTAGGATGATTTGGTGAGCCAGCAACCACTTTGTGGTAGGTACATCTGGTGGCATATTAAGCAAAAAATGATCAGGAGCCTAAGCTATGGGTTGACCAATAACGGCTGTAAGAAAACTGTTTTACCAATTAGTCCACTAGTTTACCCAGTCAGTCTTGAGGTCTTCCAGACGGTTCTGGTTCTTAAACCTACATTCCTCCCAGTTTACATAGACCCTCCCCAAGTCATTTTAGGACTAATCAGAGATTTATGCAGGCTCACACTGGATTTAAAATACAGATTTACGGGTGTAATTGTTGGCCCCGCCCGGGAATGTCCCTGACACGCCTCCCCCCCCCCATCTCCTCCCCACTTAATCGCGCATGTGCATATACGCCATAACTTGTGACTATTAAAATACAAGTTGCTCGTGCTTTGTCCATAGACTCGCGTATATGGGCCTTTTACCGCGAGCAAATCTTTTAAAATTCACCCCATAACAATTAAAATAAAAAGATAAGATAAATGGACACAATAATTACAGAAAAGGAAAATTACAGTTTGCAACAACAGGGACAAGTCTCAGGTTTTCATGCTGATCCCTCGTCTCCCTGGTCAGATTACATTTCTGGCCTGGTGGCAGAATAACACATTTTCTGCTGCTGCTGCTCTGTATCCCCTAGGATTATACAGTTTTTCCTGCTCATTCTTTTGTGGGAAGTCTTAATTTTCTTTGTCAGCTTTGGGAAAAGTGCATCTCTATCTTTGTATTTTGCATAGCACAGGAGGAAAAAACATTTCTATTTATGTTTTTCCAGTGTTGTATTCGGTCTGGCTTCTTGGGGTTTTCAGTTCACTTTTTGTCTGAGTATTTCTGTTTCTGGTCTGCATATTTCTGTTTGGCATTTGGTGAGGGTCTTTCTAGTCTTGCATGTGTGACTGAGGTGAGTGATTCTGCTAGTGTGTAGGGATCAGTAGCCATCCAGCTTGTTCTATTTCCCAGCCTGCACCTCCAAAAAGGTATACTTGTGTTCTAGGGCATGTAGCAATTTTCTGGGGTTGCCTTTTCATAGGCAGGGTGTAGATGTTTGAGTTCCGGGTATTACTGCTGGTTTGATGCGGTTGGCTGTTACACAGGTACTGAGTGTTTTTCAGGGTTTTGTGTTACTTCACAGAGAGCCTTGTAGTGGAGAGAGTTTCTGTCGGCTGTTATTGAGATGACACCAGAATTTGAATATTCTTTTTTTTGTATGGTGAGTAGTAAAGGGAAGCTCTGCACCTATTATTGGGGTGTTTCTGTGGACATGGAGCATCTGTTTGCAGAACTGGAGGTGTAGGATTTCTAACAGACACCAGACCTCACCATATAAAAAGATTGGTTGAATGATACTATTGAATAATGCTAATAGTAGTTTTTGTGGGGCTTGTATTGATCCAGAGGTTTCTTTGTTGCTTCCCTCTCACACCAAAGCCCAGCAATGTCTTCCTGCTCCTTTGAGCTTCCAGATCAATTGGAGCTGACCCCTGTTGTGCACTGGCACCATAAGACGTTAGTTGTAACTACCTGGGGTATCTCTCCTACTTTTATAATCTTTCTTATAGTACATCCCCTAGTTCCGGGCAGTAGGTGTCACCATCGAGCAATAACTTACACCCCTCTCTCACTGGGGACTGTGAATGATGCCTCAGCCACATCCGCATCCCTGGTTGATCTGGGGAGTGAAAACTGAGTCTGGGAATAACTTGGGGTCTTCCATATGTAAAGAAATGTAGAACCTGCGCAGTCCATAATATAGGAAAAGCCCTTTGGGTTGCATCATTGCACCTAAACGCCTCCCTGGGGACCCTTTATTAAGTTGCAAATGGATTTTATTTTGATGCCACCGGTGTTAAAATGAAAATACATTTAGCATATTGTTTGTGTGTTTAGTGGGTGGACTGAGGTGTTTCCTGTAACTAAAGATGATGCCAATACTGTGTAAAGAAACTGTTAATTGAGTTCATATTGTGCTTTGGAATCCCAGGAACAACTGAAAATGATAGGGGAACACATTATACAGGAAGGTAATGCAAGAACTTTGAAAGGAATTGGGGGTTAAAACTCCATTGAACAATTAAATAAAGTCCTGAAGAATAAATTGGCCAGAAACACATGAGACTTCCTTGAATTGATGGTCTGCTCTCCCACTTGTTCCTGCACTCCAGAGTCCTTCTAACCACATTCTTCCAGACGCCTAATCTAGCAACTTTATCTATTATGAAGTGTTCCAGAAAAGAAAACCTGTTTACGGCCTAAGTGGAGAGGCCCTTACCAAGTGCTGTTGGTCAGCTGCTCAGCCTTAAAATTACAGGGACTTGATCAATGGGTGCATGCCAGTCACTGCAAAAAAGTCTTGCAAACCACAGCCACAAATCTCAGTAAAACAACCAGAGACGTTATATTCAACCCACTGACCTTTTAAAAGCAACTTTTGCATGGGGAAATGTAATCAGTGGTTAAAATTAGAAGGTTCTTTATCTGCTAGAGTAAAAAAGGAGGATTGTCACAGCTTTCCTATTTTCCCCAGGTTGAAAAATATCAAAATCAGTCCATTAAAAAGTAATGGCGCTCATGAATTGAACCTGGGTCTCCCACACAACAGAAAGCAGCTACCAATAAGCTACTGAGATGAGCCCTTATTGTTCTGTTTATGGGTACTGAGGAGGTGTTTTAATTTTTTCAGTCTTTGGGTGGGCACCCATTCCTCCATGGACCCCCAACACTAAGTCTCAGATTTTTAGCTGAGAAGCAATACAGCAAATCTTGCTATCATTAAATCAGTTTCCTCATCCTCACATGGTCACCATACCATGCACTAGGAATAAAAATATCTTTTTTTTTTTTGGATTTAATAGGAACATTTATTGGCACTGTCAAGCAATTTATTAATGTATTTGTTTGAGTTTTTTTTGCGTGCCAGCTCTGCAGCTATTTGCTTTTTATTTTCTGTGGGCAGCCTGCCATGAAGCAAGCACAACAATGGAAGTTAAGCACATCAGGAAACAGGATTAGTTTACACTTTTGCCAGCTACACAGAATAGACCTGCATACTGGGTACATGGTAACCCATGATACATTTACAGGACAAAGGAATATTTTTAGCATACACAAATAAGTTGAACAGGCTAAGTGGTAGTATTGTACAATGCTGTGTAGGAGGTCCCTGATTCGATCCCTAAGTCTGGCCTTCCATTCACTGGCTGGACTGGGGATGTTGTAGAAGCAGCATTCACAGTCCCTGAGGAGAAAGGGAGAGGAAGTTGTGGCCGCTGCTTAATGACGACACCCAGTGACTGGATTCAGGGCCCATGATTGCAGGGTTCTGGAAGGAGTCCTGGTGCATGGCTCCTGGCCCAGATCTGTTGTTGCAATGACCAGACAGGCATGTTGGAGGTGGGAGACAAGGAGAGATATAAAATAGGGGCACAATCCCTGGGTACTTGTGAATGAAGTCTCTTGGTGCCATAACCCACTCCAGCTTCTGACTGAGCTGGGAGGAAAATCCCAAATAAGTTAATTATGCGTTTGGACCTCTCTAACTTGTTTTCTCTTGTTAGATTTATGACAAATATTTCCATTTGACGATGAAGTAGAATATTTGTATGAAGAAACTTGGAGGGTGACGAACAATATTTTTTGTATATAAAAAGTAAAGAAGATAGCTGCATGCTGCTAAGTGTGCTGAGTTCTCTCTCTGGAAAAGGGTGAAAGGCCATCAGGGAGTCCAAATCCTGATCTGTGGGGAAAGGTTTGGACTGGGATAGGCTTGAGCCAGTGCGTGTGTTGCATAAAGAACTTTCTAGCCTTGAGTAAGAAATAGACTTTGGGAGTCTGTAGGGAAGATTATTTTATCTGACTTGACTCAAACAGCATGAGAAGATAGAGAGCGCTTACTTTTTGGATTTGTGATTTCTGTAAATTTCTTTTAACTGCTGAATTTTTTTGGTTTTTTTTGCTGATTATTCTTGAGACTTTGGAATTTTTTTAAAATTTGGAACACCTGGTGTGGGCTTATTTTCTCTCTGGTGATCTCCTTGGCTTCGTGAATGAATCCTGCTCCTCACCGCGCCAAGTCATACTTTTGCTGGATGTTGCAATGAGTGGTCAGGGCTCAGCAGTCTCTGAAGAAAAACCTTTCCTGGTGGGGTGGGGGAAAGAGGGCTACCTATGAAATGAGGAAGAGAAAGGGTAAAACACTGTAAGATAATTTTCTTTATCCTTTTTGGCAGATGTCCTTTATGAATTCCTTATGAATGCCACCCAAGCAGCAGCCTCATACATGGCAGCAAGGAGGCCACTGTGGTTTTGAAACTGGGCAGCTGACAAGACATCAAAATCTCATTTAGGAAAATTGCCTTTCATGGGGGCATGTTATTTGGAGAAGAATTAGAGAAACTTGTGTGGAGTCTAGGGGAAGCTAAGCCTCTGAGATTGCTAGAAGGCAAACCACGATGCAACCTTAGGAACCTGAGATGTCAAAGACTCGGGGGCTATCAGAGATACAGGCCCAACAACTTTGGACTCCAGCGACCTCAAAAGTCTAGGCCCCCAGCCATTTTGAGGAATCAATAAGTTAAGGAGCGATTTTTCACAGGTCAACAGGCAGTAGCTGCCCACCACAGTGACAATCAATGGGTCCCTCTGCAGATAACTCCGGTAGATGGTTGCCTATGTCAGTTTTACTTGAGTGGACCTGTATTACCTCAGACCACTGGGCCCTAGAGGTTATTCAAGAGGGTTATGGTCCCAGGCTAGTGAAACCAGTTCATCAAACCTTTATAGTCTTCCCATGCTCACCAGCAAAAAGGGAAGCAATAGAAACCACCTTGAACAAACTGCAGCTCCCCCATGTGGCAGCTGGTGAATGGTATCTCCCTCTAGCACTTAGAGCCAAGGCACCATTTTACCTTGTGGATTTCCCTTTTGGGTTTGGAGATGCAGCATGTCCTCTGCTATTCTCTAATTTTTTCTATTGATTGACTTCTGACTCCATGGAACATATTATTTGGATGGGAGTTCTTTCCACCCTGCCACTCCATCTTAAAGACTTTACTTAATTTATTTAAGTTTGGAATGACCAGCAACTTGAGACTCGATTAAGCTAATTTACTATAACCTGGGAGAAGTTCCCTTCCAGCAAGAGGAATCTGATATCACCAAGATCTAAGGAGAGGAAGAAGGGATAAAGGAGAGAGAAGGAGAGGAGATGAGGAGAGAAAGGTATCACCCTTGATACTCCAAGAGGAGGTAGGAGATAAAAGACTAAAACTTTAAAGCGCACTTTTTGATACTTCAAACACACCCATAGGAGGGAAGCAGAAAAGTGTTGCTCAGAATCCAATGAGAGGGAAGATATAAATCAACTTAAGAAGGAAATTAGATTGCTTTAACATCTTGAAAATGAAAGACTATCGGACGCCTATAACTTACAGAACTGAATTAATGGCTTTAATATCTGAGACTGCTTAAGACTGTAAGAAATCACAAACTTACTAAAAGCACTTGTAGCAACTGGAAAGTGAAATGCACAGCGTAAAGACTTTAAATCATCATTTGCCCCTTGTCAGTAAGAGAAAAATGTTGAAAACCACTAAAGCTGCTCTTTTTGAATCATTGGGTGGGGCCTTCATTATTCTCTGTGCTGTGATTATCAGTGCTGTGTACAAAAAGACCTAAAAGTGGGAAAAACTAAGAGCAGTGTGAGGGCCCTGAAAGGAAGCTTTCTCACAGCAGAGGAAACCTTGGAGTTATAGCTTGTGTTATAGTAACAGTGTGACAAAAACCTGAAGGTAATCAAATGTGACAAACTATCAAATAGACAATCAAACACTGAAGAAATGTCACATTGTACTTGTATACATCTTTAATAACATATATTGAATTACAAAACCACAAAGCTACTAAAATGTGTTAACACACCCTCTCACTAAAGAGCCCAATCTCTTACAATTACTGACACAGCACCTAAACCTGTCACAAAACACACCAGACTAGGACCCTAGTTTCAGCGGCACTTTGCCGTCTCCATCAGGGGAACAGTCATATACATTTAAATCATGTATACCCATATAATTACAAAAACTGATAAGATCTTTTAATCATGCAAGATTTTATATATAATGATTATAAACTCTGGATGCAAATTTTCATAATGCTGTCTGTATCAACAGCTGCAAAAACAAAACAGTTTGATTATATTAATACATCTAAAATACCTCATCGATTGTATTGTATCAGTTTTTGTTGTATATAAAGTTAAACAATTATAAATGAAATGAATAAATATAACTCTACTTGTGACTGTTCCCCTGATGAAGACAGCAAAGTGCTGTTGAAACTAGGGTCCTAGTCGGGTGTGTTTGTGAAGGGGGTGTGTTATATTAACAGTGTCCATCTAAAAATAAAATGAGATATGGCCCCTTGTGCCTGGGTACAACCAACAAAAGGGGGTTATACACTTCCCCATTGACCTCCTCCCCAGGAGTTTATCAGTAGCAAGCCACCAATTAAGCACCCAAGCTTTCTCACGCTTCTCCCAAAGCGGCATGATTATTGACTGATCAGGGAAGCATGTTCACATGAGGAAGGTGCTCACAGATCCTGTATCTTGGTGATCTAGGACTTTAATTTTATTTATTTATTTATTTAAAAACTTTTCTATACCGTCGTTAAGTTAAATAACCATCACAATGGTTTACAGAAGGGCACGAGAATGAAAAATGGATGGTATAGCTAACAAATTAATCATGTGCCATCTGGTACGGTAACAATTTAACATAATAAACTAATTGTGTAAGTTAAGCCTGTTTGTTAGGAACATATTAGGCGGGTTGTTTTGAACGTTAATTTGCTTTGTAGGTTACAAGTAATAACTTCTAGCTGGGTGCGTCCTTATCCATCAACTGTTTTTCTCCTTCTCCTTATCTTTATAAAAAAAACTTGTTTAGAAAGCCAGGTTTTCAGATTAGTTTTGAATATTTTCAAATTTCTCTGCAGCCTTATTTCAAGCTTAATCAGGGACACAGCAATCGGAAACTCTAGACACGTCTAGCATAGGTCTCCAGGCTTGCTCACTTGCTGCCCCTCACTCCATTTTTTTTCTGGGGCTAGATCTTAATTTCCCTTCAGGAATCTTTCTGCGTTCTCTTCTGGCAGAGCTCAGAGAGCTTGCATCCAGAGAGATACACACGGTCACTGAGTGAGGATCTGAGTTTGTCTTAAGTAAGGCCCATTTCCTACCAGGGGCAGGCCAGCGGCTCCAGAAATGTTTGTTTGGAGGAGGGGGTAGAGGGGACACAGTGAATTCAGGGCAGGCAAGCTTCAAATGCAGCTGGAGAGGGGGCAGCTTCTTGTCTGGAACGGGGGTCCTCTTCCCTCCTCCTCCTCCTGTCCCCACTCTGGAACCACCCTTACAAGACATTAAACAGCTTTTTTTTCTTGCTGCAGTGCCACCCTGCTTGAAGTCCCCTGCAATCTGGTTCTTAGATCTAGGGCCTGATTTTCAAAAGCATTTATGTGCTTAAGAATGGGTTTTACACGTGTAAAGTGGGCTTTTGCTACAGTATATGCCATTGAATTGTCCATAGGATAATTATGTGTAAGCGCACTTTATGCACAGTAATGGCTTTTGAAAATGGCTACAATAGTAGTTGCATTCATGTGAGTAACTCCTTTGAAAATTCACCTGCAAATCTATAGACACACATGCATAATGAATATTCATTGTGGTGTCCTGAAAGCCGAACCTTTTTGTGGGACTCAAGGACTGGAGTTATTCATCCTCTAGTAACTTCTAATCAAGCGTCTACAAATTATTCATTCATGACTATATTTTGGTGTGAAAACAGACCCGAAGCCCAGAGACTCAAGTTTCTTTTGCTTTTTCCACTTAACACTGATGGCCAAGGTTAAGTCACCTCCTGTCTTCATACCTCAGGCATCTACTTAGATTGCAAGTTTTTGGACGCAGGAATTCATTGATAAGTTGGTGTATAGCGCCTGGCTTAGGATGTCACTTCTATGTGGCAAAATTAAATAAACATAAATACTGTATAAAAAGGTCTCTATTATTAAAAGCACCCTGTGTTCAACTTTTGTTTTGCTGTGAACGGCAAAATAACATTGTGAGGAAACGAAATGGGGGCATATTTTTGCTGCTGCTGCTTATTTTTTCACTGAACGTTTATTCATAGCAAGTAAATAAAGATGCGCCGGATGAACGTGGAATTAAACCAGAGAATGGAAATGAAGTAACTCATTTTGGTTCAGAAAAAAAAACCGCCCGGATTTTAAAAGTCCTGCACGCGTAAATCCCGGGCCTTGCATGCATCGGGCGAATTTTCAAAGGAGCCCGGCCACGCGTGTAAATCCTGGTACATGCACAAGTGCCAGGCCTCTTCAGAGAGGCAGGCTGGGGGGACGGGGAGAGGCAGGACGGAGGCCGGCCGGGACGGCGGCCATTAGCCGCTGTCCTGGAGAAGGGCGCGCTGGCAGCCGGCCGGCATGCCATAAATTACTTCTGCTCCCAAGGAGCAGCAAGTAATGAAATAAAAAAATTAAGGTCAGGTAGGTAAGCTTTAGGGGTGGGAAGGAGAGGAGAAGGGGAAGAAAGGTTAGGCAGGGGGGTCAGGGAAGTTCCCTCCCAGTCCGCTCCTTAATTGGAGCGGACTGGGAGGGAACTGGGGTGGGCCCCGAATGTGTCGCCATGCAGAGTTTGCATAAATTCACCCCCCCCCCCCCCTTGCGCACGCCGTCTGCACATGTGCGCGCGGATCATAAAATCCGGCGCGTGTCTGCACGCAGCCACCCGATTTTATAACACGCGCTTGCTGGCGTGCGCGTGTTATAAAACTGGCGCATCCATGCGCGCGTGCAAGTTATAAAACTACCCCTGTGATTTTTATGTTCTCTCTGTATTTCCTTGGCCAGTCTGCCAGATAACTCATTCTCCAGGATTTTCTGGTGCTTTGGGAATGCGAAAGAACCTAACCCTTTTTTCTTGCACTCCTGCAGGGATCAGCAGACTCGTACACAAGCAGACCATCAGATTCCGATGTATCTCTGGAAGAGGACAGAGAAGCAATCCGTCAGGAGAGGGAGCAGCAAGCAGCCGTACAACTTGAGAGAGCCAAGGTGAGGGGGTTATGCCTTTTAATTCATAAAAGACAATTGATTGCCTCGTGTACAGAGGTTGCCAGGGGCGGATTGCTGGAAAATATCAGCCGGGGAGGGGGGGGGGGATTTTTTCAAAACCAGCCCACTGGATATCTGACTCACTCGTATGCTGTGCAGCACGTGCTTCAACAGCTCCCGAAAGCGTTGAGAGTTATCTCCACATCACCTGGAGCTTGGCAGAATTGATACAAAACAATTTCCCAACATAAATGTCATGGTTTTCCTAACCAACCAAGCAGAGCACATCCTAGACCAAGGTGACTGAGCTGCAGTCCCACTTCTATCCATGCAATCGGTGAGTCTCTCACCCCCCCAGTTTGGTTACATCTCTCATATATCCTGGATTTCTGGTCTGGTGTTAAAGTCTTTTGCCAGTGAATCAGTTCTTGAAGCAGTTGCCAAGTAATGAGACAACCATTCTGCCAGCCAGTGGCCCTAACACACACAGACAGACATTTGCTGTTGTGCTGCTGCTCATGTGCTCATTCAGTGAGTACTCCCTGCCCCAGCACTGCCGCATCTTTATGTAAAATTTGATGCCTGTTGCCAGCCTGAAGCAGCCCCCTCCCTTTCCCATTTTCAACCCTTCTTGGCACCTTCACACTCAAGGATACTCACTGGTTCCACAGCCTGCTGCCCCTCTCAGACCTCAGCCCAGCCATTTCAGACAGAAGCCTCACTAGCACTGCACCAGGTACCTCCTTCTGGCTCATCCCCTCCCTTTCTATTACAGTAGCTTGCCTCCACCACTCCAGCCAATCTCATTGACTTTTGCTACATAGAGTCCGCCGCTTTTATGGTTCCCGAGGCAAGTATTGCCCAATTTTTTCATACCCAAAGCAAACCTACATTAACAAAAATGTTATGTGAACTCACCAACCTCCATGGAGCAGACAGTGAAGACATGGAGATGACTGCTATGGCCAAAAGGGCTAGGGCACTGAAAGTCCCAGCAGTCTTTCTTCCGAAACAGAACAGAGGTGGCAAAGACCACCTGTCACAATGTATCAGCTCCCAAGCGAGAGGGGAGAAATTGGTGTTGTGTGAGCAATCGGCTCAGTTGGTTACCTTGGCTGCTGCATGTGAGTGACAGAGCTCCTTTGCTGCTGCTCCCAGCACTGAAAATGAATCACACCCAGTGCTCAGTGCACACTCTCCCCGTCTTATTCAGCCTGAGGATAAGACACAGGCTTCAAGGATTCAGATGGGGAAGATGAGGTAGGGGCTAGGTGCACTGTGTCTGCTGCACAAAGTGGGTGCCAACTATCTCTGCCCTGCCCTGCATGCTGCCTACTAATTACCATGCTCCAGGGATCACGATTACACATGTTCTCAGAAAGTTCCCAGCAGTTTAAGAGCTACTGCTGGTGTCTCTTGATGCTGGAAGATGCTGAGAGCAAGAGCCCAGGTGGTGCCCTGGATCGGAGCACCAGGTCATGGTGACTTTTCCGTGGCACCACCTGATCAGGCCTGGGGGCAGAGTGGGTGGGAAACACTGCCATAGGCCCTGCTCTGCCTCCTGACTCTTGGAGAGGAGGAGTACCAGACGGGATCCATACTTCCGGCTTCCTCCAGGGTTTAAGAAAAAGAAAAGTGAAGGCCCTGGCCAAGACTATATGTATCACTACTAGGGAGAGCCTGGCCTATGACAGCACAGCTCCAGATGGAATTCTGCTTTCTCACATGGAGCCAGGGCATCGGGCACCCTAGGAAAACCTTATAGCCTTGCCCCAGCCCAACCTCCACCCTCCACACATCCAATTAAAAATGATGCATTTGTAATAAGATTTTACATGAAAAAAGTACATTCATAGTACAGTCTTCTGAAGTAAAAATATTACATGTTTACTGTATTTACATGCACTGCTGTGGTGCCAACCAGAAAACCCTGCAAAAAAAAGTAAAAAGATGCTTGGAACCCATATGGCATTAGGCCTTGTGTAACACGCACTGAGTATGGGCTTGGCACTCAGAAAGCCAGGAGTAAATTAAATTACAATTACAATAAAGGAAACCTCCTATACCAAAAAAGAATTAACTGCCAATACTCTAACAGTAACAATTCTACCTATGAAAAGGCAATACTGCAATTATTACACCAGACCCTAAAACCCCAATACACATCCTATTAAGAAAAAGATAAAAAGCCATGCTGCTATAGATCCCAAAACAGAAACTACACCCTAACAGCATACCTCAACTCCATCTGATACAGGCAGTCCCTTACCAAATATAGAAAAAAGAGACCATAAAGTATAAATAGAACTGAAAATTGCCAAAATCCAGATTCTGTATGTAGTGCAACAATGGAAAACTGAAATATCACCATTCCTCATAAAACATCAAACAATACGATAAAAAAAATATAGAAACATAGAAACACAGAAACATAGAAATGACGGCAGAAGAAGACCGAATGGCCCATCCAGTCTGCCCAGCAAGCCTCACACATTTTTTCTCTCATTCTTATCTGTTTCTCTTAGCTCCTTGTTCTATTCCCCTTCCACCCCCACCATTAATGTAGAGAGCAGTGATGGAGCTGCATCCAAGTGAAATATCTAGCTTGATTAGTTAGGGGTAGTATAAAATATAGTAGTAGTATAAAATATAATAGTAAAACCATACTAAAAGAAATGAACAAATATTTCAAAATAGCTCATGATAGAACATCCAATAAATAACAACTCTGGAAATTTTTAAAATATTTCTCAAACACCAATAAAATATTTCAAAACAGGAGACATTAAATAACTAATAAGGATAAAAATATCCACCACCTGGGAACTTCTGATTCTAATCGCCATAAAATATAAATTGAAATGAGCGAAAACTGAACTGGAAACCACAACATGCCAGACGCCCTACATGAAATGCAGAAACATTATAATTCCTCACAAAGCATCAAATAATAAAATCAAGAAATATAAAATATAAAGTAAAACCATACTAAAACAATGAACAAATATTTCAAAAAAGCTGATGACTAGAATATCCAATATTTAAAAACTTGATTTTTTTAAATTTACTGTTTTGAAATATGTTTTTGGTGTTTGGGAGACACGTCAAATAACACCCAATAATTAAAAGTAAGGATAAAAAATCTCGTGCTCTCCATACTCGAACGTTTGATTTCGTCATCCTAAAATAAGAGGTGGATGCACAAATGTTCTACTCCCTCCCTCTCTCACACACACACAGACAGAAGCATGCTCTCCACTCTCACACAAAAGCATGCTCCCTCTCTCTCACACCCCCCAGAAGCACGTCCTCTTTCTCTCTCTCACATAGCCCATTCCCTCTCTCTGTCTCACACACAACCCACTCCCTCTCGCTCACACAAATTCACACACACACACAAACACAAGCACATTCCCGCTGTCTCTCACACACATAGAAGCAGGCTCCCTCTCTCACACTGTCAAGCAGAAGCAAAAAGCATACTCCCTTTCACACACCCACAGCAAACAAAAACACCTCCCTCTCACAATTGTGCCTCAGCTTTTTCTTCACCTCACAGTCTACCACCTTCTCCTTTCTTCAGCCCCGCTAGCCTGCAGCTCCTGTCTTCACCCTGCTGGCCTCCCTCAGCTGAGCAGCTCTTTATTTTGCTTCCTTCAGCAACCCACAGCTGTTTTTATGGCCCTACCAGCTTGGGCTCTAGCGGTTTCCTGCAGCTTCAGTTTTCGTCCTTGCCAACGGTCTGCAGTCTTTGTGCCTGTGGACGACCTGCAGCTTCAGTCTTCGCCCTTGCCAAAGGCCTACAGCTCCGGTCTTCAGCCCTGCCAGCCTGGGCTCCGGTGGTGGCCCTCGGCTGAGCATCAACTTTTTTCATCCCCCCTCCGGCAGCCCACAGCTGTTTTCTTCATCCACGCCCCGCCGGCAGGGAACAGAGAGGCAGGATGCTAGGCGAAGAGGCAGGAGTGTGGTGCTGCATTGGGGAGAGGGGGGAGGAAGTGAAGAGAGTAGGGGCAAGTCCCAGGCCCATGCTGCTGCCATGCACCCATGCTCATTGAGGAGAGAGGGAAAGCAGGCCCCCATGGCCACCAGACCGAACATTGAGAGGCAGCCTTAAATAGAGAGAAGAGCTGCTGCAGGTTGGAGTTGGTCACAACAGCTCCACGACCATGAGGCCGCTGTGACCAACACCAACCACGTGGTTGGGCTGACCGGCTCACCATGCCCGAAGCCCCAATAGACTGCAACCTTCAGGGGTGGATTGGCCCATGTATGTTGGGTCTGGTCACACTACAAATGTGTTGTGGAACCACCTCCTAGTTATGTAATGTAATAATCTGTAAGATGCCGACCCTCCTCTATCTGGTTTATTTATTTATTTATGAATATTTGTTGTTGGGATGGATGATTTTCCCTTGGAATAATGTTTCCACTGTTGGTAACAAAGCTTCTATAATTCCGATATTGTTAATGTTTTTAAAAATAAATAATGACATGAAATTAGGAAGTCTAAAAGCCTAAACAGAGTTAGCTTAACTTTAGAAATGTGCTTAGGAGGAGGCAGAATCCATTCTCAATTGGATTATTCCCATATATATTCAGGCCGATGCAATATCGGTGTGCGTAAAACGGGCGCTCGTTATTGAGCACCCGGTCTCCTTATGCGCGCTGATCCACCTCTCCTGGGCGCCTGATTTAATATTTAAATTAGCTGCCATGATAAAAGGGAGGCGCTAGGAGAAATTATACATCCCTAGTGCCTCCTCTGCATCGGGCACGCAGGAAAGGTGGCTGTCAGCACGGGTTAGGAAATGGACGCTCAAGACAAGCGTCCGTTTTCTCCCGCTACCGGCACAGTATACGCCCACAAAACACATGGCCTGGACTGTGAATATTGTGGGTGTATATTGGGCACCCAGAAATTATTTTTTTTTTTTACATGATTCCATTTTCTGTGGTCCCTCCTACTTAGTATCCCGACGATACTAGTAGGAGGATCACAGAAAGCAGGAATTTGGGGTTTTTTACATTGGACCCTTGAGCACGGCAGCACTCGGCTGGCGTAAAATTTGCTGCGTTGCAAGGGCCCCAGACAATTGCCTTGCTTTGTTCCCCTTCCCACCCCCGTGCCAGCCCTAAGGGGCAAATTAGTAAATTCCCATCTTTGTCACCTTTTTGGGCTTTATCTTTGCTCCCCATTTCTCCAGTTGACAGATTTTGGTTCGAGTCTGGTAGAGACTAACATGGGTTTTACTTTGTTTTTTGAAATCTGGGAGCGCTGCTGTATGCTAATGATGTGAATTTATGTGCCCAGTCTAAACCTGTAGCCTTTGCCGTGAAGACTAATGTGAGTTACTGCGGAGCTCTGGATGAAGATGTTCCTGTACCAAGCACTGCCATCTCTTTTGATGCCAAGGACTTTTTGCACATTAAAGAGGTAAATACAGGAGGTAATTCTTGATATACCTGCCAACTGCTAAAACCTCGGCAGTCCGATCCTGAGTCAGCGGAGGCTGAGAGGGAAAGTGACTGGCAGCCAACCTTTGCAAGCACTTATTTGATTAGCTGCGATGTCCAGAATGTTGCATTCTCATCAAGGTTTTAGCACCATGAGACTGTGGCCTGTGCCTTCGAAAATTCTTTGCTACTGATGCCCTTAAAAGTACAATGACTTGCCAGGGCTGTTTTTGCTGCATGCTGCTTAGGTGTAGTCGTGCTGCATTGGACAGAACAGAGAATCCTACTAAAGTTATTCCATTGCACTTTGCATATTAAACTATTTGGTTTGGAAATTAGATTTGGCAAAGCGAATTCTCATTCATCAAAAGATGAGGGAGTTCCAGCTGTAGATACTGAACTCTCAGTCATTGCAACAGGTTGCGAAATTGAAGACAGTAACCATTATTGTGTCTCTGGTACTGCTGCCTTGACCTCGATTTTTTAAGCTTTTGCTTACTTATATATTACATGGTTACAATAGCTTGAAAGCAGTTTGTTTGGTAGATTTTTGCCTTTTGTGATTGAAAGAGATGATGCATTTTAGACTGCACACTCTCATGCAGATACATCACAGTAACAGCTAGTTGAGGGCAAAGCAGCAGAATAGATTATGCCGGGTAACAGTAGTTACTTCTAGTTTGGTGGCACTTTATTCTATGCACTTACGGCCGAATTTTAAATTGGCTGCCCGCGTAAAAATCTCCTCTTCCGCACGTGGCCGGGCCCTGTGCACACCGCGCGCATTTTCAAAAGGGCCCAGCCATGTGCGGAAGTGGCGATATGCGCACAAGTGCCGGTCCCTGAGAAAAGGGGCGGGGTGGGACGGAGGCCTGTCGGGACAGCAGCCATTAGCTGCTGTCCGGGGAAGTGCGTGCTGGCAGTTGGCCAGTGCACGTAAATTACTTCTGCTCCCGAGAAGCAGGAAGTAATAAAATAAATATAATACTGGCAAGGTAGGTTAGGTTTAGGGGTTGGGGAGGAGAGAGGAAGGAAGGTTATGCGCGCATATTATAAAATCGACATGTCCGTGTGCACGCGCTGGAACCACGCGCACATGGATGCAAGTATATATGTTTGAAAATCTACCCCTTTATTGCTGAGAATGTGCATGAAAAATGTACTTTGCCGCAAGTGCATTATGAACATACTGAAATATAAGCCTCATTTTTTATATTTTAGGTGGTTATGTTGTATTTTGAGTAATTTCATTTGCAGGCTCTTTTTATTCATTTTATTATTTGTAAACCGGCTTGGGTTGATTGTAGAAAAGGCAGTATAGAAATTGCGGTAGATAAATAATTGATAAATACTCATTGGCGGAGGAGGGTGATAACTTTTGGATGGTTATTTTTGGGTGGTCTGCATTGAGACATAGACTACGAGTACTTTTTACTTAACGGACTTTGCATCAATTTTCAATAAGAAACGATGAGCGTACTTTCACTGCTCGCAGATGTTTGCGCCTGCTTTTTGTGGGGGTAGATTTTCTTTGGAGAATAATGGCTAAAAGTTGTGCCCGATGTCATGCCTACTTTTAGCCGTATTGAAGGAGAGCAATTTTGAGACTCTTCTTACATACATAAATGCCTTTGAAAATTGTCCTTTCTGGGAACACTTTTGACTTGGCCAAATAGCTAATTTTGAAAGGGAGACTTAACTGCATGCTTTGCATCTACAGTTTCTGTAGGTACCAGAACCTAATGTGCATACATTTGAAAATCAAATCTACATGTGTTTTGCCTCCCCTGACCTAACTCTTCCCTCAGCTGAAATATATGCTTTGTAAAAGCCCCGGCACTTGCTTTCAGCCACTCTGAAGGGGTCATTTTTTCATGTCGAGGAATCTAGCTGTGTAATTGAGTTACCAGGCTAACTCCCTCTAAAAATGATCCTTTGGTGATTATAGGCCTGATTAACATAAAATGTGCCACTTTGGGTTAGGCTGAAGGTCTGTTGAGCCAAGCATCCTGTCTATCAGTAGACAGTCAAAAAAAATATTTTTTGTTATGTTATGAATGTTTAATAAATTTTGTAATCAGTCAAAAGAAATGGGGGAACAAGCACAGCAAATCTAGAAAAAAGGCTAGCCTTGACCAAAGAACTTTTTTTTAATAAGTACAAGGCGTCACTTAACATAGACCACCCGGACATATCAGTCATTCTCCTTGTTTGGGAATTTTTTTCAAAAATACTTTTTCAATGCAAATAAAAATGTCCAAAATGGACAACAGTCACTGTATATTTAAATAGCCCAACATAGCCTTCTGGAGAACCAAAGGGAAAACTATCATCTTTTAAATGTTAAATCATGTCAGTGGACATGATGTCGTAAAGCTACCGCTGTGAAAAAAAGAGATAATGCTAGAATCTCCAAAATGCAATAAAATAAAATAATTCATCCAAGAAAAACACTTAGGTCTAATTCTGCATTCAAACTTTTGGGCCCTGACTTCTATGGTTCTGAGTAATGATACACTGACATTTGGGAAAAAGCATTATTTATTTATTATTTTTATATACTGACATTCAATCAAGATATCACATTGGTTTACATTCAGGTACTGTAGGTATTTCTCTATCCCCCGAGGGCTTACAATCTAAGTTTTTATACCTGAGACAATGGAGGGTAAAGTGACTTGCCCAAGGTCACAAGGCGCAACAGCAGGACTTGAACCCTGGTCTCCTGGTTCATAGTCCACTCCTCCCTTTGCAGTATAGGACTGCTTCTATGGCCAAGTCCAAAAGCAAAGCAAAGCATGTTCAAGCAGCATTGTAATTTTGTTATAGGTTTGACAGTTGTTTGTTTTTGGCTTGGGGGTAACTGGCATGGAACGGCAGTTACTGGCATGGAACGGCAGCTGCTATCCTTAACACAAGGCTTGGGGAAACCTGCAGAGTGGCAGTTGCTACCCCAATAGAATGGGGGTAACCTTGATAGTGGGTTTGGGGGTGGTCTGCACAGAGCAGCAGCTGCCACCCAAGTATAGCTTGCTGGACAGATTGGATGGACGCTTTGGTCGTCTTCTGCTGACTGTTACTATGATACTATGAACTTTTGAAGCTGCATCTTTAGATGTGACCCAGAAGACTGTGTAAAGCTCATGTGCAGTATCTTTGGATTCGTTTTATGATGGTCTAATTAAATGGTATCACAACTTGCACAGAATTGCGTTCTCTTCAGAACTAATACAGCTACCAAAACTGTACGCTACTGGAGGACAGAGGCATAGCCAGATGAGTTCTGTTTGCTGGTACTTTTCCTTTAACATGTGTTTCAGTGTAAGCACCATGAATTACAGTGAATATGGAAAGATTTTAGTTAATTAACTTTTTTTGTGTGACTTACTGTGTATTCTTAAAGGGGCGGATTTTAAGAGCCCTGCTCGCCGGTGCGCCTATTTTACATAGGCCTACCGGCGCGCGCAGAGCCCCGGGACTCGCGTAAGTCCCGGGGTTTTTCGAGGGGGCGTGTCGGGGGCGGGGCCGATCGGCGCGGCGTTTTCGGGGCGGGACGCGGCGTTTCGGGGGCGGGCCCGGGGGCGTGGCCGCGCCCTCCGGAACCGCCCCCAGGTCCCGTCTCGGCGCGCTAGAGGCCCGCTGGCGCGCGGGGATTTACTTCTCCCTCTGGGAGGCGTAAATTCCCCGACAAAGGTAAGGGGGGGTCTAGATAGGGCTGGGGGGGTGGGTTAGATAGAGGAAGGGAGGGGAAGGTGAGGGGAGGGCGAAAGCAAGTTCCCTCTGAGGCTGCTCCGATTTCGGAGCAGCCTCGGAGGGAACGGCGGCAGGCTGCGCAGCTCGGCGCGCGCCGGCTACACGAAATCGGCAGCCTTGCGCACGCCGATCCAGGATTTGCGCGGCTACACGCGTATCTACTAAAATCCAGCGTACTTTTGTTTGCGCCTGATGCGCCAACAAAAGTACGCCAAATCGCGCTTTGTGAAAATCTACCCCAAATTGTATTCTTCCCACGTATAGATTTTCACTAAACACACACACACACATACACTTCAGCCAATGAGAATTCTTTTTTTCAGACTTAACCAAACAAATCTACTTCCCTATTGAGATCTCATGTACCAGGATTCTGGTCAGTAAATATATTTCTCCGCAGGAGCACAAACACTGCTGGTTTATTCAAAGCTGAGGGTCCTGGACTTCAGAAAAACTAACTTTGTTAAGGAGAGGGAATACTCCAATGAGCCATTAACTAGATGGGATAAGTTAGGGGAAGCAGAAGAGAGAAGAGGCCACCGTGGTTTTCTAAAAAAAAGTTAGTATTTGTAAACTACAAAATTGCAGAAAGAGGAAGACGAGAATATCTGGAAAAGTGAAGAGAAGCTGGGAAAGTTGGCACAAAAGTGCAAATTGATGGAAAAATAACTAATATAGTAAAGGGGGGGGAAGACCTTTTTGGGATATATTAGTGACAGGAGGAAGTGCAAAAGTAGGATTGTAAAACTCAGTGGTGAAAAGGGAACTATGTAGAGGCTGACAAGGAAGAAGTGGAATTTTGCTTAACAAATATTTCTGTTCAGTGTTTACTGAGGAAGGGCTTGGAGTAAGACCACAGAAAACTGCCACAAATAGGTACTGAAGTGAAGTAGACTGCAAAACATTTTCAGAAGACTGTGTCTGAGAGGAGCTAGCAAAACTAAAAGTAATTAAAGCAATGGGGAAGGACAAGATACATCCAAGGGTATTAAAGGAAGATTTGGCAACTCTACTGTATGATTTTTTCAGTGCTGCTTTAGAGTCTGAAATATTTCCAAAGGTCTGGAGACAGGCAAATGTGATTCCTCTTCGCAAAAGTGGAAGAAGGAGGAGTCTGAGAACTACAGGCCAGTTAGAATATGATAGATGAATTAATGGAATCACTGCTAAAACAGAAGATAGTGCAATATCTAGAATCCAGTGGATTATAGGATATGATGCAGTATGGTGTTACCAGAGTTAGATCTGATCAGATGAATCTAATCTAACCAGAAAGTTAGATCCAGAGAGAACACTAGATATAGTGTTCTTGGATTTCAACAAGGTCTTTGATATGGTTCTGCATCGTTGACTCTAGGTATGGGCCCTAAAGTGACTGACTGGATTAGAAACTGAACGAGTGGGAGGTGACAAAGGGTAGCAGTAAATGGAGCTCATTCCAAGGAAAGTGGGTTACCAGTGGTGTGTCACAGGGAGGAGTCCTCTGTCCAATTCTGTTCGACACTCTCGTAAGGGATATTGTGGAGTGGCTATTGGGAAAAGTTTGCCTTTCTGCACAATGATACCAAAATCTGCAACAAAGTCGACACCCTAGAAGGTTTGGAAGGCATGAGGAGGGATCTAGTGAAGCTTGAGGAATGGTCTGGAGTCTGGCAGCTAAGATTTAATGCTAGAAAATGCAGGGTCATGCATATGAGATGCAAAAACCCAAGGGGGACAGTTCAGTATAGGAAGTGAAGTTATTCTGTGCACAAAACAAAGGGTAGGATCTGGGGATGATCATATTTGATGATCTTAAGTTGGTTAACAGATAGATAAGGTGACAGAAAAAGCCAGAAGGAAGCTTGGGTGCAGCCAGCAGGGAAAAGGAGGTGATATTTCCTCTGTATAAATTTCTAGTGGGACCTTATTTGGAGTATTGTGCACAGTTCTGGAGGTTGAACCTTCAAAGGATATTGACCAAATTGTCTGGAGGGAGGACAGCACCTAAAATGGTCAGTGATCTTTATCATAAAGCATAATTGTTTCAAGTCGTAAACCAACAGTGGATTGTGAGGGAACTGCAGAAGGACCTTGTGAGACTAGGAGACTGGTCATCTAAATGGCAGATGCAGTTTAATGTGGACAAATACAAAGTAATGCACATAGGGAAAATAATCACAACTGCAGGTACACAATGTTGGGTTCTGTGTTAGGGGTCACCAGAGAACAAAGCTAAGAATATTGGGGTAGATTTTCAAAAACCGCGAATAGGCGTACTTTTGTTGGCGCTCCAGGCGCAAACAAAAGTACGCTGGATTTCAGTAGATACGCGCGTAGCCGCTGAAATCCGGGATCGGCGCACGCAAGGCTATCGATTTCGTATAACCGGCGCGCGCAGCCTACCCCCGTTCCCTCCGAGGCCGCTCCGAAATCGGAGCGGCCTCGGAGGGAACTTTCTTTTGCCCTCCCCTCACCTTCCCCTACCTAACCCACCCGCCCGCCCTGTCTAAACCCCCCCCCCCTTACCTTTGTTGGGGGATTTACGCCTCTCGGAGGGAGAAGTAAATCCCCGCACGCCAGCGGGCCGCTAGCGCGCCGGGACGCGATCTGGGGGCGGGTCCGGAGGGCGCGGCCACGCCCCGGGTCCGCCCCCGGAACGCTCCCGACACGCCCCGAAAATGCCGCGCGGTTCGGGCCCGCCCCCCGACACGCCCCCTCCGAAAACCCCGGGACTTAAGCGAGTCCCGGGGCTCTGCGCGCGCCGGTAGGCCTATGTAAAATAGGCTTACCGGCGCACAGGGCCCTGCTCGCCTAAATCCGCCCGGATTTGGGCGGATTTAGGCGAGCAGGGCTCTGAAAATCCGCCCCTAAATGTCTTTGTGTAGACCCATGGTGAACCGCACCTTGAGTACCATGTGCCGTTCTGGTCACATCTCAATAGAGACATGGTGAACATAGAAAAGGTACAGAGAAGGGTGACAAAAATGATAAAGGGGATGACAAAGCTCCCTTGTGGAGAAAGGCTAAACCGATTAGGGCTCTTTAGCTTGGAGAAGAGATGACTGAAAGGGGATATGATTGAAATTTATAAAATCATGAGTGGGGTGGATCAGGTAAATTGGAAGTGGTTATTTACCCTTTCAGATAACATTAGGACTAGGGGACACTCCATGACACTAGCAATTGGCAGATAAAATACTTCCTACAATTTTTTTTTTAATCACCCAGCATACATCAAGCTATGGAATCTGTTATCAGAGGATGTAGTCAAGGCAACTAATATATGGGTCTATCCTGTACAGAGCGGTAGAAAGAGCTGCGTTAGTGCCTGCGGCACCCGCGGTTGCCGCACGCACAGTGCAGCACAACTACTGCTCGATCCTGAACATTAATTTTATGTAAATGTAAACCGCGTCCGTGAAGCCTTAGGCCCGCGCAACCCATTTTACTGGATAGAGCGCCTATACAGTATCCTGGGTGCGCGGGCCTAATGCTTCACGCCACACTGGTATCTGTCATTTCAAATGTCATTTGAAATGACAGATACCAGGAAGTCGGGACTGCCAGTCCCCCCTCCCCTCCTCCCGAAGCAGGGCGCGAAAAGCAGCCTTGCTCCGGGAGGAGGGGAGAAGGGACACTGACAGCGGCGAAGCAAAAAAAAAAAAAAGCGAAAAAACCAAAAGCTAAAAGTAAGTTGCTTCACCGCTGTCAGTGTCTCTTCTCCCCTCCTCCCGGAGCAGGGCGCGAAAAGCAGCCTTGCTCCTGGAGGAGCAAAGAATAGACACTGACAGCGGCGAAGCGAAAAAAAACCAAAAGCAATTTTGGTTTTTTTTCAAAATTTTGTTTTTTTTCCAAAAGCGACAATTTTGGTTTTTTTCCAAAAGCGACTTACTTTTGGGATCTGTCAAGATCCCAAAAGTAAGTCGCTTTTGGACGCCTGCACAACTTACTTTTTTTTGCAGCCATCAGCAGGAACACATGGCGATCGTGGCTCCGGTAGCTCCTCCCGACGAAGATGGCCGCCTGCACGGGGGAAAGCGTGCAATTGGCCCGCTCAAGACGTGACGTCACGACGTTTGGCGTCACGGATGTGACGCCACGTCTTGAGCGGCCAATTGCACGCTTTCCCCCGTGCAGGCGGCCATCTTCGTCGGGAGGAGCTACCGGAGCCACGATCGCCATGTGTTCCTGCTGATGGCTGCAAAAAAAAGTAAGTTGTGCAGGCGTCCAAAAGCGACTTACTTTTGGGATCTTGACAGATCCCAAAAGTAAGTCGCTTTTGGAAAAAAACCAAAATTTTGAAAAAAAACCCAAAATTGCTTTTGGTTTTTTTTTCGCTTCGCCGCTGTCAGTGTCTATTCTCCCCTCCTCCCGGAGCAAGGCTGAAAAAGCAGCTCCGGGAGGAGGGAAGAAACTGACAGCGGCGAAGCAACTTACTTTTTGCAGCCCCCTCCGGACATCGGAGGGGGGCTGCAACGTTTTTTTCGCTTTTTTTTTTTTTTGCTTCGGGAGGAGGGGAGAGGACTGGGGCTGCCACGGAGACCGGCACCCACGATCGCGGCCGGGGCAGGTGAGCGGGGGCTGGGGGAAAGCTTGCCACCTACCCTTACCCCTGCCTCTACCGCTGGGTCAGGGTAGGCGGTAAGTTTGCAGGTTAAACGCGTGACAAAACGGCAGGGAAGATAGCGATAGTCGGGGCGCGGGTTACGGGATGCTAGGGAATAGCTAATTCGCTCGTTTGCATGCAATATCCATGCCGCGTGCGGAAGGGGTTCGCCGGGGATTTTAGGACGCGGTAGGAGTAGGTTATAGTGGATTCGGGATCGCAGGAAGGGATATCGCGGCCGGAAAGTGAGTAAAACGCGGCTTAGGAGCAGGGTAAACGCGGCCGCACTTTACAGGATAGACCTGATAGTGGGGTTCAAAAGAGGTTTGAACAATTTCCTGGAGGAAAAATCCATAAACAGTTATTAGTCAGGTAAACTTGGAAAAGCCAGCGCTTATCTTTGGGAGTGAGATGCAAGAAATAGATCAACCTCTGAGGATCTGACGGGAACTTGTGACCTACATTGGCCACGATTGGAGACAGGATACTGGGCCTGATGACGTTGGTCAACCCAGCATGGCATTTCTTATGTTATGTTTATATGGGAACAGAGGTCTAACTGTCTCTACACTGGAGGAAGGGAGGGAAAGGGGAGATGTGATAGAGGAATTTAAATATCTCCAAGGAATTAATGCACAGGAAGTGGGTCTCTTTCAATGGAAAAGAGAGTCTACAATGAGGTGTCATGGTGTGAGAGTGAAAGGAGGTAAACTCGGGAGAAATCTAAGGAAATATTTCTTTACGGAAAGGTTGGTGGACACATGGATCAGACTACCTGTGGAGGTGGTGAAGACAAGAACAATATCAGAATTCAAGAAAGCATGGGACAAACACAGAGGATTTCTGAGGGAGAGGAAAGATCTATAATGCTGAGCAGGAAATGTGGCTGAGTAGACTGAATGGGCCATATGGACTTGCTGTTATGTTCTGTGTTTCTATGAGCCATGAAATAGAAATGCTTACAGATCTTTATTATATAGTAGCATAATTATCACTGTGATGCCAACAAATCAGTATCTATTAATATTCCTTTCCAAGATATGCTGCATTAGTGACACGTAACAGTTTAATAGGAAGGATTATGGTTAGAAGCTGCTAGTCCTTAAACTGAACAGGAGAGAAATTACTCTTCCCTAAACATTCAGATCAGGGTTGCTTGGAACGTCCCACGCTCACAGGAATCGGGGGGTTAAATCTGGACCTCAAAACATGTCTGGATGCAAATTTAACAAAATGTATTAAAAGTAAAATGAGCAGTATCTTGAACACATGCAGACATACTGATCATATCCTTTACACTTGCAGTTTTATAAATTCTTTCTTTGCAGGCCTTTACCTTGATCACTCTTTTTTGATGCCCATCCTAGTAGATGAATACTCCTTATGGTGAAATTGACTCTCTGGCAACTAGAACAACGTAGTGTTAATTTGAATATTTAGCCTAGACAGCCTCAAATTCCTAAGTAAATATGTTTTATATTTTTCTGCTGTTTTTTGTATGTATTAATATTTTTATGTATTGATGTTGTTACTGAACTATTTTTAACTTTTTGTATAGAATTTATTTACATATATTGTTTTATGCCTTTACGTTGTACCCTGTCTTGAACACTTGTGGAAAGACAGGTAAGAAATCCAAATAAATAAATAAAATTGTAGAAGGAATATCTTATAAGTAACCCTTTTAGCCTGGCAGTAATCCTCATCCTTTTGCTTTTGATCCAAACAGCTGCTTTTGTTTCATCTCATCCAATTGACCGGTTATACCCAGAGATACGATATCAGCCATTTTTTGTGGCATTCATTGTAGACTATGGTTCACTACAGAGTTTGTTTTTTTTACCTAAAACGTCCTCTAGTATGGATGTTATAAGTAAGGGCACGTGAGACTCCAGTTTTGTTTTTTGTTTTTTTCTTAAAAATTTCAGCAGAAAACATGGGGAATAATGCCAAATCTTTGTCATGAATAGTCCTAATTCAGTGAAAGTTAATGCAAAAATAATGTGAAATCGGAGGCCAATATTTAGTAGCCCATTTAGAAGATAAGTAATCTGGCTACAGTTAGCCAGATAACTTGTCCAGTATATTCAGCAGGATAAACGTTGTGCTGAATATAGTTGTTGAAAGTTATCTGGTTACATATAGCCAGATAACTTTAACCCTAACCAGATTGAATATGGCCAGTTAGGCCTAAAGTTATCTGACCTCATGTGGCCGGCTAACTTGGTAAGTAGTGCATCTTAAAAAAAAAAAAATGTTCAGGCCCCCCAGCCCGATTCCCACCCCTATACCACCACATGTCTCTACCCCCTCCCCACTCCACAGTCTCAAAAAGCTGCCCAAAACCTTTAAATCTTTAAAACTTCCTAAAAAAGATCACCGTCCCAAGCCTCACCCTCCTCGCTGCTAAAAGGACTTTAATTTTCCCTCTTCTATCCCTCCCCCTCCCCCATCCCAAGCTGATACCTTCCCACCCACCCGTTATCTGTAAAAGTGGCCCCCTCCTTTCTGTGCCAGAATCACTGTTCTCTGTGATCCTGGCCATATCCTGGGCAACTTAGGTCATTACCTACCTAACACTTCCAGTGTTGTGCTGGCAGCCTACTGATTAGTGTAAAAGTGCATGTTTGGTGCTCTCCAGCTAAAATGATGCTTAACTCTGGTCTGAGAAATCACAGATGAATTTATCCACAGATATTCATCGGGAGCTTATGCGTGTAAGTCTTGCTGAATATCCAGGAAAAGATGCGCATATAAAGCGCATATAACTTTACCCATATAAAGTTGCCACTTCCCGGCTTAGTGAACACCGACCTCTCAGTATGGAAATATGGAAGAAAACTATCTGCTGTCTTAGTGAATGCTTATTATTTCATTATGCAATGGTGTTTATGTGACTTTAAAAGGATGCAGTCTTCTACTAGCCATTTAGTCAGATAAGTACCGATTTACCTTGTCTGAAAAATGTCCACTCTTAATGCGGCTAAAAGTATGCCTGTGGTTCCACGATGCGTGCATTTCCATCTGCATTAGGTAGAGGCCTTCCTGTGGGTGTGTTTAGATCACAACCTTTTTGAATTCGCTTCCTTTCCCTGCCCTCAGCCCTCCCCCTTCCTTTAGGAAGGTGGAGGAGACTGCTGCTGGACCTGACCCGCAACTTTGATGTTTAGAAAATTATCACTGAGGAAAATGCATGTAGATTGCGTTTTCAAATCTATGCACATTACTTTCTATGGAAAATGTGTCTGCGGGTACTTTATGCCTGTGTAAAGTTTCAGGGCAAAAGTCCTCATTTGAAATTTGGTGCAGAGACTGTGGATAAAGAGTTCCCACAGACTTTGCTGCAATGCGGGCAGTTTGAGGTTTGTTCTGTATGGGTGTACGTGTTTAGCAGGGCACCTAACTGGCTCTCCACACACCTACCTTTTAGCCTGCACAGATCCTGGGACGATTATTCCAACACAGGGTTCTCACGTATTTTGTGTTTCCATATCGGCTTGTTGTGTGGCTGAAAATATGTGGGTGCCCTTCTACCCTCTAAAACAATGCTGAGAAATGCCTGCATACATAGACTTACACTCTTATGCCTTTGTTAGAACTTCTCTAGGATAGTTTTAGATTTTATTACTTTTTTTTCTAATTTGGTTTGTGAAGTTCCATAAGAAATATTACAATAATTGTACATGAAGGAAGCCTGAGAAGATACATTGACTGTTATTTTAGTCATACCCGGCATACAGTGGGGTATTCTAGGAGCGAGAGTGGGAACAGAGAAGAGGCTGGTAACTACAGACCGGTCAGCCTCACCTCCGTGGTGGGAAAAGTAATGGAATCACTGTTGAAAGAAAGAATAGTGAACTATCTACAGTCGCAAGAATTGCTGGACCAGAGGCAGCATGAATTCACCAGGGGAAGATCCTGTCAGACAAATCTGATTGACTTTTTTGACTGGGTAACCAAGGAATTGGATCAAGGAAGAGTGCTCGATGTCATCTACTTGGATTTCAGCAAGGCTTTTGATACAGTCCCGCACAGGAGACTGGTGAATAAAATGAGAAGCTTAGGAGTGAGTGCCGAGGTGGTGGCCTGGATTGCAAACTGGTTGACGGACAGAAAACAATGTGTGATGGTAAATGGAACTTACTCTGAAGAGAGAGCGGTGTTAAGCGGAGTGCCGCAGAGATCGGTGTTGGGACCGGTCCTGTTCAATATCTTTGTGAGTGACATTGTGGACGGGATAGAAATTATGTTACTGGTTATCTATTGGCACCTCTGTTAAAGTACTAACATTATTTTGCCTATTTGTGCCAGCCTGTAAACCGTTATGATGGTAAATATTAAGTTATTTACCACCATAACGGTCCTTCTATAAATAAATAAATAAATAGAAGGTAAGGTTTGTCTTTTTGCGGATGACACTAAGATCTGCAACAGAGTGGACACGCCGGAAGGAGTGGAGAGAATGAGACGGGATTAAGGAAGCTGGAAGAGTGGTCGAAGATATGGCAGTTGAGATTCAATGCCAAGAAGTGCAGAGTCATGCAAATGGGGTGTGGAAATCCAAAAGAACTGTATTCGATGGGAGGAGAAGGGCTGATATGTACGGAGCAGGAGAGAGACCTTGGGGTGATAGTCTCTAATGATCTGAAGTCGGCAAAACAATGTGACAAGGCGATAGCTAAAGCCAGAAGAATGCTGGGCTGCATAGAGAGAGGAATATCTAGTAAGAAAAGGGAAGTGATAATCCCCTTATACAGGTCCTTGGTGAGACCTCACCTGGAGTACTGTATTCAGTTCTGGAGACCGTATCTCCGAAGGGACAGAGACAGGATGGAGGTGGTCCAGAGAAGGGTGACCTAAAAGGTGGAGGGTCTTCATCGAATGACTTATGAGGAGAGATTGAAGAATCTAAATATGTACACCCTGGAGGAAAGGAGGAGCAGGGGCGATATGATTCAAACTTTCAGATACTTGAAATGTTTTAATGATCCAAAGACAACGACAAACCTTTTCTGTTGCAAAAAAAATCAGCAGAACCAGGGATCATAATTTAAAACTCCAGGGTGGAAGACTCAGAACCAATGTCAGGAAGTATTTCTTCACGGAGAGGGTGGTGGATGCCTGGAACACCCTTCTGGAGGAAGTGGTGAAGACCAAAACTGTGAAGGATTTCAAAGGGGCGTGGGATAAACACTGTGGATCCATAAAGTCTAGAGGATGTGAATGAAGAGAAGAGGCATGGGGGTGGCTTGCTTGCGGGAATGACGGCTACTACCCTGGAGATTAATATTCTTATTCAATAAACATACACACGGTTAATGCGACTCCAACATTGCTCTATGCTTCAACGGCAAGAGGAAATGTGGAAAAAAGGATTTGCATCCACAAAAAAGCAGGGGGAGTAGCTTGCTTGTTACGGCGGTTACTACCCCAAACCAAATAAGCCTGATACTTCACTTTCAATGCACATCCAGCATAGCTCTCTGCTTCAACTGCAGGGAGAATGAAGAAAAGATGATTTATATTCAGCATCAACCAACAAGGAATGAATTACATAGTCTGGGTAAACAAATAAGCATGGGTGTAGCTTGCTTGTTATGGCGGTTACTACCCCGAATCAATTAAGCCTGATACTTCACTTGGAATACATATCCAGCGTAGCTCACTGCTTCAACGAGAGGGGGGAATGAAGTAACGAGGATTTATATTCAGACAACCGACAAGGACTGAATTGCACAGGCAGGGTAAACCAACGTGGGAGTAGCTTGCTTATTACGGCGGTTACTACCCCAAACCAATTAGCTAGATACGTCACTTAGATGCAGCTCCAGCACTGCTGTCTGCATCGATGGTGGGGGTGAAAGGGAATTGGAACCAAAAAGTTACCAATAAGAGCCCTGACCTCAGCAGTCAGATTAACAGATAAGTATGAAAACAAATAGGTGTGAAAGCTTGCTGGGCAGACTGGATGGGCCATTTGGTCTTCTTCTGCCTTCACGTCTATGTTTCTATGTATCTCTTTAAATTATTGTGGATAAAAGTATGTACCTTGTGGAATTACCAGCACACATCTAGCCGGCTGAAAATCCAGCAAGGCATATTCGACCATTCTATCTGTGTATCCCCTTTTTTACCCATGCAGTTCCTGACTAATAAGCCTTTGAAAACTTAACCCAAAGTGCTGGATGCATTAGAGGTTTTAGTTCCTGTTTTGTGTCCATGGGAAAAATACATAACGTGGGAGAAGCCTACATGGTGCCTTTTCAGCAAACAAAATGAAGAACACTGCAAGCTTTGTAGGTACACTGGGAGGCCTGTTAAAGTTTATTTTACACACTTTATATGTTCCCAGGCTGTGCTTCTGAGCCCTTTTTTCACAGTCTGGCAGAAATCCCAGCCTGAAAGTTGACTTGTGTAACGCAAACTCTGACCTAAGTACTCCCATGTAATAAGAGAGAAATAAAAGTGTGACTGTTAGGGCAGGCTCCTGATAATCCCTCTCTTGGTTCTGTTTATTAGTTTATCCCATTTTTAAAGGACCACTTATCAACATATCCTTTCTATCAATGGCTTTCCAGCCAGGCCTCAGGAAATGCCTGGCTAATCAGGTTTTTAGGATATCCACAATGTATCTCCATGAGGCAGTGCACGCAAATGTGTCTCACGCAGACTCACTGTAGATATCCTGGAAACCAGACTAGGTAGCTGCGGCCCAGGAATGTAGCTGAGAACTATATATAGCTTGTACCCATACAGCACACAAAGACTGAGAGATACTGTATGTTGGAGAAATGTCAGTTTCCTTCCAATGCACATTATGTCAAGGCCTCTATTAAACAGTGTGGCTGCGTGATTTAGATTTTTCCAGCAAGGTATTGCATGCTGATACTCTGGCAGATTTATAAAAGTTTTGTTCCAGTGCATACATTGATTCCAGAAGCATCAATTAAATTATTTAAGTGTTCTCACTGAGGAAAGCTCGTGCTTTTTTAGTGCTGGAGTAAATCTTGGATGAATCCCCACTCCATGCTCTCTCGCCCTCCTTATATACTATAGGTAGTTCTTTTGTAGAGACTTCACTTTTCTTAATTAGACATAAGTGTGTGCTTAGCATAGCATATAATGCAATATCTGGGACTGATGATCCTGAATGTTGCTGGCTATGTTGCATGTTTTCAGTTCCTATGAGCATGGTTTACTGCTTTATGCCAACATATCAAGGACGGAGCAAGCCACTTTATACAAAGAAACCATGGAGGCTTTTCTGATGCACTGTAGTACCATATTTTAATTACCATACGGCTCTACATTACTGAATGCGCAGAAGTGCAAGAATTAAGGGCCACGGTTTTAACTTATTTCTGAACATGTTCCTTAGATTGCATTAAGCAAGTTTCCAAGTCCTGAAGAGAGCCAAGTGGTAAGGAAAGGGATGTCCGAGGCAAAGTTAAAGCGGATGTGTCAGTGAGCATTAGAGATACAGCGTATGAAGCATGCAATCAGTTGGCCATCAGAAGGGTTCATCGCTGTTTATTGTGGACTGAATAATCAGTGAAATCTAAAGCATCAGCCAGTGAGATCTAGTGGAGAGAAAATGTTCTCTCACCGATTGGGTACATTTAGAGTCCCGACTTTACGAGGACATCAGATACAGCCGCTCTAAAAGTGGTTGGCTGCAGATACCAGCAGGGTTAGATGGCTAGTGCTGATTTTAAGCCAGCTAACCCTGAGCGACCAAAAGGCAGCCTTAAATCTAGCCGGTTTGATTTTGGCCAGTTAGGGTTTTTGAAACATTTTATAGAGTTATAAATTACAGAAAGTATAATTTGTACTGAGCAAGCAATCAATAGACCAACAAAATCTATTACAAATCTCTCTCAGAGCATCTTCAGTCATAAGGCATCCAAGAACAGGGGAGATTCCATACAAAATTAATATCATCTGAAAAGAAAAAGACGTTGAGGGAAAACCAGACTCCAAACTGATCATTCTCCATCACAGCCAAAAATAAGCAAGTATATCATATAATAAACACAATTACAGGCAATCTATTCATCGATTAATAATAAGTCTGCCGATACTGCTTCTAATAAACATTGCTGCTGTTCCCTTAAAAATTCTCTTAGTTAAGATGGATCAAAAAACAAATAAGCTTCTAGGTTTGGGATAATTTTCGGCCGCCATCAGTTGCTGCTTAAATTGTGCTTAACTTGGCTAGTCCAAATCTGCTACGTCGGCTGCTCTTTAGGCTTTGGAAATTGCCTATTATCTCTTTTGCATATTAAATAAGAACATTCTTGCAGTAAACAAATCCAGGTGCAGTTGCATAAACAGAAGGAATTAACCATGTTCTGGGATAAGATGCAGGGAGGAGGGCGGTTAGGAACAGTGAGGCCCACATCCAGGGAGTGGGTAAGTTATTTGAGGAAAGTTACCTGCATACGTTGACTCGTAGATTCAGAGGAACGCAGCCAGCTATGCGCTGTGCTGAATGTACCCAGATAAAGTCCAAGCTATCTGCATAACTTTAGAACTGCTATTCGACACAACCAAATTTACCAGTGTTATTTGGTAAGTTAGTCCTGCCCCAGTTAGAACTCTCTGGGAATGCTTCCTATTTATCCGGGTAACTTTTATCCACTAGAAACTAACCCAGAAAAATCATCAGTAGTTGGTGTAGTGGGAAATTCAACTCCTGTGGTTTGTCCGGCTAAGTCTGAATTTAGCTGGATAAACTGCTTTGAACATGGACCTCGGTGTGAATAGCAAGTGAATCTCAGCCCAGTGTGACTCTGTCATTCTCACTGGGTTGGTCTTCAGGTATCAGTGCTATGCCTTTTGAGGGATTCTGATCTAAAGCTAATACTATGCTATTTGTCTGGCTCAGAAGTGCATAATCCTGGTCTTTAAGGGCAGCAAGCAGGCCTGGTTTTCAGGATATACACAGGCCTGGATTTAGGCATCGGCAACACAGCCCTGTGTATATTTTGATGGGTGGAAGTTTGCCGCAGTTGCTGTTACTATGGAAAACGCATACATATGTTTCTATGTATATTTTGATGGGTGGAAGTTTGCCGCAGTTGCTGTGCTTCCATCGGGGCCTGCCTGCTTCTCAGCTGCTTTCTAAAGTGGCGCTGTCCTGATCTCGCGGTGGCAGCAGCAACAGCATCCTAGAAGAAATTCAGCGTGGGGCCCTGCAGCCTTTGGCCTCATGCTCAAGGCTCTGCCTCTTGCATGGGTTTCCATAGTAACAGGAAGCCTGCGCGGGAGGAGGGGGCAGGACTATGAGCATTTGTATGCGTTTTCCATAGTAACAGGAAGCCTGCGCGGGAGGAGGGGGCAGGGCTATGAGCATTTGTATGCGTATTCCATAGTAACAGGAAGCCTGTGCGGGAGGAGGGGGCAGGACTATGAGCATTTGTATGCGTTTTCCATAGTAACAGGAAGCCTGCGCGGGAGGAGGGGGCAGGACTATGAGCATTTGTATGCGTTTTCCATAGTAACAGGAAGCCTGCGCGGGAGGAGGGGGCAGGACTATGAGCATTTGTATGCGTTTTCCATAGTAACAGGAAGCCTGCGCGGGAGGAGGGGGCAGGACTATGAGCATTTGTATGCGTTTTCCATAGTAACAGGAAGCCTGCGCGGGAGGAGGGGACAGGACTATGAGCATTTGTATGCGTTTTCCATAGTAACAGGAAGCCTGTGCGGGAGGAGGGGGCAGGACTATGAGCATTTGTATGCGTTTTCCATAGTAACAGGAAGCCTGCGCGGGAGGAGGGGGCAGGGCTATGAGCATTTGTATGCGTTTTCCATAGTAACAGGAAGCCTGCGCGGGAGGAGGGGGCAGGACTATGAGCATTTGTATGCGTTTTCCATAGTAACAGGAAGCCTGCGCGGGAGTAGGGGGCAGGGCTATGAGCATTTGTATGCGTTTTCCATAGTAACAGGAAGCCTGCGCGGGAGGAGGGGGCAGGGCTATGAGCATTTGTATGCGTTTTCCATAGTAACAGGAAGCCTGCGCGGGAGGAGTGGGCAGGGCTATGAACATTTGTATGCGTTTTCCATAGTAACAGGAAGCCTGTGCGGGAGGAGGGGGCAGGGCTATGATCATTTGTATGCGTTTTCCATAGTAACAGGAAGCCTGCGCGGGAGGAGTGGGCAGGGCTATGAACATTTGTATGCGTTTTCCATAGTAACAGGAAGCCTGCGCGGGAGGAGGGGGCAGGGCTATGATCATTTGTATGCGTTTTCCATAGTAACAGGAAGCCTGCGCGGGAGGAGGGGGCAGGGCTATGATCATTTGTATGCGTTTTCCATAGTAACAGGAAGCCTGCGCGGGAGGAGTGGGCAGGGCTATGAACATTTGTATGCGTTTTCCATAGTAACAGGAAGCCTGTGCGGGAGGAGGGGGCAGGGCTTGGAGTGTGTGGGCCGCAGACTGCAAGCCCCGCGTTGGATTTCTTCTAAGTTGCTGCTGCCGCGGGATCAGGACAGAACCGCTTTAGGTAATGCGACTAGGAGTTGACCCTCCCTGCATCTCAGAAGAAGGGACAGAAAGTGGGGGGCCCTCCACATCCCCCTTCTGGAGCCTTTTGGCGCCAGCAATGGAAATCCCGTCCTGGATATACACAATGAATATTTTTCGGGCATATTTGCATACATTTGGTCTGAGAATCAAGCTGATTTGTAGAATTTAGTTAGTCAGAAAATCAGACCTGTTTGTGGCCCTCAAGGACCAGGGTTGTGCACACAGGCGTGGATTAACTGAGGAATAATGTGTGGCTGCAGCCAAACAGCCGCTATTGCTTTATGTAGGTGTAATTTTGATGCAAAATTATTTTCGCCTGCAGAAAATTAGGAAAAGTGGCAGGAAAAAAGCTTCTTCTATTACTCTGTCAGATAACATCACCAAAATTATGTCCTACCCTCTATTTTTAAGCACTAGTTATAGTTTTCCTTGTAATAGATGGTTTGAAAAAAAACAAACAAAAAACAGTGCAATCTTTTCTACAGGGGATCACAGCGCTTGCCTTTTAAGACCTATTTTGTCATATGCTAACACTAGGATGTCACCTATAACATGCACACAATCTTTTATCCTCATCTAAACCTACTTTTTCTTTTTTTTTTAATTTTATTTTTATGCAATTTCAACAAAATTACAAGAACATCTTGCTTGGAAACCTGAGGTATACAAGAAAAGAAAAAAGTTACATAGTTCTTTCAAAGGAAAAGGTTGTAAAACCCCATACATTTTTAGGAAAAAGGGGAGGGACAAGAGAAATATAAGCAGACATTAATAAAGTAGAAATAAAGAAAAAAGAAACACTGAGGAGAAAAAAAAGATGCCAGTTACATTATACTCACCGGATATATTACAATGGAGAATCCAAAAGTGCCCAAAGCTTGAAACGGCTCAAAAAAATATAATTAACATTGTTATATCTAACAGAGCAGTTACAGGGGTAACGCAGTGTGAACTGACCACCCTTAGAAAGCACCTCAGAACATAGATTGAGAAATTTCTTTCATTGGAGTTGGATAACCCTAGAAAGATCAGGGTATACCCACACATTGTGACCATAAAATAATAAAGAACGGTTACAAAAAAAAAAAAAAGTAAGACATTATCCTGATCCGAGGAAAAGGCAAATATCACTAACATCGTTCCATGATGTGTAACTTCAACCAACTGGGAACTTTGAAGAAAATCTTCAAATCCAATGGAGGCCCTGAAGAAATATTATCACCACAGGCTTCCTCGGTTTGAACTTGAGGCAAAAAATAAGCCTTGGTAATTACAGGCATCATGGCGTTTGGGATTTTAAGAATTTGAGAAACGTAATTCTGGAATAATTCAACAGGAGACAATTCTTTAATGTCTGGAAAATTAAGTACCCTCAGATTTAAAGAGTGCATCATGTTTTCAATATTCTTTATTTCTTAGGGTAAATTATATCTGATTGTACTAAATGTTGCTGGGTTTTTTTCCAAAGCAGTTAGTTGAGTGTCCAACTTCAAAATCTTAGTTTCTTGAGCAGACAACATATTGGAATTGAAATAATTATTCGTTTCCATAACTGCTGTAGTTAATGTGGAAATAGAGGATTGCAAATTGGCCAAAGCGTTCCAAAGAACTTCCAGGGTAATTGTAGGTAGTTTGATAACTTTAAATTTACTAACCTGGGCACTTAATTCATCTCCACAAGACTGAGGGGAAACTATACCTGTCCCAATGGGGGAAGTCAGTTTCGAATCAGAGGTCAAAGAGGAGACCACACTAAAATTCCCCAAAATGGGGACTTTCTCCTCAACGAATGCCACCACCATCGCGGCTAAAGAAGCAGCACTCCCCTCCACTTCCAGATGGATTGCTGGGGGAGGCAAAAACCCCTCGGGCACCCTCCAAGACATCCATCATAAGCAAAGTTCCATGCCGAGGAGGAGATGGGGCTGCTGGCGCTCCTGGGCTAAGGGAGATCCCATCGGCCAGCAGAGAAGAATTCCGCTCTCCAGCTTTCTCTGCAACGGCCATCTTGTTGGGTGTAACTGCTGGCGTTGCCCCAAAGAATTCCTCAATCCGATATTTGATCAAGCCAGGTAAGGGAGAGCTAACAACATTACACTTAGGGCCGTATTTTAAAAGGGTTACGCGGGTAACCCTTTTAAAACGCCCCTGCGTGCGCCGAGCCTATTTTGCAAAGGCTCGGCGGTGCACACAAGCCCTGGGACATGCGTAAGTCCCGGGGCTTGCAAAAAGGGGCAGTCGGGGATGTGTTCGGGGGCGTGTGGGCGGTCTGGGGGCGTGGTCGGGGCCTGCCGCGCCAGCAGACAGCCGGCGCGCATAAGTTACTACTGCCTGGAGGCAGGCGTAACTTTTCGAATAAAGGTGGGGGGGGGGAGGGTTTAGATAGGGCCGGGGGGGTGGAAGGAAAGTTCCCTCTGAGGCCGCTCCGATTTCGGAGCGGCCTCGGAGGGAACAGGCAGCGCGCGCAGGGCTCGGCGCGCGCAAGGTGCACAAATGTGCACCTTGCGCGCGCCGACCCCGGATTTTATAAGATATACGCGGCTACGCACGTATCTTATAAAATCCAGCGTACTTTTGTTTGTGTGAAAGATGCTTTGTTGTTATGCGTCCAGGTTTTATGATCATAGGTCTGCCTGAATGTATTGATGTTTTTAGCAAATTTTAAATTGCAAATTAAAATCAACTTATCTTATAAATCCATGACAGTTTCCGTAGTGAGTTTAACAATGTGAGCCTGTCACTGCCAAAATGGGGCAGATTTTAAAAGGGTTATACGCGTAACCCCGAAAACCTGCTCTTGCGCGCGCCGAGCCTATTTTGCATAGGCCCGGCGACGCGCTCATGTCCCAGGGCTTGAAAAAATGGGCGGGGCGGGACCGAGGCCTTCGGCACAGCGGCCGTATCGGGGGATCGTGCGTCATCACTTAGCCGGCGTGCGCAACCTACGCCTGCCCAGAGGCAGGCGCAACTTATTTAACAAAGGTAAGGGAGGGGTTTTAGATAGTGCTGGGGGGCGGGTTAGGGAGGGGAGGGCGGAGGGAACTGGGAAAACCATTGGGGCTCCCCTAGGGCTTGGCGCATGCATTGTGCACAAGTGTGCATTCCCTTGCGCGCGCCGACCCCGGATTTTATAACATGCGCATGGCTGCGTGCGCATGTTATAAAATCAGGCGTAGATTTGTGCATGCACAAGTCTATGCCCGCGCTTATGTCTTAAAATTTGGCCCAATGTTTTGAAATGTAGTTTCTGCATCAGGGGCACAAAAAACCAACGGAGTTAATTACTTGTATCACGATAACACAGTTCAAGTAAAAAGTATACACAAGAAGCATAAGGAGAAGTAATCGCACCAAATCTTTATATCTTACAGAAGAACTGAAGAAATACATTGTTACTCACATAATTAAAGCTGCTGGTTAAGGTACTGTCAGCGTCTATTTATATCATAGATGTGCGAAGTGTACCAAAGCTGCACTTTGTAGGAGCCATTTTTAAAGGGCTAAGGGCGGGAAATTCGGTCATCACTCACGGAGTTGGGGGTCAATGTAAACCTTTAGGTCAAGAGATATCTTCTACAGTGTAGATTCGTTAAGACCTGTTGGAGCTACTGTATTTAAAGAGCATATGCAAAATTGTTCATGACGACGGAGTATAATGGATGTATCGCCTCCCATGGAAAATCTGGTCCAATGTAGGTCTTGAAAAGAATGTTGTTGATCCAAACCGCATTTCACAGTAGGAGCTGAGAGTTTACGGGTAATACAACAGCTGCGGTGTTCAATAAGTCTGGTTTGTATCGCTCAGCTTGTATAATGTACACTACCGATCTAGTTGTGCAATGCGAAATAATGTGCATGATGTACAACATATCCTGGGCGTGGATGTGTTCATTTTGTTCCAGTGGGTGTGGTATCACATAGATCACAATGCTGGCAGCTAAAGTGACTATGTTTCAAAACACTGTAGCAGTGTCGGGCTCATATTCTTAAACTCACTACGCAAGCTGTCATAGACTTATAAGATGTGTTGATTTTTACTTGCAATTTGATAACGATAAATTCAGGCAAACTTATGATTGTATAATCTGGATGTATAACAACAAAGCATCTTTCACACAAATTATGTGTGTAGTCGGCATCAACTTGACAGTCATATGACTGCCATGCCTTTTCTGTAATCTTTATAATGTAAGTGATTTTTTCGTCTTTTTAGAGTAATTTTCATGTGTGGTTATTTTCAATTTATCACTCTCGGAGGCTCTTTCAATATAGTATTGTCACACTCTATAATGTGTACCCACACACAATTATTTAATCATAGGTTCCCATGTCTATTTTGTTAATTTTTATAGGCAGGAATACAGACTTTTGAAAAACTGAGTGTCAAACATATAATCTCATAGGTCCCAAATGTCTCATACACAGTAATCACATTATATCCCACAGCAAATATTAATGTTAGGCGTGCCGGCCGTGGCAGACCCGCAGCCCGGCCCCCTTACCTCTCTTCACAGAATCCAGTGCCTGGTCCCTCGACTCTGGCGGCAGTAGCCGCCAGTTCCATTCTCGGACCGCCCCTGGTGCCTCCAGCTCAGCAGCATCTCCTGGCATTCTGCATCGGGCCTCTCTGGGAGGCCCGCAGGGAGAGACGCCGCCACGCAGCGTTGCACCCTTCCTTTATGCACGTGCACCACTCTGCCTTATGTTGGTTCTGCGGGAACCAAGCCATGGCCCCAGATGATATCAGCGGAGCTCCGGTATTTAACTCCGGGCTCCGCTCCTTCAGATTGCATTTACAACAGGTCCCCTCGCTGGTCGAGTACTTGTTGCCTCTTGTGTTGTTCCTGTTCCTCGTTTCCTTGTTCCTGCGTTCCTGTTTGCCTACTCATCATTGGATTGCCTCTCTCCAGACCCAGAACTCTGCTTTGCCTGACCTCGCCATTGCCTCTCTCCAGACCCGGACTTCTGCATTGCCTAACCATGCCATTGCCTCTCTCCAGACCCGGACCTCTACTTTGACTGACCATGCCGTTGCCTCTCTCCAGACCCAGACCTTTGCTTTGCCTGACTACGTCGTTGCCTCTCTCCAGACCCAGATCTCTGCACTGCCTGACTACGTCATCGCCTTTCTCCAGACCCAGACCTCTGCTTCTCCTGACTACGTTCCTGCTTCTCTCCTCATCCAGACCTCAGCCTTGCTTGCCACTGCTTCCAGATTGCCGCCAGCCCCAACTCCTGTTTGCCTAACGACGCTCCTTCAGTCTACGTCCTGGACTCGGCCTACTCAGGCTGTGGCCTGTTCTTGCTCGGGCGCCCCCTGTCTGATTTTGGTTCCTTTGGCACCTGGGGCTCCGGGATTCTGCCTTGTCCAGAATAGACTCTTACTCTCCTCTGTTGCTGCCTCAGGACTGACCTCGATCCTTCCATCGATGACGATACATGGAGGCCCACCTAAGTCCAGCCGGCCCTGGCACCCAAAGGCTCAACCTGCGTGGAATGAGGGCTGGTATTGGTGAAGCGTCAGTCGACCTCCATCCATCAGCCCTCTTCCTGCTGACGGTGGGGACCTGTAGGACCCTTCCTACGGGTTGCGTCAACCCCACCTCGGCCCAAGGGTTCACCTCCAGCACAACAATTAATAAACCAGTTGGGATACTTCCTTGTAGAAGAGAGGAAACGAGGACTTCAGAGAAATCACCAATCCAAAACAGCAAATCCTGACACTAGCCATGTTTTGATATCAAGGGACCGAGTACTATAGTCCTATCTCATATATTGCACAGACCCAAAATCTATCCATGATCCTGTAGTCTGCACCATGGCCAATGCCGAAAAGAAGCTTAAACCGTGGGAATAATTTAAAATGGCACAGAGACCAGTCACTCAGAACACAAATCAGAGCAGGTGTATAGTATGAGCCAATCTAAAAATCCAGCATTTTAAAGATAATAAACCAAAGTAAAGTGACCTCAGAATCTCTATTAGGGAAGGGGCATCTTTGATAGCACCATGATATTGGCATCACAGTCACGTCATAGGGGGCAGAGTCCTCTTGCCGCGGCAAGCCTAATGTTGTAAACCATTGATTCACTGATACAGTGCATGATACCCAATATAATGTCTATTTAGGAATGTCCCAATTCATTTTGTTTATATGTTCTTTTTGTGTCTGTATGGTTATCGGTATACATGACCACTTTTTTTTTTTGTTATGCATTAACTTAAAACAGATAAATGTAATTATTTACAGAAAAAAACCAGACATGCAGTCCAAGACTTTTGGCTGCTTGAATGCAGGCTCTTCACCAGGGTCATGGAGTAGAATTGGAGTAGGTAAAGTGCATTTCAGGTCATGGGGTGTTGAAGGACAAGGTCCGAGGAAGAGGATCATCTCATTCCCTATCCCCTACTCGTCGCTCTGTAGAGTCAGTTCTGCACTCTCAGGACATCCTGTCCTAGGAGGGGTGAAACAGAGACTGCATTTCTAAGTAGTAACTAGAAAGCATATGCTGTTTGTGGAGGAATTGTTTTTCCTTGATATGCGGTGCTGCTGATTAAACAGTGAGGACAAGGCAAAGAGCAGATTTTGCTTTTTCTTTTTCAGATTTTTTGCATACAGGATCAAAATATTTCTATCTTTTTAATTTTTTTTTTTTTTGCATTTATTACTATAGAGTTGGGTCAAACTCATTTTGATTATATTTTAAGTGAGGCAGCTTGATGATTAAAGTATGGGCAGGCATTTTTACCTTTAGCTTGGGCTGCCTTAACAGTAGGAGGAAGATGAGTGGACATCCTACTTCCAGTTCGATCTATTAGTGACCTCAGGAGACTAACTGCATATTTGAAAAATAATAAGGGTCAATGCGTATTGTAGGAAAGCTGATATTGGGCCATTGCAAGCAGGAAAGCCTCTGTAAAGGGGTTTATATTTTTCAGGTTTTCTCCAATAATCAAGACCTCAGAGTCATTCCAGCATAGGATGTGAAGTTTTGTTTTTTGCCAAAATTAACAATTAACTTTCTTGATAAAAGTTTTTGAAGTTGTAAATTTAGGGAAATTGAGTCCGAATAGAAAGGAAAAGTCTACCAATCGTCCGGAGTCAGGATCATCAGTACAACAAGTCCACTGACCTTTCCATGAGCATTAAAATTCAAATTTCATGTCTTAGTGACTATTAAATATATGCTAGCATTGTCGTATTGTAAAAATGTTCAAATATGTTCTCTAAAATGGATACAGTAACTGCTAAGATGATGTTGTATGATTTGATCTGTAGATTTCTTTGAAGTATTGCACTTGGTTTCATCAGGGTTGTGCATGAAGGGAAAATTTTTCATTTTGTTTTCCATTTATTTCATTTCATTCAGTTTTTTTAGCGCATGCAAGCTTTTATGTTGCTTACTTGTGCGAATAGTGCTCACTAAAACAATTTAGCACACGTCAAAATGCTTTTGCACGCAGTTTTGCAAATAGCTCACACTGAAACAATTTAGCACATGTTAAAATTACAAACAAGATTTTTGTTAGTTCTTGTTAGTTCTTGTTTCATTTCAGATGGACTGAAACTAATCTCGTTGAGGTTTTCATGTTGTTCCCATCCCTAAGTTTCATACAGATTCACCTAAGTTTCTTTGAAGGTTAAAAGCTGCATAAACAAATATTGTGCCTGAAATAATTTATGAAAGGGGCTAGCTAATTGACTTTTAAACCAGATGATCTTTCTTAAATGACCAAAGATACAGTTAATATAATAATTACTGTTAATCACAAACAATAATTAGCCAAAAAGGATCTATTATAGGTGAGTAACTGCATTTAGTTTTACTGATACCACAGATTTTTCAGTTTAAAACCAGTTTCTTAAAAATCTGTAATGGCACAATTGCAAGAGTTTGGTGTTGACGCATATAACATTGATTGCAATCAGAGCCCTGTATCTGCCTGTGTTTCAGAAATATAACAATGACTGGTGGATAGGAAGGCTGGTTAAAGAAGGCTGCGAGATTGGTTTCATTCCAAGTCCACTCAGACTGGAGAATATCCGAATTCAGCAGGAGCAGAAGAGGGGACGTTTCCATGGAGGGTAAGTAGTTCAGACTGAGAAATGGATCTAGAAGAGACTTCACAATCCTCATAGATGTAAAGTGGAAAGCATCTCTTACTGAAAAAGAACCTCACTTTATGGGGTATAGTTTGTTAATAACGTTGTTTTTTTTTTTCATGGGCACAGAATGAGGGAAATCCTTAATAAATCTGGGCCTTTGTCTCTTGAAATATGACATGCCTGAAACCAAGTAAAAAATTACAACCTCCAGGGTGTATACTGTGCAGCTTATTGTGTTACTGAAGCTGTCAATCTCACTCCAACTATCTAATTATAATAAGGAGAAAGGTTGCACAGTGCCTGCATCATCATACGGAAATTGAGCTCTGCCCCCTCTCTGTATGGAAGTTGAGCTCTGCACTTTCTGTCCTTGAACTCTCTAGCTCCGTCCCCTCTCTCTGTATTGTCCATACACTTTCTACTACCATATATGGAAAATGAGCTCCGCCCCTCTCTCTGAACTCTCCAACTCTGCCCCTCTCTCTTTGTATTGTCCAATCCACTCTCTGCTACCACATTTGGAAATTGAGCTCCGCTCCTCTCTCTGTTTCTGAATTGTCCAATCCGTTCCCTACTACCACACCGTACACCCAAACTCAGCCTGTGCTCTCTATTACTACACATCTCAATTACGTATTTCCTACACTTCACAATATTTCCCAGTCCTTGGATGGGCTTTTACCACTCATCTTGTAATATTACACACAGATATTATACTTTTCAATTATATCAGCACTGGTTTCTCCAGTCAAAATGTTTGTTTCACATTCTGACTTGTTTCTTGTACTGGCCCCATGGTATTTTTCTCTTGCCCTATTGCTTCCCTTGGGTCATGTTCTTTAAATTCTCAGTGACACTGGCTGTTATGGATGTTCCGTATCAGTGGAAAAATCAATGCAAATTTAAATAAATTAAAAAAAAAAAAGCACCAGCAGCACCTGCAACCTCACTTATCTGCTTGGATCATCTTTCCTGAATTTCCTTGCTGTAAAGTGGAACAAAGAATCCGCATATTTAAAAGTGCTTCCCACACATCAGGAAATTCTGAACCCAGCAATAGCCTCCAGTATTTACAGTTTCCAATCCACTCTGGACTTTCAAATAATGCTGACCACAGATACCATTTGTAATTGGAGTATTCAAATTATCAATCATATTTAAAGTCAGGTAGCTCAAATTTTCATATACATTGCAATTGGAATTAAAAAAAAAAAGATAACTATTTAGTCTTGCAGGTATTTTCTTTCAAAAGAAATCACTGTGAAAGGATTTAAGACGCAGTCTTTTCCTGGTACAATAAGTTAGTGCTTCGTTTATGTCACTGAGGTTAAAAATTGTACAGGAAATGTTACTGATTTGTATCAGAAAGGCAGGTAAGCAAATAAACTAAATTATTAATTATTGTGATCAAGCAAATCTCATTCCCTCAAGCTTTCTTCATAGGTAGAAAATGAGAAAAGTGTAAAAAATTTATATTTTAAGGTAGTTAGATTACTTTTGCAAATATAGGGCTGTGTGTTCCAGAGGCTGTCTCCCCTGATCGTAGGCCTGATTCATCTAGGTATTTCCCCTTAAATATCTAATGGGAGAAAAGCCTTAATGAATCGGACCTTGTTATGTATATGCCGAGGGAAAAATGTCTAGTACCTCTGGCCCTTGGAATGCAGTGGCACTTGTAAAGTCTTGTCCAAAAATGTAATTGTTTCTAGTGATCATGAACTGAAAGAAAGCCATCTCCCACTGTGTGAGTAACTGATATTTTAATCTATCGCATTCTGCTGTAAATATTACAAGGTCAGTTTATACTTTGCTAATCTGCAGCAATAATGCTGCAGATTATACTTTGCTAATCTGCAGCAATAATGCTGCAGATTAGCTGCAATAATGCAGAAACTCTACTTCTGCATTCAGCAGACTAAAAACTTAACAATATCCTAGGGGCCAAGTCACTAAAACCTGCTCTCACAGGGACGGTAACTTTTAAACAGAATCTCGGGTGCACATGTACGCGCGTATGCCAGCTCATGCCAACGGATGCAGCCATTTTATAACAGACGCACATGTATGTCTGCATGCTATAAAATAGGCTGAACGCATGTACATGTGCGCAAATGCCACATCTACATAAGTGGGGAGAATTTTATAAGGGACATGCACCAACGCAATTACCAGTTTCCCCAGTTCATTCCCAGTTCGGCCAGATAATGGATAGGACTTCTTAACCCCCCCTAATTAAATAGCCTCCCTTTTACCCCCGACCCTTAAAACCCCGCTGACTCACCTATTTTTAAATTTTATTACTTACACACCATCCATAGCAGTACTAACGTTAAACAGCAGGGGAACCCCAGCGCGCACTTGTGCACGTAAATATTTACCGCACATTTCATGCTAAAGTCCCAGAATGTCCCATGTCCCATCCGTGCCCCACCCAGATGACGCCCGCGCCTTGGGATTGTGAGGCGAATGATATGAGCAAAAGCAGCAGGAGAACCAGAGGTCTGGCGGGGGATCCAGGAGGTTATAGAAGGAGGCCAGCCAGGGACTCTCCTGGAACACCACAGAGACTTTGTCTCCCTATATTTCTTGATATGCTGGGCACGACACCACTCCTTTATGTAACATTTCGACAGCCTTCCAAACCAGTTCTGGATTTCAGAATAATGGTGGGGTCTGTGAGAGGCATAGAAATATTATGTCTTTAGGAGTCTGCTTTCTTGATCCCAGCCATGGAAAGATTACAGGTCATAGGATTCCAGCTAGTCGTCCTTTCTAGGGGTGACCATCTACTCTCAGGTACTCTCGTGGTGCAGAGAAGGCTCCTACTTTTGTGCTTGTGTCATCCCTTGCTGAACTGGCGTCTTAGGTGGGCTTTTTTGCTTCTTCTAGCTTCTTTGTTCTTGTTGCCTTTCTTTTTGTCTGGCTTTCTCCGTCCCTCCCCCCTCAGCACCTCTGTAACACTTCAGTCTCATGGGTGCCTGGATGTGTGAAGTTGAATAGAATGCGATGTGATGTGTTGTTTGCTGTGTGATCCACCGTGCAGAATGCTGATTCGAGGGATATTTTTAGAAGAGCTGATTTGCATCCCTTATGCTGTGCTTTATAACTTAAAAAGGAGTTGGAATGCATGCTGGACAGGACACCTGTAGGGCAAGACATTCGGGTAAAAGTCCTTTAGTTGAAAGCCTTTTTTTGGTTTTGTTTTGTTTTCTCCTCCTGTAAGTTAGATTGAAGTTGCTCGATGATTTAAAAAAAAAAAAAAAGAGAAGTTCTACATTTAGTACGCCTCCACAGATCTGACTGTGAACAACTCCATGACAAGCCGGCATCGCTGGATTGCATTAGGTGTCCCTGACCTCTTATGCGTTACTGAAAGTATCTGTGCGCAGATAGCCTAATCTTGAAAAAAGTTCTGCAGACTGTTTGTTACCAACAGGCCTTCGCCATTAGGCAGAGAGACATTTTCTTCCTGCCAGTTGCTCCTAGGGGTTAGTTTTCTGAAAAAAGTCATCTACCCATTCAAATATAATGAGATCCTAGCCACCTGAAAAATCAATTACACCAAAATTCTCCAGTGTGACTCAAAGGCTGAACCGTTTCTTCCTCTCCTCCCCCCACCCGCTTTCCCCCCAGTACATTGACCTCCTTCGGAAATCTCCCTGAAGCTTGGTGGTCATTCAGTTACCTACTGATAAAAGATGGGGGGCTGCATCATTACGTATCGCTTCCGCCGGTCACTGCCTTTTCTGATGAAGCTGGGCCGTCGCCGCTCTCTGAGTGCGAGCGAGCCACGTGGTGCTCGCGCCCCTGCACTGTTCTCGCGGTGCCTGCTGCAGTCCCTGAGCGCGGCGTGGAGTACGGGTTCCGCCTGGCTGCAGCTTTAACTCAATGAGCAGAAATAGCTGTGGTGGCCCGTGCGGGGGGAGGCAGGGCCCAGAAAAAGAACAGGCCGCGATGCTTTTGGGGTGGGGGAGGTCACACTGAAGACAGAGGAAAGGGTGCAGGAAGTAGGAGTTAATGAGTGCTCCAGGACAGAAGGTGGAAAAACCACAGGAGCACTGCACTGGGGGCCAGGAGTGGGGAGGGAGGGAGGAAGAGCAGAGGTGGAAATGGAGAGCTGGGAAGAGCAGCAGACACGGAATCCACTCATCTCTTCCCGCTCCTGCTAGGCTTCAGCCTGGTTTGTCTTGGGGCTCCCTGGCTAGGGATGTCCTTTGAGGTCGGTAGACCAACAGGGTCCTTTCCCTGCGTCTCAGAGAGCAGCGCAGTGAGCCCGCCTCGACAGTGTACTGCAAACTCCCGGAGCTGTGCTGAGGAGGGTGGACTTGCTGCTCCTTTCTTTGAATTTAGGTTTGGTTTTTTTTGGTGGTGCAATCACACCACCGCACCTACACAAAAGCTGCCGCTGATCAGGAGACTACTGAGACAGTTTTGGTTTTAATTATGCAGTTTTTCAACTCATTTCCATTGCTTCTGAGCAGTTACAGTTCTCTGTGTGCTTTTGGAAGAATGTCAGGTCAAATATCGTTTAAAACGCACAGGGGCTGAGATTCAGTGTCTGCACTTGTGGGAAAGAAGGCGCATGAGTGCGTTTTACCTACTGATTTTGCACCAGTTTTCAAGGATTAAGTACGCTTGCGCTTTAGCTTTGAAACTTGCCCTGGGTATAAAACTGTTCACAGATATTTCCATCTGCTTTTCGTGTGGTAGGTTTTTTTTTTCCAAGAAAATAAAACAGAAGTTGATTTTAAAAGCACTGCTCCCGCGCACGAGTAATGCGGATTTAATAAAATCACAGAATACACGTGTATGTTCCCATGTGCACATGAGAAATAAGGGGGGCAGAAAAAGGGTGGGGCGTGGGCATTGAAACCGAAACCCGCAGCACACGTAATGCTGCGCAGCCGTGTAAATTTACTGCTGCTCCGGATGAGGAGCAAGTCTGGAGATCTCAAGTTTTAGGGCTTACAGGACAGGGTGAGGAGTCCGGATCAAGTGGGCAGCCTGCAGGATGAAGAACCAGAGGGGTCTGAACGTCCTCGCTATTAACTGGACAAAACTGGTGGACTCGCGGGAAAACTGGGAACGTGCCTCGCGCGAACGTGTTTTAATATTTGCTGACATGCGCGCGTAAAAGCCAACAGGGTCCTGTTGAAGGACACACAGGCGCTAGCTGTGCTGGAGTAACCTCTGGGGCGGATTTTCAGAGCCCTGCTCGCGTAAATCCGCCCAAAACCGGGCGGATTTACGCGAGCAGGGCCCTGCGCGCCGGGAAGCCTATTTTACATAGGCCTCCCGGCGCGCGCAGAGCCCCGGGACGCGCGTACGTCCCGGGGTTCTCGGAGGGGGGCGTGTCGGGGGGCGGGGCCGGAGCGCGCGGCGTTGCGGGGGCGTGTCGACAGCGTTTTGGGGGCGGGTACGGGGCGTGGCCGCGCCCTCCGTACCCGCCCCCAGGTCACGGCCCGGCGCGCAGCAGGCCCGCTGGCGCGCGGGGATTTACGTCTCCCTCCGGGAGGCGTAAATCCCCCGACAAAGGTAAGGGGGGGGTGTAGACAGGGCCGGGTGGGTGGGTTAGGTAGGGGAAGGGAGGGTAAGGTGAGGGGAGGGCAAAGGAAAGTTCCCTCCGAGGCCGCTCCGATTTCGGAGCGGCCTTGGAGGGAACGGGGGGAGGCAGCGCGGCTCGGCGCGCGCAGGCTATACAAAATCGATAGCCTTGCGCGCGCCGATCCAGGATTTTAGTGGATACGCGCGGCTGCGCACGTATCTACTAAAATCCAGCGTACTTTTGCTTGAGTCTGATGCGCAAGCAAAAGTAGGCTGATCGCGCTTCTTTTAAAATCTACCCCTCTGAGAATTAGGAGCATGCTTATGAGCGGTGGCATTTTAAAGCACACGCACGAAAGGCCGTGCACAATTAAAACTTCTGGTGTATCCCAGCTTGCGCAACAATGTGTGCGTGTATGGGCACACGCACGCTCGTTTTAAAATCAACCTGTCAGACGGTAACCTTAAAATGAGCATGCCGGCGCCCATACGCAGGAATTTTAAATTGGGCGCACGGTTGCATGTTCCCTGTACGTACCCGGATCAGTCCAGACTCCTGGGTTTTGCCCCCCTCCTAGCAGATGGAGACAGAAGTTTACAAACCAAACTCCGCCTTAACTAGGCTGGTGCCACCGGCAGTCTGGCAGTCTTCTTCTGTCTCCTAGCAGGTGGAGGGGGTGCAAATCCTACAGTCTGAGCTGAGGCCTAGTTTTCTGAGTAAAAAAAGATTGAAAAAAAAAAAAAAAAAAAAGTAAGAGATCAGATTTTTGATTGGTAGTTTGATTTGAGAGTTTTTAGGTAGGTAAGTAGGGGCTGAGACCGCAGTGGGGTGCCTGCTGGTCCGCCCGTCCCTCTTCCCAGGTCCCTGGGGGGTTGAGACCGCTGAAGGTGGGCTGAGGGCCCTTGCCAGCGTGTTGTCTGCCTGGGGGTGATACCGGGGAGCCCGGCTGACTCCCCCCAGGTGGTCCCGGAGCCAGAGGTATTTAAAAAAAAAAAAAAAAAGTTATTTAATTTGTGTGTTGGTTTACCGTGCTGGCCGTCTTTCTGTTGTCTTTTTCTGTCCCTTCGGGCGCGCCGTTCGTGATCGTGAGGGCGAAGGGAACGGGGAGCAGCTGCGTTTTTGTTTTTTGTAGTCGCTGGGAGAGTTGGGAGCATGCCGCGGCGTCCTGTGTGCAGGGCCTGCGGCGCGGCCCGGCGCCTCTCCCGTGACAGCCTCGGTTCCGGCTGTCTCTCGGGGGGGGGGGGAAGGTGGCTCAGCTACTCCGCCGCCGCGGAGAGCACAGCAGGCACGAGCCGAGGCTCCGGGAAGCTCGTCGGGGGTGAAGGCTGGCCCGTCCCTGCGCAGCGCGGGAACGGGCGCCATTTTGAGCCCGGCGACGGCGGCGGCGGGAAAATCCGCCATTTTGTCCCCTGCACGGCCGGGAAAGGCGGCGTCCGAGGCAGGGAGGGGGAGGGAGGATTTACCTCCCGCGTTGTCCCCACAGCGGTCAGTCCCTGAAGGGGGCGCAGAACCGCGGCCGGCGGTGGAGAGCGTGCCGGGGGAGGACCCGGATCTTAGCTCTTCAGACTCCTTTAATTCGGAGTTCGTGTTGGTGATGCACAGGGCTTTTAGAGCGCGGCACATGGCCAGGAAAACAGCGCGGGGTTCGCTGCGCGCAGACCAGGGGTCAGAATCCCGGAAGAGAGTCCGGTCCACTCCGGTGTCGGATCCCTCGGGGGTGGTCCGACCATTCCGGTTGGGAGCGCCACGGGGGGACCCGGATACCGAATCTGAGTCAGATGAACCGGACGAGCAGGATCCGCCGTCCCAGCCGCGAGGCATTGAGGGGGACGAGGATCCGGGAACAGTTGGTCCCAGTATTGGCTACGGGGACAGGGATGACCCTAAGGTAGTGCGCTTGTTTCGCCGGGATGAGCTCGCGCCGTTGATTCCGGCTATCCTGGAGGAACTAGCTATCGAGTTGCCGCAGCAGGAGTCTTGGCTCGGTCGCACGGATCAGTTTCCGTTGCATTTTTCAGCATCGAATCTGCTGTTTAAGGAATGGGACACCCCAGATTTGGGGTTGAAGGTTGCTAAGGCCATGGATAAATGGTATCCGCTTACGGAGGATGCGCTCGAGTTGTTCAAAAGCCCGAGAATAGATTCGGCAGTGGCGGCCGTGTCAAAGAGGACCACCATTCCGGTGACTGGTGGGACGGCCCTTAAGGATTTACAGGATTGCAAGCTGGAGGTGCAGCTCAAGAAGATTTTCGTGGTCTCCGCTCTCGGGGTTCGAGCGGCTATTTGCAGCAATTTCTCTTTGCGGGCAGGACTTCGGTGGGCTCAGCAGCTCTCCGCTAAGGAAGCTCTGTCGCGGGAGAGGGCGCTGCAGGCCGGTCGTTTAGAGGCGGTGATTGCTTATAGTGCCGATGCGTTTTATGATTTGCTGCGCACCTCGGCACGTGCCATGGTGTCGGCGGGGTCGACGCGGCGCTTGTTATGGCTGCGACATTGGGCGGCAGACGTATCTTCTAAAGCTAGGTTAGGGTCCCTACCGTTTAAAGGAAAGTTGCTCTTTGGGAAAGAGTTGGAGGATTTAATTGAGTCGGTGGGCGAGAACAAGGTCCATCGTTTACCGGAGGATAGACCGCGGACTAGGGGGGCCCCAGTGGCGAGAGTCTGCTTCCGGGGTGGTCGTAGACCACCTAGGCAACAGTCGTATGCGCAGTCCTTTCGAGGGCGCCGTTTTGGCAGACCGGGCGCCGGTACAGGGGCGCCGGTCAGTAAACTTTCGCAAGGATGGGCGGCAGGTCCACTCCTCGGTTCCGGAAATCGGCGGCAGGTTGGGGCGATTTTACGGGGAGTGAGCCAGAATCACCTCGGATCAGTGGGTCTTAGAGGTGATAAGTCAAGGTTACGCGTTAGATTTTGCACGGCGGCCCCGGCCGTGTCTCATGGTGTCGCCATGCGGGTTTTCGGAAAGGAGGCGAGCGCTGCGGGAAACGATGTGTCACTTGCGGGAGCTAGGCGCGATCGTTCCGGTGCCGTCGCACGAGCTTCGTAGCGGTTGATATTCAGCATGTTTCGGCCTATTCTAGACCTCAAAGGGGTCAACAGGTGCTTGCGGATTCCCCGTTTTCGGATGGAAACTCTGCGGTCGGTAATTGCCTCGGTGAGACAGGGTGAGTTTCTGGCGTCTCTGGATCTCGCGGAGGCGTATCTGCATATCGGAATCCGCAAGGAGTATCAACAGTACCTCCGATTCGCGGGATTGGGTCAGCACTTTCAATTTCAAGCTCTACCGTTCGGATTGGCAACGGCTCCGCGGACGTTCACCAAGATCATGGTCGTGGTGGCTGCCCACCTTCGCAAGGAGGGGTGTCTGGTCCACCCGTATCTGAACGATTGGTTGATCCGGGCGAAGTCCGAACGACTGTGTCGGTTAGCGGTCCAACGGGTGGTCGGTTTACTGCAGAGGCTTGGCTGGGTTATCAACCTGGCCAAGAGTCATCTGGAGTCTTCGCAATCACTGGAATTTTTGGAAGCTCTGTTCGGCACTCGGAAAGGCATGGTGTACCTAACGCAGGAGCGAATGATCAAGTGGCAGGGACATGCCGGCCGGTTGTTGAGCAAGGCCATTCCAGTCGTCTGGGATTACGTACAAATGGTGGGGTCAATGACATCCACCCGAGAATTGGTTCCCTGGGCGTTCGCTCATAGGCGTCTCTTACAGTGGGCGTTGCTGTCCCGTAGGAATCCAGTGTCGGAAGAGTTTTATCTCCCCTTGCCGCTACCGCAGTTGGCGCACTCCAGCATGGCCTGGTGGCTATGTCCAGGCAACTTGGTACGGGGAGTTTCGTTGGCAGTTCCCTCGTGGACGGTGGTTACCACAGATGCCAGCCTGTAGGACTGGGGCGCGGTGTGCCTCAGACAGTCAGTCCAGGGCACGTGGTCACCGACGGAAGCGTCTTGGTCCATCAATCGGTTGGACACCAGGGCGGTGCGTTTGGCTCTCTGGGCGTTTTCTTCCACTGGTGCAGGGTAGGTTCCTGTCGGACACTGCGACGACTGTGGCGTATCTCAACCGTCAAGGCGGTACTCCGAGTCAACCGGTGGCCGCCGAAGCTCGTCAGCTCATGCACTGGGCCGAGAGGTCTAGCGGCGTCACATATTGCCGGAGTGGAGAACGTTCAGGCGGATTTCCTCAGTCGTCATCGTCTAGACCCCGGCGAGTGGGAGCTCGCGGACGGGGCGTTCCAGCTCCTTTGTGCTCGGTGGGGAACACCGGCCTTGGATCTGATGGCGATATTTCAGAATGCCAAGGCTCCACGGTTCTTTGCTCGCCGCAGGGAAACGGGAGCACAGGGCGTGGACGCCCTGGCACTTCCCTGGCCGACGGAAGTACTTCTTTACGTGTTCCCGCCATGGCCGCTCATCGGACGGACAATCCGACGCATAGAACTACATCCGACGCCCGTTGTGCTCGTCGTGCCCGAGTGGCCTCGGAGGCCGTGGTTCGCGGATCTCCAGAATCTGGCGCTGGAGGATCCCATCCAGTTCCCATATGTGCCGGACCTACTCCATCAGGGGTCCGTTTGTTTCGACCGGGTCGAATGCTTTTGTCTAGCGGCATGGCTTTTGAGAGGCGTAGGCTGAAGGCACGGGGTTATTCGGATGCGGTCGTTTCGACGCTGTTACGATCCCGCAAGGCATCCACGTCGCTGGCGTATGTACGCGTTTGGAAGGTATTTGAGTCGTGGTGTCTTGAGCAAAGATTGCGGACTACGTGGACCTCGGTGCCGGAGATTTTATGTTTTCTCCAGGCTGGTTTGTCGAAGGGGTTGTCTTGTAGTTCCCTTCGGGTTCAGGTTGCGACGTTGGCGTTGTTGCGGGGCCCAGGCCCAGGTGGGAGGTTATCCTCCCATCCGGATGTTGTACGTTTTCTTCACGGAGCAAAGCATTTGCGTCCGCCGCTCCATTCTCCATGTCCGTCGTGGAACCTGAATTTGGTCTTGAGGGCGTTGTGCGCCGCTCCCTTCGAGCCCATTCGTAAGGCTACTGTGAAGGATTTGACTCTAAAGGTAGTGTTTTTGGTAGCGATTGTCTCGGCAAGACGGGTGTCAGAGCTTCAAGCTTTGTCTTGTCGGGAGCCTTTTCTGCGGATTTCGGACTCCGGTGTTTCAATTCGTACGGTGCAGTCCTTTTTGCCTAAGGTGGTGTCTGCTTTTCATCTCAATCAGACTGTGGATCTCCCGCGGATACATCTGTTCCGGGTCAGCGTGACTTACGTCGGTTGGATGTGCGAAGGGCATTGTTGTATTATTTGGAGGTTACAAATGCTTTTCGTGTGTCAGACCATCTCTTTGTTCTGTGGGGCGGTCATCATCGGGGTCAGGCGGCGTCCAAGACGACTATTGCCCGCTGGTTAACAGAGGCGATTGGTTCGGCGTACCTTCTCCAGGGCAGGTCTCTGCCAGTGGGCTTAAGAGCCCATTCGACTCGTTCCCAGGCTACGTCCTGGGCGGAGTGCAACCACATTTCTACGGAAGAGATTGGTAGGGCAGCAACGTTGAAGTCGTTGCATACATTTGCTCGGCATTATTGCCTGGATGTGCAGGATTCCAGCACGAGCAATTTTGGTGCCGGAGTGCTCAGAGCGGGACTCTCCGGTTCCCACCCCAAGTAGGGTAGCTCTGGTACATCCCAGGAGTCTGGACTGATCCGGGTACGTACAGGGAAAAGAAAATTAGGTCTTACCTTGGTTAATTTTCGTTCCTGTAGTACCACGGATCAGTCCAGAGTCCCGCCCGTATCTGCTATGATGAGGGAGAGTCCGTTATCGTGCGGTGTTCTTTCTCTCTGTCCTGTTTTGGTTGTCTGTTGGTGTTTATCAATGGCTCGGGTTCTGGTCCCATTTGGGGGATAGGTGAGCCAGTGGTTGGTTGGTAGGTTCCTATATATAGTTCGTTTGTGGTGAGATTTGGGGCTTCATCTGCTTTGACATTAAGTAAGACTGCCAGACTGTAGGTGGCACCAGCCTAGTTAAGGCGGAGTTTGGTTTGTAAACTTCTGTCTCCATCTGCTAGGAGGGGGGCAAAACCCAGGAGTCTGGACTGATCCGTGGTACTACAGGAACGAAAATTAACCAAGGTAAGACCTAATTTTCTTTTTATGATTTAAAATAAGCCTGTGTCCCCCTGATTTTAAGCGGTTACTCGACCTAACGTGTTTTGCGCATCTTCCTTAGGACTTTGTCGGCTTTAACATGCACAAGAAAGCAGATTTTAAAACATATTCCCTTGAAGACCATTCCCAGTTTTACCAATTAGCCCACCAGCTTGCCTAGTCCGTCTCAAGGTCATCCAGACCCAGCCTGCACCCACCCCCTGTTTACCTGGACCACTTACCTGTTCATTTAGGCCTAAACAGAGATTTATGCAGACTTAACACCTCGACAAGAGCAGAAGTAAACATGCATAGCTAGGAGCCCGCCGTGTGCTGCAGCCGCCGGATTTAAAATACGGATTTATGCGTGTAACTCCCAGCCCTGCCCTGCCTCTGACATGCCCCAAATCTGCCCCCCCCTTTTTTTTTTTTACCTCACGCATGCACATATATGCACATAATTTGCGGCTTTTAAAATACGAGTAGCTCACGTGCGGCCCATATCCTCGTGTATATGAGTCTTTTAACACAAGCAATGCTTTTAAAATTCACCCCTCAGACTTGAAAATGCATTCTGAATGTGTTATTTTCCCCTCTGACCAAAATTATGCCACTGGAAATACTTCCTCTAAATGCAGCTAAAAGTGCCCAAGTTGTGAAACATCTCACATGCTTTTAGCTATGATGAGGAGGAACACTGTATATCGCGCAATATTCGCAGTATTGTGTGTTTTTAAGCAGAAATCTGCCACATTACAATTAGCTGTTTTGCATGCATTTGCATGAATAACATCACATAATACATGCAAATCTGCTAGTGCATATTCAGTTTTATGTAAATAGAATAATGCATCTGACTTAGAAAGTTTTCAGCCACTTTATTTTATTTACACCGTTTCGGGAAATGTTATTCTATTGCGGGACCCTAACACGGGTCCCGATGGTCCCACTCTAGAATTAAAAGGCCACGTGGTCTGATAGGACTCCCCCCTGAAAAAAATGCAAAAAAGCCACTGGAGGTGCTTTTATAACCCCCACCCCAACCCCGGGGCCACCATTCAAGGTGAGCCGCAAAAAAAGCGGGAAAATAGATAAAGTAGCCTGCCCAGCAACGCCCTGCCCTCCTGCCCCAAACCCTTCCCCATTATTTCAAACACCCCCTGATCCAGTATACACCCCCTTTATTGAACCCCCCCTTACTCCCAAGATGTGCAGCCCTGGCTCCCTTTCCATTCATGGATAACCCAGGGAGGGTCCCCCAGAATTACCCTAGTGAGTTAGTGCCCCCTACTCCAGACACCCCCCACCCCTACCTTTAAAATGGTCATTGGTATTCAGGGTGCCCCCGGGGGCCCAGTCGATGCCATTTTCCAAAATGGTGCTGACTGGCCTTTGCCCCTAGCACATGGGGACACTAGCTCATCAGGGTAATTTTGGGGGATGTGGGAGGGGGGACCCCTACCTAGGTTACCTATTAAGGGAAAGGGAGGGTTGGGGGGGGGCAGATCTTGGGGGAGGGAGGGTTTAAATAAAGGGGATGTTTTTTGGACCAGGAGGGGTATTTGAAATAATTGGGAGGGGTTTGGGGCAGGGAAGGTGGGGTGTCGATGTGCGGTTTATTTTAATTTTACATATTTGTTTTGTGGGACCGCCTTGTGGGGGCAGCTCCAGGGTGGAGATTCTAGTAAGACCCCCAGTGGCTTTTTATATTATTTTGGGGGGGGGGGTTATTTCATGTTGGGCCGCATGGCAATGTCTCCCCCATGCTTTGTGGGGCTGTCATTACACATTTTGTAGGCCTCAGCCGCGTTCTTTTCTCTCCTAGACCTTTTCTGCAAGACAAAAGAACGTGGTGATGCTACAGCAATGTTTTGTCAGGGAGGGGGAAAATGTTGCGGGACTGCCTCCCCCATGATATTGGGCCCCTCCCGGAATAAAAAAAAAAATCAAGGTTTAGTAAATAACCCCGAAGCATGCATTAAAAAAGAAAAGTCAGATATATAAGTATCTGTGGCTTCTCACTGTAACATGAAGGGATCTATACAAGATGACAAAAGCATTGTGCATCACTCAGATCATAATGTACAGGCTGAGAATTAGCATGGCTGTATATTTAATCACGGTCAAGGATCATTTCAAGGGAAGCCATCTGGGAAAAAATCTTTAGGATAATTGAGCAGCATCGACTCTGATTTATCCAAATTGTTTTCATAGCTTGAAACAGTGCCACAGTTTTTTGATATTTTTAATGGACAGGAACAGGCTGACACTGGGCTCAGAGAGAGAGAGAGGAAAAAAAAAATGAGACCGCAGTCTGCGAGGAGCAGCTCCACTCTTCATGGTATCCCAGCTTGAGGTAGATGTGAATGGTGCAACTGCCCCAGGCCTGGTACCTGGAGGGCCCTGCCCAAAGGGGAGCCATGCACGCAGCATCCTCAGCAGTGCCAGAGTCAGGCAGCCCAAGGATCACGAATGTACTGAACCCCCTAGATGCCTGTATGCTCTTGCCTTCTGAACTTGGACCTCACGGCCTAGAAGTGCATTGTTGCTGGCCACAACAAATGCACACATACTCCCCACTCTCTGCGGCATTCTTTATCCCACTTACCATGGAGGTTGGGGTGGGTAATGGTAGTGGCTGGGAGCTTGCTTTTGTCCCTTCGTGCAAGCTGCTACTTGTGCTACTGCTGCTTGCACTAATTTCTATAGCGCTAGAGGACGTTCGCAAGCTGTCTTGCTGCTGCTGCTGCTGCTAGCAGAGTCTGGAAATGGGAGGGATAATTGTATTGGGGGGGGAGGGGGGAGGAGGGTAAGAAGATGGTAAAGGTACACATGTCTGTCCCTCTTCCCTCCCTGCCCCTCAGGCTGTGAGTTAGGCGGAGGCAGCAGGAAGGGTCCAACAGTCTTTATTTTGTATACGCAATTCACAACTAACAGGAAAGCTGCAGGCGGAGCCAACTACTCACAGTCTCTGTTTTCAGTGTCTCCCCAAAGCCCACTTCAGTTTTTTGGTGCTGCCTTTCCCACAGCCCTGGCGATGCTGGCTTCATCTAGCTGGTAGTGGCTGATTTGCTTGTGGTGGCGTTCAGGCATGGGCACTGCCAGATACCCCCAGGACCTTCCTGGGTGCAGCTTCCCCTCCTGGTCTTGTTGCTGGCCAGCCTCTTCACCGGGGTGTCTGCCCGCACCTCCCAGCACAGATTTATTTATCTAGGTGGAGGGACCTCTTCTTTAGAGAGCCTCAGCCGGGCACCTGCACAGTTTTAGACTCTCCTGCATCTGTCTAACACTGACAGTTCTTAACTGCCTCCACATACACAATAAAACTAAGAACACTTAAAAACCGATGTCACTGTCCCTGTAATTTAACGCACTCGAGTGAGAAGCCATCCAAACCTCTCAGTCCCTCCCACCTGGAGAGTCTGGATTGGATGCCTGAAGACTGTTTAGCTCAGCCGTTTTAAGACACCGTGGGATTCAGTTAGAGAGAGGTCAGAGAGCAAGATGTATTTTTTTTTTCACACTCTGGTGAGGCCTCCCAGTCTCACCCAAAGGAGTTTCTTTTAGAAGTGACACCTCCCAGTGCACTCAGGGCCGGTGCAAGATTATTTGGTGCCCTCGGTGAACCTTTGGTCATGCACCTCCTACCCCTAACTTACCGCTCCAGCACTGTGCTCCCTTCTTTGGCAGTATTGTAGTTCCCCTTTTGGGCCTTGCACTGGTGGGATTTTGCCAGCCCCCCCCCCCCCCCCCCCCCAAATGTTGGTGCTCTAGGCGACTGCCTAGTTTGCCTAATGGACGCGCCGGCCCTCAGTGCACTCCCTGCCCAAGGGTCCTTCTCCTATTTTACAGAGAGAGAGATTTTAAGCCTGATACACCCTTGGGACCAAAGACCTGTGAGCCTACTCTAAACCCTAGGTAGGCAAGAACCAGTGATGGGTCCTGCTGTGAGAGACGGTGAGGGCAGAGAAGAGATCCAGTTAAACTTTTGGAAGTATTATTTGGACATAAGAAGAGTGGGAGGCTTTTGGATCCCCACTTCCCCACTGGTTTGGCAGAGCTGAGATCTAGCCTGATCTCAAAGACTTTTCCCCAAGAGAAATCCCCTGAAGTAACAGCTAAAGTACAAAAGAAGATCAAGAGCAGGAGGCCCCAAAGGGATCTCCACCAATCCCAAGGGATCGAGAAAGAAGATAAGCAAAGGGTAGGACTTATGAAGTGACATGGGGGACTCCTTGAATAGGATTCCTGGACAGCGGCTGGGAGAGTTCTGTGCATTTAAAATCACCATAGACTCTACCCAGAGGTCTGGACAAAGGACACCAACCTACTAAGGAACATCATGAATATACCATCAGTCAGATGTAAGCTCACACTTCTGGATAATGGATTTCATTTAATCATTATCAGTCTGTAAGCTTTATTTTAACACCCAGATCTGGGCCTGTCTGAGCTCTTACAGCCTCTCACCTCATGGCACGCATCAAATGACTACACGCACACTGGCGACCTTTTCTCTTCATCTAGGCCATAAGTGAGAACTTCTCCCCATAAAAAGTGTCCCCCCTTAGGGATTAAGAGTCAGTGTGGGATGGAATGGTTAGCTGGAGCAGCCCCAGTAGAAATACATTAGTTGTGTGCCCTTAGGAGCAACTATGCTCCAAAAAAGGGGTTACGTATAATTCGTTTGTCTTTCTTAGGTTCCTCAGGTGCTCTTGTGATGCTTTGTATCATACACCCTCCCCACCTCTCCCCCAGCAGGTACTTTGCTGTGTGCACATGCTAAGCGGGCAGGTTACAGGAGCTGAGACTCCCGTTCTGCTCCAGGGGCTGAGTGTGCTGCCCAGCCGGTCTGGGAATTAGAACTAAGCCTGGGAATCAAACAGTACTGGTGGCACTATCTCCTACATGCTGCTTTTTTTAGCATCATAGGAGGAAGAGGGAAAGCGCAGATAATCTGCTTGGGGTAACTCTCTCTGACGTCAATACTGCAGATGAGCTGTCAGGGAAGTAGATGCTGCTCTGGCCCTGGCCCACAGCTGGACAAGCCAAATCCAAAGTGTTGCTGGCCTGCAGAGATAAAGCAAATAATGAAGGCAGAGGAGCCAGCCTGCAGAGAGAGGGTCCTCACATCATTACCACACTTGGTCCTGCTCTAGGCCAAAGATGACTTCTGTCTCCCAAACAGGCCTGGTATTCAGAATAACCAAAATAAACCAATTAACCTGGCTCTCGGACCTAATGCGTGCAATTATTCCTCTTACTTATCCTTTGTGTTTACCCTGATAACCTGCCCTGTTTGCAGGTCTCAAGGATACGAGTTGAGAATCACTAATAACTGAGAGACATTTTGCAGACAGCTTACTTTATTTTCTCTTCTGCAGATGAAAATTGAAAGCTGGTAATTAACAAGCAATTACAGATTGAGGGAATAATATAATGTTTTTGTTTTGTTTTAGTGAAAAAAATGATGCATTCTTTAATGGTGTCTATCATTTTTCTAGAGCAGGGGTTCCCAGCCTGTTTGGAAGCATGGACTTCCTTTCAACCTCCAAAACTTTGGACCCCCACACGTTTCTCTTTAATTTTTACATGCAGTTATATGCCACATATAGAAAAGGTATTAGTGTAATAACAAATAAATAATTATATGCACATCAGAATCATTCATAATATATTAGTTATTAAATAATGCTTGCTGATATAAATGGAATACATATAATTGCAGAGCACAGCAGTAAATGTACAGGAATGTACTCATATTCAGTAACTTACATACAGGCCGATACAGTGGAGCACACTGTTAACCCACATTTGGACGCGCATTTTCGACGTGCTAGCTTTACCCCTTATTCAGGGCCCGCGGTAAAAAGAGGCGCTAGGGACACTAGCGCGTCCCTAGCGCCTCTTTTTTGACAGGAGCAGCGGCTGTCAGCGAGTTTGACAGCTGACGCTCAATTTTGCTGGCGTCGGTTCTCAAACCCACTGACAGCCACAGGTTCGGAAACTGGACACCGGCAAAATTGAGCGTCCGGTTTTCAACCCGCAAGCTGCGAGCTGATTATACTTTTTTTTTTTTTAATTATTTTAAATTATTTTTTACTTTTGGGACCTCTGACTTAATATCGCCATGATATTAAGTCGGAGGGTGTACAGAAAAGCAGTTTTTACTGCTTTTCTGTGCACTTCCCGTTGCCGGCAGAAATTAACGCCTACCTTTGGGTAGGCGCTAATTTCTGAAAGTAAGATGTGCGGCTTAGCTGCACATTTTACTTACTGAATCGCACGGGAATAACTAATAGGGCCATCAACATGCATTTGCATGTTGCGGGCGCTATTAGTTTCAGGGGAGTTGGCCACGCATTTTCGACGCGCTAGCTTTACCCCTTATTCAGTAAGGGGTAATTGCTTTTTGGAAACCGGACGCCGGCAAAATTGAGCGTCCGGTTTTCAAGCTGCGAGCTGATTATACATTTTTTTATTTTTAATTATTTTTACTTTTGGGACCTCCGACTTAATATCGCCATGATATTAAGTCGGAGGGTGTACAGACTGGGAGAGAAACTGGCGGAGATGGACTGACAGAGGGAGAGAAACTGGTGGGGATGGACTGAGAGAGGAGAGAAACTGGTGAAAGGAGCGAGAAAGACTGGCTGGGATGGACTGGTGGCGGGAGAGAGGGGGCCTGGTTGGTATGGACTACATAGAGAGAGAGCGAGAGAGTGTGTTGGGGAAAGAGGAAGAAGGGATGTTTTAGACAAGCCCACATCACTAAAAGGAAGAGCTGGAGAGAGAGGTTCGGTGTACAGATTTCCTTCTCCTCCCACCTCCCCCACCTCCCACCTCCCCCAACATGCTTTTTTAAAAGAATATCCTCCCAGGCTTTCTCCCATGGCTCCTTCCTAAATGTGGCTCCTCTCTCCTTGGCCCCTTCCTTAAGTGCCTTTTCTCCTGCCTCCCCCGATGGCCCCTTCCCTCTTGCCCAGCTTCCTCTCATCCATGGCTCCTTCCCAAGTGCCTTCCCTCCTGTTCTGTGTCCCTAGTCCTCTCCCTCCTGCCTGCCCCCTTCATGGCCCCTTTCCTCCTGTCCCTCTTCACCTCACCAAGGGCCCCTTCCTGAGTGCTACCCTCTCTGCCCCTTCCCTAGTACCTACCCTCCTGCCCCTTTTCCCTCTTCCTGTCCTCCCCCATGATCTCTTGTAATGTGCTTTCCCTCCTCTGCCCCATGTGGTCCCTCTCCCCATCCTCATCCTCTTGCCCTCCCCCTATGGCCCCATCTAGTGTTGCTGATGCCTCCCCCCCCCCCCCCCCCCCCCCCCCCCGCATTCTCATAGTAAAGTTATTATTTACTTTCTCCCTCAGTTTGTCAGGCCTGTGGGGACCAGACTAGCTGACCATCTGTGCAGAAACTATTTTTGGCACTCCTCTAGGCCTCTACTCAGCACAGGACCGGGCTCTCAGGGGCAGCCCTTCTCCTCTTCTCTTCTTGGTGCTCTGCTCCTCCTTTCTTAGTGTGGGCTGTGCTTTCCACGCATTCCAGGCCTCTCCTTCTGGCGGGACCAGGTTTTCAGCAGCAGCCGGCCTCTTCTTTCCTTGGAGCCCTGCCCCTTCCCCTTCCCCTTCTTAGCCTGAGGGCGAGCTGCTGCACCCTTTCAGGCCTCTCCTCGTGGCAGAGCTGGGCTTTCAGCGGTGGCTCTTCTTTTCTTCTTTACTTGGCATCGACTGGGCTCCTGGCAGCTGTTAGCTTTGCTCCTTCCTCTTCTTAGCAGGCTGGACCGGGATCTTGATGTGGGGGATTTCCTGCCCTCCTGTCTTCTCCTCACAGAGGCAGCATGAGCAGCTGCACTTCCCTTGCACCCCCCTGATGGTCTGGGAGACCCCTAGGGTTCTGCAGATCACAGGTTGGTATCCACTGTTCTCGAGATTAAAACATATACAATGCATTTATTTCACTACTTCAGAAATGCCTCTACTCCTTTAGCTAGTCCCATTAGAAACAGGAAACATCTGTAATAGAATTGATCACTTAGGCATGCAGTTTAAAGACTGAAGAACCTCTCCTCAAAATCCGCAGTGTTGTCATTAATAGCTACAGTAGCTGCTGTGTCCCAATGAACAGTCAGAAATTGAACGATTCAGCCCAATTAGAGCTTGTGGGGATTTACACATCAGAGAAGTCTGATTGGCCAGTTCACTTTCTATAATACATGAAGTTCTGTGTTAAGGATACGCTCCAGGCCAGGAACTTAAAATCGGGCCAACAAAACAATTATTCACTTGATGTCAGCTGCAGGCCTGGTATGTGCTAAGAATATTGTGTGTCAATGTTCATTCTTTTAAACTCCATAGGAAATCGAGTGGAAATTCTTCTTCGAGTCTTGGAGAAATGGTGTCCGGCACTTTCCGAGCCACACCGCCTTCTGCTGGTGAGCTCTACTTTTTTTTTTTTTTTTTTTTATTGAAGAATTATACAGTATCATGGGAAGCAGAACAGCAGAGAAACATGCACACAAAAGAAATTTGCAGTGATGGTGCTTCCCATTCTTCGAACTAAAATGTTAACTGGATCAATATGGTTTAACAGTTAATGAACAGATTTTCAAGACGATTAAATATTCTTCCCAAATAATTTCTAGATTTGAAAGTGAGATTACTGAAACATTAACTTTGCAAATGTTTGTGAAACAAATAGCTTGGGTCTGAGTGGTACCAATAAGAAGTGATGCCTGAACTCATTCATTATTGGGGCTTTACTCAGTAAGGATATTGTGTGGCCTGTAGACAGTATATCATTTTGTGTAGCTATAACCTTGCAGAGTAATCTAAGCTCCTCTTCATCCAGTCAGACCAGTTCTAACAAATGGGTTATGCCCACCGAACAGCAGATGGAGACAGAGATCAATAGGCTCACTGACGTCATCACTGATGTCAATCACTGATGTCATCTGTATTGTCGCCAGCCTACCAGTATTCTCTGCCTCCAGCAGATGGTAGGCAAGCTTCCCATACTATGGACAATGATCTGGTAAGCTGCAAAGGAATTTTGATAAAGACTCTTGAGTTGAAAGAATTTCTTCCCTCCCTCAGATGAACAAGATTCTTAGTCATTCAAAAATAATTGGGTGGATTAGCTCCTGAGGTGAAAGCCTTGTGCTCCCTCCCTCACTTGAGCAAGGCGGGTCCACAGGGGGTCCAGTAGGCCACCCTTTCCCTATTTTTTGTTTCTCCACCTTCTGTATTCCATCCTTGCTGTCATCTAGGCTCTTCCCCACAATTTCTGGTGCTGCTTCTTTAAGTCGGGGCTGTTTGTAAGTAAAAAAGAAAAGAAAAACCAGAAGCAAGTAGAGCTTCCTGTGACCCCAAGGCGGTGCTTATCGAGATTTCTGCCTTCAATAGGGATTGTGCCTGGGCGAGTGACCGATTTGGAGAAGAGTGAAGGTTTTCTTTTACTCAATGACTGTGAGTTGCACATGGCAGGGAAGGTGTGGCTGAGTGCAGGCAGCATGCTGCGTTGTTAAGCGCTTGTAGCCTGAGAAAGATACAGGTGGGGGGGAGATGGCAAACATTGACTTGATAGTCAGACGGCTTGGGGAGAGCTCTGAAGCACCAAATTCATAGCCGCTTGGGGGGTCCACGGCTCCAGATGCAGCATTACAGCTTTTTTCTGCTGAGGCCCAGGGGCTGGAAGGAGCTCTGGAGGCCATGGAGCAGTGAAAAAGAATTTGAGCCCCCTTCCCTAAGCCCTGTTGGGCATGTGGGAGAGGCCACGTGGGCGCCTCCATCGGCTGCACCAGATGCTGCTGCACTTCAGACTGCTACTAAGTTCAGTGTTTCCTCATTGCCCTGGGCTACCATTTCCAGGGAATGGTTAAAGGGCTGCCAGCTTTTTGTATGGGGCAGGAAATAGGTCAGGGCCCTGTCTTTGAGCTCCCCTTGCCTTCAGTTCCTGCTGGGGCCAAGGAAAAAAGGAGGCCAATGGCAGAAAAGGCTATGAGAATGGAGGCTGCCTCAAGGGAATAGTGAAGATGACCTGGAGAAAGGGGGAATGTCCTCCAAAAGATGTGGATGATACCTCAGTGTTCCATCTCTTTCACAAAGAAGAGTTAGCATCTCTTAATTCCCATTCCATATGTACTCTGGGTATTGCAGAGGTAAAAAAGGATGAGATGTCCAGTACCACTGAGGACCTTATTACGATCAGTATTAAGAAGTCTTCTAAATGTTTTCTGCTCCATATGGTGGTCCAGAATCTGATTGATCTGGGGTGCGCGTATCCAGAGGCAATTTTAAAGGAGGTTGTGCACTGGCCAAATTATATCCCTTAGATCCTGTCCAAAGTGAGGGTGAATATATTGGTCTGCTCAGTGACTAAGCGGACGACTATTCCTGTGGAAGGCACTGCTCCCCTTAAAGTTTCTCAGGGCAGGAAGATAGAGTTGGTTCCTAAGCAGGCCTTTGAGGCGGTCAGCATGGTCCTACAGATTGCAGCCTGCAACTATATTGTGATGAGGTCTGGATTACTTATGGTGCAGCATGCGCAGGATGGCAATTTAGAGAACAACTCTCAGTTGGAATCTGGAGCAGCATAGTTAGCTGACGCCTGTTTGATTTGATGCTTTCTTCGTCTGGGGTGGGGGGGAGGGGTTTGCAAGAAAGCTTCTCTGGCTAGAGAATTGGTCAGCAGACTCTGTTTCAAAGACTAACATAATGAAGCTCGCCTTTAAAGGGAGAGGGTTTGGGGAGGATCTTGAGAAAAAAGCAAAAGCTTAGGGGGACGCCCAGATGACAGGGTTAAAATGTCTTCTCTGTCTTTTCTGTATTGCAGTAGACTTTGAGACTCGAGGTGGTACAAGAACAAAGGACAGTCAGTTTATCCAGATAACAGTCCTTATAATCTAAAAGGGGAGGTAAGGAAGATTTCTCAGAAGCAGGATCCTCTCAGACTCCATATTGGGTCCTTGGGGGCTCTATCTCCACTTCCACAGACAGGCAGCCATCTATCTCAGTTTTTTCAGAGATGGGCCCAAGTTACTACTGATCAGTGGGTGTTGGACATCATCTGAGAGGGTTATATTCTGGAATTCTTCTGGCACATTACAGACGGTTTATGATTTTTCCTTGAAATTCCAGCAAAAAGAAGGAAACAGTAAAAGTGACTCTGGGAAGACTTATTGTCTCAAAAGTGGTCATTCCAATTTCAAAGGGACAGGATCATCTGGGTTGGTACTCCATTTATTTTGTAATTCCGAAGAAGGACAGGTGCTACGATAGCTCACTGGATTAAGGATGTCATCATGGCGGCTTATGTACATTCCAGTTTTTCCCTCCATAGACAGGTGAGGGCTCATTTCACGAGTGCTCAGGCCACTATGTGGGCTAAAAGCATTATCTCTTGATGTGGAGGTCGTCAGGGAGGATGCTTCCGTTGCCTCTGAGGTGTTGAGATTGGGCTTGGCAGCATCCCGCCCTAATGTCAAATAGCTTGGGTGCATCCCATTCATCTGAACTGGTCTGACTAGATGAAGAGGAAGGTGAAATTAGTTCTTATCTGATAATTTCCTTTCCTTTAGTCCAGTCAGTCAGACCCAACCAGGACCCTCCCTGTCCTGCCAAATTTGCACATTTCTGCAATTTCAGTTTCATCTTAAGATGATGGTGAAGAGCAGGTGAGTGTTTTTTCTCTTTTCATTATTTGTGTGTTACTGTGTTTTAGCATTCTTACTCTTCTGGAAGTTCAGTGATGTAAAAAAAAAAAAGCGTATAATTTCCGGAATCTCGGGTTGTGTAATTAGTTTAAATTCAGCTTGTCCACAGTTAATTTGTTACAGGAAATACTGGCAGGCTGGTGTCACTCTGTAGACATCCATGCTAATAACAGTGAGCCTGTTGCTCTCTCTCTCTCCCCATTTACTGGTCAGTAGGTATAACCCATTTGTCTGTACTGGGCTGACTGGCCTAAAGGAAAGGAAATTATCAGGTAAGAACTAATTTTACCATCTCCTAAACTAGCCATCAAGGCAGGAATATAGCTAACCAGCACTCTTCACTTCCAAGAGGACATTTTAGCAAATCCTTTGATTATTTAATGACATCTAAGTCACCTATTTATAAGTAATAACATAGTTTAATTCTTTTCTTCAGTTCGAAGTCAACCTTTCTATAATTTCTGCTCCAATCCTGAACTGAGGACTGTTGCATCCAGTACTCTCTCTAGAATGAGAGTCCGCTCATTATCAAGAGTAGACATTTATTCAGGGAGTCTCGCACAATTTCTTGACTGAAAATAATTTGTAGCTCAGAAACTTTTCTGCTAGGATTAGCATTTTTGGTTTTTGCTCTTTCTACTAGACTTGAAAACAATTACATTATCGTGCTCTCCACTAGTGCGCTTACACTTAAAATAGCATGTCAAAAAGTTAGGCGATAAAGATATTAGTAATTCATTATTTTTCCCTTAAAGTTGGGGTTTGATGTGCATTAGATTAGTGCCTTCTCCATCTGTGCCATGACCCCCTGCAGAGGCTATCTAGGAGTTCATACCACTAGAGATTCTCCCTGATAAATCCTATAGGGAGTTGGATATGGAAGTAAAACTGCATAGTATCTGGAAAAAAGCCCTGAAATCACTGAACAGATTTAGAGACTGAAGTACTAAAGTGTGTTTGCATTAGCTGTTAATGTGCATGAACACGGCAGGGGGAGGGGGGTAATATTCTGTAGGCCATTTAGTAGACCAGTTATCCAGCTAAAGTAAGCTGGATAACTTGTCCTGTATATTTAGCAGGATGAACAACGTGCTGAATATAATATCCTAAAGTTACCCGGCTATACAGAGCAGGATAACTTTAACCCTGACCAGCCATCTATGAATACAGCCAGTTAGGCCTAAAGTTATCCGGCCTTGTATGGTTTAATAACTAGCTACTTAATTGGATAGCTTCATATCTGGTTAAGGTAATGTTCCTTTAAAAAAAAATAAAAAAAATTAGCAGGCCTACCAGATCTATTCACCCCCCCCCCCAACTCCCCCACCACAAAAGTATCAACCCACCCGCTGGCCAGGCCCCCTCCCTCCAACTCCTTGAAATGTTTAAAATAAAGAGATAATAGTGCCACCGGGCCTGGCCTTCCAGCTTGTCAACCCTGTCATCAATAAATAGTGTCTCCCCTCACCTCCCCCTTCCAAAGACATCATGGCTGACACTGGCACACCCCCCCCCCCCTACTCCACTAGTAATCTAAAATCATTGGGTATAGTACTCCCCCTTACCTGCCCTCTTCCCATCCCCCAATATCTGAAAAATCGCATTGGCCCCCCCGACCTCCAAAATTCGAAGGCAATCCCACAATGGAGCCCAGGACCCAAGATTGTGGCCTAAGCTTGGACCTAGGCCAAATGAGCACCAGAGTGTGGTAATTAATGAGCAGCAGGCAGGGTATAGCTAGGTGGACCCTGCTTTGTGCAGCACACACTTTGCACTTAGCACCTCCTCATCTTCCCTGTCCTGAGCCTCCTCCTTCCAGCCCTTCCAGCCTCTGTCGTATTCCCAAGCTGAATGAAGCACAGAGAGTATACGCTTGGCATGGGACGTTACTCACTGTGAGTGTTGAGAGCAGCAGCAGTGGAGACGCTCTGGCAGCCACATGCAGCAGCCAAGGTAACTCACTGGGCCCTCTGCCCATATCACACTGACATCTCCTTTCCCCGACAGTTGTACGTAGAGGGAGCTGGTCCATTGTGACAGGTCCATGTACGTCTCTGTCCCTTCTCGTGTGCTTTGTTTTAAAATTTGGAGGAGAGACTGGCGAGGCTTTCAGTGCTCTCTCTCTCTGCTCTTCTTTTGGCCATATGAGTTCTCTCCAAGTCCGCAGTGCCTGCTTGGTGGAGGATGATGTGCCACACAACGTTTTGAAAATATTGGAAAACTCTGCGTTAGTAAATCAACCCCAAAGTCTTATTTTTCCATCTCCAAAGGAGTAAGGAGTTATATTGTAGTGTTCTGCACTTGCTGAGGCCATTTCAACCTAAGTACCTGATTCACTAAGGGTTTTCCCCATAGTCCCAGAATGGGAGAAAAGCCTTAATGAATTTGACCCTTAGTTTGATGTGCTGCTCTGTTCTGGAAAAAAAAAAAAAAAGCACTGTAGCATGGGAAAATGTAAACTATTTTACTGTGCCCCACTGCAAGAGAAATGTAGCTTTTTCTGGGAGTGATCGTTGAAGGAGAGAAGAGGGTTTTTTGTACTTGAGGTTAGGACTTTGTAACCTTTCTAAAAGGATAGTGCTATTTAGTTGGTTAAAACATTAATGGGAAATAACAGTTTTCATTTATTTCCCTCAGTGTGTATTTAAAGCAGAACTGAAGTGGCTGATAAGAAATGTGGAATTGCCTGAAATAAAGACCTGACCCCAAAAAAAAAAAAAAGGGGCATGATTTTATTATTACTCTGAGTTTCCAGGAGATTAAAATAAAATATCAACTCTGCATTAGCTTCTTGCGAATCTTTTACTATAAAATCAGACCAATCGCTGTATTTGGACTTGTAATATTTTAAATATTTCTTTTTTCTTTTTAATTTTAGCAAAACAGAAGCAAAAAGTGGTAAGTTTTATCTGCTTCTTGGGTTTTCCTATCCCCCCTACCACCACAGGACTTCCCAAACCTGTCCTGGGAGCCTCCTAGCTTCTCAGGTTTTCAGGATATCCTCAGTGAGTTTGCCTGAGATAAACTTGCACACGCCGATGTGTCGCATGCATATTCCTTGTGGATGTCCTGAAAATCTGATTAGCTGTGGGGTCTCCAGGTCAGACTTGGCAAGCCCCTGCCCTGCCCTATAAGTTGCAGAGCTGATGTTGTGTTGATTTTGCTGACATGGTATTTTATTCTTTCAGACAGAACACGTTCCTCCTTATGACGTGGTGCCATCCATGAGGCCTGTTGTATTAGTGGGTCCTTCGCTGAAAGGTTATGAGGTAGAAAACTTAGTTTGTGTGTAACCGTGTGTTGCTTCCTCGCCAGTGTGATAATTCAGTATTGCCTTTCCAATGTAACCAGACGCTGGTGGATTCACTCACCCAGTCTGCGCTAAGGTATTCCAGTTATTAACTGTGAGAATGCAGGATGTATGGAGCATTACATATGGCCCTGCTGCACCATGACTAGGAGGAGATGGATCAAAGTTTTGTTGAGCTTCCAAAATTGCTCTGGTTTTTTTTTGCTGCTATATGCTCTACTAAGTACTAAAAAAGGACATTTTCATTGATACATTTGAAGCAGTTTTGCACCAATATCTGCCCCCATATCTTTCTAAAATCACTGAAAATCTTCCTTAATTTTTACTATAGAGATTTAAATTTAATTTTACAGATGATCTTTTTCCTCTCCTAAGCTTTGTAGAGATGCATTGCATTCAGCAGAGCTTGGGAGGAATCCACAAAACTGTGGCATGGAGCGAGTGGTATTCGTTGATCTCTTGTTTCCTGGCGCTCTACAAGGACATGCTAAATCCCAGCTGAATGTTAGTGGGCTAAAAGAAGTGAGATCAAGGACAGGACAGCGTGAACACGTGCCAGCCAGAGAAACCTGGGGGCCAGGCCATGTGACTGGAACTGCTTCTTGGTTTCAATAATGCAATGCAAAAATCTTCAGCAGTGATCAGGAAGCAGACATTAGGCATCATTACTTTATAAACTGCACTGCAGTGCCGTGCATTTGGCTGATTAGTTTAAGTGCGATAAAGCTTGATTATGCTTTAGCCATTGGTCTGTTGTCAAGCAGATCCTAGGAGTTTGTTCGCACACTGCAGCACATGTCTAAATAAAGTATGCGTTTGGGCAGACGCACCTCCTTTACAGTCGTCTTGCTTTGCAATGTGCGGAGACGCCCGTGCCAGCAAGAAAGCAGCCTGTGAACAGAGTAGGATGTAAGGAGAGGAGCCCAGTAAGCATTCACATTTCCCTTGGGAGCCCCATAAGCATAAAGAATCTCGAGGGGCAATTTTCAAAGGCATTTCCGCAGGTAAAATGGGATCTTTGAAAATTGCCTACACGCTCCTGCGCATGAAAAGTATGCTTGCGGTGCCAGTTCCCGTGTACTTTGACTCGCATGAAAGGAGGCGATCCTGAGGGGCGGGGTCAGGGAGGGGTGCACCCCCCCCCCCCCCCCCCCCGTACACATAGCAGGGGCAGATTTGTGCACAGACTTTTCCCCCCACCCAGTTTTCAAAGGGAAAGTTTTGAGGTAAAATTGATGTAAAGTCGGTGGATAGAAAGTACCCGTCGCTGACTTTTCGCTGCTGTGCACAGTTTGAAAGTTGCCCTCCTGATGTACCAGGACACCCACACCTCTGTGTGTAGCACCTAGGGATTGAAATAGGGGGAGTGGGGGTCACCTGCTGAGCAGCTGGGAGGTCTGGCAATCCCTTCTGAGTTGAATATCTGCTGTGATCATTTTTCTGGGCTTCAGAGTTGATCAATAATAAGTAAAACGCATGTAGACAGAGTTCTGTAGTGACACAGGGGAGCTTCTCCGCATTAAAGCTCTTTTCTTTTCCTGATTCCTCGCATCACTTCAGATTATTTTCAGTTTTAATCTAGTGAACATGGTAAGCAGAAAACGCATTTTTGTGTGACCACCACCTCTGCAAAGCCCCCTACCCTCAAGCTCTCAGAAAAAAGCCTCCAGCATACTTGTTTAAAAGTTACACGGAAAATGAAAAAAAATAGCATCTGCTGTAACACCCCTCAGCACGTATTTGCATTCTGTATTATTATTATTATGTGCTTCCTTTAAAAACTTTGGGATTCTCTTAATAAAATTTTGCCCCAGTGTTTACTCCATTGAAAATAAAGGAGTTTTTTTGGTTGATAAATGTGGTGAAACATTTGCACCATTGCTTTAATACAGGTGCCATGCACTTCATTCCCCCTTTCCCCTTGATCAGAATTGCTAAAGAGTGTGATGCAGTGAAAGGAAATAGTCTGGGCAGTGTTATCGGAGCGTGCTTGTTAGATGTTATAACAACTTTGCCCACATGTGTATATTTTTATTGTAGAGAACAGTACTCAATTCCAGTCAAACTACCTGTTTTTATCAGTCCAGCATTACCTTGTAAAGCAGAGGGAGTGAAATTCAAAGGATTTAGGATCCTAACTTTAAGAGTTAGCCTCCCAGATTGGTCCTTTTAAAAAATCTACCAGGGCTGAGTTCCTAAATTTAGATCCTAGTTTCACTAGGCCTGTAAATTTAGGGGCATAAAAAAATCGGTGGCCACAGGGGCACTTAGGGCAGTGAGAAATAGTTAGGAAGTTAGCACTGATTTTCAATATTAGGCACCAAACGTAGACCTAGATTTATCACTTCGCTATAATTATAGCGAAGTGATCGCCTGCAGTAGAAAAAGGGGCGTGGGGAGACAAATGAGCAGCCGGCCGCATCGCAGCGTACGGTGACGCACGCAGTGTTGTGTTACTGAACGCGGTGATATCGGCTGTGCTAGGCATTGTTGCCCCTGTAGCGCCCTGGGAAAAGGTGTAGTTATTTTCCGTGAAATTGCCCACGCTAGGGCTGGCAGACCCTAAACCCCGCCCAAACTCCTCCCTGCTTAATAGTACATTTTAAATTTGCATACGTGAATTGCGATAGGCCGTCATTGTGTGCGATGACGGCCTATCGCAAAATGATGATAGACCCTGTTAGAGAGAGATTGAGCAAGCCACGATATTTTATTGAGGGGCGGGGGCCAAATACTGCATGGGAGTCCCTGCAGTATTTCGCACCTGCCTGACAATATATTGCAGTGCAATTTTTTATCACAGCAGAAATGTGCAACAAAAAAATCATGCCGTGATGTAGGCTCTACTCGCACGGTGGCAGCCCACCTTGGCCAGGGGTGGGCTGCCACTGTGAAAGTAGACCCTATTGTATTAACGGGCTGAGCGGTTCAAATCTCCCTCTCCCCAAAACTACATAATTTCCAAGAGAGGTCTTTGGAAACCATTCCCTGCCCTCCCCCCCCCCCCCCCCCCCCCCCCCCCCACACACACACACCATTACTGCCACCTTCCAAGGTGGCTCTGGCCCCTAGGAACCAAAAATCAATTGCTTTCCTAAGTTTAGGCCCCTAAAATTAGGTGAATCTTCAGCTGAAAGCTTAGGCTTCTAAATGTGGCTGAAAATAGGTATCTAAAATTAGGTGCTCAGTTTTTTTTGTTTTTGTTTTTAACATCGGCCTCGTGTTATTTTGTCACTGTTTTGCATGGGGCTAACATTTTAAATGGAAAAAATTGGAGGAAGTGGTTACAAATGTGCTAACTATTGCTTTTTTTCTAAAGTGCTACTCTATGTATGCAGCCCATATAATGATTCATTAACCTTCTGTCCAAAATTAAGATTGCATTATATTAGGTCTTTTTCTTAATAAGCATACCAATATTTGAGAAATCTATTTGTGCTTCCCGTGAAGTGAATTGTACCTTTTTTTGATGAATATAGCATTAATATACAGGGTAAAAGAAGCGTTGTGTTTGGATTATTAAACTAAACCACGGTGGTTCTTTGTATGCATAAATCCCACCTAGACTTCTTCCGAGCACAATCTAGAGCAGACGTAGTCTTCATGCGGCTTGGTCACGATGTGAGTTAATAGCAGGCCATTACAATTTTAGAAAGCGCTGTGTGTCAGGTGCCTTGAAAAGCTGACACCTCGCATGTTCCTCACATTTCAACAAGTCTCCCAGAGGCTGAAAGCACCTTAAGAATAAGAGCTGGAAATCTTGCATGAATGTGTTGCTGAGTGTTAATTGATTCTTTCCAAATGGGGATTTAAATACCGTATCCAAATGTGGTAAAGTAAGAAAAGCGCCGACGGCCTAGAGCCTTTGAAAGAACGCCATCCACTTTAAGGGTTTTATTTGCTAGAAACGTTCTCTGTCTTTTGCCTTTTTTTCCCTCCTCACTTTTGCCTTCTTTTCTCTCTCTCCTGTTGCTCCTCTTTGCTCAATCTCCCTCGCTTCTGGGAAGGTGACAGACATGATGCAGAAAGCCCTTTTTGACTTCCTGAAGCACAGGTTTGATGGGAGGTGAGAAATAAAGTACATTTTTTTGCAGGGGGTGAGGGTTTGATTTCAAGCAATAGATTGGATGGGGCGGTGCAGGACGGGGTGAGGGTGGGTGGTAGATCTCAATCAGCCTCTCGTCTCCAGGGGCACAAAGACACTGATGGAAAATCTCCTAAAGGGATTTTTTTTTTTTGTGGCAGAGATTAAAAGAAAGATTTAGATCTATATTCATGGATACATACCTGTTGTACATTACGTAAAAGCGTGTACTCAGCAGAATTATAACTGTAGATTCCTGTCATAGCTAGAATGAAAGAATGCCATATCCTTTATGTGCTGTGCGGTACCTCAGGAGTACGCACGGCAAGTGATAATAATCCCTGTACCAACCATTAGGTTTTTATGATTTTTTTTAACATATTAAAGCTGTTTCCCACAATTCCCCGGACCTTTTGCAAGCAGCTTGCACTTGCAAGAGCATATCCATCACACATTGGATTAGATAAGGTAAAGATGTGCAAAAAAAGTACAACTTTTGTTTCATGAGCATTCCGCACAATTCGCATTTAGGGAAAAAAAAACCGTTCAGCCTGGACTTTAGGGTATAAATGTATGCATGCTGAGGGAGCCTAGTTCTGCAATGTTTTACTGTTTTAAACAAGGAGAGAAGTAAAAACGCAAGCTTATTCCACAGCAGGGTAAGCTGCTTGTTTTCTATGGACTTATCGTGCCCTTGTACGGGCAAAAGTGCTAAAAAAGGAAAGAAGGGGAAGTTGCAAAAAACCCAAAACAAATATATATATGAGTTTTGCTATTCAATGCCGGTTTTATTTGTGTTCTTATTAAATTCTATGGTGAAAAAATTAATTGATGTTAATGTTGTTTTTACAATATTTTCTTTATCCGTGAAATCACTCATTTTAGTTGTCTTCACTGCAAATATTGTTTTGCACCTCTGTTTCGACTGGTCCACATTAGCTACATGACAGTTTCCCCTGTTCACACACAGAGGAACGATGACTTCCAGGCAAGAATACGATTAAATGGGGCAGTTTGGACCCTTTACATTAAAGCAAAAATCAACACCCCAAAAGTCCCCATAGAGCAGACAACCTTTGCTTCAGGTCCAGCCCCAACCCCTAGCAGTGCAATCCTGTCTCGGTTCTAGAAAGGCCCAAATTAACACACAGGCAGCGTAGGCAGTTTATATTTTTTATTTAGGGTTTTTATATACCGGCATTCGAGAACGCAGTCCCATCATGCTGGTTCACATTAAAACAAGTGTGCATCGTAAACAAAACTAAAACAATGGTGCGGAAAAAGGCAGTTACAAATAACAGGGAGATTAGAACTTGGCAGAGAGAGAAGAGAAAGGACAGGTTATTAATTCAAACATGTAACGATAGTGTAAAATAATATAAAATTCAAACAAGAAGGTTTGAATTTATTTAATCTATCAGTTCCCGCTGATAGATTTTGAAGGCACCATCTGATCCCCATACTTGGAAACTCTGGTTTCCCTACAGAAATACACTGGGATAGCCCTGCCGTTTACTACTCCAGGCCCTCACTTTCAGGACCTTGAAGGGAAAAAAGGAGGGCAGGGGCTGGAGAAGGGAGCAGAGTAATTGTTTTCTGATCTGCGGTTTCTGCTTCAGCCTCCCCCTTGATCTCACAGGAGGGGAGGGAAGGGAATGAGGCTGGAGCAGATGCTGCAGGCAGCATGTGAGGTGTGACACATTTATTTATTTATTTATTTATTTATTTATTTAAAAGCTTTTATATACCGATGTTCATGTACTGGTACATATCACGTCGGTTTACATAAAACCAAAGTTGGAAATTACATCGAACAATCGAACATTATATCAAACACATGAGGGGAGGGGCTGGAGAAGGGAGCAGAGCACTTGTTATCTGCTCTGATGTTTCTGCTCCAGATTTACGCCCTCCTCTCCTGCATCAACAGGGAGGAACAGGGAGGGGAGGGGCTGGAGCAGGGACAACTTAGCTCTCCATGGTGTGGTGCCAGCACAGTAGAAAGTTGGGCAGCTCTCCTTAAGGTGGTGAGAAAGATGCAGTTAAGATCACATACATTTTTCAGTAGTAACCCTTACTCTGTGGAATAAGCTGCCTTGGGAAATTTGAAAAGGAATAGAATATTTAAGGTTCCATAAAAAGGTTGAGAGATGGCTTTTCCCTTGGTTTCAGGTAGATGAAGTGGGTTACAACATCAGTTGTGGCAAAGTCTGTTTTGAGGGCTCTTGGGCAGAGCAATATCCTACGGTGTTAATATATGATTATTCTGTTATAGTTTATTTTGGTCTGCTGGTGTGCTGTGCTACTGCACCTTCCCAGTCACCAGTTTCTACTTGTCCTGAGGCTGAGGTCCCTGCTTGGTAACAAGATATGGAAATGTCACCCCAGACCACCTAGAGCTTGGTTGAATCCTGACAGATGGTTACAGTTACATTAGGAGTCATGAACAAGTGATGTACAGAAGAGAGAAGACACATAATGTGACCAGGAAAGATGAAAGACAGCATGGCAGACACTACCCAGGGAATAAACAAACAGCACATACCTTTCATTGCATACAATGGACTGTACCCAAAGCTCAAAAAGGAATCAGTATCCCAGCACAGATGGACAGGAGAGATTAGGCAAACTGTAAGTTGGTTGTCAAGAAAGAGAGAAACAAATATAAAGGGAAGGCCAACATTGAATAGTTTAAATAAAAATATCTGATGGCTAAACAATCACTTAAATAAAAAATTATTATAGTATAAAAAACTGAATAAATGGGAAATAAATAAAGACAAATAAATACTAACAGACACCCAAATGGCTAATTCCCTGCATCAAGAGTGAAACCTAACTAATCTTATTATAACAAAAATGCACATAAAAACTTATAGGTTCAGGACACAAAAAATGTGAAAAAAGGTTAAAACATATATCACAGCACATGTATGCACACAAACAGCAGAGAGGGATAGAAGGAGAGGACAGGCACTGTGTAAGCTGGACCAAGTGACAAACCCAAACACGACAGGAGAACGTAACGCAGCACTTCACCGGCACACCAACAGCGACAGACTTCATATGAAAAGTCGCCTGCAGACGCACATTCTCTATTCCATGACGCAGAACAACAGACACGGAAAGGAAAATATCCATGGGGTCCTCCAGGTTCTCATTCCCCTTAATGGTTCCTCTTTCAAACCATGACGTTCTCTGCTTCTGCCTCCTGCCTCAAGGGACGTTGTGTATCTTTTATTTTCATTCCCATTTACATTTCACATGAGTCTGCATATCTTCTAATGATTCTTCCGCAGAGGAAGGATCAGAGAAATGCTGATTGCAGTAGGAATTAATTACTATGGGAAAGCCTCCTTTTTTTTTTTTTCAATTATTTTTTTTTATTGATTTCTTTATAAAACTTAACATTTTAACAGGTTCATTTGGAAGTTACAGTCATGTGCATTTTCTCATGTCTCTTAATTGCATAGTGATCAATATTTTAAAAACATCTTAACAGATAAGTTATCCAGCTAAGTTTAGCCTGATATATCCCAGATATTCAATGGGATAAACATCCCCTCTGAATATCCTTGAATAAAGTTATCTGGCTAACTTTAGCTGGATATCTTTAAATCTAACAGGCCATCTTTTGAATATCCATGATTAGGTTTAAAATAATCAGATAAGTTTAACCTTAACCAGTAATACTCAAAAGAATATAGCCAGCTAACTACAGAGCAGACAAGAAAAAATCCCAGAACAAACATGGGGAGGATAACTTTGAAACATGCACAGGCACACCAATATATGCGTGTATATGACCGCACACAATCCCATATACGCATATTATGAAATGCGCACGTTTACAGCGCATGCGTGCATATGTAGGTCTATGTGTGGATACATAATTTCCATGCATTGAAACCACATATTTCAATGCATTGATCACATGTCTGGGAACTCGCCTGTGACATTTCTAAACATGGCTGCTGGCATGTCGAGCCCTCACCTATGGAGCCTCTCATCATAGGGGAGCCGTTCCATCCCTTTTATCATCTTTTTTTTGCTCTCCTCTGCACGTTTTCTGGTTCTGCTGTGTCTTTCAGATGGGGGCAACCAGAACTGCATACAATATTCAAGGTGTGATTGCATCTTGGATTAGACGACTGCCAATATTGGGCCCTGAGTTTTACGGTCCGGGGTACTGATACACAGACATTAGGGAAACAGCACAGGACTGCTTCTATGGCCAAGTCCAAAAGCAAAGCACGTTCAAGCAGCATTGTCTGACTTATCAAGAAGGCTGCTCTCCCTGTAAAAATGTTGCTAGCAGTCATTTTGTTGTGGGTTTGACAATTGCTTGGTTTAACATAAGGCTTGGGAGTAACCTGCACGGAGTGGCAGTTACTACTTGCTGGGCAGACTGGATGGACCATTTGGTCTTTTTCTGCTGTCATTACTATGTTACGTGTACTTTACTCACCTATTTTAAACATATATACGCATATAATTTATGCATGAAAATAAGCGAGAGCTCATTTGCATAAGTCCTGATTTGCACACGTAACTAGGCCAATTTTATATACTGTGTGCATTGAGGAAATTGGCAGTTTTATCATTTAGTCCACCAGTTCACCCAGGCAGAGACCCTCCTGGTTCTTCAACCTAAATTCCTCCCAGACCTGTCCCACCCCCGGTCAGTACTACACAATAGGTTTGAAAGTACAATCCATATGCGTTATTTCATTTTCCAACCTAAATGCTCCTCCAGAAATGTTGCCCCCTATGTAAAAGTTGTGCATCTCTGCATGCACTTCATATATTTTAGCTGGGTTAAGGGTGGGCACTTTTCAGACAGCCTTTTTACCTGGGTAAATTGGTAAATTTTTTTTTTTTAATTGCCCTCTTAAATCCCAACTTTCAGAATTGTCTGCAGAATTTATTTGTGCATGTAAGTAGATGGGAAAAGCACAGTTTATAAATGACTGCGTATTTCTGTCCTGGGAGCACACACATTAAGGATGTGCATTAATGTTTTCAAACCAGAATGAAAGAAAAAACAACCAAAATTTTGTTGGTTTTCCTCATTTTCATTATGAAAAAAAATAAAAAAAAGAAGTCGGTGTCCGGTAGGACTGCAGCCTCGCCGGTGGCCTGCCCCGGAGCTGCCTCTGACCCCTCCCTTCCCTCTTCCTCAAATGATGCAGGGGCCGGAAACCACTCAGATAGGAGGGGGCCCTTTATTTTACCTTGAAGGGTGGCACAAGGGACTTGCATTACCAGTGAAGTAACATCAGTGCATTACCGCCTCCAGGAAAGCAGGCATTTGCTCCTGCAAAACCCTGTTTAAGACCCTTTAGTCCACTGGGCACTTAATGCAGGGTTTTCTGGAAAATAATGCCCTTAAACCAGGAGGAAAAAGTGCTTCACACGACTACTGCAGGTTGAATGTAGGACAGGCAGCCTCTAAAATCTAAATAGCGAGTACGTTATTACATGGAAAATCTACTTTAATGTACTCTTAGTGACATTCTGGGAGTAGTTTTCAGCCAGTGTAAAGTCTGAGAATCCTTTTACCTGCAGGCATTACACTAATTTTCAAAGTGATGGTCGGCTTTTACTTTTGCTTAGAAATTTAACTACCCTCCCACATTCACACCTCCTAATGTGCACACGTTGGTTCTATGGCAGAATTTATGAGCATTCTTTGTAACATTTAAATCGTGAATGCAAGTCCAGTCCCTGCCCAGACTCCGAACGCTTCACTCATACATGGGGAAAAATACGCACATTCACCTTGCGCGCACATCTTTCTCCCCACACATCGTGCAGGCAATTTTACAAGCACATCAGGCTCTTTTAAAGGGACCCTCCCTGTTATGATTTTAGGGAGAGAAAAGGAAGGTATTTTTCTTTTCCATTTGTTCATTTTTGCAGAAATCTTGGAGCGTATTGCAGATGCAAACAATATATTTTCATTTATGGTTTCTTGTAAACACATGGGACTGCAGTTTTGCTTTTTGCCTGTGGCGTTTTCTTAGGTGCAGCTTCTGTTCTCTGAACTACAGTCACACTGCCAAACTGCACAAAAAAAAAATTTTCACTGCCCTAGAGTAGGGCAGTTTATAAGTACGAAAAATTAATTTGTATGAACGCTCGGCTTGCTAAGGGCCCAAGAGGTGAAGCCAGTTTCATAGTTACTTGTGCCTTGCCTTCACATGCATTTCAAGTGCTTTACGCATCCCTAAAAAATGTAGTTCTAGTCATTTACATGGTTTTCTGGGATTTTTGGCCCTTCAGTTTCCTCCTCCTTCCTTTGGGCTTCCAGCTGAATCAGAAATGGCCTCCATTGCTACCCAGGTTTTTAACCCATTTTATAGCACTCGCCCCCACCCCCACCTACTCCAGCCAGCATGGTGGCAGTCCTCCGCCAAGTGCCATGGACCGTGGTTTCTTTGTGAATTTGATATGCATGCATCCCGAGTCCTGGGAGCAACAGTCAGGCCCAGTAATCAAACCCAGGTCCCAGTCATTTATGCAATTAGAAACCTTAAGTCTATTTCTGTATAACTGAGTTTTATTTCAGGGAGAAGCATTCAAACCTTAGGGGGAAAAAAACTGCGTATAAACCATTTATTAATAACTTGTGCTTCTTTTAGCTGAAAATTGGAGATATTTTTTAAGGTGATGAGTATTTTGTGGGGACAAAATATTAAGAAGGCTACTTAATTGTGATACCTTGAATTTGGCCAGATTTTTAGGATTGTGGTGATCATAATCCCACTGTCGCTCCTTGTGACCTTGGGCAAGTCACTTCACCCGCCATTGCCTCAGGTACAAACTTAGGGCTGGATCCAGCGAAAAAGGGGATGGGGGGCAGGCCTGCGAAAGGCCACAGCCGTTTGCATCACGGTGGTGTGATTTCACTGGCCGCGGTGCGGCCGGCTGCAGCCTTTCACACAAATAGTAACACCATAAAAGGTGGTGCTATTCGCTGTGCTACTGCCGGTGATAATGTCCCTCACATTATCGCCGGCAGTGGTGCCGTGGCCGACTCCCCCCCCCCTCCCCGCCCCGACTCCTCCCCTCCAGCGTATTTGCATCCTATCGCACGCGAAAAGACCCTTTTTGCACGCAATAAAAGTTTAGAAAATAACCTCCTTAGATTGTAAGCCCTCTGGGGATAGGGAAATACCTCCAGTACCTGAATATAATCTGGTTTGAAGTGCTGAAAAAAGTGTGAAAATTGGAATATAAAAAATAAACTAAATAAATACATAGATGGAGCATGTTTTAAGGGCAATTTTAAAAGGAGTTACACCTTAAAGTCAATAAATAAGATATCACAATATAGTAACAATTTTAAAAATCCATTTACATGTGTAAAGTACACTTAAACGTGAATATCCTATGGAAAATTCAATGGCATATATTGTAGCAATTACAATATATGCATTTGTATAGTGCATTTACAGGTATAAAACACAGTTTTATGAGTGTCAATCCTTTTTAAAATTACCCCTGTCTGTACATTCAGAAATGTTCCAGTTTTAAGAGAAAGCACACTTAGAAATTTACAATACTAAATTCCATACAGGTAAAAAGTCATTAGGGCTTAATTTTGCCAGTTTCAACAGTGTGAAGGGAATCATGAGTGAGGATATTGTGCATGACCTATGAGAGAAACATTTTGCATGGCTGTCTAGTGGCTTGTAGGTAAGTTTTAGGGGTTCAAGAACCTTGTATGTTATAGGGCACTTCTGGTTCCCCTCGTACCTCACTGCACGATACTAAGTTCAGGAAAAGATGTTTTTCTCCACAGAATTAGACTTTTATTTATCAGATTTTGCAGGATTAGCATTTAGAAGATAACAGCATATGTCTCTAGCATCCTTGCTACTGAGTACCAGTTTACTTTAAAGAAAGTTCTGTACCATGAGAGGTTTAAAACATGCTATAAACCTTAGCCTGCCTAATATATTAATATTTATGGCTAACTTACTATCCCAGACCTCAACTTCAGGCGATTTCCCTCTGATTACCTGTGAAGCAGTATCTGGCTAGAGGTCTGGAGAACCATCTGAGGAGGAGGCTTGCTTCCCGGTCTGGTCCTGGCTGAGCTGCCAGGCTTCTCTCTGCTCCTGGCTGTCTCAGATTCTGCGCCACTGTCAGATCCCAGGCAGGGTCTTTCTTCTCTCAGGTCTCCTGGCCACATCTAGTCTTCTCCCTCCTCGATAGCAGAGGGTGCTGGGGCTGCTTCAGATCCACTGTTCTTCCTTATCTCCTTATTTGCCCCCATCTTATAATTTCCAGCAGATAAATATGCATAAGCTTGTGCATTGTCATGCAGTGGGTGAAGGATCTTTGCAGGTCTCTTCCCCCTCCCCTTTTTGTTGGGGGGGGGGGAACCTGCCATATCTGGACCAGTGCTATTGGCCATGTCAGCCTTTTCTCTATTTCAGAGTGCTCACCCTTCGTCCATAGGTGGGGGCACTTCTGTCCTTTCGACATTCTTTGGCCAGACAGTGGCTTCTGCTTTTTGAGCTAAAGTTGCTGCATTGTCCTGCCTTGGTTTATTTACACGGAAGCTTACAAACAAGCAGATCTTGATAAGTATTCTTCAGTTCTGGTTAAAATTCTCATTTGGGCAAAGTTTTGTTTTTTTTCAGCTGAGACCGTGTTTTTGTCCTGTCAGCATACTTGTCAGCATCTCTCTTTGGCTATTATGATTCATATTGGGTGCTTTCAGTGGTTAAACATGGGATATCTCCCTACAGGTTCAGTGGCAGTATTGTGCATTGTCACATGGAGGAGCTGGGTTTGAGTCCTGGGTCAGGTCTTTCACTTCCTGAGTTGGCCTAGGCTGAGCATGCTGCAGAGATAGTGTTCACAGCCCTTGAGGAGAGGGAGGCCCAGTCATCATGCAATGACATCTAGTAGATGGATTTAGGGGCCATGATTGTAGAATTCTGGGAGGAGCCTTGGTGCATGCCTCCCCTCCCCCCCCAGCCAAGGACTGTCACTACAATGATCTGGTTAGGTAAGTTGGGAGATATAAATTAGGGGGGGGGGAATCCCCAGAGAGTTGCGAAGGAAGGCTTGTAGCATTAAAAACCAATAGAAGCTGGTTCTGATTTGAGCTGGAAGTCCAAAATATTAGAAGAAAACTTCCAGGCTAAAAACCACAATTTTGCATTATGAGTTAAAAAAAAAAAATAGGGCTAAAGGAGTAATGAGTATTTCAGCTGAAATGTAACTGGGGGTTAGAGGCTTACAAGCCTGACCATGATTTTAACTGCAGAACATATTTTTGATATTTATTTCATTCTCACCTGACCTCTTTATCATGCGGCGTGCGCATGTTATAAAATCTTTGGGCTGCACATGCCTGGGGGGTAGGAATTATGCAAGTTTCGGCACAGCGATAAATCATCGCCCTCCCAGTCTGCTCCAATTAAAGAGCAGATTGGGAGGGAACTTCCCTACTCCCTACCCTAACCTTCCTTCCCCTTCCCCTCTCTTCCCCACCCTCTAAAACCTTTCCCTTCCCTTGGGCATGCCAGGATTCCCTTCCCCAGTACAGCAGCAAATGGCCTCTGTACTGACCACCTCCAACCCTGCCCCGCCCCCCAGACTGCCCCTTCCTACCCCCCCCCCCCCCCCCCCCCCCGGATTGCACCCTTTACAAGACCCGGCACATAATTGTGTATCGGGGTTTACATGCGTGGCTGGGCCCGTTTGAAAATTGGCCTGGTGCACATAAGGCCCAGCCACGCGCGTAAACCCCGGGGTTTATGCATGGGGCCGATTTAAAATCTACCTGTATCTGCTTTGGGTTATGCATTCTTCTACCCTCCATGACATCATATATATTTTGAGTAAGAGTGGAGGAGACTACTAAGCATGGCCCAACTGGTGAAAGTGAAAAAAAAAAGCCAAAACAACAGAAAATGCATAAGCCTACAGAAAACCAGAAAAATGTAATAAATCTCTCATAATCTATGGTTCTAAAGGAACCAGATGAATTATCATAAGCCCAATGGAAAAGAAAAGAAAACAGAAAACAACCTTTATATTAATATATAAACACAAAAAATTGTGGCCATGTTTTGGTGCTTTCCTGCCTGTTTCAAAGGGACATTTTTTATTAATTGTATTGAAAATATGAGAAAAAAAAAAGGGAAAAAAATCAGTCTGTAAATAATGTCACTTAGCTGACAGTCCTGTATATCTTTTCAGGCTCATCCTCTTTGGAGGCTGATCAATTTGGAGATCATCATGTGAATTTTGTTTTTTTCATAGGATAACTTATACAGCTGCTACAACCCCCTTATTTCTTTTTTTTTAAATATTAAAGGCAAGCCACAATAATAATTTATAAACCACTTTTCCTATCAATATTACAACAAAGTGGTGTACAGTTAAAACATCAATACAATGCTTGAAAAATGTCTGGCAAACATAAACCAGTATAATGTTAAAGCAATGCAATATGAGACACAAAACTATGCATAATAATAACAAAATTATTGCACATATTTTACAATAATACAGAAGAGGGGGAAAACATATCAATGCAGCAATAAACAAGCATTTAGACCTTCTCTGAAGGCACTGTAAATTGATTTTAGCCTCAAGGCTGATTCCAGAGAGTGGGGGCTGAGGAAGGAAAGCCCCTGGATCAAATTCTGGCACGTGGAAAAGAGCTTTGAGATGGAACAACTAAAGAAGCCTCTTGATTGGACCTTAAACAATGTCCAGGTTCATGCCAGGCTAGCCTGTCACTTAGATAAGGAAGCCCTGTCCCTCTTATGGCCTTGAAAGTTCAAGTGAGCAATTTGAATTTAATTCTGGCTAGGATGGGAAGCCTTTAAAGTTCAAGTGAGCAATTTGAATTTAATTCTGGCTAGGATGGGAAGCCTTTAAAGTTATTTTAAGAGTGAGATAGTACTCTATGTGACTTCCCTGGATTCAGGTGAGCAAGAGGGCTCTATATTAGAGATGTGAATCGTTTTCCATATCGTCTTAACGATAGAAATCGTGTGGCAGGGCAAGAAAATCGTGTTAGGCACGATTTTTTAGTTAAAAAATCATTAAAAATCGTTTTTTCCGATTAGTGCGCACTAACGGGAGTTAGTGCGCACTAACTGAAAATGATACAATTTGACACTTTTCAGGTCAGTTAAGGTCAGTTTAGGAATGAATATGTATTCCTATTGGCTGCCCTCTTATTTATTCATGTTACCAAGCTTCCCACTGACAGTATATGTGGGATGGGAAATGGAAACAGTTGGTAGCTTGACAAAACAAGTAATGTGATCAGTCAATGTGACTAGAACTTGTGCCCTAACACTGATACCAGGGGTATTGTGATCTTCCTGCACACAGTGCCCTATCCCTATTAATACCAGGAGTGTTGTGATCTTCCTGCACACAGTGCCCTAACCCTGGCACCAGGGGTGTTGTGATCTGCCTGCACACAGTGCCCTATCCCTATTAATACCAGGAGTGTTGTGATCTTCCTGCACACAGTGCCCTATCCCTATTAATACCAGGAGTGTTGTGATCTTCCTGCACACAGTGCCCTAACCCTGGCACCAGGGGTGTTGTGATCTTCCTGCACACAGTGTCCTATCCCTATTAATACCAGGAGAGTTGTGATCTTCCTGCACACAGTGCCCTAACCCTGGCACCAGGGGTGTTGTGATCTTCCTGCACACAGTGCCCTATCCCTATTAATACCAGGAGTGTTGTGATCTTCCTGCACACAGTGCCCTAACCCTGGCACCAGGGTTGTTGTGATCTTCCTGCACACAGTGCCCTATCCCTATTAATACCAGGAGTGTTGTGATCTTCCTGCACACAGTGCCCTAACCCTGGCACCAGGGGTGTTGTGATCTTCCTGCACACAGTGCCCTATCCCTATTAATACCAGGAGTGTTGTGATCTTCCTGCACACAGTGCCCTAACCCTGGCACCAGGGGTGTTGTGATCTTTCTGCACACAGTGCCCTATCCCTATTAATACCAGGAGTGTTGTGATCTTCCTGCACACAGTGCCCTATCCCTAATACCAGGGGTGTTGTGATCTTCCTGCACACAGTGCCCTAACCCTGGCACCAGGGGTGTTGTGATCTTTCTGCACACAGTGCCCTATCCCTATTAATACCAGGAGTGTTGTGATCTTCCTGCACACAGTGCCCTATCCCTAATACCAGGGGTGTTGGGATCTTCTTGCACACATCCCGGTATCAGGGATAGGGCACTGCATGCAGGAAGATCACAACACTCCTGGTATCAGGAATAGGGCACTGTGTGCAGGAAGATCACAACACCCCTGGTATTAGGGATAGGGCACTGCGTGCAGGAAGATCACAACACTCCTGGTATTAATAGGGATAGGGCACTGCATGCAGGAAGATCACAACACCCCTGGTATCAGGGATAGGGCACTGTGTGCAGGAAGATCACAATACCCCAGAGGAGTGAGGGTCAGGCAGCTCCCCCCTGTCTGTGAAGCCAGCCTCTCACTAGTAATGCAGGGAGGGAGCTGTCTCAGACTTCACCATCCTCCCCCCCCCTCCCCCACACACCATTCACTAGCTGGGACATGGGGGAAGTCAGGAGTGAGGGTCAGGCAGCTCCCCCCTGTCTGTGAAGCCAGCCTCTCACTAGTAATGCAGGGAGGGAGCTGTCTCAGACTTCACCATCCTCCCCCCCCCCCCCTCACCCACACACCATTCACTAGCTGGGACATGGGGGAAGTCAGGAGTGAGGGTCAGGCAGCTCCCCCCTGTCTGTGAAGCCAGCCTCTCACTAGTAATGCAGGGAGGGAGCTGTCTCAGCCTTCACCATCCTCCCCCCCCCTCACCCACACACCATTCACTAGCTGGGACATGGGGGAAGTCAGGAGTGAGGGTCAGGCAGCTCCCCCCTGTCTGTGAAGCCAGCCTCTCACTAGTAATGCAGGGAGGGAGCTGTCTCAGACTTCACCATCCTCCCCCCCCCCTCACCCACACACCATTCACTAGCTGGGACATGGGGGAAGTCAGGAGTGAGGGTCAGGCAGCTCCCCCCTGTCTGTGAAGCCAGCCTCTCACTAGTAATGCAGGGAAGGAGCTGTCTCAGACTTCACCATCCTCACCCCCCCCCCTCACCCACACACCATTCACTAGCTGGGACATGGGGGAAGTCAGGAGTGAGGGTCAGGCAGCTCCCCCCTGTCTGTGAAGCCAGCCTCTCACTAGTAATGCAGGGAGGGAGCTGTCTCAGACTTCACCATCCTCCCCCCCCCTCACCCACACACCATTCACTAGCTGGGACATGGGGGAAGTCAGGACTCAGGAGTGAGGGTCAGGCAGCTCCCCCCTGTCTGTGAAGCCAGCCTCTCACTAGTAATGCAGGGAGGGACCTGTCTCAGACTGGTATCAGGGATAGGGCACTGAGTGCAGGAAGATCACAACACCCCTGGTATCAGGAATAGGGCACAGGTTCTAGTCATATTGACTGATCACATTACTTTTTTTGTCAACTACCAACAGTTTTCATTTCCCATCCCCCCAACCATCACCTCAGTTGGAACCTTGGTAACATCAATAGAGAAGAGGGCAGCCAGCCAATAGGAACACATATTCATTCCTAACTGACCTTTACTGACCTGGATAGTGTCAATAATTTGTATCATTTTCTGTTAGTGTTCCTGAGTTTCCATTTCCATTTCCCATCCCCCCAACCATCACCTCAGTGGGAACCTGGTTAACATCAATAGATAAGAGGGCAGCCAGCCAATAGGAACACATATTCATTCCTAACTGACCTTTACTGACCTGGAAAGTGTCAATTTGTATCATTTTCAGTTAGTGCGCACTAACTCGAGTTAGTGCGCACTAACTCGAGTTAGTGCGCACTAACTCGAGTTAGTGCGCACTAACTCGGAGTTAGTGCGCACTAACTCCCTTTAGTGCGCACTAACACGATTTAACGATTTTTAACGATAAATCGTTAGAATTTCTATTGTATCGTGTTCTATAACGATTTAAGACGATATTAAAATTATCGGACGATAATTTTAATCGTTAAAAAATGATTCACATCCCTACTCTATATTATCTCTAGTTTCCTGACTAATTTAGATGTTAATGCTACCAGAAGACCATTAAAACAGTCCAGGTGCAAAATCACTAAAGAGAGAGCTTTAAAATCAAGAAAAAGACAAATCGTCCTTACCATCCCCAGTTTCACAAAGGCTTTACTTAATATATCATTTATATGTGATTCTAAACTAAAGGAGTTGTCCAAATATACCTTCAAATCTTTTTTTTTTTGTTTTTGATATCTATACCAGTGAAACCATCAATAAGCCACATGCAGAATTTGCAAGAGTGGGCAAGATGGCCACAGTCTCATAATTTCAGTCTTTTGCACGTTCAGTTTCAGTAACCAGTTTGAAATATCTGTCAAACAATCAGTGAAGATACTGCTATAGTTTCCTGCTTCAGGCTTGGATTGCATAATGAACTGCAGATTGATCCACCTCCAGTGATTCACGCCATTCGGCCCCAGAGAGGATGAACCTGAAAAAAGACATAGAGGACTATCAGCTAAGTGACACTATTTACAAAAGGATTTATTTCCTTTTTTGGTTTTTTTTCTCTCTGATTCTTTTCTCTTATTGTTGTCAGTATAATTTAAACAATTTCTCTTAGAAATAGACAGGAAACTGCTGAAACATAGAATATGACATGAGATAAAGGCCATATGATCCATCCAGTCTACCCACCTACATCTTCTCAGCTTTATAGTCCCTTCTTCTCCCTAGGAAATCCTCTGAACTTATTCCATGCTCCTTTGTATGCTGATTCTGTCTTTGTCTCCAGCACCTCTAGAGGGAGGCTGTTCCTTGCGTCCACCACTCTTTGGAAAGAAATATTTCCTTAGATTATTCCTGATTCTACCCCTTTCACCCTCATTCTGTGACCCCTTGTTTCAGAACCTCCTTTCCGTAGGAAGAGGCCCACCTCCTGTGCATTTATTTTTTAAGGTATTTAAATGTCACTATCATATCCCACTTTTCCTCCTTTCCTCCAGCGTATGCATGTTTAGATATTTAAGACTGTCCCTACATGCCTCTATGAAGACCGTTGACAATTTTAGTAGCTACCCTATGGACGGACTCTATTCAGTTTATATCCTTTTGAAGTTGCAGTCTCCAGAATTGTACATGGTACTCCAAATGAGGTCTCATTAGAGACTTATAAAGAGACAATATCACCTTTTTCTTACTGGCTATTCCTTTTCCTATGCACCCAAGATTCCTTCTGTCTTTTTCCATCCTTTTTCTACCTATTTGATCACCTTAAGGTCATCAGATATGATCATCCCCAAATCCTACTCCTTTTTTGTGTACAGAAGAACTGTTCCTTTGAATTTTTGCAACCCAAATACATAACCCTGCATTATTTTAGCATTAAATAGTAACTGCCAAACTCTGGAGCATTTCTCTAGCTTCACTCAATCCCTCCACATATTTTCCACATCTTCCAAGGAATCTACCGTGTTGTAGATGTTGGTGTCATCTGCAAAAAGGCAAAACTTTCCCAATATCCCTTCCATAATGCTTACAAAAACCTTAAACAGAACAGATCGAGGACTGATCTAAGTAGCATACCACTGGTAAACCTCTTTTCTTTGGAGTGCATGCTGTTTACCCTTTGTCACCTCCCATTCAACCAGTTTCTAACACAGTCATTTTAGGGCCTATAACTAAGGGCACTCAGTTTGCTTATAAGTTGCCTATATGGAACCATGTCAAAGATTTAAAAAAAAAAAAAAAAAAAACATCGGCCATGTTAGGGTTTTCACATTTTTTGTTGTTTGTTTATATTTCAATTAAAATTGTTTTCTATATCTCATCTTTCTTTTGCCATTGGGCCTAAGATTATACATTTGGTTCCTTTAGAATGCCTAGAGGATAAGGAGGGAGTAGAATCTTCCTATTCATAGGAGGACTATATTTGATTGCAGAGAAGAGCAAAAGGAGACAAAACTCCCTCTAATGCAGGAGAGGGATGGCTCCCCATTTGTGGAACATTGCCTGTAGTGTACCGAATGCAAGCTACTTATCTGACCTTCCATAAAAAATCTTAGAACTTGCTTTTTTTGGTCAGCTCTCCAGATCTTGGCTGGTTCCTGGCTCCGGCTGGGATTCTCGTGTTTTTATAGACCTTTGTTGAGGGTTTAGGGAAGCTTTTTCTCTATTTTATTATTTAGGAACCACTAGCCACTGGGGAACTTTCTGCTACTGATGGCGTATGAGAAAGATTTAGTCTGTAATGTATTGTTTTTGATATGAAGATGTAGACCTCCTCCTTTTTCCTAGAACTGTAACTTCTATTTTATTGTGTATTTTATATGTTAACTTTTGAATGAGTGGGTATTGATTCTTCCTAGGAATGGCAAAATATAAATGCTATGTTAAATTCAATGCTTTATTTATTCATTGGCCTATGATTATACATTTGGTTTCTTTAAACCCCTTGGGTGATATGACAGCCCATTGATTGGATTAATTTATTTATTTAGGGGGCAACAATCAAACTGCCCACACTGGTACAAATATTGGGGGTACTTTCTACCCCCAAAGTTTGCACCTATAATCAAAGCAAAATTACACAAGTAGTTTTACTTTGATTAATGTTGCAGCAAGGGTATTTGTGCCTGCCTTCTGTATAGACAAAAATTTAAATTGCAATAAAGAGTATAGATTTGAAAAAGCCATCTACGCCCATTAGTTTCCTTTCCTGACCTAATCCGCCCTTGATAATGCCTTCTGACAGTGCAGGTAAAAAGTACATGCATTGTAAAACAATGCACATGCTTCTACTCACATTGAAGGTGAGCGATTTTCCAAACATTCAAGTTAGGCAAGTAAAAAATAACATTTTTCATGGTAATCTGTTTTCAAAATTGCCCCATTTATTTTTTTGGTTTCCTATAGCCATATACACTTTTTGTTTTTTTCCAGTCACTTTCCAATGATTCAGCATTGTTTTTGTGATTGGCTGCCTCTCTTTTGTTTTGAACAACAAAATGGACTAGTGTTAAGTATCAAAATACTTCATTACATTCATCAAAATTGTCAAAAATTCATTGTATGGAAAGGGGTGGTAGTTTCATACCAGGCTCCACTACTGATACCCTCCGCATTATCAGGGCTGTTATCATTGTAATCATTAACTGCCAGCCTCCTTCCAATAACTGACCATTTTTTTGAAAATTTTCATAAGCAATTTAGAAACAGTATATACAGCAGAACAAAATATGGAAAATCCAAAATTAAAGGTTAATAGTCTTTTTCTAATAAACTAAAAATATTTGTGAGCATTGATGGAGCAAATGTGGAATAAACCACCATAGCTCTAGGTGATTCGCTAAACAGTTATCTTTTTAAGTCCCCGGCATCAAAAATTATTGTGTTATCTTACTTCCCTCCCAACGTAGCCACGTTTCCAACAAATGTCCTTCATCAGAGGATGTCACTCCTTTAACAGTATGCCAGCAAACGGGATATTCCAACTGTGATAAACAACTTGCTAGCTCAACAGCTCATACACTGCAGAACATTTAGTTCAATATAAACCCAGTAAAGACAATTCACGGTTGGTTTGTATTTTAAAGCAGATTATTACATCATCTGCCTTTAGAGCAGCTTCCATCAGAAAGCACTGGCATACTTTAGCATTGCATGATACCTTCAAGGAACCTCCATTAATAGCAATGTCACATGGTTCAAATATACGGGACAGGGTAGTATAGTCTGATCTATTGAAAAACACAGTTTCATATACAGAAGGATAGCATAAAAAATGTAGTACTTGAGGCTATTGTGGGAATACAATAGAGGACACATTTTAGCAAGATCCAATTATGGGTTATCGCATTAGAAGATCTCAAACAAATTATCTTTCGGCTAATGCAGAATATATGGTTATCTGTCCCTGTCCTAAATTAAATGTGGGTCGCACCATTCGTTCTGTTAAGGTGCGCCTCACGGAACATAAATCCCACCTACAAACACAGTCTAAGCGCATCGATGGTACAACATTGCAGTGAGCTTGGTCATACATTTGATTGTTTGAATGGACGGTCATCGAGCTAGTATCAGGTTTTATATGCAGAGATGATGTACAGGCATGCTTAAATTATCGGGAGTGATTTTGGATTTATACTCTCAATACAATTGCCCCATCAGGTATGAATGAGGAGTTAGATTGGCTATCCCTGTTTTGAGGGGGGCGTTTCATCTAACAGTTGATATTAGTATGGCACTGGATATATATCAATTTTATGCAACTCATATGAGGTTTGTGAGCATTGATGAATAGTACAGAATGCATATTTTCTTTCGGAACCCATGAGATGTATGCATGCCATCATGATTGGTTATTTGCATTTATTATGTTTGGCCTGCCGTGTTCTTTATATCTGGTAGACTTCTTCCAGGTCACATAGGTCATTTAAAAGAAATGGATGCTAATACTAGTCATTCTGCAGTGTACGAGCCATTGAGTTAGCAAGCTGTCTACCGCAGTTGGAATATCCTATTCGCCGGTCTACTGTTATATGAGTGACATCCCCTGATGAAAGACATTCATTTGAAATGCAACCATGTCGGGAGGGCAGTAAGATAATACAATAATTTTTTGATGCTGGGGACTTATAAAGATAATGTTTATTGAATCACCTGGAGGTATGACGGAATATTCTATATTTGATCCATCAACACTCACAAATATTTATTTGTTTAGTTTATAGAAAAAGACTATAAACCATTGATTTTGGAATTTTTATTATTATTCTGTTATATACACTGTCTTTAAATTGCTTAAAAAAGTTTTCAAAATAATGGTCAATTATTGGAAGGAGGCTGGCAGTTAATGATTACAGTGATAATGGCCCTGATAACCCAGAAGGTATCAGTAGTGGAGCCTGGTGTGAAACTACCATCCTTTCTACACAATGATTTTTTGACAATTTTGATTAATGTAATGAACTTTTTTTTTATACAACACTAGTCCATTTGATTGTTCAATAGGGTTGTTTTTTTTGGAATTTAACTCTTTGGTGTCATACCTTCAAGTGGAGATTTAGCGGTTTGGTTTCTTTTGTTTTGGCCAACTGATGATGCCACTATGAAGGAAGGATATGAAGCTGCACTTGACCTATTTTCACATCTGGGACTATCCAAATGTGATTGCTGTATAGATGAAGTGAAAAAGTCTTTCTTAAAGACAGCATCTACTCCTTTAAATTTGAATTGTAATTCAAGTTGTGGGTTATACCCTCTGATCTTACAGTAGCGCTTGCTCATCTTTGCTCCTTAGTTATCTGCGCACCTCATAGAATACGTATTAAGTGGAATGTTAGCTCAGCTTGGTAGTTTCTTTCTTTCTCTCAATTTCTTTACAGACACACTAATCTGTAATGTCCATCTCATTGGTTCTGTATCATTCTTTTCTTTGTTTATAGGATATCCATAACCAGAGTTACAGCTGATATTTCCCTTGCTAAAAGGTCGGTCTTAAATAATCCAAGCAAGAGGGCAATAATCGAGCGATCAAACACCAGATCCAGTTTGGGTAAGAAATTAGTTAAATCTCTCAACATATAACTGCAAATCTATGTGTAGATCAACAGAAGAAGATGAAATTATAAAGCTACAGTGCCATTAACTGAATCACTCTTTTATAATTACTTTATACTTTAAACTTTTTCTCTTAATTAGATATTGGGACTAATTTGGATTATACTGTCTGTTTACGGAGGCGATTAGGAATTCTCTACTATTGTAGATCATGATGAAGGCTGCAGCCAATCACATTCCTTTATAGGAGACCCTTGTTATTTCAATCAGAGGATCTTATGAATAAGGTATACTTAAATAATAGTTTGCAAAGGTGAAAAATGGCAGAATCATCTGTGTTTAGGTTCATTTCGATGGTTCTCCACAACCATCAATAATATATTACTGGAGCTCTATGAGACTTCCTTGTACTGATAACATTGTCTCACTTGCCTATTTTCTACAATTCCTGCACCAAAGTAATGCACTCTTACTATCTGAGAGCATGTAGTAAATAGAACACTTGTAATGCAACATTCCAGCATTTGTAATAGTTATAATATTGTGCTTTATATACTATGTAGTGTGCAACAAATATTTGAAAAACAGTTGTCATCAGTGAACATTTAGTTTGAAAATACATTTTCTTGTCTAAATAAAGATAGAAAGGTTTTGGATGTGTGTGCTCAAGCATGTGTTATCTCTGTTCTCTTCTTACCTTCCAATGTATCCTGTTAGCTGAGTTCTTGAAATAGTATGTGATCCAAAAAATTTAACACCTGGTCCAAACCACCCAGTATGTGATAAATAGCACAAGGAGGAGAGTATACTGTGCTATTTAGTGCATGCTTATATGCAGGCACTAAGTGTTCCTTCATTTATATGTATGTATATGCTAATTTTAGCATGCACATGGCTTTTCGGACAGGTTTAGCATGCATGCTAGAGCCTTTATGCATAATGCACTTTTTAGTGTGCACACTAATCAAGGCACATAGGCCCCTCAGTCTGATTTCCTCTCCACCCAACTCCTCCTTAGCATACGGTAGTAACCTAAAGAAGTTTCTTTGTGTATCCCGTTTAGTAGGATGGTGAGGTTTATTATGGACTTTCAGTAAAAGATGAACCGTTAAGAACCAGTGTTCTTTCTGTGTAGGATGATTTAAGGAACAATGGTCAGAAACGTAACATACCAAAGGTGACTGAAAGTTTAAACAGGCAAATTTCTATCAGAAATTGGGGTAGATTTTCAAAGGGTTACACACGAAATATACACGCGTAACCCCGAAAACCTACCCCTGCATGCGCCGAGCCTAGTTTGTATAGGCTTGGCAGCGCACGCAAGCCCCGGGACGCGCTTATGTCCCAGGGTTTTGAAAAAGGGGCGGGGCGGCGGGCCGGGGGCGGTCCCGAGTCCTCCTGCACAGTGGCTGTGCCGGAGGATGGCGCGTCAGCAGCCAGCCAGCGCGCGCAAGATACGCCTGCAAGAGGCAGACATAAAAAATAAAATAAGGTGGGGGAGATTTAGGTAGGGCTGGGGGGTGGATTAGATAAGGGAAGGGAAGGTGGGGGGGCGCGAAAGAAAAGTTCCCTCCAAGGCCGCTCCAATTTCGGAGCGGCCTTGGAGGGAACGGGGAAAGCCATCGGGGCTCCCCTAGGGCTCAGCGCACGCAAGGTGCACAAGTGTGCACCCTCTTGCGCGCGCCGACCTTGGATTTTATAGCATGCGCGCGGCAGCGCATGCATGTTATAAAATCGGGTGTACATTTGTGCGCGCCGGGTAGCGCGCACAAATGTACCCCGCGTGCGTAGGATTAAAAATCGGCCCCAAAATTGTTAACCTCATTTCTCAATTATTATTTTGTAAATGGTATCACTGTAGAATTTTTTCCTGTGCTTAATATAGAGAGGGCTATAATGAAAGTCATTTCCATGGGTAAAAATGCATTTTACGTATGGAAATGGGCTTTTTAAAAATTCCCTTGATGCAGGGAAAATACGCATATTGTTCTATGATGTGAGTACATCTTTCTCTGTATTTTGTTAGATGCATTCCCTGGATGGGAAGATGGTGGGGAATCAAACAAGGTGCATTGCTTTGATTATTCAAAACTAATTGTTTTAGGCAAAAAAAACAAAAACAAAAAAACTCAGCTGTAGAGAAAGCAGGTGCAAATCTCTTTGAGTAACTTTTGAGGGCAATAATCAAAACAAAACTGTCTGCATAGTTTTGCTTTGATTATTGATGCAAAGCACAAGGATAAAATTTACCTATGGGGTTTGCACCAAGACGAGTACTTTGATTATTGCCTCCTAATGTAATAAGTATTTAACATATTACCATGCTTTTTCCTAAAATGTTGCCAATGGGGTGGATATTAGTCCGTGGCCAGGGTTTTGGTGAGCACAGTCCAAAATAAAAAAAAAAACAATGCAGGAAAATCCGTTAACATAGCAAATACCCTGGTGATATATTTGGATAATTTGGTGGGGTTTGTGATCATGATCCAGAAGAGTTATTCAGCCCATTATTAACTGCTGATTGTGATTTTCAGCACAGCACCTTAAAGCAACTGAAATGTATTAATCGGCTAAACACTGACCATTCTTATGTAGAGACAAAATAGAAGGGAACTATTACTAAAAAGTTCTCTTAGGGGCCTATTTACTGAGTAGTATAAATGCAGAATTTGGCATTTATTGTGTATTAAAATTGTTTATTTATTTATTTTAAGGCTTTTATATTCCGTTTATATCAAAATATGTGCTAAACGGATCACAATATTGATAAAGCACTATTGATATCATATAAAAATCTATCCAAACTTGGTAAAAATGACCATACTGCATTGTGTACAGATGCATGCAAAGCAACTTATTAATATTACAAAGACTTAATGCAGATTGTGATAGATTTTGCAATTTGCGATAAGCCTCTAAATGTCATTTTTTAGAGATGAGTTAACCTTCCCAATGAGAGTATCAGCAGGCAATCAAGCCTGTTGAAGTTGTTAGCAACTCCCCATAGAGGTAACAGAAAAGGGAGAGGAGTAGCTCTTTATGTAAAAAAATAATATCAAAGTGATTGAAATGCTTGAGAAGTGGGATAAGGAGGAGGCATTGTGAGCCGTCTTACAGGCCGATACCGTACAGTGCGCTCCAGCAGAGCGCACTGTTAACCCGCGATTGGACGCTCGTTTTCAACATGCTAGCTTTACCCCTTATTCAGTAAGGGGTAATAGCGCGTCGAAAATGCACGTCCAACCCCCCCCCCCCCCGAACCTAATAGCGCCTGCAACATGCAAATGCATGTTGATGGCCCTATTAGGTATTCCCGCGCGATTCAGAAAGCAAAATGTGCAGCCAAGCCGCACATTTTACTTTCAGAAATTAGCGCCTACCCAAAGGTAGGCGTTAATTTCTCCGGGCACCAGGAAAGTGCACAGAAAAGCAGTAAAAACTGCTTTTCTGTGCACCCTCCGACTTAATATCAAGTCAGAGGTCCCGAAAGTTAAAAAAAAAAAAAAAAAAGTGAAATCTGCCCACAGCTCATGGGTTGAAAACCGGACGCTCAATTTTGCCGGCGTCCGGTTTCCGAACCCGTGGCAGTCAGCGGGTTTGAGAACCGACGCCGGCAAAATTGAGCGTCGGCTGTCAAACCTGCTGATAGCCACCACTCCTGTCAAAAAAGAGGTGCTAGAGATGCGCTAGTGTCCCTAGCTCCTCTTTTTGCCGCGGGCCCTCATATGAATACAGAATCGCGCGCATGGAGAGTGGCCTGTGCGCGCGCCGGGAGAGTGGGCGTTCACCTTCTCTCCCGTGACTTTTACTGTATCGGCCCGTTAGAAAGAGATAATGGCACTTCCATATACATACAGTAGGTGTGGTCTACAGACTTGCAACTCGGGCAGAGGAACTAGGCAGGACTCCAGCAAAGGACATCCAAAAGGTGGGAATGAAGGAGGGTGTTGATGGTTGGTGACTTTGATGTGCTGGATATGGACTGAATTAGCCCATCTGCAGAACTGGTAAAAAGTAGAGAGCTCATAGATGCCTCTGAAGGAGTTCTGCTTAAAGAAATGGTGATGGAACCTATGAGGGAAGGGGCAATACTGGACCAGGTACTCACAAATTTAGACAGTTTCTCTGATGCCTAGGTAGAAGCCCATCTGAGCACCAGTAATCGTCAGACTGTATGGTTTGATATAAAGTCCAAGGTGGTGAGAAGTCACACAAAGTTCAAAGTCCTGTATTTCAAAAATATTGACTTTGTTAAAATGGGGAAGATCCTTGAGGAGAAGCTGAAAATATAAGAATTACCTTGCTGGGTCAGACTAAGGACCATCGATATCCTATCGCCGACAGTGGCCAATCCAGGTTGCAAGTACCTGGCAAATCCCATAAAGTAGAACAGTGGGATAAATTAAAAGGAGCTATAATAAGGGTAACAAATATTTTTGGAAGATGAGAAAATAAAAGAAGGAAGGGAAGCTGATACGATTCTGCAAAGAGGAGGCTGAAAAAATAAATTAAAAAATCAGCATTCAAAAAGTACAAAGGATCTAAAAAAAAAGGAACACAAGAAAGACATTACGAATGAAATCAGCATAGCAAAGGCATGTGTGGGAAAAAAAGATTGATAATGAAGTAAAGCAAGGTGGTAAAACCTTTTTCAGGTATGTTAGAGAAAGGCGGGAAAGCCAGAGATAGGAGATGAGGAGAAATGATCACGAGAGATGAGGAGAAAGCAGAAATGCTAAACAAATACTTCTGTTTGGTGTTCACTGAAGAGGACCTTGGAGAAGGACTTCTTCTGGTTGGTAAAGGTTTAAGTTAGTTAAAGGCCCAGATAGTTATATTCCTTTTTTTTTTATATAGACATTAGTAGTTGTTAATTTTTTAGGTAGATCATTTAATCTTGTTTTTCCCATTCCTTTCTTTAAATTTTGCTGGCTTCTAACAGAAGTCCTGCTTTCCTCTAAAAGCGGACTCTCCATTTGTATTGTCCATTATCCTTAGTTTCCTGCTACTCTTTCTCCTCTGTGTGGTAACGAAAGAGGGAAAGACGACTTTTCTTAGGGCAGATGGGTTAGATAATCACAAGCTGAACTGCTAATTAGGTAAAGATGGTGAATATGTCAGAAGTGTACATCGGCGATCATCAGCTCATCAAAGACGGACGTGTAAAATTAACATCCTGTTCACTTTTCAAAGTACTGAATATGTAACTTTGGTGAGTGAGTTGCATCAAATCCCAAACCTCAGAAGCCCCAGGCAGCCGATGGCAAGTAATCTGCTGAACTGGAAAAGTTTCAGTACCTGGCATAAACGGTGCCAGTTATGAAGTCACGTTTGTTTTGAAATGCCAATAACTATATATTTCTTGCAACAACAACCCTCATACAGGAGCCCAATCTTGACACTTGGAAATGTGTGTGGTTTTCATTCACTTTAAATATATATGGGATTTATAACCCATTACAAAGTGAATAGCTCACCATATATATTATATAATCATCGGGTTTGGTGCAGTAACTTATTATTCAGAAACGACTGAGGACCTTGACAATTTTTTTCTTTTTTTTTTTTTTCCTTTTTAAAGTCCACACAATTTGTTCATTGCAAAATGTATCCACAGATAAAACAAAAAAGCGAAAATCCACTTATTGTGATGTTGAATCGCGTTACAACTTCATGTGCCCTTCCTAAAACTCCTGAACCGCAGTTTAAACCTTAAACTGCTTTCTCCCCAGCGCCCGACACAGCGTATGTTTCGTTTAAAGAACTCATCAGGGGCTCGGGCTTCAGGTTACATTTTTACTCTGCGGATAGAACTCCTCTTAACGTTTTGGCATGTTTCTGAAAATGGAGCCGCACTTTATCTGTGGATACATTTTGCAATGAACAAATTGTGTGGACTTTAAAAAAGGAAAAAAAAAAAAGAAAAAAAAATTGTCAAGGTCCACAGTCGTTTTTGAATAATAAGTTACTGCAACAAACCCGATGATTATATAATATATATGGTGAGCTATTCACTTTGTAATGGGTTATAAATCCCATATATATTTAAAGTGAATGAAAACCACACACATTTCCAAGTGTCAAGATTGGGCTCCCGTATGAGGGTTGTTGTTGCAAGAAATATATAGTTATTGGCATTTCAAAACAAACGTGGTTTATCATAAATAAGATTGTATTACTATTACCATAGTTTATATCCAGTTGTTAAGATACATTGCCCCAACACGTTCAAAAAAAGACTCAAGACATGGCTATTTGGTCAAGCATTCCCTTAACTTACTTAGTCTTCCACAGCTCCCATAGACTGTTTTCATACTGTTGACGTCCAGAACCTATGCTCATGTTTTTACTCATCAATAAGAAATTTCTCCCTCCTCCCCCCCTCCACGAACAACCTTCCTTCCCCCTCCCCCCCCATTAGCAAACCTCCCTCCCCATGCGCTAGTTTCGCTCTAATAGTGCATACTGCTACTGTTCCTAGTTATGTTATATTATCCAAGTTGTTCACTCCCTTGTTCATTGTAAGATATATGTTGTCATTGTTTTCTACTTGTTATAATGTAAACCGGAGTGATAAGTAATTCTGTTACCTGAACTTCGGTATAAAAAAAAGTTATAAATAAATAAATAAATAGTTATGAAGTCACGGCAAGATTTCCACTGATTGAGCCGGGGAAAGTTATACGCAACTAAGAGACAGCTTCTGAAGAACCTGCTTACTAACCAACTCACACACACAAGGCTGTGCATAAGTGCAGCAGTAGTTACTGTAACAGTGCAATAACAGCCAGCTATAAGAGAGATTCACAGCACTAGTAACAAGACTAACTACAACGGACACACAACTGCTTTAGCATCCAGACACAGAGAGAGAGAGAGAGAGACCGGCATGAGAGAACTTCAAGGCAGATGGCCGCTGGCAATTCCCAGTTTCAGCTTCTGGGTGAGAAATTTCCATGAAGGGAGGGATTTGTATATGTTGTTTTCCTATTTTAAGAAAGAGCTGGCCACTCATTAATAGGGCAATCGCAAGGAGTTTTAAGATAACAGGCTACCAAAAGAAACTTACTGTATGGTTCGGTGATAAGTTTGAATTAGACTGAGGGCGCTGAGATTATAGTACAGTGATAGGTCTGTGCATGACTGGGATTACTGAGATTGTTGTACAGTGATAGGTCTGTGCGAGACTGGAATTACTGAGATTATAGTACAGTGATAGGTCTGTGCGAGACTGGGATTACTGAAATTATAGTACGTGATAGGTCTGTGCGAGACTGGGATTACTGAGATTATAGTATGGTGATAGGTCTGTGCGAGACTGGGATTACTGAGATTCTTGTACAGTGATAGGTCTGTGCGAGACTGGGATTACTGAGATTATAGTACGGTGATAGGTCTGTACGAGACTGGGATTACTGAGATTATAGTACGGTGATAGGTCTGTGCGAGACTGGGATTACTGAGATTATAGTACGGTGATAGGTCTGTGTGAGACTGGGATTACTGAGATTATAGTACGGTGATGGTCTGTGCGAGACTGGGATTACTGAGATTATAGTACGGTGATAGGTCTGTGCGAGACTGGGATTACTGAGATTGTTGTACGGTGATAGGTCTGTACGAGACTGGGATTACTGAGATTATAGTACGGTGATAGGTCTGTGCGAGACTGGGATTACTGAGATTATAGTACGGTGATAGGTCTGTGCGAGACTGGGATTACTGAGATTGTTGTACGGTGATAGGTCTGTGCGAGACTGGGATTACTGAGATTATAGTACAGTGATAGGTCTGTGCAAGACTGGGATTACTGAGATTGTTGTACAGTGATAGGTCTGTACGAGACTGTGATTACTGAGATTGTTGTACAGTGATAGGTCTGTGCGAGACTGGGATTACTGAGATTGTTGTACAGTGATAGTTTTGAGTCAGCCTGGGGTCACTGAAAATGTCATAATGATGTGTGATGATATATCTTATCTGCTATTTTGAAATATATTTGGTTTATTGTCAGGAAGTTTTGTTAATAAACCTGGGTGACTTATCTGTTTGTGCCTACCAGAGTGTTTTGTTTTGTTTTTCTTGTGTTTGGTAAAGGGTGGGGCCTTGACATAAACAAGGAGAAATGTATCAGGGTAGTCTTACACCAAATGAGGAAGAGATTTGGGGGGGGGGGGTGAATTTAGGATAATTCATCAAGGTTTGTTCCCTAGCAGTTTACAAAGGTGCATATGAGAGTAGGGTAGATACCACGCCATTTACAAGAAGAATGTGTTTGCACGGAGCCAGCATAACTGAAAATGGACAAAGCCGTAGGGATGGATGAGAGAAATCCTAGGGAGCTCAGAGAGGTTACGGCGGGTCCGTTGAAGGACATGTTCAGTAGATACTTAGAAATGGGAGTTGCTCTGCGAGATTGGAAAGGGTGTCTGTGGCCCTTCTTTTCAAAAGTGGTATCGGAGAGGCGATTGGTAACTAACTACATACCAGTCAACCTTACCACGCTAGCGGGAAAATGAATGGAGTCTCTGCTGAAGGAAAGGGTAGGGAACTATCTGCCCTCCAATAGGCATGGTTTTATGAGAGGAAGACTGTATCAAACAAATCTGATCAATTGTATTGGATTGGTTGACCAGAGGATGTGCACCAGATGTGATTTACATGAATTTCAGCAAAGCTTTTGATATGGTCCTACATAGGAGACTCGTGAATAAAATGAATATCCCGAAAAAGGTGAGACAGAAATTGGCTGACTGATAGATGGCAGAGGGTAGTGGTAAATGGAAATCACTCCGAGAAGATAAAGGGGATTAGTGCGGTACCTCAGGGATCGGTTCCGTTCAATAACTTTGTGAGCGATATTGTGATAGGGTTAGAAGGAAAAATTTGTGTGTTTTTGCAGATGTCACTAACAGGTGAACTTTCAAAGGAATTACGCATGTAAATTTAACATACTATCGTAGTAATTCTCAAAAGCCATTCACCCATGTAAATGCATTTTTTGCAGGTAAAACCTATGGACAATTCAATGGCACATATTGTAGCAATTTTCAAAAGCCCACTTACATGGGTAAAGTGCATTTACATGTGTAAAACCCAGTTTTAAGCACGTAAATGGTTTTGAAAATCAGGCCCTAAGAGTGGAGAGTATGAGAAGCGATCCAAAGAAGCTTGAAGAGTGGTCTGAAAGCTTGGCAGTTAAGATTCAGTGCCAGGAAGTGCAGAGTCATGCATTTGGGGTGCAGACATCCAAAGGAGTTGTAGGTGCTGGAGGTTGAGAGACCTCGGGGTGATTAGTATCTTATGATCTGAAGAGAGCGAGGCAGTGTGACAAGGCAGTGACTGGGGCCAGGGGGGATGCTGGGCTACACTGAGAGAGATTCACAACCAGCAGGAAAAAGGAGGTGATAATGCCCCTGAACAGGTCACTTGTAAGGGCTCACCTGGAGTACTGTATTCAGTTCTGCAGGCCATATCTTAAAAAAGGATAGGGAAAGGATAGAAACAGTCCAGAGAGAGACAATCACCAGAAGAATTATGAGAGGAGACTTGAGGCTCTAAATATGAAACAGGAGGGATATGACACAAACTTATAAATATCTGAAAGGTATTAGAAAAGCACAAGAGTCCAACCTCTTCCAACAGAAAGGGAACTGTAGAACTAGGGGTTATGACACGAAACTCCAGGGTGATAGATGCAGGAAATAGTTTTTCATGGAAAAGGTGGTGGATACCTGGAATGCCCTCCTGGAGGAAGTGATGAAGACAAAAATGGTGATGAAATTCAAAAGAGCATGGGATAAACACAGATAATCCCTTGTAGCAAGAGGACAGAAAATAAAGCACTGGGGTAAGGTGGTAATGTTTCTGAATGTGAAAACTTATATGGAGCGGCATTTATAATCTTGAACAAGATGGCAAGGGGTTAACATTCACAGACAGAACACCTTACTGGACAGAATGAATGGACCATTTGGTCTTTACCTGCTATCATTTACTACGTTAAAGGGACAACTAGCCATGAGTGAGTTTCTCCTTATCTCTGACGCAAACTCCGCAGCCAAATTCACCCCCAAGAAAAGATTTCCTATTTCTAGCCCTGGCACATCGTCTCCTTCTCTCCACCTCCTGAAATAGCCATGTCCCCTGACTTTAAACCCTGTCCCCCCCCCCCTCCCCCGCACCAAATCTGGCAAAAAATCCCCATCCCTGCCTCCCCCATACTGCTCCTGGAACCCCTTACCTGTTGGAGCCCCCAGATCCATAATTGGACAGGGGTGATTCCCTGTCACCCCTGCCCACCAGCACTGTGATTCAGAATGGTAGTGGCTGAACCAAGGATCTCCTTTGCCCCATCTGAAGAGCAAAGGAGACTCTTGGGTCAGCCTGTGCCATTTGTGTGCTGGTGGGACAGGAGCAACTGTGAATCTTTCCTGCCCGCTTTGCATCTGGGGACTCCAGTTGTTAAGGGGCGGTCCAGAGGGAGAGGTGGGGATTTGGGGGGAGCCAGAGTTGATGGGGAGAATTTTTGTGGGATTGAGTAGGGGTGGGGTTAAGAACCAGGAGGGTGGGTAGAAGAGGGTAATGTGCTGGCAATGTGTATTGTTGCAGTTGGGAATGGGCACTGCTGCACTTGGTAGAAGATAAATAACTACTTTTCTGGTTGCAGCAGTATGTTTTCCTGGCACGAACATGGGATTCACTAAGGTCTTAACATCCATTAGTAAATCTTGCATTCACAGAGGGGAGGGGGCATTACAAAGTATTGACACCATGTCTTTTTTATGTTCTTAGTAAATAGGCCCCTTAAGTAGATGAAACTGAACATCACTAAGGTTTATCATGTTTGTGCATAATGAGAATGGCATAGGTGCTGTTTCGAATCGGTGGTCTAGAACTGGCATATTGTGTCATACCAAAGCTTCAACTAGCCCATCATCTTGTCTGTGATACTGGCAAGCAACAGGATGCTTAGAGGAAACATAAAAAACAGGACATGTTTTAGCATGATTTGGTGATCAATGCTGAGAACTAGAACTCAAAAGCTAGTGATTTTGACTCTTTCCTCTGTCAAGGACTTTCCAGTTGACCTTGGGATAAGTTTGCTCACTTCATGGACCCCTGTTCATCCTACAATGATGACAACAGCAGTATTCTCTCTCTTCACCCCTTTACACGTTTTGTAGGATAAGACTCGCTTGCAGTGGCTGCTTGCACATTTATGAAGGGAATGTGATTGTGAAGCATGTAGGCTTCACATTTGAATGAAAGATTTTGGATTAGTCAAAATTGTAGCCATGCTGTAATGAGAAACCTAAAGGCAGAGACCATCTTTCTTTAATTTTTTTTTTCTTTTTTTTTTAGCTGAAGTACAGAGTGAAATTGAAAGAATCTTTGAGTTGGCAAGATCCTTGCAACTAGTTGTTCTGGATGCAGATACTATAAATCACCCAGCACAGCTCATCAAAACATCACTAGCACCAATTATTGTGCATGTGAAAGTATCATCTCCAAAGGTAAGATATGGATATATATGCATACATATATACATATGCCTATGAAAATTGCTTATACGGTTAAAAGAATTGAGCAATTTACTTTGAAAGTGTAGTTCACAAGTTTCAGATTTGCATTAATTCAATTCCTTTCTGTTTCTGTCTGTGATCATGTATCCAATAGATGTGCACAAATTATTCTTTGAAAATGTGAAAAATCAAATTTTAAAAACCTGATGCAGTAGTATTTTGTACTAAATGAACCATATTAATTAAAAATGGTAACACCTTTCATAATTTTTAAAATTTAGTTTATACAATTAGGGATCATCAAAATTATTTTTTTTCTCATTCTTCTCTGAACATTAATGGGGAAAGTTATAGAGAACGTTTAAAGCTTGTTTGGGTTGGTTTTTTTTAACACAATTTATCTAATAACTTAGATAAATTGTGTTAAAAAAAACCAACCCAAACAAGCTTTAAACGTTCTCTATAACTTTCCCCATTAATGTTCACCTCAACTGGCAATCCAAGTGATGCACATCCAGTTCAAAGTATGATAAAAGGTCAACTGACAACATTTTGAATTTTACTACCTGGAAAAATGTCCAAAAACAGTTGATGTACTAAAACATATTAAAAGTCAATGCATAGAGAAATGAGTATAGACTGTTGTATCATTGACTGTGCTAAACTTTATTTCAAAGCGGACTATACTGAGGCTCCAAATACCATGCATAGAAAACCACACTCATATTCTATATAGTCATAGGGGATTATCAGATCTCAACCATCCATTTCCCTCATCAGTCCCATTGTGATGTGTTATTTTTCTAAGTTTTGAAAAATGGGAATAAAATCAATGAAGTTCTCCTTCTCATGGATTCCTTTGATGTTTTAAGCAGACGGTCTGACAGTCAGAACACGCCGATTTCCTGTCTTCATCCTTTTATCTGTGCTGTGATGTGACAGTGTGCTTCTCTCTCTTTTCTTGTCTGTATTGTTAATCTGAAATTAAGTTGATTTCATTTTGGGCCTGATGTAAAAAGCAATAGGAGCTGTTGGGTACTTTAAGTGTAAGTAAATTTGTACAATCCAGCATTTATTTCTGGACCTTTTGTAGTTTTCATATAGAAAATACAGCAGATGTTTTCCTGGAAGCTTGGAAGTCCAATAATATATTCAGAGGCTGCTCATAGCCTAACTTTAAGCACCTAAGGTCTAGAACCATCAATGCATAATGTTTTGTCACAGGAGGCGTTCCCTGGGGGGGGGGGGTGTCACCATGATAGTGAGCCCCCCCCCCCCCCCCGTACCTAAACATGCATCTCAGTTGGCTTCATTTTACAAATGTTGGCTAGGGAGCGCCAATTTGTAAAATGGTGCCGATTGGGCTGGGTGCAAGAGTGCACCCGGCCCCAACGTGAGATGCATGTTTAGGTATGGGGGGGAGGACAGGGGGAAGGGGGTAAAAGCTGGGACTCTACCTTTTTTTTCCTTTCAGGGGGTAGGTGGGAAGGGGCCCGGTTCCTGGGGTAAGGTCCGAGGGTTTGAACCCAGGCCACGTGGCCGAGGTCCAGTCCCTGGACCTTACCCCAGTCACATGGCTGGGGTACGGTACATTTGGTGCCATTTTGCAAAATGGCGCACACCTGGCCGGGTGCGAGGGTGCACCCAGATCTGACACAGGAACTGTGTTTAGGTATGGGGGTGTGGGAGGTAATCAGGGGAGGGTGGGGACTGGGATACTACCCTTTTTTTTCCCCTTTTTGGGGGAGGGTGGGTTGGGATGGAGCTGGCCCTCTTTTTTTTTTTCATCAGGGGGTCATCAGTATCACTTGGGGAGATGGGGGTTAATGACTGTCAGGTGACTCATCAGTGTCACTTGGGAGAGTGGGGATAGGAAGGGGGCCAGGGGGATTGGGGGGGGGGGGGGGGGGGGAGGGGCCAGGGCCATCGCCCATTGGGTTCATTTGTTTTTATTTGCATTTTGGGGGGGATTGGGGCCACCTCAACTGGCTTTAAATATGCGGCAGGAGCCTTGAGAACCCTATTATGGACCTGGGCCTCCTGCCACACATCTAACACATTTCTAATAGGTGGTGTTATTTTATCCCATCTGACCACATTCTCGGTTGTCCATGATAAAATATTTACATCAAATTAATGCATTTGCATTATTTATGCATACAAATCGCATGCAAATCAGGTAATTGTAATAGGGGAGGGTATCTGGGTGGGGAGATGCAAAATATCATGTATATTGTGCAATATATGAAATATAATACACATTAGAGCACTAACCTGACGTGATTCATCACCCTCTAAGTTGGGTACCTGGTTTAGGCACCTTAATTTGGGGCTGAATATAGATGTCTAAATGAAATTATAGGCACCTAAATTTAGGATTACCATTGAGTCCCCTAAGAATCTAAGTTAAGGTTTCAGCACTGGAAATCAGTGCTAAGATCCCTAACTTCAGTCCCCTTGTCTGCCCACTTTTAAGGTACCTGAATTTAGGTGCTCAGATAAGGCATAAACTCAATATTCCAGATCCAGGTGTCTAACTCTTAAAGATGGAGCCTAGATCTTTTGAAAATCAGCCCATTGGCATGTTAAATACAGAGAAGTGTTTCACCCCTGAGAATTTTTAAAGCCGCACAAAATCAAATGGAGTAATACATAGATATGAAGGTTGCAAGGAAGATAACCTCTGAATATGATTCTTGGAGATTTGGCGCTCTGTTAATGGATTCAATTAGAAATTAGTGTATCACTAAAATGAAATGCATCCCAGTCTGATCCTGTGCTATGTGAAGGTATCATGGCTTTTTCTGCAAGATGTGTAGATCTTAACAACTGTAGGGCATGCAGCAGATATGTAACAAATATCTGAAATATTCCAGTATGCTGTAGTGTCTGCATAAAATTGAAAGATGCACTTTCTTGTTCCAGGTACTGCAGCGGCTAATCAAATCCAGGGGAAAATCGCAGAGCAAACACTTAAATGTTCAGCTGGTGGCGGCTGATAAACTAGCACAGTGCCCCCCAGTAAGTGCAGATGCTTTCCTGGCGTCCATGATTTTCTTTGTAGTTCACTGGCATTCACCAGAATGAATAATGAGTGAGCAGTAAGTATAAGCAGCCAGAGTGCTTTGCAGAAAGGGAACCAAAATGGTTACAAATCCCTGACTCCAGGAAGTCAGCGAGTCTTTCTTTTCTGTTACCATCTTTATATCTCCAGAAGAATGGAAGTTTGGAACAGAAATGCACCATGAAAGATTATACAAATTTTGCTTCAATTCTAGTTGGAGCTACTTCCTTGAAAATTCAAAGAAAGAGACCATCATCTCCAGCAAACAGATGAAGAAATGTTCTTCTGATTGTGCTGTGCTGTATGCATTGGAAAGCACAGAATGTACATCCTTTTAAAATGGTCTCTTCCCTTTCATTTTTCTTGGTTTTCTTCTATAAGCCTTGAAAATGTTTACAATAAATTACAAGCAACTTCAAAAAATATGCTAGGAAGCCCATGTACTCTACTTGTTACCAGTTTCTCACTGAAACGAATTAATGTTCATTTTTATTTTGGAAAGTGCAGTCCACATGGTCTTTTCTATCTAGGTTGCTTAACCATGGCTATGGATTGGAAGTGTCTGAAAATCCATACTGTATCATGACAGTTTGGTGACCAAAATGATATGATTTCATGACGTCAACTCAGCTCTCAGGAGGTGGCAGTTTAGTTGGTACCTTCAACAGCGAGATCAAAAAATAAATGGATGTAATCACTAAATTACCATCTCACTCCTACAGTTAGTCTCAAACACATACACCCCATGCTAGATCAGACCTGACGCACATGATGGAGTAGCTGAGATACTATCGATAAATTGACTAACCTTTGTTGCATGGTTTGACCAGTCAGATGTGATAGTCATAAATGATGGCTATTTATAACTCATAAAATAAAATATAAACAGGCATATAAATCCTAGAAATGATGTATACATTGGAGGTAGTCACTGGCTGGATTACAAAGCTATTTATTTATTATGATTATATTCTGCTTGTATGACAGCCATTGCAAACAGATTACAATGCATACATAAATCTAAATAAAACATTATAACAATAAACATATACATAATTAAAACAATACAATTCCATATAATTATGTTCAAATATCAATTAAAAGATTCTAAAAACAAAAAGTCCTTAGCCAGATAAAACAGTTAACCAGATAAACTAATACATCTAACTTTGGAGGGATATTTAGTGCTGCAGCTGCACTATTGAATATGGCTGGACAACTTTATTTGGCTACCTTAAGGCTGCTCTATGACATGTCCAGATTTATCCAGATAAGTTTTACGGCTAACTCTGAATATCTGAGGTAGCCAGATAACTTATCTGACTAACTTGAGTTATCTTGCTAAATACCTCTGAATACTGACTGCATTTCATATAGTATATGATAACTCACTTCCAGTAAGTGCCTATTTATCTACAAGATTTTTGTTGTTATTTGTGAAACCAAAATGGACAGTTAAGATATATAGATCCACAGACTAACAACTCAATTTGCTTACTTGTAGATCATGCAAAACCTCTTTGAGCTAGTAAACAAATGACAATCGCTTAGAATGGCTAAAAATACCACATAGTGAATTGGCTTTTTGAAACATTCATAGATAGTTTAGGTCTTTTTCATATCAAAACTAAAGCCTTGTTCCTGGAATGTCAAGGATGAATAACACATTTAAAAAGGAAAAATTGCTCATGGAGCGGAGAAAGCAGAGTTACTTGTAACAGGTGTTCTCCTAGGACAGCAGGATGTTAGTCCTCACACATGGGTGACAGCATGCGATGAAGCCTGGTAAGGAAAACTTATGTCAAAGTTTCTAGAAACTTTGACTGGCACACTGAGCATTCCACCATCCACGCATCCATGCGGGGTCCCTCTTCAGTCTCGTAACATAGAATTACGAAAAAATAAAATAAACATAGGAGAAACCCAACTTTGCGGGGTGCCTATTTATCTACAAGATTTTTGTTGTTATTTGTGAAACCAAAATGGACAGTTAAGATATATTAAAAGACCGACAAGCGCCTGCGGGGAGGGCCCCATTAACAGGGCGCTTGCCGGCCGGTCGTCGACCCCCGCTCCCCCACCCTCGGAGTGGTCTTACCTTGGCCGGGTGGAGGGGCGGGGGAGGGGAGGAGAGCAGCACGGCGGAAGGCCGAAGCGCCGAAGATGGTGGGAGGCCCCGGGAACCCCATTGAGGCGCGATGGCGCCGGCGCGCTCCAGCGCGATGACGTCATTGGGGAAGCGCGCGCAGGCGCGCGGGCCTCGGCCCGGGGTCTCGCGAGACATCGGGCGCGAATTCCGGCCCGAGGTCTCGCGAGACCTCGGGGCTTAAATGCAGGGCGAGCGCCGCGCCAGGCCCTTTTTCGCTGGCCGGCGCTCGCATTCGATTACGGAGAGGCTCCGCAGAGGATTCAGCGGCGGGGCAACACAAAAAAAAAAAAAAAAAAAAAACGAGCGGACTGCAGGCACTCCGGGCGTTCGCCGAGAGGACCCGGAGAACCGCGACGGTGGCCTAAAGGGCACAGACGAACGCTCTAGGAGCGGAGAGCGAGGCGCGGCCACGTGGGGGCGGACTCTGGAGGCAGCCAGCGGCACTACAAGGCAAGGCAAGGCAACGGAGCATTTCAACCGGCTACAAACCAGCACGTCCCCTTCTCCACGGGGAATCCTCTACAGCCAGGAGGCACTGGGAGGCGGCGCTTGGAGGCGGCCGGAGGAACAGCAAGGACCTGGCCAGAGGGCGGAAGCCTGGAAAGCTGCATCGCAGGTTTCGGATGGGCCTCAGCAGCTGGTGACTAACTGTGAGTACAAACTTTGTTTTCCGCCGATTGGGGTTCGGCCGGCCAGCCACGCAAGGGGACCGCGGGAGGACACAGAACTGGGAGTTGCGAGAACTCGAGGACAGAGAGGCCTTACCCGCGATTGCAATCATGGCTGGTAAAGGAGTGAAAGCAGGACCGCAGACGAGGCAGACAAGGGGGACGAACCGGCAACCTCGGACGGCGGAACCAAGGCCAGGGACGCCAAAGGGACCAGAGCGTCCGCGAGAGAGAGGCGCAGACCAGGGAAAACGCCCCAGGACGACCAGCGCTCAGCCGCGAGGAAAGGGGCAAGCTCAGGCCAGCAAGGGAGCCAGGAAGCAGACGGTGAAGAACCAGAAGGGGCGGTCACCGGCGGGGGAAGTCGACACGGCCGGGAAGAGCGGAGGAGCGACCGGAACGCAGCCGGAGGCGGGGCAATCCAGCACGCCCCAGTCGAGCTGGCCCGCAGGAGCGCAGCCGGGGGCAGGGCAGTACAGCGTGCCTCCCTGGGGCTGGCCCGCATGGCCTCCAACGGGATCGTCAGCACCGCAAGGCCAAGAAAGTAATCCTTCCTTTCACAACGCATGGCAAGCCTCAATGTACCCTCCATGGTGGCAGGTACCACCGCCATGGTACACAGCGCCAACGGGCAGCAACGCCACTGCGGGAGCAAGCACACTGGGAGCGGAGGCCGCCGTGCAGGTGGCGACGGAGAAGGACACATCCAGCGGTGAGGCCGGCACCGGGAGCGGACACCGGCCCCCGGCACCGCGGGAAGCGGTGGAGCGGGCCGAGGAGCCGGGAAGGCATCACGAAGCAGCGGCGTTGTCGGCAGACGCAAAAGGCAAGGGGGCTAAACGAAAGAGAAATACCGGTGACTCCAGTGAGGGATCCTCCGAGGAGGAATCCGATGAGAGTGAGGCAGCGGCTGACTCCCCGGTCAAAACACCGCGGGAGATAGCGTCGGCCACTGCGGCAGCAGTAGCCCTCCCCAATTTGGCCGAACTGTGGGAGAGCGTGCCAAAGGTGTTGCGAAATAAGATAAACAGGCGTGAATACATCGATATTTTCTCGATATTGGAGGGCAGGAAAGGGGCGGCGGAGAAGAAAAAGGGAAAGAAAAAGGAAGAGCAGAAAGAGGGGGAGGTAAAGGTGCCCAGGAACATAACTAATTGGACCAGGGCATTCTTAAGAATGATAAGCATCATAGGGAGGGAGGACCCATCCCAGTACGCCCCGATGCTGAGTTATGCAGATTCCATATTGGAGGCCTATAAGGAATATCAGGGGTGGTGCTGGCTGAACTACGACGAGAAGTTCAGGGATAGAATGGAGGAGAACGGGAACTTGTCATGGGCAGCACAGGATGTGGGATTGTGGCTACGACAGATGACCAGTAAGGTCATGGAGACAGGGGCGCCGCGAAAATCGGTTAGGCCGCATAACGGCGCGACTAGCGCGGGCAGCAATTCGTGGGGGGAAAGCGGCAATAACAGGGTGTGTTGGCGTTTCAATAAGGCGGGGTGCAATTTCCAAGACTGCAAGTTCAAACACATATGTTCATTATGTGCAGCACCGCATCCGGCTGCGAAATGTGCGAGGAAGGGTCAGGGGACGGCAGCCGGGAGTAATGGGAAGGGGAGGTAAGGAAGTATTTGAAAAGGCGCCGTCCCCCGTGTGTTTGGCAGGCATGCTGGGGTGGTTAGCCATATACCCCAGGAGACGGGAGGCAGAACAGTTGAGAGAAGGATTCGAGCAAGGTTTTAGGATACCTTTCCAAGGGACGGTTAAGGGCATAAGTTACGGGAATTCCTCATCGGCAACAAGACTGGCAGACATAGTGCAACAGAAAGTGGATAGGGAGATCGATTTGGGCAGGATGGCGGGACCATTTGCGGACCCCCCGTTCGCGGCGATGATGTTATCACCTTTGGCAGTAGTGCCCAAGAAGGAGCCGGGGGAGTTTCGGTTAATACAAAACCTCTCCTTCCCGACGGGGTCCTCGGTGAACGATGGCCTCCCAGAGGAGACGTGCACCGTTCAATACACGTCCTTCGACGAGGCTGTGGCACTGGTCAGGCGTTGCGGGGAAGGGGCTCTAATGGCTAAGGCGGATATTAAGTCGGCCTTTCGATTGCTCCCCGTGCACCCTGACAATTTCCCCATATTAGGCTTCCAATTTAGGGGGGCATACTTTTTCGACAAGTGCATGCCTATGGGGTGTTCTGTCTCCTGTGCTTACTTTGAAATGTTTAGTTGTTTTTTGCAATGGGTCTTACAAAAAAGGGCAGGGAATTGTAATGTGGCACATTATCTAGACGATTTCCTATTCGTGGGCCCAGCCGGCACGGATACATGCCAAAAAACATTGGCGGCATTCCAGGGCATGGCGGCCGATTTCGGGGTCCCGCTAGCGGAGGAAAAAACCGAGGGCCCAGCTACGACCCTATCATTCTTAGGGATCGAACTGGACACGCAGGCTATGACATCGCGGCTTCCGCTTGAGAAGTTGAACAAATTACGGGCTATGCTCCGGCAGGCCCTGGCCAGCAAGAAGACGACTTTGGTCGGCTTACAATCTTTAATCGGGAGTTTGAACTTCGCATGCCGGGTCATCCCGATGGGTAGGGCGTTTCTGAGGCGGCTGGCGGACGCAACAAAAGGGGTTAGGCGGCCGCAACACCGCATCAGAATCACGAGCCCAATTAGAAAGGAAGTGGCTATGTGGTTGGAATTCCTGGACAATTTTAACGGGGTTTCCATGTGGCAGGAGGAGGCGAGGTCGAGCCAGGACCTAGATATACACACGGATGCATCGGGCGGATGGGGATTTGGGGCATACTGCCAGGGCGCGTGGTGCGCTGCACCGTGGCCAGAGGAGTGGAGGCAGAGCGGGTTAGTGAAGAACATAACATTCCTAGAGTTATTCCCGATCCTGGTGGCCATCACGGTCTGGGCACATAGGTTGGGCAACAAAAAGATCATTTTCTGGTCGGATAACATGGCCGTGGTGACCGTGCTTAACAGGCAGGCGGCGCGTTGCTCTAAGGTGGCCGCGTTGTTGAGGGAAGTGGTCCTACAGGGCTTACGAACGAACATGACAATAAGAGCGAAACATGTACCAGGCATCCATAATCAGGTGGCGGATGCATTATCCAGGGCTAATTGGGATCTCTTTCGCCAACAGGTGCCGGAGGCGGAAGCGGAAGGAGTTCCCATGCCAACGCAATTATGGCAGATTGGAATGATACGGAATGGGGGTTGCTAAGGTCATCGGTGGCCCCAGCAACCTGGAAAGCATACTGCAAAGGGTTCTCTAGCGTACAAACATTTTTGCAAGGGCAGGGATGGCAAGGGGGGCGCATAGAGAGCAGGTTCATAGAGAGGTTCGTGGCATGGGCGAAAGAGGAAGGGATGTCCAGAGGATCAACGGTGAATCAACTGGCAGGTTTTGCATTTTTTGCAAAAGCGCAGGGCTTGGGTGACCCCATGGATAATTTCATGGTCAAGAAGCTGCTAGCCGGCTGGGCCAGAAGCACGGTCTGGAAGGGGGACAAGAGGCGGCCAATAACCCATGAGATATTGGTAAGTCTATGGCACGCGGTAGCGCAGGTAGCGTCAGAGAGATTTGAGGTGATTCTTTTCAGAGCCGCTTTCTGTACAGCTTTTTTCGCAGCTCTGAGGGTCAGTGAATTGGTGGCGGCGTCCAAAACGGATGAAGGAAGGGATGGCATACTTCATACTAACGTCACAGTCCAGGGACAGGGCATCACCATAAGGGTGCATAAATCGAAAACCGATCAGAGGGCGAAGGGGGCGGACATAAGGCTAGCTAGGGTGCCAGCACAGGTAACCTGTCCGGTACAAAACATGGAAAATTACTTACAAATCAGACCACGAGGGGGTGCCCACTTGTTAATCCATAAGGATGGGGTGCCGTTAACCAAATTTCAGTTCGCGGCAGTACTGCGGAGGGTAGTGGAAAGTGTGGGTTTGAACCCGGAGGAATTCAGTACGCATTCCTTTAGAATTGGGGCCGCCACGAGTGCGGCGCAGGCCGGCCTGCCCATGGAGGTAATTCGAAGGATAGGCAGGTGGCGATCGGCAGCAGCAAATAGGTACGTGAGGCATGAAGGGGTTGGGAACGGGCAGTAACGTAAGAATTCATATCTCGCCCGCAGGTCCATTCTCCCGGAGGAAGGTAGTATGGTTGGTGGGACACTCTTTCGTGCACTGGGCGGCTCGGCGGGCTCGGGAGAGACCATACGGAACGCACCTGGGATTGGCACCACGGGGAGTCGGTGTAACCTGGATGGGAATCCGGGGCATGAAGTGGGGTCGGCTGATCCCGGAATTGCAGAACAGCTTGCGCGCAAGGCAGAAGCCGGATGTCATAGTCGTTCATTTGGGGGGCAACGACTTGGGGGAAATTACAGCTAAACAGTTGATTGATGATATAAAAAGGGATTTGGAGGCGATAAGAGAGATGGCCCAGGGAACAACCATAGTATGGTCGGAGATCATACCCAGGCTAAAATGGCAGGGCGACAAGCTATGGTGCAGAGGGCGCAAGAAGGTGAACAGGCAGATCGAAGTCTGGGCCCGGAAGGGGGGCATAGCGACGATTCGGCACGATTGGGCAGATGAGCCATGCCTAGGTCTGTATAGACCGGACCTGGTACACCTGTCGGATGTCGGGTACGACCTGTTCAACAATGCGATGCAGGAGGCGTTGGAGAAGGCGCTGAGCGAAGTTGGGCCGCAGTAGGGGATTGGGGGACCCTGGTGATGGGGGGGCCCGGGACAAGTGTAACACTATCCCGGTCTGGTGGCGGGGGTACCCGAGTTAGGGGGGCCAGGAGGGGCCCGGACGACACGGTGGGAAAACCGTGGCCACAGGAAGGAGAAGTGCGTAGAGGTGGGCGTGGGCTGCCCGGGGGATGGCCCCATGGCTTGGACATGGCGGGGGGCCGGTTAGAGCGTATGGCGGACTGGCTAAAATGGCGGACGCTGGTACGAAGCCCGGTATAATAATATTTGACGAACGCACTAATACTCGGGTACCGAAAAGTTGGGGTTTTATGTTAATAATTAATAAAAGCTGCGGCCTATTTACACCAATACTGGAGTATGTGTGGTTAATGGATGGTGATAATGTAAGGGGGGAGGGGGGAGAGAGCAAGGCGGTGCAAGCTGCCACTGTTAAGATCCACAGACTAACAACTCAATTTGCTTACTTGTAGATCATGCAAAACCTCTTTGAGCTAGTAAACAAATGACAATCGCTTAGAATGGCTAAAAATACCACATAGTGAATTGGCTTTTTGAAACATTCATAGATAGTTTAGGTCTTTTTCATATCAAAACTAAAGCCTTGTTCCTGGAATGTCAAGGATGAATAACACATTTAAAAAGGAAAAATTGCTCATGGAGCGGAGAAAGCAGAGTTACTTGTAACAGGTGTTCTCCTAGGACAGCAGGATGTTAGTCCTCACACATGGGTGACAACATGCGATGAAGCCTGGTAAGGAAAACTTATGTCAAAGTTTCTAGAAACTTTGACTGGCACACTGAGCATTCCACCATCCACGCATCCATGCGGGGTCCCTCTTCAGTCTCGTAACATAGAATTACGAAAAAATAAAATAAACATAGGAGAAACCCAACTTTGCGGGGTGGCAGGTGGGTTTCATGAGGACTAACATCCTGCTGTCCTAGGAGAACACCTGTTACAGGTAAGCAGCCCTGCTTTGTCCTAAGACAAGCAGGATGGTAGTCCTCACACATGGGTAAATCCCTAGTTACAGTCTGTCCCCGAAGACAAAACGACCAACAGGGACCTAACCACGTGCCAATGGGCAACACAACAGTGGTGCTGTTGGTAACAGAGGGGAGACAGCCTGAACCCGATAAAAGGGCCGTAGGTAAGAAGAATTGAGTTTCCCAGCTTAAAGAGATTCCAGAGGACAGACTGACCAAAGCTGCTGTCGTGTTAGCCATCCCTGTCCAGTCAGTAGTGGAGAGAACTCCATGTCACAGCCTTGCAGATCTTGTCCACGGGGACTGCCCTCAAGTGGGCCACTGAAGTTGCCATGGCTCTGACGGAATGAGCCTTGACGTGGCTGCAGTCCCGCCAGAGAATAGCAGGAGTTGCAGTCTGCCAGCCAGTTGGACAGGGTCTGCTTAGCAACCGCAACTCCTAATCTATTCCTGTCAAAAGAGATGAAGAGTTGCGCAGACTGCCTATGGCCTGCTGTATGCTTCAAGGAGAAGGCTAAGGCTCTCTTGCAAGCCAGACTGTGCGGTGCCCATTTGCCCTGGAGCAAATGAGGTTTGGGAAAAAAAGATGGGCAGGACAATTGACTGGTTAAGATGGAAATCCATCACCACCTTAGGCAAGAATTTAGGGTGCATGCGCAGAACCACCCTATCATGGAAGAACTTCATGGGTGGACCATAAGCTCTGGATGTAGAACCCTTCCACATAGGCACCCCATCCCAGGTTTGATGCATCCATAGTGAGCACAATCTGGGTAGAGGAATTTTGAAAGGGCACCCCCTGCTCTAAGTTGGCCAGACTCTGCCTCCAAGACAGGGAGTCCTGGAGAGGCGGAATAATGCAGATGCGAACGTGGAGGTTCTGGGCGGACTGCCACCACTGGGACTGCAAAGTTCATTGAGCTCTGCACAAATGTAAGTGAGCTAAGGGAGTAATATGGACGATCCCAAAGTCGTAACATGCGGCGAGCCAAAATCTGCTGGCTCTGGTGGACCACTCCTGCAATGGACACCAACATGATCGCCCGATCACAGGGAAGATATGCTTGGGCCTGAGCCATGTCCAACCTGGCACCAATGAAGTTCAATTCAAGCAACGGGTCAAGATGGGACTTCGGGTAGTTGATGATAAACCCCTGGGACTCTAACACCCGAACGGCCAAGTGCAGAGACTGCACTGCTCCCTCCTGGGTTGGGCTCTTGACCAGTCAATCATCCCATTAGGAGAACACATACACCCCCAACCAGCAGAGGTATGCCCCCACTACAGCCGGGCACTTGGTGAAGACACGGGGGGCCGAGGCCAGGCTGAATAGCAACACCCTGTACTGAAAATATTGCTCGCCCTCCACAAACCACAAATACTTTCTGTAACTTTGGAAGATCTCGATGTGGGTATAGGTATCTTTTAGATCAAGGGAGCAATCTCCTCTTTATAGGAAGGTAATCAAGGTACCCAGAGAGACTATCTTGAACTTTTTTCTTCTTAGAAACTTGTTCAAGGCTCTTAAGTCTAGAATGGGATGGAGTTCCCCTGTTCTCTTCGGAATCAGGAAATAGCAAGAGTAGAACCCCCACCATCTCAGAGGAACGGACTCGATGACCTTTGCTCTTACCAAGACTGTAAGCTCCGCCCACAGTATTTCCTGATGCAAGGGCTGACCCTAAGAGGGGCACGGGGAGAGTCCGGAGGGACACCCAGGAAGTTCAGCTGGTACCCTCAATGCAAGATGGACAGAACCCACTGGTCCAACGTATCGCTGGGCCAATGGTCCAGAAAGAACCGTAACTAGCCACCAACCGGAGGGTCCTGTGTCGAGGGTATGAGTGGCTGGCTTACGCTTCCTCGCAGCCAGTCAAAACCCCATAGCGGAGCTTGTCTGGAGTGCCAGCTGAGGTCTGGAGTTCCGCTGCTGTCTAGAGCAGCCCCTAGGGCCTACCCATTGGGCCCGGCTGTGGGAAGCAGGAGGGTAGTATTTCCTCTCATGGTAGAAGGGCCTTCTCGGACCCTGAAGCGAGGACTTCCTGGCCAAGGACGGCGGGTCTGATGTATTAGCCAAGAGATGCTGCAGGGTCTCATGATGATCCTTTAGCTGAGACACAGCATCCCTCACTTTATCACCAAAGAGGTTGTTGCCAGTAGAGGAGATAGGTCTGTGAGCCTCTCCTACACCTCCAGGCAGAGATCCGAGGCCCTAAGCCAGGCTATCCAGCAGGCACCAATCCCTGCGGCTGCCACCCTCACCACCATCTCAAAAACATCATAGGTGGAACACACCTCATGTTTGCCGCATTCCAGATCCTGCTGGACGACCACTGAAAAAGCATCCTGCTGCTGCTGCTGAGGCAGGTACTCGGTCTACTCCTGGATCTTCTTCCAGAGGTTCCGAGAATACTGTGTCATGTAAAGCTGGTAGGAGGCGATCCAGGCAATCAACATGGCGCCCTGAAACACCTTCCTTCCCAATGCATCCACTGCCCTGTGCTCCTGTCCTGGAGGGGCAGAGGCGTGGGTGTGAGAGCGCTTGGCCTGCTTAATGGTGGAGTCCACTATTGACTAGTGTGGGAGCTGATCCTTCTCAAACCCTGTAGCATGCTGGATTAAGTACACTGCATCGGCCTTCCTGTTCACCAGGCATGGAGATGGGGTGTTCCCAAATCTGAAGGAGTAACTTCTTGAAAATCTCATGGAGAGGAACTGACACCGCCTCATTTAGGGCATCTACAAACTGGAGGACCTCCAGCATCTTGTGTCTGCCATCCTCCTCCGTAAGAAACTGGAATGGAATGGCTTCAGCCAGAGCCCACACAAAACCAGCAAAACTTTAGTCCTTAGGCGTGGACTGGTGCCACTTCTCTGGAGGAGATAGGTCCGAGGAAAGGTCACTAGAGTCCTCTGAAGAAGACTTGGAGGTATCATCTTCCCACAGGTCGTAAGGGGCATCATCATCGCTAAGATCACCCAGAAGCACCCGTGAGGGGGGGGGGAGGGCACCGAGGGCATTGATGGCCTCGAAGGAGCCGGAGCCAGACCGGGCAACACTAGCCACAGAACCGAGGGCCTCAACAGCCCCTCTGGCTTTAAAGCCCCCTCCTAATTGGAGGACCCCACAATGAGGATCGCATCGGGGGGAGGAGGAGGCACCGGTGGCTACTGGTATCGGTAGCCACCGGTTCTTCCCACACAGCCGGTTCCCACACAGCCGGTTCTTCCCACACAGCCGATACCAGTGGCACCCTGGCCACTGGTATCGGCTGTGTGGGAAGAACACAGAGCAAAATGACAAGGCACTTGAGGAAAGGTGTCAACATCGAGGGTGCCAGCTCTGGCACCGGCAGGGCCGGCGGCTCGATGCCCTGCAGGCTCAAACAACTGCCAACTGCACCCTGCGTTCAAGCTTCTCCTTGAAGGCTGCCGACAACAGGGCAGCCTGAGGAGGAGGAGGCGTAGCCAGATTCCCCCCCCCCCCCCCCCCAGAATCTGTGGGGAACACCTTGGACCCCCGGCCTTGATGGAGGGTGATACCTCCTCACCGCAGGGTCACTTCAGGGGCATCACAGCAGAAGCCAGTACCAGCCTGAGCCTGACACCATGTAAAGATGGAGGCTGGAGGCGATGTTTCTGGGACTTCCCCCAGTGCTCGGCCTGGTCTTTACCCAGCACCAAGGAGATGGTCCCAGAAGTCCTCAAGTGAGAGAAGACTGATGAAGGCTGATCTCTGGCAGCCCTCTCCACCAGAGGAGGGGTGGACACAGAGGGGTTGGTGTCCATCGGTTCCCCTTGCTCCTTCAGTGTCGATGTTCCTGATGCCGCTGACGAGGGTTCGGACTTCCTGGACCTGGACAGCTTCTCCATTTTGTCCAGGTGGGCAGCCCTGAATGTCGTGCAACGCCCCCAGGCAAAGGATACACGCTTTGTGTGGATCCGTCAGGGACATAGTCCGAGGGCACTGGGGGCATTGACGAAAACCAGTCGATGCCATGATAAAAAATGGATGGCGAACGGTCGATGACTGGCAGACACTGAGGGATGGCGTTATTGGGAATTGACCGCACAGAAGGCAAAAACTTACTTCACCGCCTGCTAACTAAAAGCCAGGAAGAATGGAGAGGGACCTGGCACAGGGAAAAAATGTTTTCCGAAGGAAAAAAAGAGCATGAGCTTCAGAACCGCGAGACGATAGCTTCGCAGAAAAGAAGAAACTGAAGAGGGACCCCGCGTGGACAGTACCATGGTGGGCTTGCTCAGTGTGCCAGTTTTTAGAAACTTTGACATAAGTTTTCCGTGCCGGGCTCCATCGGACGATGTCACCCATGTGTGAGGACTCCCATCCTGCTTGTCCTAAGAGAAAAAATAAATATGGATGTGGGCTCTCTCCAAGAAACACACTTGTCAAGTTTGGAACAAAGCAAACTTAGGGCGTCATTTACTAAGCCATGGTATTTTCCTCTAGAGGGGAAAATACTGAGGGGATTTACTAAGTTTTGGTACTCAGTACCAAGCTTAGGAAATCACATGGTATTTCCCCCTATGGTAAAATACTATGGGGGAAAAATACTGTGGATTAAAAGGCCCCAAAATCTGCATGACGGCAGCCCCTTTGCCCAGGGTCACCGACTTTTTAAAGGACTATTGCAGCCTGATTGATACCCCCCCGTGTACAAACCTCCCCCCCCCCCCATGAGACCCCTATCTCTTGAGTTGGTCCTAAGGGAAAGAACCCCCAAAACAGTGTTTTATATCGTCTGACAAACAACCCTCTTCCTTTCCAATGCCGTCCCTTTTCAAAAACTACCTCCCAACAATTGACTCATCTTAGTCACCCCCCCCAGGCATACCTCTAAGACCTGGTGGCCTAGTGGGGTCTGGAGCGCCCCCATAAACTACTGGCTGGCTGCAGTACAAGTTATGCTTCTGCCATGTGATCTGCATGAAAAGCTGCTCATTACTCGCTAAATGCCTAATGCAGCTCGGTAAATATACCCCTTAAAATGGTTACAAAAAATGCTTCCCTTGTATAGGGGGAAAAGGACTGGGAGGGCAATGTTGGTAGCAAAAAGGGTAAATGTATATGTACAAAGGAGAGTTTGCGATCCTGAGGGTGGTTATGTATTGTTACAAGGAATTCCTGATGGAGTAGAGGTTACTTTGATAAATGTATATGTAAAAAGGAGAGTTTGCGATCCTGAGGGTGGTTATGTATTGTTTCAAGGAATTCCTGATGGAGTAGAGGTTACTTTGATAAATGTATACGTACAAAGGAGAGTTTGCGATCCTGAGGGTGGTTATGTATTGTTTCAAGGAATTCCTGATGGAGTAGAGGTTACTTTGATAAATGTATACGTACAAAGGAGAGTTTGCGATCCTGAGGGTGGTTATGTATTGTTTCAAGGAATTCCTGATGGAGTAGAGGTTACTTTGATAAATGTATACGTACAAAGGAGAGTTTGCGATCCTGAGGGTGGTTATGTATTGTTTCAAGGAATTCCTGATGGAGTAGAGGTTACTTTGATAAATGTATACGTACAAAGGAGAGTTTGCGATCCTGAGGGTGGTTATGTATTGTTTCAAGGAATTCCTGATGGAGTAGAGGTTACGTTGATAAATGTATACGTACAAAGGAGAGTTTGCGATCCTGAGGGTGGTTATGTATTGTTACAAGGAATTCCTGATGGAGTAGAGGTTACGTTGATAAATGTATACGTACAAAGGAGAGTTTGCGATCCTGAGGGTGGTTATGTATTGTTACAAGGAATTCCTGATGGAGTAGAGGTTATGTTGATAAATGTATATGTACAAAGGAGAGTTTGCGATCCTGAGGGTGGTTATGTATTGTTTCAAGGAATTCCTGATGGAGTAGAGGTTACGTTGATAAATGTATATGACCCGCATGCCGAGTCAAAATCCTTTTTTTTTTAGGACCTGCTGCCATGGCATGAAGAACTGTTCTGCTTGGGGAGAAGAGATTACTGTAATGTTATCCTGGATAAGGGCCTAGCTCCCAGCACGTTTGTCAAAACATATAAATAAAGAGTTGAAGAGATTCACATGTAGTGGATATATGGAGTACATTCATTTTTCACCTCCCCTGTAATGCTTATAAGAGAACAGATATGTGGTGTCAAACAGCTCAGAGTTGTGGAGGAGGGTGGAGAAATGTGTAATTGGAATTATAAATATCTCTCATTATGCGCCTGTTTCTCTCACGTTGGATTGGGGTAGAGGCTCTGGGGATATGCAGTGATGAAAATTTAATGTGTCCCTACTCAGAGATTCACAGATCTGCCAAAAGCTAAATGAAAAATGGACTGAGTACGTGGATATAAATGATCAAGGTGAAAAAGGATGCAAGAACCCTAGAGGAAGCAGGAAAGGGCCCGTATGTGGGAGCGGCTTATTGTTGTGTAGTGCGTAAAACGAAAGAGAGAGAGAAAAAGATTAGAGCTGGCTTTGTAAGTTCAAGGCTGGGGGGGGGGGGGCAAGGTCCCGCCTGCCATCATTAACGTGCTGGCGGGCGGGTATTTGCCCCGCTACCTTCCTGGTGGCTCAGCAGGGGTGGGGTAGGAATCCCTAGCTGGGAGGCTTCCCGGCTGTTTGTTTTTGAAGGGAAGGGTTATATGCACTGATTGGCAGTCTGGCCAGGGTGTAGGTTGGGCTGGAGGGGGCCATGAGTTTGCACCTTTTTCTTCAGGTACCCATTGGAAGGCATTGCTTTCCCCCCTCTCGGCGGTGCAAGGCTTGTCTGGTGCTTTTTGCTCCCATCCTCCCTCCCCTTTGTTCATATTGTTTATTCGGAGTTTGCTGTTATGTCGCAGTGGTGGTAAACCCGAGCCTATGATTGACTGTTGCAAAAGGAAGAGCTTATGAGCTGGTGGGGGTTATATGTAGCTGGTGGTGCTGCTACACGAGGCAGTTTATGACAGTGTGGGTGCTGGTCAGCATCTCCAGGGAGGGGGAGGGTTGTCATATACCACTGCAGATGGTGGTGGTAAATGGCTGTGCTGTTATCATGGGGGGGGGGGGGGGGGGGTGAGTTCCTGAAGCATAGAGCAGTACTGGTGAAAGCCCGATTTCAAGTTCCAACTAATTTGACCTCACAAGGAGTTGATATACAGAGGAAAACCTCCTGGACAGATCTTAAAGATCAAGCAGGAGTGTAATATTGTAACTATTCACATTGCTGCATAATTAGTTACCTGTAGAATTTACACAGCCTTCAAAGTGAACTTATGTATATAGGTTCACTTTGAAAAGTACCCCAGGAAAACTATTTGCACACATTTACACCTGCTAATTTGTGTGGGTAGTTTTTCAGGGAAAAGTACGTGCTGCCTTTTCATCTAGCCAGACTAGTCCAATTGCATAGGTGGTGTACCCCAATCAGCAGATGGAGACAGAGAGGTGGAGGTCCATATTCAAAAGCCATTTAGACAATAACGTAATAGTTTTCAGTCTAAATGGATTACCCAGCTATATTCAGCCCTTATCCAGCTAAATTCAAGCTGGGTAATTATTTACCCAGCTAGAATTTAGCCAGATAAAAAAAAGGAGCATTTTATGGACATTCAGGGGAGGGGTTGAGTTATCTGGCTAACCTAGCCGAATATCAGGTATATCCAGTTAGGTTAACTGGATAAATTTAGACCTGCTTTTGAGGAGATCTAAAGATATCAGGCCTTGCGTGGCCGGATAACACACTTCTTAACTGCATATCTTTAAAAGATATCCGGTTAAATAGTACTGTCACCCTATAAAATAGCAGGTTCAGATAAGAGGGCGGCCAATCCTCCCCCCAACCAAAGCGTGATGCTAAAGCTGTACCAGGCCGTAGTCTCTTCCCCCCCCCCCCCCCCCGCACACCCTCCCCATTTTAGCCAATGCCTTTTTATCTATTCCGGGAGCTTGGGATCCTCTGCCCTTTTCCTGGTGCTGCTCTGACAGCAGCAGCGCTGAAAGCGTAAACTTCAACAAACGCTTAGGCATCCAGTGTTGCTGCTTTCACTCCCCCAGAGATCCCCTGTGTTTGTCCCATGCTTTCTTGAATTCAGATAACTTTTTTTGTCTCACCACCTCCATAAGGAGATGAAGTCAGACAGTAGAGGGTTACATATATAAGCTGGTTTGACAGGATCAATGCAATTAGAATGGTTTGGTTATTACAGGTTTTGTATTTATCTGTATTATGGCCCCCATTAAGCCCTGGTAACTCCTAGTTTCAGCTAGTGTAGAAATATTTGGTGATTAGGGGGAGGCACCATTCATATGCAGCCCCTCCCTTTGAGGGAGCTGGGATGGTCTTCCCCCTTGGATGGGATTTATAAGCAACTTTCTCCTGAGAGCTATGGGGGCAGTATGGTTGCGTTTTGAGGTCTGGAGGAAGTCTGGAAGCTTTTTCCTGTTTTGGATTTTTGGCCTACCTGAGGACTGTGGCTTCATCTTGCCTTTGGTCAGGTTGGGGATCCCACTCCTTACGTGCAGGGTGGTTTGTCTAGGGTTATTTTGGGGTTTTGATGATTTTTATTGGTAAGACTCAGAGACCCCAGGGTGATGGCTTGGGGAGAGGTCTTGGGGAAGCCTCTTCCTAGGGGGAGCCCTAAACAAGAAAGACCTGCCCCACTGAGACCTTCCAAGAAAGCAAGGGGAATGGTGGTGACCCACTGCAGCGGTTTCTGGTATTCTGAATCAGTTTTGGGCAGAGGACATTTTTTCACTCCTAGGGGGGGGAGAGAGGATTTTGAGACTCTGTGCAGAGATCGTATTTTTACCAGTTTGGAAGGGGTTATCCTTCCCAGTCAAAGGTACCCTACCAATCTGGAAACTCCACTTAGCCAAGCCCTGAAGGGTGGATGTTTTCATGGCCCTGGTAGTAGAGATCCGTGCATAGATAGAGGGAAAGGACTGTAATCAAAGAGAAATTCTGTGGTGCTGAAGACTGAGTTTTGTGCCATAATTGACCTGCTTTATCACCAATAAAGTATTTTATTTTTGGGCATTCAATCAGTGGCTCCAGTTTTTATTGTTTGGCACCTACAGCACACACACAGGCCGATTCAGTAAAAGTCGCAGGAGAGCGGGCGAGTGCACAGGCCACTCCCCTGAGCGCGCGATTCAGGGGGGAAGAAGATGCAAATGAGGGCCCGCGTTAAAAAGAAGCGCTAGGGACACTAGCGCGTCCCTAGCGCCTCCTTTTTGACAGGAGCGGCGGCTGTCAGCGGGTTTGACAGCTGACGCTCAATTTTTCCAGCGTCTGTTCTCGAGCCTACTGACAGCCACGGGTTCGGAAAACTGATGCCAGCTAAATTGAGCGTCCGTCTTCCGACCTGCGGGCTGCAGGCATATTTACCTTTTTTTTTTTTAATTTTAAATTTTTAAATTTTAAATTTTTTTTTTACTTTGGGGCCTCCGACTTAATATCGCTATGATATTAAGTCGGAGGATGTACAGAAAAGCAGTTTTTACTGCTTTTCTGTACACTTTCCCAGTGCCGGCTGAACTTAACGCCTGCCTTTGGGCCGGCGTTACTTTCTGTATCGCGCGGGAGGCCATCAACATGCATTTGCATGTTTCGGGGGGGGGGGGGGTTGGCCGCACGTTTTCGACACACTATTACCCCTTGCTGTATAAGGGGTAAAGCTAGCGCGTCAAAAACGTGCGTCCAAACCCGGGCTAACAGTGCGCTCCACCGGAGCGCACTGTACTGTATCGGCCCGAATGTGAGGATAAGTTCCCCTCTCCCAGGAAAAAGAAAGCACAAAAGAGAGTCACATGATGTGGTGAGCCAGGGAGGACTTATTGTCTTTGGGCTCTGAACATCACCCCCTGAAATCCTTTTAATCTGACACCATCCTTGGACACAATTGTCTGAATATAGCAAGGTGAACAGGACTTACGTCTATCCATAGATATATGAATAAATCACCGGGAGATGTGCCCATAAAAGTGGGTAAGCGCGATAAAGAAAAAGTGACAGGGGTAGCTGACAAAAATGGCGGCAGCTTCAGCACTGGCAGCGGGGCCTGCTCTCTCTAATGGAGATATCTCTGAATTAACGAGCGTGGTGGTTGCAGCCTTAATGGATCCAACTAAGTGCGATTTCCGAGCAGATTACCAATGTTAAAATAGGGCCACGAATTGACCAAGTAGAAGGCAGGTTTTCTGTGGTGGAGGAAGAGACGGTAGCACTAACTGGGAGAATTGTAATGCTGGAAAAACAGTCAAGAATTAAAACTGGAAGACTTGGAAAAGCACTCCTGTAGGAGCAATATAAGAATAATTGGTCTTCCTGAATCTATAGACGATTGTAGCTTGCCTGCTGTCCTGGAAAAATGGCTCCTGGAAGCGTGAGATATGCTAGGTCTACAAAGAAGCCTGGTTATTGAATTCGCCCACTGATTAGGGAATCGGAAAGATGAGGAAAGCAAACAGAATTTTGTCATTGCAAAAATTTAGAATTTTGCACACATGCAGGCGTTCTGTAAGTGTCGGGCTATAAAGTATCAGGAAAATGGTGTGCATTTATGTCAGGATTATTCTGTCCATGTGGCTTCAAAACGCAAGGAGAACACGCCGTTATGTATGGCCCTTGTGGAAAAACGGGTTAAATGTGTGCTGCAATACCCGGCCTGCTTGCGCATATGCCACGCTGGAACCACGCATATTTTTGATCAGTCAGAAAAGTCTCAACAATTTATTAACTCACGAACAACAAGTTAAAGAAAGCACAAGCGACACCCCCCATCACTCTGGGCCCAGGAAGATAAATTCCTCCCCCCTCCCCCCCCCCCCCCCCCACCAACAAACTACTCAAGCCCTGGAAGAGACAATACAAGAGCTAGCCAGGGTGGTTTCAGCCCCAAAGAGACATTAAATTCTACAATTAAAATGTCTAGATCCATTTTGGCCTTTCTAAATAAAATTGTACTGAAGGAAAAGTCCATAAACCTTTATTAGCAAGGTAGACTTGGGAGAACCGGCACATATCCCTGGGAATGAGATACAAGAAATAGATCAACTATTGGGGATCTGTCGGGTACTTGTGACCTGGACTGGCTACTGTCAGAAACAGGATGTTGAGCTTGGTCTGACCCAGCATGGCACTTCTTATATTCTAAAAACAAAATTATCTATTGAGGGAAAACTGCAAAAAGCAGAATCCAAGATCTAAATACCCTTAGAAACCGTTAAAAAACTGCGGGAATCGGTATCAGAAATCTTTAGTGCTGCAATCTCATGGGCTCTTGCCCCCAAAGGGCTGCAACCCCTCTCTTGTATAGGCACTTTTTGTTACGTCATCTACCTCTTCCCGTTCCGTTCCGTTTTTTTCTTTTTCTTTTTTCTTGTGAAAAACTACTCTATTTCCCGTTTCACACACCCTTTTAAAATGTCATACCTCAACTTGCTATTAATCACAAACAACTATAACTCCTTTCATCTGTAATATACCCCTTGGTCGTCTGAGCACCATCTTTTTACCTGAGAGAAATGCTGTAAGAAGCTGGGTCTAGCTAAAACAAATTCTGTAGAGTGCCCCTGAAGCAGGCGTGAGTTTCACCCCAAAACATTGCCAATGTCGGGCGGGCAATAAACAAGCAACAGCAAAGATGGTGACAGCAGAAAAGATAAGTCATAGAATGTGACACCAAGGGGTATATTATAGATGAAAGGAGTTATAGTTGTTTGTGATTAATAGCAAGTTGAGGTATGGCATTTTAAAAGGGTGTGTGAAACGGGAAATAGAGTAGTTTTTCACAAGAAAAAAGAAAAAAACAACGGAACGGGAAGAGGTGGATGACGTAACAAAAAGTGCCTGTACAAGAGAGGGGTTGCAGCCCTTTGGGTGCAAGAGCCCATGAGATTGCAGCACTAAAGATTTCTGATACCGATTCCCACGGTTTTTTAACGGTTTCTAAGGGTATTTAAATCTGGTATTCTGCTTTTTGCAGTTTTCCCTCAATAGATAATTTTGTTTTGGGGTACATTAAATTGAGGGTTATAGCCATATTTTTTCAGAAATTTGGGTATATATTCTTGACTTCTTATATTCTTACATTTATTTGGAAGTTTGAAAAGGCTTGACTCAGTTTGAAAATATTGCAGAGTTGCAGGGACAGGGGTGGAGTTGGTTGTTTGGAATTTTGTACTTATCTAGCTACATGGTGTAGTCTGATCGCCCAATTGAGCTCATCCAGGATTACACAACATTGGGTGGAAATGGAAATTGGGGAGTTCGGCCCTCTAGGAGGCATTCGTCCCTAGGGTCCAGGGGTGATAAAAGTGCCAGAAGGGCTTTCTGGCAGTGCTGTTAGAAAAGATCAGATGGTCAGCTCTCTTCTATAGCTCTGATGTTGGGATATTCTGAATTGATAAGATTGTGGTCTGGTTTTCTTCTCCCTCATCACTTCTTTGTAGCTCTTATCATTTAGAGCAGGGCTAGGCAACTCTGATCCTTGAGTTCCGTAAGCCGGCCAAGTTTTAAGGATATCCCTAAGAACTATGCATAAGATGTATTCCCATGTAGTGGGGGCAGGGCAGGCAAATGAATCTCAATCAGCTTTTTATACTTGGGACTCAATTTCAGGAATAATTTTGGCTGCATGGTTCCCCCTTATTTTGCTTTTCTGCTTTGGTATTTGGCTGTTTTGCTACAAGCCTCAGGTAAGCCTACCCTTAACCGCACTAGAAAGGGTGCTCTTTAAATTGTATGGTTGAAGGAGATGTATTACTTGAATTTATTAAACTATTAGAAGTGATAGAGAGGCTGATATTCTTTAGTAAATGGGACAGTGAATTGAGAATGAATGGTCTAATATCATTAGAGGCATTAGCAGATCATCTATATTAGTTGAAATCTGTAGGGAATCTTGTAAGGGTCATGCCTTACTCCTGTCAGATCAAAGGCAATTTATCTGATTCAGTGATACATGTTGGGGGGGGGGGGGGAGTGTGGGGAGAAGGCAAATTTCAAAGCCGTTTACTCAGATAAAAGTAATTTAAATAGGAAAATTGACTTGTTCAATAATTGCCCTCACTCAGTCCAACTAAAAATATCTGTGGGATTCCTTACCGTGTAAATTAGAACATTATATGCAAATTAGGCTTTAGTAGACATTGTCCTCTGTGCGCTATCTAAATATAGATTGAAAATGCCCTGATCTTCAAAGATGAGATATATATATATATATATCAGATTGAGCATTATCAACAGGCAGCAAGGCAGGTATCTATGGGTGGCACAGTGGGAGAGGAAACAGGAGCTGATCTTTTTCCATTGGTTGCCACTGCTGCTCTTCTTTGTCCCCTCTATGAGCTTATCTTGTATGCAGGAGGCAATAGGAGTCAGCAGCACCAGAGTTTATGAATGAGTGAAGGCAATACTAAGCTTTCCTGCATGCCCTTGCCCAATTGCTACTGCTGCTCTAGGTTCCATCCTTCTCCTCCTCCTCCTCCTCCTCCTCTGCTGCTGCTGTGGGCTGCTAGATCTCGTTATTTTTTCTCACTTCTCCTTTACTGTGAAACTGGCTTCCTCCATCTTTCAATTGCCGCTTTGGATTTTTGGCCACTTCTGTCACCTCCCTCCTGGCTGTCTCTTTGGCACCCTCACCCCCCCAGTGTTTTGGCTTCCTCTGGGCCCACTGCAGTTACCTCTGACCTCCTTGCACTCTTTGCCTTCTACCCATCGTCCTGTTCTTATGTAGGATAGCAAAAAAAGATATTGTGCCAGTCCTGTGTATACTATGTGTAAATGCATGTAGCCACTTACGCCAGGGTGTATTCCTGAACAGATATAGAATTCAGAATTTATTGGGTCACTCAGTCATAGTGGACCTTGGTTGGAGACTTGCCATAAAGGAATATTCTTCTCTGGTGCAAATTTTGTTATGCAACTTCAAAAAAATCATAGACTGCTAGCTAGAATGGCTCCAAACTGGTCTGAGTTTATTTACAAGACGGTAGTTACACAAGTTGAGGTAGTTATTCAGCCACTATCTGGCTGAAAGAATTAGCAGTTCTAACTTAGCAGGCTAGCTTAACAGGATAAGGCTAAATATCAGCACTAATCATGCTAAATTAGCTATGATAAATAGCTATGTCCTGGAATGCTCCTGTCCAACCCATCATTTAGCTGAATAACTGTTTATCCAGATAAATGGTGGCCACTGAATATGACCAAATAGTCAAAAAACACCATATAACCTGATAAGTCTGGATTTATCTGGCTAACTGGAGCTGAATATCGACTTCCCTATATACTGTATATATTCCACAAGAAACACTGAATAGTCAGTTCTCATTTTCTGTGAAGAGCAGTTAAACCATGATATAAGACTTCGATGAGGAACTCCTTAGAAAGGGCTATGCCAGCTTGCACTTGTTCCAATAGAATAGCTAGAGGGATTTCAGCATGTGGCTGATTTTCTGTCTTCATAAGTAGGATTCCCTTTTTCTTCACAAGGGGTTACAGTTTACACTCAACTCCCCGACCTGGGTTGAAAGTTACTTCAAATTTCGACATCTGCTGGGAAGGAACTCACGGTGCTCACGCTTCTAGGATATTACTTAGACAAGATCCTTTAGTGTAAAGGTTCGATAAGGACGTTCTGCATAAGCTTCTCCAGGAACTTTAGGTCACTCACCTACGGAGCTAAATGGTTTTCACCTGCACAATGCTGGTTGCTTGCTTCTGTACATTCCCTTTGTGTTAATCTCCAGACTTCTACTCATTGCCCAGTTAACCCTGGGCTCTACCACTAGTGGTCTGTAGTCAGGGGGCTAATGGGATATACCACTTTAACCAGGAGCTATATACATACATAATTAGGTCTGTATTCAAAAGCTAAATTCTATCCAGATAATAAGTTAGCTGGCTAGAATTTAGTCGGATAAGTGCCCAAATCTGAGTTATCTGTCTAAATGCTTTTGAATATGGACCTCATTATGTATATAGCTAATTTATTATCTGGCTAGAATTGAGCCGGATAAGTTACGGGTGTTTTGGGGGTGTAACTGGAAGGAGTTATTAGCTGGAGAAATTAACCTGGCTAACTACAATCTTCAGAGTTAGCCAGGTAAGTTATTGGCTAATTCTGGTTGGCCTGGAGACCTGTCCTAAAAGCCAGCTTTATTCAACAGTGTGGCTGCATTACTGAATATACTATCAAAGTTAGCTGGATAAGTTTATACGGCTAACTTTGGTATCCGGACTGTTACTGAATATGGAACTTAATATGTTAAATAGAGAGATATTAAATATTGTGCCAACAGCACAGAAGTTGAATGGACTTCATAGCATATTTCTTCCAGTTATCTAATGATCTACTGATGCAGATCAAACTGTTTCTTTCCACATTTCAATTATTTTTTTTTTAGTTGCTGGCACTCTGAAGACATTTTCTAAAACACTGTAATACACTCCTTTTCAATCACCTCCTGATGTTGCAGTGTTCTACCTTTTGTGGCTTCCCAATAGGTCTGAGGCATAATCTTTACATTTTATTCAGGTTGTAAAGCCTTTGTACTGGACCTTCTCTATCTTTTATCTTGCAGTGAATCAGCACCTGTCTTTTTCTTATTAACAGGAAATGTTTGATGTTATTTTGGACGAAAATCAGCTGGAGGATGCTTGTGAACATTTGGCAGAGTACCTTGAGGCTTACTGGCGTGCCACACATACTACCAGCACCACCCCCATGACTCCCCTTCTTGGAAGAAACTTGGGTTCTACCGCACTTTCACCTTACCCTACCGCAATCTCTGGATTACAGGTACAAAGATACATCATGGTTCCAGCTAACTTTGCAGGGTGTTTCTTGATTAAAGGCATAAGCATATATTACATAGCAATTCTAACTAAGCTACAGGCAAATTAAATTTACCTTCTTAAATATGAAATAATAGTATGGTAAAAATCTATTACCTATGAAGCAAGAGCAACACCTGGTAAATTCCACATTTGTCATACAGATTCACATTTTTCATTGATTTCCTATTAAAAAAATAAAATAAAATAAAAAAATAAAATAAAAAAAATCTAAGGCAGTTTTGCCAATCCCTATCCTAAGCACCTTGAACAGACTGTTCTAGGTTGCAGGTTCACATGATTACAGAGTGTTCTTAACTAGCCAAGAAAAGTGGTGAGTGTTGCACATGGGAGAAAAGTTTTCAAAGCCAGTTACATAGGTAAAAAGAAAAGCATTTTACCCATGTAAATTGGCTATTCAAAAATTGCACTCCCTCAGCATAGCTAAAAGTTTGTGTGTCGTTCCCAGGGGTCGCGTTTAGGCCAGGGAGGAAAATAACACGCATAGGTTCTATTTTCAAATCTATGCATGTCATTTTCAATGTAAAAACACAGCCATTGCAAAAAGCAATTGCGAATGCCCAGGAGTACTGTGTACCTATGGCAAGGCTCAAAGGGATAGTATGCTGTAACTCTGCTTTGAAAACTGGTACAAAGTCTGCAGGTAAAAAGTACCTGTGGACTTTGGCCCATTACAGACTATTTAAGCATTACCTTCCCCCAAGTTATTTTTCAATATCTGTTGGCTTCATTCATTTTAATTTGTTATACCAATCCAGTGTAGAAGGAGTACAGTTTCTTCAGCTGTGACCTACAGGGTTGGCTGCAAAAGCATATGATCGCTTTCATTTATTGACATTTTGTTCAGATTGGTGAGCAGTCCCTTGTTTTCTTTGGGGAGATTCTGTGCTGGTAATTGCCATTGACTTTCTGGGATAAAATCAAACATACAGCGGTTTACCCAATGGTCCACGGGCAGTGCTGCAAGCTGCTTTGCAGGTGATTGATGTTGGATCTTTGGACCTGATTTCTGTCTTGTACTTAGCAGTAGATGGAAAGACTGCAGAGATAGGACTGGGATGTTGTTAACTGTACCTCAAGGTACAAAACATTAGAATATTGTCACTGCAAAATCAGAGTTGTGTAGGAAGATTTGATGAGGGGAATGAAGACTAAAACAACTAGTCAGCTAGGAGAGAACACCCCTCATGCTCTCCTCTAAACTCTGAACTTGCAAAGAAACCAGGGGAGGCGGTCATTAGACTAGAACATGAGCACTGGGAGGAGGCTAGCTGACCAGCACAGGGATATATATCCGAAGCTTCCAGAGGCCCCGTACCCTTTGTAGTAGAAGAGGACTGGAAGCACGCGCCGTGAGGCGCGCAAATCTCAAACCCTTCAATTAACTGAGTGAAGATCAATTTAATGGTGGTTAAAGAGGATTGGTAAGTATAGCTTTGGGAAATCTTTGGACTTATAAAAGTTTGGTGAAAGGTGAAATAGAGAGATATATTCTTTAGAGTTTGTATGTGTCTGAGGTAATAAGCAAGCCAGAGATAGTTAATTCTAGTGTCTGTCTTTCCCACCCACTCAACCCTTGATTTTTAGGCAAGAGACACTTTCTCATTAAAAATCAATCAGGGTCTTACCTAAATCATACTATTGTACCAGCCCTTATTGAAAGTTTAATCATCCCCTTATAGGACACTAGCTGAGTAATTAGTAAATTCACCTGTAAATTTAAAGTACTCTAATTCCAACTCCCTTAGTATCCTAAACTTAAATAGCAGATTAATTAGTAAATACTCCTGTAAATTTAAAGTACTCTAATTCCAAGTCCTTTAGTATCCTAAACTTAACTAGGAACTCAATAAAACTAAGATGAAGGCAGCAGTCCAGCAGCAAGAGGGGGACTTTCCAGTCTTTTGCATTGAGTGTCACATGTATGATTTTTTACCCGCCGGTGAGAGATTGTATGTGTGCACTCGGTGCAAAGAGTTCCTGGCTCTCAGGGAACGAGTCAGATCTCTGAAGGCTAGAGTAGCAGACTTGGAGGAGCTGAGGCAGACAGAGAGGTACATTGATGAGACCTTCAGAGACATAGTAGCCAAGTCCCAAATCCAATCTGGCAGCCCGAGTACTGCCTTGGATCAGAAAGGTCTCTCAGTAGGAGAACTTCACCCTGGTGTAGCAGGAAGTGATCCTATAGCAAGGACCTGCTCTCCAGGTGATGTATTGTCCTCTCGCACTGAGGACAAGTCTCCCAGGGCTGCTGCCCAGGAGGGAAGGGTTAGGCCAGCTATCATAGTTGGTGATTCAATTATTAGAAATGTAGATAGCAGAGTAACTGGTGGACGTGAGAACCACCTGGTAACTTGCCTGCCTGGTGCGAAGGTGGCAGACCTCATGCGTCTCCTAGATAGGATTATAGACGGTGCTGGGGATGAGCCAGCTGTCGTGGTACATGTGGGCACCAATGACAGGAAATGTGGGCGAGAGAGGTTCTGGAAGCCAAATTTAGGATTTTAGGTAGAAAGCTGAAATCCAGAACCTCAAGGATGGCATTCTCTGAAATGCTTCCTGTTCCACATGCAGGTCCCCAGAGGCAGGCAGAGCTCCAGAGTTTCAATGCGTGGATGAGACGATGGTACAGGGAAGAGGGATTCAGTTTTGTAAGGAACTGGGGAAACTTTTGGGGAAGGAGGAGACTTTTCCAAAAGCATAGGCTCCACCTTAACCAGAGTGGAACCAAGCTGCTGGCACTAACTTTCAAAAAGGAGATAGAGCAGCTTTTAAACTAGAACAAGGGGGAAAGCAGACAGTCACTCAATAGTGCATGGTTCAGAGAAATGTATCCTTGAAGGATACTAATGAAACAGGAGAGTTAGGGCATCCCAACAGAGAGGTTCCATTAAAAGCAAGCATAGTCTGTTGCGATCCCGGGCCGTCCCCGGGACCGCCACTCACCCCGGCGCGGTGCCTCTCCGGTTCCGCTGCGTTTTCGGGCCGTGCAGGCCCCAGGAGCGGCGCTCCCACGCCGCGCTGGTTGCCGGCGTTCTCCGCGGCTAGGCCCCACCCCCTAGCCGCGCGCGCGGCAGGCCCCAGCTCTTAAAGGGGCCAGCGCGGGAAACCTCTGCACTGCCCCCAGGATGACGTCAGACGTTCAGGGTATTTAAACCCTGCATCGAGATACCTTCCTTGCCTTGCAACGAGGTTCCAGGTTTCCTGCCTTTAGTTGCTGCATCCTGTGCTTCTTTGGTTTCCTGATTCCTGATCCCGGACTGGCTTATGACGACCCTCTGGCTCCTGATCCTGATCTGGCTTACGACGACTCCTCGGCTTCTGACTCTGGACTGGCTTACGACGATTCCCTGGCTCTCGACTCCGGACTGGCAAGCGGCGATTCCCTGGCACTCGACTCTGGACTGGCAAGCGGCGACTCTCTGGCACTTGACTCTGGACTGGTGAGCAACGACCCTCCGGCACTCGACCGCGGATCCCGTCTGACTCTGCCCCCGTGGGCTCTCCTAAGTCCCAGCGGCCGGGTTCCTACGGGCTCCTCCTGGGGGGACTCCGGCTTCCAGGGTGAATCTCCTAAGTCCCAGCGGCCGAACTCCTACGAGCTCCTCTCGGGGGAGGCTCGGCTTCCAGGGCGAAGACTTCCTCACCACTGTGTCAGCTCCATCCGTCTTCCTCTCCCTTGCCTAGCCCTTGGTCGCAAAGGGCTTTCCAGGGCCTTCCTCGGGCCAGCCACTTCTCCGTCCTTGCCGCCTCCCGGTCGGGGCTACTGCTACTACCTCGCAGTACTCCATCTTCCGGTCCCGACCGGCCCAAGGGTCCACGAACCCAACAGATTGCAAGGCCATGGACCCGGCGGACCTGGCCGGCCTCAAAGCCATCCCGGGCATAGCCCAGAAACTGCAACAGCAACAGTCCTGCCTCGATACTCTGATGTCAGCAGTCCAGCGCCTGGCGGATCGCGTTGAGGGGACCTCTGCAACTCGCCCTGTAGCATCCTCGTCCCAGGCCAGCGCCAGTTCGCCTGTCCCGGTACAGATGCCAGCACCGCCTAGATATTCCGGAGACCCGAAGGCGTGTCGGGGGTTTCTCAACCACTGCTATATCCGCTTTGACCTTCTGCCTGCTCAGTTCTCTACGGACCGGTCCAAAACGACCTACATCATTTCTCTCCTGGACGGGAAGCCCTTGACCTGGGCTTCTTCCCTCTGGGAGCGCCAAGACTCCCGCTTGAATAACCTTGTACTCTTCGTCAAGGCCTTCCGGAGGATTTTTGATGAGCCATCCCGAGCCTCCACGGCCGCCTCAGAACTCCTCCAGTTGCGACAAGGTAATCGCACCCTAGAAGAATATGCGATGGAGTTCCAGACCCTGGCCACTGAGCTGGCCTGGGGGGAGGACAGCCTACACGGGATATTCCTGGAGGGTCTTTCCCCTCGGCTCCAGGATGAACTCGCGGCCCGGGAGCTCCCGGACGACCTCCAAGAGCTCATCGAATTGGCTGGACGAGTGGATCGACGCATTCAGCTCCGTTTCTGAGAGCGAAGGTCCGTGCAGGGACCGGTCGCCCGTCGTACCACGCCACCTTGGGCCCGACCTTCACCCTCTGTGACAGCTGCCATCCCGCCGGAGGAACCCATGCAGTTGGGCCGAGGCCCTCTCTCGGCTGAAGAACGAAGGCGTCGACGCTCGCAGGGCCTATGCCTCTATTGTGGTGGTAAGGGGCATTTCCTGGCTCGCTGCACAGAGCGTCCGGGAAACGCCAGAACCTAGAGTCTAGCGGGGAGTTGACTCTAGGCAGTATCTCTCCAGACTCCCCATGCACTGTTCCAGCTAAACTCTGTCTTCCTGGAGGAGGGTTCGACACCCTGGCGCTGCTCGACTCTGGGTCCGGGGGGAATTTTATCCTCCGTGATCTGGCGCAACAGCTGCAGCTTAAAATCCTGCCTCAAGAACCTCCTTTGCGGGTATCATCTATCCAAGGGGTTCCCCTTCCAGGGTCCATTACTACTGGTACGCGCCCTCTCCAGCTTCAGGTCGGGCTCCTTCATAAGGAGGAGATCTCTTTCCTCATCCTCGAGAGATCCATTCACCCGCTCATCCTCGGACTGCCCTGGCTAAGGAAACACTCGCCAGTAATCGACTGGCACTCGCTTCAGATCACGTCTTGGGGACCAGCCTGCTCCCACAGTTGTCTTCCGGCTCGTCCGCTTCAGATCCTTCCGCTTCTGACAGCTCCGCTGACAGTACCACCACAGTACCAGGCCTTCCGGGATGTCTTCTCTAAGGAGAAGGCTGAGTTACTTCCCGAGCATCGCCCCTTCGACTGTGCGATCGACTTACTGCCAAATACCACGCCTCCGCGTGGTAGAGTTTACCCTCTGTCCTTGCCTGAGACCAAGGCCATGTCTGCTTACATCAAGGTGAATCTAGACCGAGGATTCATAAGACCCTCCAAATCCCCCGCAGGCGCCGGCTTCTTTTTCGTGGCCAAAAAGGATGGGTCCCTTCGGCCCTGTATCGACTACCGGGGTCTGAACCAGATCACCCGACGAGACCGCTATCCGTTGCCCCTGATTCCGGAACTCCTAGATCGCCTGCAGGGGGCCCGTATCTTCACCAAATTGGACCTTAGAGGGGCATACAACCTCGTACGGATACGACCGGGAGACGAGTGGAAGACCGCCTTTAACACCAGGGACGGTCATTATGAGTACCTCGTCATGCCTTTTGGTCTCTGCAACGCCCCAGCCGTGTTTCAAAATTTAATGAACGAGGTACTGCGCGACCTCATGTACACCTCAGTCATAGTCTACCTGGACGACGTATTGATTTTTTCCCGGGACCTTGAGGAACATCGCCAACACGTGCGCCAGGTTTTGCTAAGATTACGAGAAAACCGACTGTATGCCAAACTGGAGAAATGCCAGTTCGAAGAGGAATCCTTGCCCTTTCTGGGGTACATCATCTCCTCGACTGGTTTCCGCATGGACCCCGATAAAGTTGCAGCTATCCGGAAATGGCCACAGCCTATGGGGGTAAAGGCGCTCCAGCGGTTCTTAGGCTTCGCCAACTTCTACCGCCACTTCATCCCGCAGTACTCCACCTTGGTGGCTCCTCTTACGGCTCTCACACGCAAGGGTGCCGATGCCCGGAATTGGACTCCAACCGCCGTAGAGGCCTTCCAGACTCTAAAGGAGGCTTTCCTTCAAGACACCTGTCTCCAGCACCCGGATCCGGTACGCCCGTTCATAGTGGAGGTGGATGCTTCGTGGCTGTAGGGGCCATCCTGTCCCAGATTTCCAGAGACGGTAAAGCTCGACCATGTTCCTATTTCTCCCGGAAATTTTCGCCTGCCGAAAGGAACTATGGTATCGGGGACAAAGAACTACTGGCCATTAAATTGGCCTTTGAAGAATGGCGCCAGTGGTTGGAGGGGGCCCAACATCCAATCGTAGTGTATACGGACCACAAGAATCTGGCGTACCTATCCCAAGCATAAAGACTCAACCCCCGACAGGCACGCTGGTCACTCTTTTTTAGTCGGTTCGACTTTTCACTTCGGTACCGACCGGCGGCCAAGAATATTAGGGCGGACGCTCTCTCACGCACTTCAGAAATGGAAGACACCTCTGAACCCCCTCAGTACATTCTGGATCCAGCGAAGGTCCAATTGTCTGCCACCGACTTAGCACCTGCCGGGAGGACGGTAGTCCCACTCCGCTCAAGGAAAAGGGTCCTAGCTTGGGCGCACGACTCACTGACGGCGGGTCACCCCGGGATCTCCCGGACTCTGGAACTACTAACCGAGTTCTATTGGTGGCCACGGGTAAAGGAGGATGTCCGTCTTTAAGTCCAGTCTTGTCCCACATGTGCACAGCAGAAGTCCTTACCAGGCCGTCCCTGGGGTCTCCTCCAGCCACTCCCTGTACCCACGGAACCGTGGACGCACATCTCCACGGATTTTGTGGTAGAGCTGCTCCCCGTCCCAGGGTAAAACGGTGGTGTGGGTCACCATTGACCGTTTCTCGAAAATGGCTCACTTTGTGCCTCTGGCCAAGTTACCCACGGCCCCGGAGTTAGCTGAACTGTTTATCCAACACATCTTCCGTCTGCACGGCTTGCCGCAGCACATTGCCTCGGACCGAGGGCCCCAATTTACGGCGAAATACTGGTGGGCGCTCTGTAGAAAATTTGGGGTTCAGTTAGACTTGACCACGGCATTTCACCCCCAGGGCAACGGCCAAGTGGAGCGCACGAACCGAACCCTGAAGGCGTTCCTCCGGGCTTTTGTAGGGGAACAGCAGGACAACTGGGCTGCCCTTCTTCCGTGGGCAGAGTTCTCTTACAATCGCCATCGACACTCTGCCACGCTACAGTCTCCCTTCAAGCTGGTTTATGGAAAGGTTCCCAAACCGCCACTACCGTTATCGATCTCTACATCCTCGCCAGCGGCGCAATTGACGGCCAGCCAGATTCAGCAGCTTTGGCACTCCACACAAGAAAAGCTCCGTCACACCGCCGCACGCTTCAAGGCTTATGCGGATAAGTCTCGGCGACCTGCCCCAGTGTTTCTGCCTGGCTCAAGGGTATGGCTCAGCACCAAGAACATCCAACTTCGTCTGCCCTCCATGAGACTAGCGCCTTGTTACATTGGTCCTTTCCAGGTAGCCGAACGTGTTGGCGCGGTTTCCTACCGCCTGCGTCTTCCCTCTACCCTTCGCATCCATGACGTCTTCCACGTCTCTCTCCTCAAACCGGTGGTCCTCTCCCGCTTTCGACCCTTGCCTCCGAAGCCCACTGCTGTTACTTCCGACCCGGGAGCCACATACGCGGTTAAAGAGGTGCTGGATGTCCGGTTCCGTCGCCATCGCTGGGAGTACCTCCTGTCTTGGGAGGGCTACGGGCCCGAGGAGAACTCGTGGGAACCTTCCTCTCATATCCTGGATAAGGATCTCCTTCGCCGGTTTCATCTGGCTCATCCGGCCAAACCCCGGCCTCCTGGGAGGGGGCGCAGGGGGGGGGTACTGTTGCGATCCCGGGCCGTCCCCGGGACCGCCACTCACCCCGGCGCGGTGCCTCTCCGGTTCCGCTGCGTTTTCGGGCCGTGCAGGCCCCAGGAGCGGCGCTCCCACGCCGCGCTGGTTGCCGGCATTCTCTGCGGCTAGGCCCCGCCCCTAGCCGCGCGCGTGCGGCAGGCCCCAGCTCTTAAAGGGGCCAGCGCGGGAAACCTCTGCACTGCCCCCAGGATGACGTCAGACGCTCAGGGTATTTAAACCCTGCATCGAGATACCTTCCTTGCCTTGCAACAAGGTTCCAGGTTTCCTGTCTTTAGTTGCTGCATCCTGTGCTTCCTTGGTTTCCTGATTCCTGATCCCGGACTAGCTTACGACGACCCTCTGGCTCCTGATCCTGATCTGGCTTACGACGACTCCTCGGCTTCTGACTCTGGACTGGCTTACGACAATTCCCTGGCTCTCGACTCCGGACTGGCAAGCAGCGATTCCCTGGCACTCGACTCTGGACTGGCAATTGGCGACTCTCTGGCACTTGACTCTGGACTGGTGAGCAACGACCCTCCGGCACTCAACCGCGGATCCCGTCTGACTCTGCCCCCGCTGGCTCTCCTAAGTCCCAGCGGCTGGGTTCCTACGGGCTCCTCCTGGGGGGACTCCGGCTTCCAGGGTGAATCTCCTAAGTCCCAGCGGCCGAACTCCTACGAGCTCCTCTCGGGGGAGGCTCGGCTTCCAGGGCGAAGATTTCCTCACCACTGTGTCAGCTCCATCCGTCTTCCTCTCCCTTGCCTAGCCCTTGGTCGCAAAGGGCTTTCCAGGGCCTTCCTCGGGCCAGCCACTTCTCCGTCCTTGCCACCTCCCGGTCGGGGCTACTGCTACTACCTCGCAGTACTCCATCTTCTGGTCCCGACCGGCCCAAGGGTCCACGAACCCAACATAGTCCATATGCCTATATGTAAAAAATCACCGAAGCTAATGATTTCTGAATTATCCTTAACAACTGAAAAGCAGGTTGTTAATACAAACAAAAAACACACACTTTGAAATGTCTGTATGCCAGTGCCAGAAGTCTAAGAAGTAAGATAGGAGAGTTAGACTGTAAAGCAGTAAATGATGAGATTGACATAATTGGCATCACAGAGACTTGGTGGAAGGAGGATAACCAATGGAACAGTGCTAAATCAGGGTACAAATTATATCGCAGTGATAGGGAGGATCAACTTGGTGGGGGTGTGGCACTTTGTCTGGGAGGGTATAGAGTCCAACAGGATAAAGATCATACAAGAGACTAAATGCTCAATACAATCTATATGGGTAGAAATCCCATGTGTGTTGGGTAAGAATATAGTGATAGGAGTATACTACCGTCCACCTGAACAAAATGGTCAGACAGATGATGAAATGCTAAGAGAAATCAAGGAAGCTAATCAATTTGGCAGTGCAATAATAATGGGAGATTTCAATTACCACTATACAGAAACAGTTAATAAGTATTGTGCAACGAACCACACTTATCTCACAACACACGTTGCAAAAGATTTTTTAAACTTTTATGTGCAGAAATTTATCTCACTATGTGGACCATCATACCACCCTTGGTTGATTCAGGCAGTAAGCCACGCTTTCAACCACAATGGGTCACTTTTAATCATCGGTCCGATACAGTCTTTTGAATTGCTTCAATTTTCTACTTTATTTAATTTGCTTTTTTTATTCATTTTTTGTCCATTTATAATAAAATGTCTTTTAATGATGTTAGAAGCGGAATTGCCTTACTTGAGCGGAGCACCGCCGCGCTTCCGAGCTGTTACCTTCACTCACTTGTGCAGAGCGTCACTGCGCTTCCAAACCTCTATTTTCAACACTGCCGTGCTTAGTGGGCAGGGATTTCCGATCAAAGGTGCTCGTGTAACTTAGAGCTCCTAAGTTTCTGCACATAAAAGTTTAAAAAATCTTTTGCAACGTGTGTTGTGAGATTTCAATTACCCCAATATTGACTGGGTAAATGTAACATCAGGACTTGCTAGAGACATAAAGTTCCTGGATGTAATAAATGACTGCTTCATGGAGCAATTGGTTCAGAAACCAACAAGAGAGGGAACTATTTTAGATTTCATTCTTAGTGGAACACAGGATTTGGTGAGAGAGGTAACGGTGGTGGGACCACTTGGCAATAGTGATCATAACATGATCAAATTTAAATAATAACTGGAAGGGGGACAATAAGTAAATCTACAGCTCTAACACTAAACTTTCAAAAGGGAAACTTTGATAAAATGAGGAAAATAGTTAGAAAAAAACTGAAAGGTGCAGCTGCAAAGGTTAAAAATGTTCAACAGGCATGGACATTGTTTAAAAATACAATCCTAGAGGCGCAGTCTAGATGTATTCCACGCATTAAGAAAGGTGGAAGGAAGGCAAAACGATTACCTTCATGGCTAAAAGGTGAGGTGAAAGAGGCTATTTTAGCTAAAAAAAAAAAAAAAAAATCCTTCAAAACTTGGAAGAAGGATCCATCTGAAGAAAATAGGATAAAACATAAGCATTGTCAAGTGTAAAACATTGATAAGACAGGCGAAGAGAGAATTGAAATGAAGTTGGTCATAGAGGCAAAAACTCATAATAAAAACTTTCTAAAATATATCCGAAGCAAGAACCTGTGAGGGAGTCGGTTGGACCATTAGATGACCAAGGGGTTAAAGGGGCTCTTAGAGAAGATGAGGCCATTGCAGAAAGACTAAATGAATTCTTTGCTTCCGGGTTTACTAATGAGGATGTTGAAGAGATACCAGTTCCGGAGATGATTTTCAAGAGTGATGAGTCAGACGAACTGAACCAAATCACTGTGAACTGGGAAGATGTAGTAGGCCAGATTGACAATCTAAAGAGTAGCAAATCACCTGGACCGGATGATATGCATCCTAGGGTACTGAAGGAACTAAAAAATGAAATTTCTGATCTATTAGTTTAAATCTATAACCTGTCATTAAAATCATGCATTGTACCTGAAGACTGGAGGGTGGCCAATGTAACCCCAATATTTAAAAAGGGCTCCAGGGGCGATCTGGGTAACTATAGACCAGTGAGCCTGACTTCAGTGCCGGGAAAAATAGTGGAAACTATTCTAAAGATCAAAATCATAGAGCATATAGAAAGACATGGTTTAATGGAACACAGTCAGCATGGATTTACCCAAGGTAAGTATTCCTTAACAAATCTACTTCATTTTTTTGAAGGGGTTAATAAACATGTGGATAAAGGTGAACCGGTAGATGTAGTGTATTTGGATTTTCAGAAGGCATTTGACAAAGTCCCTCATGAGAGGCTTCTAAAAAAACTAAAAAGTCATGAGATAGGAGGCGATGTCCTTATGTGGATTACAAACTGGTTAAAAGACAGGAAACAGAGTTAAGGATTAAACGGTCAATTTTCTCAGTGGAGTAGGGTAAACAGTGGAGGGCCTCTGGGATCTGTACTTGAACCGGTGCTTTTCAGTATATATATAAATGATCTGGAACGGAATACGATGAGTGAGGTTATCAAATTTGCTGACGATACAAAATTAGTCAGAGTATTTAAATCACAAGTGGATTGTGATTACATTACAGGAGGACCTTGCAAGACTGGAAGATTGGGCATCCAAATGGGAGATGAAATTTAATGTGGAAAAGTGCAAGGTGTTGCATACAGGGAAAAATAACCCTTGCTGTAGTTACACGATGTTAGGTTCCATATTAGAAACTACCACCCAGGAAAAAGATCTAGGCATCATAGTGGATAATACTTTAAAATTGTCGGCTCAGTGTGCTGCAGCAGTCAAAAAAGCAAACAGAATGTTAGGAATTATTAGGAAGGGAATGGTTAATAAAACGGAAAATGTCATAATGCCTCTATCGCTCCATGGTGAGACCGCACCTTGAATACTGTGTACAATTCTGGTTGCCGCATCTCAAAAAAGATATAGTTGCGATGAAGAAGGTACAGAGAAGGGCAACCAAAATGATAAAGGGGATGGAACAGCTCCCCTATGAGGAAAGGCTGAAGAGGTTAGGCCTGTTCAGCTTGGAGAAGAGACAGCTGGGAGGGGATATGATAGAGGTCTTTAAGATCATGAGAGGTCTTGAACGAGTAGATGTGAATCGGTTATTTACACTTTTGGATAATAAAAGGACTAGGGGGCATTCCATGAAGTTAGCAAGTAGCACATTTAAGATGAATTCGAGAAAATTCTTTTTCACTCAATGCACAATTAAGCTCTGGAATTTATTGCCAGAGGATGTGGTTAGTGCACTAAGGGGCAGATTTTCAAAGGGTTACGTGCGTAACCCCCGAAAAGCAGATTTGTGAGGCAAGACTTGCCTTGGGTAAAGCCATGCTGACTTTGTTCCATTAAACCATGTCTTTCTATATGTTCTGTGATTTTGATGTTTGGAACACTTTCCACTATTTTTCCTGGCACTGAAGTCAGGCTAACCGGTCTGTAATTTCCCGGATCTCCCCTGGAGCTCTTTTTAAATATGGGGGTTACATTAGCTATCCTCCAGTCTTCAGGTACAATGGATGATTTTAATGATAGGTTACAAATTTTTACTAATAGGTCTGAAATTTCATTTTTTAGTTCCTTCAGAACTCTGGGGTGTATACCATCCGGTCCAGGTGATTTACTACTCTTCAGTTTATCAATCAGGTCTACCACATCTTCTAGGTTCACCATGATTTCGTTCAGTCCATCTGAATCATTACTCATGAAAACCTTCTCCAGTATGGGTACCTCCCCAACATCCTCTTCAGTAAACACTGAAGAAAATAAATCATTTAATCTTTCCGCGATGGCCTTATCTTCTCTAAGTGCCCCTTTAACCCCTCGATCATCTAACGATCCAACTGACTCCCTCACAGGCTTTCTGCTTTGGATAAATTTTAAAAAGTTTTTAACTGTGAGTTTTTGCTGTTCTTATGTTTTTGCTGTTCTTATGTTCTTATATTAAGAGAATTAAACATCCAATAATTTAAAAATGTTATACATTTCTCAAAATACCAATAAAATATTTAAAAATAGTAGAACATCAAATAACACCTAATAATTAATTAAAATTAATAAGGATCTAAAAATTTGCTCTCCATACCTGTGACCTTTTAATTGTTCTGTATTGGGGGAGGTGGGGGGCTCAACAAACTTTATCTTCTCTCTCTCACACACAATTACACATTCATTCTCTCATACACATGCCCATACCCTCACATATACTCCCTCTCTCTCCTTTGCACAAACACTCACAGGCTCTCATGCACACATTGTGTGTGTGAGTCTGTGTGCAGGTGTGTGAGAGCCTATATGTGACACATAGGCTTACACATACACACTTTCATTCTCTCACACATGCCAATGTGTGTGTATGTGAGAAAGTGTATGAGAGTATGAAAGAGCCTTAGTCTATGTATGAGTGTATGTGTCACAGGTACTCTTACACACGCAATGGGGCGGATTTTAAAAGGCCTGCGCGCGTAAATCCTTCCGGATTTACGCGCGCAGGGCCCTCACATGCCGGCGTGCCTATTTTGCATAGGCCGCCGGCGCACGCAAAGCCCCGGGACGCGCGTAAGTCCCGGGGCTTTGGAAAAGGGGCGGGGAGGGGGTGTTTCGGGGGTGTTCCCGAAACGACACGGCGTTTCGGGGGCGTGCCGCAGCATTTCGGGGGCGGGCCCGGGGGCGTGGTGCCGGCCCGGGGGCGTGGTTGAGGCCTCCAGAGCAGCCCCCGGGACCGGAACCCGGAGCGGGGATGCCGGCCGGCGCGCGCAAAGTTACGCCTGCTTTTAGCAGGCGTAACTTTGCCGACAAAAGTAGGGGGAGGTTTAGATAGGGCCGGGGGGGGGTGGGGAAGGGAGGGGAAGGTGGGGGGAGGGTGAAGGAAAGTTCCCTCCGAGGCCGCTCCGAAATCGGAGCTGGGCTCGGCGCGCGCAGGTTGCACAAATGTGCACCCCCTTGCGCGCGCCAACCCCGGATTTTATAAGATACGCGCGGCTATGCACGTATCTTATAAAATCCAGCGTACTTTTGTTCGTACCTGGTGCGCGAACAAAAGTACGCGATCGCGTATTTTTTTAAGATCTACCCCAGTGTGTGAGAGAGCCTATGTGTGTGTGTGTGCATGCCTGTGAGAACCTATATGTGACACATTCGCTCACACACAGAATTAGGCTGTCACACACACTTTTTCACATACATACACATACTCTTACATGCACACAGGCGCGCTCACACACACATATACATACAAGCTCTTTCACACACACATTCACATGTGCTCTCACACATGCACATGAGCTCACACATGCACTCACTCTCAGGGCCTTTCCACCTCCTCAGGCCCCAGCAGGATGACTCTGCCACATGTCAGCCTTACTTCTGTGTTCAGACCATGGCAGGATGGGCTCTGTCACAGCTTCGTCAGCCTTCCTTCCATCTTTGGGCCATAGCAGAAGAGGATTTTTCGCAGCCCCACCAGTCTTCCTTCTTAATTTGGGCCTCAGCAAGATGGGCTCTGCTGCAGCCCTGTTGTCCTTCCATCTTCAAGCTATGGAGGGATGGGCTCCACCACAGCCCCAATGGCCTTCCTTCTTTCTTTGGGGCTGAGGTGGGATGAACTCTACCATGGCCCCTGCTGGTCTTTTTTCCATCTTCAGGCTACAGCAGGATAAGGGTTGCAGTGGGTCCATCAGCCTTCCTTCTATCTTTGGGCTGCAGCACAAGGCAGCAAAAATGCTAGCACGAGCCCTGGTGAACATCCAAATTTTGAAGAATTTGAATAGCTCTCAGACAGGAGAAAAGAAGCCTGGCATAGAGAGAATTTCAGTAATCCAATGTGGTAAGCATGAATGCCTGAAATTACTCTTATCTAAAATATCTCAGATGACACAACAAGCTCAACTTAAAATAACCTGTTTATAAAACCATTTGAATTTGTGGTTTGTAGGAAAGACACAAATCAAAATGGAAACCCAAATTCTGTGCAGAATCTGAAAACTGGAGTAAGCTCCCATCAACAAATACAAATTTTCCATGTAAGACAAACTTGACTTTTGTGAGAAGCAAAGAACTTCTGTTTTTAATAAATACAAAAGCAAGTTACTAGCACATACCCAAGAATTGATGCCAGACAAACAATTTGTAATAAGATAAGATAACTCAGTAAAATAACTCAGATGATAAGGAATCCGTTACAGCTGGATGTCATCAGTGTATATTATAAACTCAATTTTTAACTGGTCTAACAAAGGACAAAGGAGTTACATATTAATATTAAACAATATGGCAGATAATACTGACTCTTGAGGAACACTATAATCGCAGAAGAAATCAGTTAGACCACTCATCATTAAAATGAACCTGCTGTTCTCATTCTTCAAGATAGGATACAAACCATTGACCCACAACTCCTCTGATGCCCAGCTGCTGTAATTGTTTTAATAGTATTGAATGCTTAATACTATCATATGCTGATGTGATATCCAAAAATACAGCCACAACTGTCTTACCAGCATCGATCTATCTGAGAAGAAAATCTGTCAGTGAAAGAGTTTCTGTACTATGATTATGATAAAAGCCACACTGGTGAGGGTGCAAGATATCTGAAAGGAAGCTTTCTAACTAAGCATTGGAGATAGGGTGATAACCTGAGGGGGAATCCACAGGCAAGTTGCCATTCTGCAGAATAGGCTGGGCAAGTTGCCCTTCTGGAGAATAGGCCGGGCTTGTTTCAACCTACTAGAAACCCTACCCTTGTGCAATGATAAATTAACCAGTTGAGTCAATACATCCAGAAAATCTTCTCTAAGCAAGGATGGGCAAGGATCTAACAAATAAAAACAACTCTTGGCATAAAAATATTTCAACTTCCTCAGTCCTAACACTCTGAAATGGTTCCCACTTGACACAATGGGAATCAATAACAGGTCAAAAAGAGAATCCGTAACTATGGACTTCTCACTCAAATACAAAATACCGTGAGGGTCACCTATATCCCCCTGCAGTTTATCCATGACCACAGAACATTTCATAACACTAAAGTCTGCAAACATCTGAGGATCTTTCAATAATTTATGAATAGTGAAAAAGAGCTCATGAGAGTGACTTAAAGATTTAAATAGTCGAGCAGAAATATAGTCCTTCCTCGGGGACTCAAAAAGTATTCTATACTTAAGAAGCATAGTGTATTGTATTGTGAATAGGTAACTGCTGATGGGTTCTTCCGCCATTTCCTTTCCGACTGACACATTGATTGTTTTTTTAGCTCTTAAGTCACTGTGTGGGAGGAGCAATTTTCTCAACAGTACTTGAAAGATAAAGAGGGATAAAGAGTCAGATAATGCATCCACTGACTCACAAGACAGATTACATTTAGCCTGAATCCATTCTTCGTTGAACCTAGATGGATCAATCATCCCTCGTCTAGTCTTAGAAATAGTTCTAGTCACACATTAGAAAGAACTTAGGACTAATTTAAAGTGAAAAGAAATGAAATAATGAGCTAACCAAGGCAGAGTTTTTACACTGAGATTATGAAAAAAATATTGTTTATGATAATTTTTGGAAATAGTAAATTGATGTAAGATGTGGCCAGCTCTGCGAGTAGCAAACGTCAACAACTGGACAAGATACAAAGCCATCAAGTACACTTGATAATCCTGAAAAATATTTTTAGGCTTGCTCATAAATATTGAAATTTCCTAAGAATAATACTGTGTCAAACTTCAACAAAAAAGAAATGAAAAAAATAAGAGTTGGGAAGATCTTGACAAATTATATCTGGTGGATATTAACCAATGACCAGTCCCAAAACTAAACTACCAGATTCTCACAACCATTCCCCAAACTTTAAACTGAAAGTTTATAGATTAACACCCCTCCTCGTCTCCTATCATCTTTAACATGCTGGGAGAAAGAGTAATCATTTGAACAAAGAAAATTGAGTAAAGGAATATCAGTTTGTGTAAACCATGTTTTACTAAGACATAAAGGGGTAGATATTAAAAAATATATCCATTTAAGTTAGCCGGATAGAGTTATCTGGCTAACACAGATGGATATTCTGCAGCACAGTTTTGCCGCTCAATATCTCTGGATAAATTGCCACTTAGCCAGATAGGTATTACCCAGCTAATTGAGTAGGTCTAACTTAGCTGGGTAACTTAACCGGCTGAGGCTCAATATCACTGCTTATCTGGCTAAGTAGCGCCACCCTGTTATGCCCATTGCCTATCCCCAAGTTAGATGGGTAAGATAGCCAGGTACGTAACTTAACTGGTTAAGTGGTGGCCATTGAATATACAATGGCCAGTATTTAGCTGGTTAAGTTTGACTTAACCAGCTAAGTGCCATTTCAATATCAGCCTCATCATGTCTAAATTTATTTATTTATTTTATTTATTTAAAGGCTTTTATATACCGGAGTTCATGCACTTGTGCATACCACTTCGGTTTACACAGAACAAGGAACAGAAAATTACATCAAACAGATTGAACAATTAAACAAATATACAATTACATCCAACAATTGGGTATAAATAACATGGCTAACTTAGTAGGAACTTAGAGTTTGAGGTAAAGGAGAGAAATAGTACCAAGTGGTAACAGAACAATGTTAATAGCTAAATAATAAATATAAATAGTAAATACAAATTCTTATAATAAATACAGGTGTTTACAGATTACAGTCTTCATGAAACGTTTACGTCTACAGAATAGGGTTAAGTAAATAAGAACTGGCGGTTATTTCTATAGGAGTGAAGACTTCAAAAACTGAGGTTACATCTGGATTAAGAGGTATTGGTGTAGCATGCTCAAATATTTAATGATTTGGAATTGTGAGACCAAGGATAAAAATTAGGAGTTGTTTGATATGATTATAAAAGCGAGAATGATTCAAGTTCTGGGATGTGGTTCTGAGCTAGACCTTTAAGTGTAGGCTTTTGTAAAGAGCCAGGTCTTGAGTTTCTTTTTGAATGTTCGAGTACACGTTTCGAGGCGAATGTCCGTGGGGAGGGCATTCCAATGAAGGGGGCTGGCAGTCGAGAATGCACGTTTCTTGAGTGAGGACTTGGCTGAAGGTACGTGTAAGGTGCCTAAGTATCTGTTTCTGATTGGTCTTGAAGACTCGTGTAGGCGAAGTGGAAGGCTTAGATCTAGCGACGTTTGTGAATGGATGTTCTTGTGTGTTATAGTTAGCACTTTGAAAATGATTCTGGATCTGATGGGGAGCCAGTGTAAGTGTTTTAGTATGGGTGTTATGTGTTCACTTCTGCTGGTGTTAGTAAGAATCCTTGCGGCGGAGTTCTGCAACATTTGTAGAGGTTTTGTGGTTATGGTTGGAAGGTCTATAAGCAGAGAGTTGCAGTAATCGATCTTGGAAAATAGTATTGTTTGGAGGACTGTTCTGAAGTCCTGAAAATGCAGGAGAGGTTTCAGCTTTTTCAGAATATGTAGTTTATAATAGCATTCTTTCGTTGTGTTCTTGACAAATTCTTTGAGGTTCAGCCTTTTGTCTAAGGTGACCCCCAGGTCTCTTACTTGAGTGGAATTGATCATTGGTGGTGAGGTTAGGTTGTTGGTAGGCTGAAGGTTCTCATCTGGAGTGATAAGCAAAAGTTCTGTTTTTGACGTATTAAGTACTAGGTTAAGGCTAGATAGGAGTGAGTTTATGGACTGTAGACAATTGTTCCAGAAGTTGATGGTGCTGGAGATGGAGTCAGTGATTGGTAGCAGAATCTGAACATCGTCTGCGTATATGAAGTGTGTGACCTTAAGACTTGAGAGTAGATGACATAGGGGGAGAAGATAGATGTTAAAGAGGGTGGGGGAGAGAGAGGATCCTTGGGGAACTCCGAAAGAGGATTTGACCGGGAGGGAATCCTTGTTGCTGATTCTGACCTTGAAAGTCCTATTGTGTAGGAAGGATCTGAACCATTCCAGGGCTGATCCTGAGATGCCTATGTCTGAGAGCCGGTCGATCAGGATAGAGTGTTTTACGGTATCAAACGCAGCTGATAGGTCGAGGAGAATCAGGAGGTATGGGGTCTTTTTCTCCAGACCTACAAGGACTCTGTCAGTTAGAGAGGTTAGGAGGGATTCCGTACTAAGGGATTTGCGGAATCCGAATTGGGCTGTTGTGAGTATTTTATGCTCTTCTAGGTATTCAGATAACTGTTTGTTGACTATCCTCTCCATAAGTTTGGCTACAAATGGAAGGTTAGCTATGAGGCGAAAATTAGCTGGGTCTGTAGGGTCCAAGTTGGGTTTTTTGAGGAGAGGTTTGAGGGTGGCTAGTTTCAGGATGTCTGGTACTAGTCCTTGGGTTAGCGAGCTATTAATTATCTCTGCTAAGGGCTTCGCTATGATGTTCGGAATGGTGAGTAGGAGTTTAGAAGGGATGGAATCTGTCGGGTGAGTGGAGGGTTTCATCTTTTTAAGAGTCATTTCGATTTCAAGTGAGGAGATAGGTTCGAATGAATCTAGGTTTATGTTCTGGTTGCGTGAAGGAGTGATGATAGAAGGAGGTACTGTGTTACTGGTTGCCAGAGGGGCCATTAGCTTGAGAATTTTGTTTTCAAAAAATTGAGCAAGCTCTGTGCATCTTGATTGTGCTTGATCATCTGGGATAGTTGGTGAGGTGGGTTTTGTGAGCTCTGAGACATATGAGAACAGTGCTTTGGGATCAAAGGAAAAATTGTGAATTTTGTGGGCATAAAAATCTTTCTTTGTGCGAAGGATGTTGTTTCTGTAGTTGTGCATGAGGGTTTTGTACTCATTCAGTGTAGTGTTGGAAGGATTCCTCCGCCATGCGTGTTCTTTTTTTCTCAATTCTAATTTGATGGTTTTTAGTTCCTGCGTGAACCATGGTTTTTTGGTTTTGCAGGCTGGGTTGATTTCTTTGGTTTTTTGAGGGCAAAGTTTTTCTGCCACCTTGTTCGTAATGTTGTGCCATGACGAGGTGGCTGTTTCTGCGTCTGAAAGGTCAAGATTGGCGAGTTCCGAAGATAGGAGAGAGGTGAGGTCCTCTCTAGAGCATGAGTTCCTGTAGTGAATTGTGGTTTTGGTGTTTGGAGATATGGGGTTGTCCTTGATACAGAGATTAGTTGTTATCATCAGGTGATCTGACCATGGGATAGGGGAGCATTGTGGTGGGGAAGATTGTGAAAGGCCTGAGTTGATGAATATAAGGTCCAGAGTGTGCCCTGCTTTGTGCGTGGGACCTTTAACAATTTGAGAGAAGCCCATAGCCTTAAAAGAAGATAGTAGCATATCGCAATTGGCGGATAAAGGGATCACGTCTGTGTGAATGTTAAAGTCTTTTCATGATCAATGTGGAAATAATATCTATCTTTTTTATGAAGAGATGAAATGTTAATGTAACCCACGGACAAAACTGTATTGGGAAGCTGATTACTAAAATAATCAAAAGCATTTCATGGAGGATAAACCAAAAAACTTTAGGGCCGGATTTTAAAAACTTACACGCGTAAACCCCAGGGATGCGTGTAAGTCCCGGGGTTAGCCAAAGGGGCAGTCCGGGGGCGGGGCTAGAGGCTGAAGAATAGGCCGAGCAGATAACCAGGAATTCCCAGATGCCTCTGCTGTAATGTGGCCTGTCAGAGGTGAATGAACTCTGAGAGACTTTCTGACTATCACAGATTCGAAGGATGTAGAAGATTTAGGAAACTTGTAAGTTCTGCACAGAAGGCCAGAAAAGCATCAATGACTATTTGCACCACAATACAGAGATACTGGGTCCAGGCTGCAGGCTTTTGTCTTGCAGATGCCTATTTCAACTGACAGGAGCCAGGTAAATGAAGATGCCCCTGAGGGTGCAGCTTTAATTAAATCCTGGTGCCACAAAACGGAATTCATGCTGAGCTTCTATTCAAACACCAGACTTGTTACCTGTTTATACAACAAAGAATATCAAGAGAAGAACAGAAGAACAAAGCCAGCAAAGTCATGATTGATAAAGGAACTTTTTTATGGTGGGAGGATATACAGGTTTAGTTGGTTAGGAATTCTCAGAATGGGGGGAGTGATCCTCACAGGCATTTCCTATACATGATAGATTGTCATGACAACAGCATAAGGTATCTTTGTAAAAAAGTCTTTGGGCAGTCACGTCATTCATTCTGGAAGCTTCGGGAATGTTGTATTTTGATTATATAAGTCAGGGCATGTCAGAGATTCACTGAGATGCAAGTTATTACTAATAGAGGGCAGTCATATTGCATCTCCCAGAACACTTGTCTTGGTCTTTCTTATAAACAGCTGAATAAATTATATTTTAAAATCTTTTTCTGAATCGAAGTGTTCTGATTGCCCTGTCCCTGTGTACAAAAATTATATACAAGGCGCCCGGCACAGCGCCCATTTGCCTTAATTGGAGCGGACTGGGCAGGAACTGTGGAAGGCCCCAATGCGTCACCGTGCATACTTGCAATAGTCTACCCCCCCTTGCATGCGCCAACCTGGCATTTTATAACATGCGCGCGCCAGCGCACGCATGTTATAAAATCACACTTCCATGTGTGCGTACCGGGTAGCGCACTTAACATTTTAAAATCTACCCCTTAATGTACATTTGTTCAGCTTACCCAAATGGTGGGGTGGAATAGACAAAGGGTTATACTGAACTTTCCCAAAGATTACAGGGATTTGTTCTTTATTTATTTATTTATTTTTAGTTTTTATATACCGATCTTCTTACATTAGATGCAAATCAAACCGGTTTACATAGAACAAAGAGAAACTTGCCTGATGGCATTACATGAAACAATGAACATTTATGCAACTTTAAATAACATTTCCCATTAAGAAAAAAAAGATAAATCTCTACTAATAAAGGTCCAGGCAAAGGGGTATGGCCCTTTGCTGTGGTCCTTCCTTGGCTGCCCCTCTGCAGGCCTGTGTTTTTAATGGCCCCATGGGCCTCCCTCACTGATTTAGGCAAGTGAACAGAGCTTACCACTGCTATTGGGATAGTTGAGTTTGATTTCTGAGCCTAGCTCCTGTCACTTGAGTTAGTTTGGAGGCTAGAACATCATGGACATCTAATGGCCAACAAGGGAGCTTTGGTCCTTATGTTTGTTTTTACTGTAAAATTTGGCCTACCAAGAGGGAGATACTACTGTAATAACTATAGCAAATGTAGGCTCCTGGCTATTCATTTCTGGGCCCTTTCCGTCAATAGAGGTATGCAGGCAAAACCAAAGTTTTTTGTTTCATCTGGGGGGGCAGGGGGAGGCAGGGATTTCGTGTCATTTGGTGTTTTTTTGTTTCATTTTATGTTGTGTTTTAGTATGCACTAATCAAAATGAAACAAATAGCAGCACATCCCTACTCATCAACATGTCAGGTGACGAGGTTGGAGCAGCTTTCTATTGAGTGGAAAGCAAACAGGGCTAGCCAGAAAACAAATAAAAAAGAAAAGTAAGAAAGAAAAACATGATAGTTCAGATCTTCAGAGGGACAGGTGGTGTAGCAAAAATGACAAGAGGCAGAGATGGCACCTTATAGACGAACCAATTTATTGATGCAGGAGCTTTTGAGGACTGAGGTCAGAGTCAGTGCATCTGATACAGTGGACTCTGTCCTCAAAAGCTCATACCTCAATAAATTGGTTCGTCTATAAGGTGCCACCTGCCTCTTTTTTTTTATGATAGCTCGGGTTAACTACTCTCAGTCCTAATCTTGAAAAAAATGTTTTGTTTTGTTTTTTTAAAACCTTTTCTAGAGCCAACGCATGAGGCACAGCAATCATTCTACTGAGAACTCTCCGATTGAGAGGAGAAGTCTGATGACCTCCGACGAAAATTACCACAATGAAAGAGCTCGGAAGAGCAGGAACCGCTTGTCTTCCAGTTCCCAGCACAGCCGCGATCATTACCCTCTTGTGGAAGAAGAGTATTCCGACTCCTATCAGGACACTTACAAACCCCATAGGAACCGTGGGTCGCCTGGGGGATATAGCCATGATTCTAGACATAGGCTTTGAGTTTAAGAACCTGGGGAAAAATAGCATTCATTGGTTAACGATTTGCCATAACATAGCTAGGAAAAACAAATCATGTTTTTTGCGAAAATGTAACACAGTTGTACTGTGCTTACATGCTGCTGTCAATTGTTGCTAAATAAAAGGGCAACAGTATATATATCATGCCCTAATATATTTAGGTGAAAATTAATTTTGCTCAATCTCACAGGGGTTTGTTTGTTTTTTTTTGGTGTGGAATTTACATTACAGCAGTATCCTATTTTCTCATTAGATATTAGACATAATAATTTGTAATTTAGGGAACTTATCAAGGCATATATAAGGTTACAATTTCCTGTGCTGGAAATTCCAAATGAACAGTTCCAGTTGGAACCAATTTATACACCAATTCCTGTTGGAATTTGGGTTAATTGACTGGAAAGTCTGCTCAAGCATGTTGCAGTCATGTAGAAATAAAACAAAACAAGTGGAATTATGACAAATAAACATAATTACTATACCAGTGTAAATCAGAAAACATCCAAAAAGCTTTTTAGTTGCTACTTACAGTAATCTAAATTTATATTTAGGTTTGAAATACATAAATGTTTCTGTACAATGACATTTCTGGAATGGCTTTTTTTCAGACTTACCGAATGTAAAACTTGACTAGTGCCAAATATCCAAAATGAATGCAGCAGTTCCACGGTAATTCCTTATTGATGTTTCCTGGCATGACTGAGCAAGTCAAGTCTATTTCTGTTGTTTGGAAACTATTATTTCTGTAGTAGTCACCAAGAGCTTTTTCATTTCAGAGACTGAGAGAGGAAAAAATCTGAAGTATGCTCATAGTTAAAAGAGTCTGAGGACAGACCCATGTCCTCTTTTTGGTTCACTGGTGCATGCCCCCATTTTAAACAATATAAAATTTTAAGAATATGCTGTCTTTCCTCCCATCCCCAGTGCTTTAGTAGGTGCCCTCTGGCTAAGTGGCATCATTTCTCCGTCACTTCTTTTAACACTTTTTATACTAATAACATGCCCGTACAGTGGAGCATCTTTGCACGATTTCATTTCATTTCTTATTCCATCTTCACACTTCTGAGGTTTCTGCTTACATGGAGAAATTCTTAATTGCCACAATTAAAACTGGCTAAATAAACTAAATTAGCTTTCAATATAAATCTAAAACATTTATCTTTGTGCAACATGATTAATAGTAAATGAAAAACAAATGTATAATTTAAAGTTGGCATGAAAAAGTTTACTTTAAAGTAAGTAAAAGGGGGGGGAAAAACCCCACAAGGCCAAAGCATTTCCATTCTGTGAAATTTAGAGGCATGTAAAAAAGTATGCAGAGGAGTAAATCTTTGTGCGACAAAGCCAAATATTCCATTCCAATGAACATTCACTTAGGAGGCTCAGGAATTTTGCAGAACAGAGGTCTAAATGTATTAAGGTTTTTGCCATAGCAAGAAAATGGGTCTGATCCTTGAGGCCTCAATTCTGCAAACATTTTGTGCTGCATAAATGGTCAACTACATGAAGATCCAGCTTCCTCAGGAGATTTACTCCTGCCACAGAGCTGCCAGGACCACTATAGACACATCACTATAGACATCTGCAAATGTATCCATTTGTTATGTCAGAACATTATTCAGTAGATCAGCCAGCCAGTCCCCGGACATGCTTCAGAAATTAATAATCTGAGACAGGAGTAAAGCCATTTAGAAAAAGGTCAGCTGCAGATCAGTTCAGTTTAGGTGAATTGTTGATACTGTCATAGATTGCCAAACTTCTATACTTTTCTTCACTCATCCTTCTTCATTGTTACACTCACTGCTTTCTTGTTACGATTCCTGCCCGTGGAGCTACTCTCCGCGAGCAGGCCTCTCACCTCTCACGCGGCTGGGAAGCCGCCGAAGCTCATGCGGCCTGGTTCACCGCGCTGCCGGGCCCTGCCTCCGTCTTCACGGCCTTGCTAGTGCTGCTGCTGCCAACGCCAGGACCTCCGTGGTGGGGCCGCCGCCGCCGCCATCTTCATGTGGCCTGGAGGCCGCACAAGCCAGCTCCTCTCGCGGCAGGGAGCCGCGAGTCAACCTCTTCTTCGAGCGGCAGGGGAAAGCTGCTACTGCTCTGACGTCAGCTCGAGGCCTGGTCGCTGCCCCGAAGCCTGCCTACTCCTTTGCGTCTGCGCTGCAGGGCGTCGCTGTCTGCGGTGCTGCTTCCTGCTTTAGACGCCAGCACGCGTCTCTTCACTTCATTTAAAGGGTCCGCAGCCGGATATGCCCCGGGCTCCACCTGATGACAACTTCCTGCTTTAGCCCTATAAAAGGGGTTCCTCTTCAGTCATTTCTGGCCATCGGATAGGGTTCCACAGTCATCTGTGTCTTCTCTCCGGTCCAGGTTCTCCATGGTCTTCTCCTGCTTTGACGGCTTCGTCTTCATGTTCATGATGTCCCCCGTCCAGGTCTCTAGTTGTCTTCATGTTCCTGATGTCCTTTGTCTAGCTCCCCAGTTGTCTTCTTGTTCCTGATGTCCTTCGTCCAGGTCTTCAGTTGTCTTCATGTTCCTGATGTCCTTCGTCCATGTCTTCGTGTTCCTGATGTCCTTCCTGATGCCTTTGCCCTCGCCTCTGCCTCCATACCCTGGATCCTTGATGTCCACTTTCCTGGCATGCTGTTGTCGTGGTCCGCAACCAGTCCCACGGGCGGGATGTGTAGGGTGCCTCACGGTACAAAGGCCATCTTCAATTCCGCAGTGCAACCCTCTAGAAGACTTCTGCTTCAAGCCTAAGTTTTTTAATCCTTGAGAATCGTGAATCCTGTGCTTGAATCTTGTCCCTGTCTTCGGAGCTTATTGCAATTCGTGTTCGTCCATGTCAAGACTCTGTTCGACCCTGCTCCGCACCAGCGTGGTCTGCGACCAATCCTGCGGGTGGACTGTGTAGGGCACGCCCCGGTGCAGGCCTCTTCAGTATCTTCTTCATGTTCCGGTATCAGTTTCCACTATCCCTCCTGGAGTCTGCTTCGAGCCCAGCGTGGTTGGCGACCAGTCCCGCGGGTGGACTGTGTAGGGCATGCTGCGTCGCAGTCTTGACCCAGCGCTTTGACCTCCTTGCCTTTGTCTATAGTGCCTTGATCCTTGCCTTCGTCTACAGTGTCCTCGCTTCAGTCTACGCCTACAGTGTCCTCGCTTCAGTCTTCGTCTACAGTGTCCTCGTTAGTGTCCTCGCTTCAGTCCTCGTCCAGAGTCTTCTGTGTTCTAAGAACTCCGTCTGCCCTCAATCTCTGTCTGACCTGCTGCCTTTTGCTGTTTCCCAGCGGCAGGTCCGAAAGAGCTTGGAACAGTCGGAGGACTGTTCATCGATCAACATTGCGTTGTTGGTCATCCTGGGGCGTGCATGTCCGGTAGAGGGTCAGACCTTGTATCCTTATCTTCGCTTCAGCCTTGTCCTGCTCCTTGCTACCCATGCTTTCACCAGCTCACCTCCCGCGGTATGTCTTGGGGCTCCTCCCTGAGTCATGCCGTGGCCCAAGGGCTCACATCACCTGCTTTAGAAATGACCGTGCCTCCGTGCCCGTAACAATAGCCGAAGGCCTCCAAGCCCTTGGTTTGGAACAGCTGCCGGAGTCCGCGCTCGTAACAGGATCCAAAGGCCTCCAAGCCCTTGGGTCGCAACATTTCTATAATGCTGCTTGACAGATGGTATAATATCACCTTGTCCTTCTTTCTTCGTGTTCTGTGATCCTTCTCTCTTTGCTTGTGCCTTCCCCAACTTTACAATAAGCCAAATGATCAGTGAAACGTCTTGCATCCTTTTGTGTATGTTGTAAACTCCCAGCACACTCGCCGTATCATCCAAATCCAAATAGTCTCATCCCCCATATTTTCCTTTGCTCACCCTGACTTGTCTCATTGTCCCTCACCACTGCTTTCCCCTGCATTTGTCCTCCAACCTTTTCTTTTTCTCCGGATCCCAATTAGACCATACTCCTCTTTCTTTTCCTTCATTCTAACCCACAGCTTACATAAGACACATTTACCTGTATACCACCACTATTGCCTAACTGCCACCTGTCCCTGCACAATCTTACCCGCCTATCATCCTTATCTACCTCTCCAGTCCAGCCTCTCTCTCCCAGTCATCAAGTCTGCACACATCATGCTCAGACAGGTACAATATACACACAGAAAATCCATCAATATCCAGTTCCTGAGATTTGCCCGGCTCAAGTCTGATACTGGAAAAGTTACACATCCCTAGTCAAAACATCTACACTGAATATGCATGAAATATATTTACATTGGATCTAAGGACCAGGTTGATTTGCATATTTTGATTACTCTGAAAACCAGCGTGGTTACAAGTGCCTCCAGAACCCTGTTAATAACCACTTCCCTAGACCATATAGATGCAAGGATTATTGTGCTTGATCAATTATATATATCCCACTAACATCTTCAGAAAAAAATCTATACAGCATGTAATTTGCAACCACACTAAAAGTAACTAAACTATGCATAGAACCATATTTTATGCTGCTGTGCATCATGTAAGGTACTGTTTAAATGATAAATGATTTTATTTACTTGCTTCTCCTTCCACAGCCTGATAGACTGGTTCTAAAAGCATACAATGTTTTACCAGGAGTAGGCAATTCCTCTGCTCCAAAGCCACAGACAGGTCTGATATTCATATAATAAAATATATGTTTGCATATGTCTGAACCAAACCTGCTTGCCGCGTTTGAGGACCAGCATTTTGAGTACCTACATAAATCATTTCTTCCTTCATTTCCCCAATATTATGGCCGCCTTGATTTCTTGAAACAGCACTTTTTTTCCATTTAGTCCACTTACCTGCTTTGTGACAATAACCGCTAGAAATGTAGCTCATCTGTGATGCCTTAAAGTAATAAAAGGCTTATTTTTCACAAGTCAGGTACAACGCTGTATTTTTCTAACCATTTAGTCGCAGTTATAGTAAATTATCGCAGTTTGACCTGATTGGTGCCAATCATCAATGGCTAACAAATGGAAAAACGGCTGGCCAGTTGTAACAGTTGACCAAAAAATTATTATATTCAGTGAGAAGTGGCATGTGGTTATTTCTAATGTTATACCACCATGAAGCAGCCTCCAAGAATTTTGCAAGCCTTTGTTATGCATAACACAAACATTTTCATGAGAAAGGAAGCATTAGGAATAGAATTTTCTGTAAACTTTAAACACTTTCTTGTACATGTGCATTAATATATTAATTGCAAACAATGCACTGGGGTAGCTAAATGTAGAACAGATCGCTTTTTATTTTATTCATTTGGTAGTATTAACAATCCTTTTACCTGTTTGAATAATATTTTATGGCAAATGGCTGCAAAGAATTGAGATATATATATATATATATATATATAAATATATATATATATATATATATATTATGTATATTGCTTTCAGCCTTTCTAAAGCTAAAAAAGAATTTACTTTGAAGCTTTGTTTTTTGAACTCTTCCGTGCTATGATAGAAAAGGGAAAGCCTGACTGTAATACATCCGCACAGCATGCGTCCTGTTCAGTGCCAAAGCCCCTTTAGGTTAGTGTTTGCCTATGAAGCATTTCGAAAGGAAGTCAGATGTTAACTTAACCTGTGTGTGTGTTAGGTAGTTTCTTCAAAGGGTTTCTTCTGCAATTTTTGCAGGTTTTCCCAACTAATCTGCCTCCTGCCTGCTGTAGGATTCAGTTCGGTTTGGGCCAATGAATAATTATATATAATGTTCAATAAGCTGTTAATTGAGTCTTTTTGAAAAAGACCCTAAACTGAAGATGTAAAATACGGATGCAAAGAATGCCTAATTACAATCAGGCGCTACCATTACCTGCTTTCTTAATATAGAAAAGTGAATATATGGAGTTTTTAAATTACTTATGCTGGAGTATTATCTTAGCTTAAACGTAATGCAGTTTTCTAACAATCGGGACACTATCTAAAGATGCAGTGTTAATGAGTCATTTTGACTTGCAGATGTATACCGGTACTTCATGTAGCTGACCATGAAAAATGTTAAGTCACCAGCTTTGTGATTTATTATTGCAGTGTCCTCATGTGAAATTTTGAAACTAATGTAACCGTAATCATGAATAATTGGAATACAGATGTTTTTATTTAATGACAATTTTCATACGGACCTAGATTTCCCAAATTTGTATTTATTTATTTATTTATTTATTTATATATATATATATATATACCGACATTCGTGGATACATCACGCCGGTTTACAATATAACTGAAGGAGGAAAATACAAATGGGTGAAGTAGGTGACAATACAAATGGTGAAGTAGAAAGCTACCTTGGGCTGTTGGGATGAAAGGAGTGCTTCCTTCCCCCTCCCCCCTCCCCCATCAGTATTTCCTCACAAGCACCGCTCACTCAGCCTGAGCAGCAAGGCCTGGTCAGACCTGTCCCTTTAAATACACAGGGGCTTACGGGCTGGCAGCATTCGGAGGACTGTGAGCTAGAATTGCTATCAAACCACACACACACACACACACACACACACCCCACCGTGCCTTTAAGGGGAAAGGCATTGCCACTCAGGTTAAGCGGGGCTGCCAGCCCAAAGCAGAGGAGGAGATTTGGTGCCGCGCATGTTTGCTGGAAGATCCCGCCCACCACTGCCATCCCCCATTCTGCACTGCGCCCATGACCATGTTCATTTACCATTTCAAGAGTTATCAGGGTAGGTTGCTAGATTTTGGTACAAAAAAAAAAAAAGCACTTGGGCATTGGGAAAATGACTTGATGGTTCTTCATTATCGTCCTATACTTTTAGCTGAGAACATTTTTTTTGGTGATGGTATAGGCTCTGGCAATCTGTGCTTATATGACAATCTAAATGACAAGATCAGTTTAATATATTCCATTTATTTTGTACAATTTATGCTACCTCTTCAATGCAGAATATCACCATCAGGAAACACATTTGCCATGAGAACACTGATTTTTTGACAGTGTTAGAAATAGAAAGATGCATTTCATGATCTGTCATTTTTCCCCAGGTTTTAAACTGTATATTTGTATTTGGGCATTTAGAATGCTTTTCTCCATTCCTTGCCTTTTACTTTCCTTTTTATCAATTAATTTATTATATACAGTGGATTGCAAATGACAGCTGGGGATATGGAATAGTGCATGATACAACCACAGGGTGACTGAGCATTCTCTTCTGGGTTTTTTTGTTTAATTGCTTCTGTTGGGTGTGCAAATAAATGGTAAATTTAATTGTACATAAGGATCTGAATAAGCTGTAACTCTCTGTCTGAACTAGTCAATTTGCTGTGCAGGCATGGAGGAAGCACCTATTTTGCTCCACATTTCACAAACCCTATCCACATGTTGATATGAGCTCAAGTTGTTCTTGATATTTCCCTTTGAATGACAAATGATATATACCCTAGCATGTGAATAGAAGATAAGGGGGACTTGTGCAATATCTACAACAATCTCTTTTTTTTTTTTTTTTTTTTTTACCAACTAATCAGGGCCTTAACTAACTAATGACAATTCAAAAGATTTACTTTTCCTTGCTAATTATTCCCCAAAAAGCCTACAGAGTTCTACAATAACTTTTACCCAGTTGAGTTCTCAATTGTAATCATTTCAGCTCCACAGCTGATCAATAGTTGACATTTGTTCACTTTCAAGTGCTAGTGACCTGGCCCCATTTCCACTGTTTGAGAGGATTCATCTGTGCAGACCTAATAGGTGAAAAGATACCTTTGAACTCAGATGTTGGGAAACAGACTACTGGCAAAAATATATATACATATATATATATATATATATATATATATATATATATATATATATATATGTGTGTATATATATATATATATATATATATTATAGAGGGGTAGATTTTAAGACCTACATGCATGACCATGGGCGTGCACTACCCTGCGCGCACACATGGCCGCTGAGCCGGGCGCCTCTGGCTCCGCCCCTTTTCCGAAGCCCCAGGACTTGCGCACATGGCCGGGCCTTTTAAAATCCGGGCCATGCTGTATATATATATATTTGGTCTAAGTAAAACGATGCAACATAACTAATTGCTAATACAGTTTGTGAACTTGTACCACCTCCTCCCTCTCTACAAACAATAATCGCTCTACAGCATCTTCCTTCAAAGAAGTAATTATCTCCTATAGCAACTATCAAATGAGCATTATCTTACCATTGCAAATGTCCAATATATTCCAGAATCTTTTGCAGAAAAAGAAGGGTATGTTTTTAACAATGTGTAAGAACAAGGTTCTCTTAAATGGGCTAGAGAAATGTTAACTCTTAACTCATTGAAAAAATTATATCGCAGGCAAGGGAGTGGCTTTCCTGTTTTCTAACTTCAATACAGTATGTTCTAGGGAAAGAAAATGTGTAGAGTTAATAAAAGATTGGTCACTTATCTTTGTTCCCGATACAGTGCTTTGGGAAGGAAAAATATAAATGCAGTCCCATAATACAGTTCTGGAATAATTAGGGCTTGATTCACATAAGGTTTTATTTCCCAATTCTGTGATTATTTGGGGGGGGGGGGGAGAATGGAGAGGAAGCTTAGTGAATCAGGCCTTTTGTAGCTATTTATTAGGAACTGTAATTGTAGAGATGGGAAAAAACATTTAAATCCAAACAAGCTTTGAACTTTTGCTGCAGGCTCTAGTGTTGCATTATTGCTGCCTTGGTGCTGCCACTAAAATTCTTCACTGATCAGGAACTAAATGGACCATTTCAAAGTCATACAACAGTGTTCTATTTCTCATATTAATATGTACAAGTTTGCCTTAGAAGTATTTTCTGGGACAATATTAAAAAAAAAGCATTCTATTGCCAAAACGAACCTTCATATTTGCATATATTCTTGTCTTAGCACTTGAAAATCAAAATAATGTAGCAAGAACATATATTGTACAGTACTCAAATAATAGGAAATATATATTTTGCCTGTATTATAAAAACGATATATAAAGAAAGGAGAAAGCACATTTATAATAGCACAAGTTTCCAACAAACTTCATTGTTCAGTTTGGTTGCTGTAGTTTCAACAAAGTGTTGCTAGCTCCAGTTTCATGGCTTTATTTTTGATTACCACGCTTATCACCTCTGTTTGCTTTTTACCTGACATAATTCAATAGTAATTATTTAAAAGCCTTGCAAACTATGGGTGTCATTGATTTTCTCCCCCTCCCCCATTAAAATTATCATGCTGTTTTCATGATTTATAGCGTGGAAAAGCAACCTTTTAAAAAATACATATAGAACGTATGAGTTTTAAGCCAGTTATTTTTCCCCAGAACCTATAGAATTATATGAATGCAGGTGAAATGTTAATTAGTGCTGCTCATGTCTTAACTTTAATTTTTGGCATGTATTAATGAAAAAAATTTAGATCTGTTTGTAGACCAAGGCCTGTCCTGTTGACTGAACTATCCAAAACAAAAAATGCACCAGGGCTCTGAATGTCAAATGTTTGCACACTGGAAACAATACAGTTTCAAAGCAACTTGACGTAAAAGTAGGTTTGTAAGAAATTCATTTCATGTGCTAAAAAGATTATCCTGTGTGGTAACATAACCTGGTGAATTTAGTCAGTCCAGCGCAGGTTTGTGAGGTTGGGCTGTATAGCGTGCAGCCCGCCCCTATATTTGGGATTAAGTGGTTGAAGAAGAATTGCCTTTACTATACCAAAATAGTATCAATTTGTCAATTGTTTTTTGCCGATTTCTCCCTCCTGTTTTTCCTTCTCTAGATAGGTGTAGCATTCTACGAGGCATGCTGGGTAAAACAAAATACTATGCAAATGTGTACAGTGTTGCATGTTTTGCTCTCCATCGGCTTTAGTGGCTTTCAAGGGACAAAAAAAAAATGTGGTGTTATTTTTGTGAACAGAAATATTTAACAGAGAAATGCAGACTGCATGCTTTCAATATCCTAATTTCTATGGATTTGTTTTATGGAATTTAGATGTGTGAAGAAAACTGCATTAAAATATTTTTTTCTACAATAAATTAGACTTCTGTAAATGTGTTTCATTTCTACCATTTTTCTCAGCACCAGGCTTGTGTAACCGTATATAACATTACATATCCGAAGGACCGGGTCCATGTGATTGTGGGAGCATAGGAAAGAGCCGTGCCGTTTAATTACCTACAGTACCTGGATGTAATCCGCTTTGAAGTGCCGAAAAACAGAATATCAAAATGAGATAAATAAATAAACATCAGTGAGCAGTCTTTCACTTAGGGGTGAATTTTCAAAGATTTTGCGTGCAAAAGTGAGCATATATGAGTGTACGTAGCCTCTACTCGCATATTCCATATTTTATAAAAGTCGCACATGCGTGCATATTTTCACTTTCACGCGCATATGCACGCATGTAAAAAAGAGGCATTAGAAACTCTCTAGTAAATTTTAAAAGGAACGTGCGTGCGCCCATAAACGCGCATGTTGCAGCGCAGGCAAAAATACGCCTCATTTTATAAAGTACGCGTGTAGCATTTAAAATACTGTTGCCACACGTACTTCTACAGCCTTTACATGCGCAGTGATGAAAAGTCTAACGAGGAATTGATTTGTACACGCAGTGCCAGCTGCTCTGTACAGATCTACTCTTTTTCATCACTTATAAGGGCCATAATTCTTTACTGATGTCAATTTTACTATGAATACCTCTGAATGTGTCTGGAACAACCCTCCCCCCCCCCCCCCCAACCCACCTCCGGAAAATCCACTCCGATTCAAAGTTCCCCTCTAGAGTGGTATCTAAATATAGAGTATCAGATTGACACTATATAGAGTCTCTCTCCCGCTCCCCCCAGGTTCCTACGCTTCATGAGGAGCAGCAGCAGCAAAGTTACACAGGCAACATAAGCGCGTTGCCTTTGCAAAATTTGTGGTTATGCGCATCAGTCTCGGCCCCTACCCCTGCAACGACCATGACCTGCCCCTTTTCTGCCTCCTTATTTTGAACACGCGTACATGTAGGTATGCGCGCCCTTCCTGGCTTCTTAAAATTCGCTTTGCTTGCACGCGGCCTGCATATGCACATATGTGGCCATTTTTACGTGAGCAATGCTTTTAAAATCCATTCTCTCTGTGGACTGCCATTTACAAATTAGATCAATCGGTTTCTACTAAATTTCATTACTCGGCTTCTACTTTACAAAAATGTTTCTTCTTCCTTGAATGAACACACTCAGAATTTTGGAGTTATTTACTGAAGTGGAGGACTTGGAAGGTAAATTTAAAATGTTCCAAGATTTTGAACTTGCCTCTATTAAAGATTTTCAGTCTATACATCAGAAGTAGAAATATATGGGTAACCATATTAGGAGGGTGCAGGTTCCTTAATTTTCCTAAAAGTCCTAGGATTTTGCCCTTGGAGATGCTAAGGAAGTTTTATCTAGAGTTCCACAGGGTCTCCAAGGGAGTTATTCCTGATTTCGCAGATGTTTTGTTTTTTTTTACCTTCCTGATAGATTATGGGTGAATTTTAAAATGCATGCGCAAATAACCAGAAGACATGCATGTGGTTGGGCCTTGCGCGCACTGAGCACATTTTCAAAAGGGCCCGGCCTCACACGTATTTCCCAATACGCGCAAAAGGACCGGGCCAGCCTAAAGGGGCGGGGTGGGGGCGTGGTCTGGGCAGGGGCTGGCCGGAACAGTGGCCATTAGGCCCTGTCCCAGGGAAGTGCCAAAGGAGCAGGTAAGTTTAAAAAAAAAAACCCAAAAGAAAAATTAGGGTAGTGCTGGGAACTGTGCACATATGGACTTATGCGTGTGCGTCTTAAAATCGACCCCTTAGATTCTTTGAGGGAGGTTAATCAACAGCCTCCCAAAAATCTTGTGGTGAACATTTCAATTTTTCTGGTGCAATCCAGTGTAGAAAATTTAGAGTGATCTACTTCATTAGTTACCTTTGTTAAGGAGAAGGATAAGCATTGGACAACACAACTACATAATAGGTCTTTTTTTGGGTCAAATTATTTCCCTCTTTTCAGATGTAACAAGAGAAAGGGAAGGAGGAAGATTTTTTCATCTTAAAAAACCTAACATTTTGGCCCTGGGTGCAATATTCACTTTATGGTTTCCATGTAAATGTATAGTTAAGTTGCAAAGAACTAAACATATTTTCTTTGAACCTGTTCAGAGAGATAATTTTTTGTAAGCTAGATCTGTAACATCTGTTTTTGAGAATGAGATTTCATGAAGCTTGGGTATTCTAATGGGCCAAATGAAACAATGTACAGGCTTTTAAATTGGCTGATTTGCACAAGTAAGTCCTATTTTAATTGAACATGCAATATATATGCCCGTGTATTTTCAAAACTGGTAGGAAAAGTGCATGTGTTCAGTGCATTGATATATGTTCTTTCAGTGCATTGCATATATTCATGCATAAACATACATACATGCATGTGTGTGGCGGGGTGAAAATATGTTATAAAATACTGTGGTAAAGCTGTGTACAGCCATATATCCGTGTGTATGCTGTTGTTCATAGTTATTTGAAAGTTATTGTCCCTACTTTTAAAGCTATAGAATCCCTTTGTTCTCTTGACACTTGAAGAGTTTCTCTGAGTGCTTCAAAAAGCCAGAGGTCCTCTGTGAAAGTCAACTCAGGATGCAAGAAAATCCTAAAACACGAAAGCATGAAAGACGTATTCAATCAATTGGCTTTTCAATCGAAAATTAAACTTTAACCACACTTTTTAAGACAAATATTTGTAAATATAAAAACCAACCCAAACAAATTTTAGCCATCGGCTCACCATACAATTTTTTTCTCAGGCAGAAAAGTCCACTGGGCTCAGCCTCTGGGCTGCTTTTTTGCTCCCTTAACAGGGGATGTGAAACACCAAGGTTCATCTTCTGCAAGTTGAAAAGGTAATGTTCCAGTCCACCTGCTTTACTGCAGAGATCCTATCAAACTGCATAGCTTGACAGACTTTAGTTTGAATTAATGATATGATCCTCTTTGGAGTTGTTCAGCAGTTTATTCTGCAGAGAGCTGTACTGCGATTTTCATTGTCCTTTCGAGACTGAATGCATATGTAGATACCTGACTCATATTTAAATTCATATTGGTAATGGATGTACTATGTTGCATAACTCGTGAAGAGTTCTGGCAGTTGCTTGTGCTGGTGAATGCAGTCTGGTGCTGTATATATCACTCCTTCAATCAGAGGGTCTCCCCTGCTTTGATCCTTCTTTGCTTTTAAAAGGGGGTCCCATTGGAATGCCTGAGCAAGACTCTTGAGAAATGGCTGCAATTTTTTCTTTTCCAGAAATCATCCTATTCAATTCAGGGGTTTTGGTGGATTGCAGTCTGAAATATGCAATTTGTCAGACATTTGCTGTGCAAATCAAAAGCCTTGACTGGATCATTTCCAATTCTGATTTGCATTGAAATCCTAGGGAAATGATGTTTTGTAATTCTGGTAGGATTTTAGTCCCTCTCCTATTGTGGACATGTCCATCTGAGCTTTCTCCATTCCTCTCTACTTCTCTCACTTGCTTCTCCCTTTCACTGACCTGATGAAGAGAGAATGAATCTTGAAAGATGGTCAGAGATGTATTAAGTTAGTCCAATTAAAAAGGTATCACCTGCAGCTTGTTTGCTGATCCTTAATTCCACTAGCAAGGCAACCAAAATTCTCCCTTTCCCACCTCTCTGGTGCTCTCCCTACTGCCATTTTAAGGTACTCTTAGAAGATCACGCTCTGTGTGTTGGAAGATAAGGTCAGAGAAAGAGCTAAATAGGTAAGAGGGAAGAAAGTCCAGAACAGAGGGGGAGAAAGGAAGCAGACAGATGAGGAGCTGTGGAAGTCAAGTGGGCCTGGATACTGGCATCCTGCAGTGATTAGTGTGCAAAGACAGAATGACAGTCTAGAGTTTGCCAGTGCTGTCTATAGTTCTTATGTATCGGAGTCGGGTACTGCTGCCTGACATTGATGGGTAATATAGCAAACTACTGCAGTTAGCCACAAGAGACACTGACTGCTGTGACTATGCTAACATCCAGTCAAGAATACCAAAGACATATAGTCTATGGTACCTGAAGACTGGAGGGTTGCCAGTGTAACACCAATTTTTAAAAAGAGATCAAGGGGTGATCCAGAAAACTACAGACCGGTGAGTTTGATGTCAATGCCAGGTAAAATGGTAGAAACTATCAGAAAGAACAAAATTGCTGAACATATAGATAGACATAGTTTAATGGAACAAAGCCAATATGGATTTAGCCAAGGGAAATAATGCTTCACCAATTTGCTACATTTTTTTGAGGGCATAAACATTTATTTATTTAGACTTATATTCCGCTTTTCACACTTTTTTCAGCACTTCAAAGTGGATTACATTCAGGTATTGTAGGTATTTCCCTATCCCAGAGGGCTTACAATCTAAGTTTGTACCTGAGGCAATGGAGGGTAAAGTGACTTGCCCAAGGTCACAAGGACTCAAACCCTGGTCTCCTGGTTCTTAGCCCACTGCTCTAACCACTAGGCTACTCCTCCACTCCCATGTGGATAAAGATGAGCCAGTTGACCTTCATGAAAGACTTCTTAGGAAATTAAAATGTCATGGGATAGGGGACAATGCACTATTGTGGAATGCCAACTGGTTAAAAGATAGTAAACAGAGAGTAAGGCTAAATGGTAAATTTTCCCAATGGAGAAAGGTAAATAGTGGAGTGCCCCAGGGATCTGTTCTGGGACCATTGCTTTTTAATATATTTATAAATGATCTGGAAATGGGAACAACAAATGAGGTGATCAAATTTGCCAATGATACAAAATTATTCAAAGTTGTTAAATCACAAGAGGATTATGATAAATTGCAAAAGGACCTTGTAAAACTGGGAGATTGGGCATGCAAATGGCAAATTAAATTTAATGTGGACAAGGGCAAAGAAATGCACTTAAGGAAGAGTAACCCAAATTATAGCTACACAATGCAAGGTTCCACATTAGGAGTCACCATTCAGGAAAAGGATCTAGGCGTCATTGTTGATAATACATCGAAATCTTCTGCATATTGTACAGCAGCAGCCAAGAAAGCAAATAGAATATTATGGATTATTAGGAAAAGAATGGAGAATAAAACAGAGAATATCATAATGCCTCTGTATCACTCCATGGTGTGACCTCATCTTGAGTATTGTGTGCAGTTCTGGTCACATCTCAAAAAAAAATATTGCAGAATTAGAAAAGGCACAGAGAAGGGCAACCAAAATGATAAAGGGGATGGAACAATTCTCCTATGAGGAAAGGCTAAACAGGTTAGGACTTTTCAGCTCAGAGAAGACAGCAGAGGTTTATAAAATAATGAGTGGAATGGAACAAGTAAACATTAATTAGTTGTTTACTCTTTAAAAAAGTACAAAGACTAAGGGACATACAATGAAGTTACTAGGTAATGCATTCAAAACTAATAAGAGAAAATATATTTTTTTACTCAACGCATAATTAAACTCTGGAATTTGTTGCCAGAGAATGTGCTGAAAGCTATTAATATGCCTGCGTTTAAAAACGGTTTGGCTAAGTTCCTGGAGGAAGAGTCCATAAACCATTATTAAGGTGGCATTACAAATATCCACTGCTTATTCTTGGGATAAGCAGCAAGGAATCTATCTACCCCCTTGGGATACTACCAGGTACTTGTAACCTGGATTGGCCATTGTTGAAAACAGGATACTGGACTTGATCTGACCCAGTATGGCAAGTCTTATGTTCTTTATACCAATGACTGAGGTAGGTTGTGCCAATACATGCCCACAGTGTGAGACATATTGATAGGAACACTTTAAGGCAAATTTTAAAAGCCTTATGTATGTCAAAGCTAGGAGATATGTGCATAAGTCGAGCCGGTGCACACCACTCAGATTTTAAAAGATGCGAGTAGTGTTTATCTCCTGGTATGCACACAAAACGGTTTTCAAAAAAAGGGATGGGGTGGGCAGGGCATTCCTGGATTTTTTAATAAAACCAATGTGTATTTACTTACCCGATATAGAGGTGGCATTTGTATGCACATGACTATATAAAATTGTGCACATGTACGTGCATACAGCCTATTTTATATCCAACGCATATACGTGTGTAAGATATAAAATGGCCGCATCCATTGGCGCAAGCTGGCATATGCATGTATATGTCCATCCGCACAGCTGTTTAAAAGTTACTGTCTTTGCCAGTAATGAGAAATTACTACTTACCTGATAATTTCCTTTTCTTTAGGACAGTCAGATGAATCCAGAATGAGTGGGTTATGCATGCCTACCAGCAGATGGAGACAGAGCAAGCTGACATGACAGTACATATACCCTGCAGTGACCTCAGCCCGCCAGTATTCTCTTCAAAAGCAACTGTGGACAGACTAGCAAAAAACTTGATTAAAAGTAGATAACCATGTCAATACTCAGCCAACAGGCAACACTGAGCACAGATAAGAACACTAGTCTAGGGACTGGGGTAACACTTAACCAGTAATCCCTGTAACATGTAGGCATACAGGAGAAGCAATATGCAACCATACAGCAGCCAAGGGAGGGAAGCTGGATTCATCTGACTGTCTTAAAGAAAAAGAAATTATCAGGTAAATACTAATTTCACATTTCTTAGCATCCAGTCAGATGAACCAGAACAAGTGGGATGTACCCAAGCTACTCCCGAATAGGGCGGGAGGCTACCTATGGTCCAGTCAAAACCGCACATGCAAAGTCTGCGTCCTCCCAGGCCTAAACACCCAGGCAATAATACCTTGGAAAAGTGTGTAAGGAGGACCACGTCGCAGTTCAGCAAATGTCGACGGTAGACAAATATCTAACTTCTGCCCATGACACTGCCTAAGCCCGAGTGGAATGAGCCTGAACCTGACTAAGTAACAGCTTTCCAACATCCACGTATGCAGCTGTGACTACCTTCTTAATCCAGTGAGCTATTGTAGCCCACGAGGCTGGTTCTCCCTGTCTAGTACCGCTGCAAAGGACAAGCAGGCAATCCGACTTCCACAAAGGATCAGTAACATCCAAATACCTGACAGTATGTCTCTTGACATCCAAGGGTTGCAACATACAATACTCCTCTGCGTCTCTCTCTTTATCCAGAGATGGCAGGGAGATGGTCTGATTCAAGTGAAACTCAGTGACCACCTTCGGTAAAAAGGAAGGAATAGCATGCAGCGGTTACCGTCCCTGGAGTCACCTGGAGAAATGGCTCCTGGCAAGACAAGCTCTGCAGTTTGGAAACCCTACGTGCTGAACAAATTGTCACCAGGATCACCGTTTTCAAGGTCAGCAACCACAATGAAAGAGTACGCAGTGGACTAAATGTAGACCCTGCCAAAAATATCTAAGACCAAACTAAGAGTCCATAGGGGCACGGAAAATGGCAAAGATGGACAAAGATGTTTTACTCCTTTCAGAAAATGGGCCATATCAGGATGAGACGACAAGGATTCACCATATACCTGACCCCCTGAAACAGGCCAGGGCTGCTACTTGTACCTTTAAGGAATTGAGTGCCAATACTTCGTTCAAGCCATCCTGCAAAAATTCCAAAAGGAGCGGAATCTTGATCAAGAAAGGCAAAGCATCTCTATCCTCACACCAGGACTCAAACACTCGCCAACTCATACATAGGCCAAGGAAGTGGAGAACTTGCAAGCTCTTAGCAAGGTAGAAATCACTGCCTCAGAAAATCCATGCTTCAGCAAGTGAGCCCTTTCAAAGGCTACTACTGTAAGACAAAATTGTTGAATCTTTCTGAAGGATAAGTACCTGCTGCAACAGGTTCCTGCGCATGGAAGTGGAAGAGGCAAATCCACCAGAAGTCTCTGCAGAACTACATACCACGATCGCCTGGGCCAATCTGGAGTGACCAAAAGTACCAGCCCCCTGAGATATTTGATTCTTCAATTCAATCTGCCCAACATGGGCCATGGAGGAAAGGCATACAGCTACTTGTCTTCTGGCCACTCCTGCACTAAGGTATCGATCCCCAATGACTTCGGATCTTGTCTGAGGCTGAAGAATAGCGGAAACCTTGCGTTGCCAACAGGTTCAGGAATGGGAGACCCCAGCGATCCCGAATCAGTTGAAATGTCTCATCTGACAACACTCACTCTCCTAGGTCTAGACTCTCCCTGCTGAGAAAGCCTGCTCTTACGTTGTCCTTGCCTGCAATGAGTGAGGCTGAGATCATCTGGAGATGCACTTCTGCCCGTTCCATAAGTTTATCTATTTCCAGTGACACCTGCTGACTAATGTAAGCCACAGTCATGGCACTGTCTGACATGTGGACCAATTGACCTTGCAGTCTGCCGTTGAACTGTAAACATGACAACCGGACAGCCCTGGCATCCAGCCGAATGATGTTCTAGAGAGACTCTTCTGCACTCTAGCACCCTTGCGCCATCAGTTCCTGACAATGAGCACCCCCAACCAAGGAGATTTGCATCTGTTGTCAGCACCAGCCAGTCCGGTGGAGATAGGGAGACACCTGCAGCCACCACTGCAGTTGGGAGGAGATCTCCATCAGCAGGTGAGTACATCAATTGATCCTGAGACTGTGGATTCCACCGAGACAGCAGGGAACGCTGAAGAGGACACACATTTATTTTATTATTTTTTATATACCGACATTCAATCTGAGATATCACATCGGTTTACATTCAGGTACTGTAGGTATTTCCCTATCCCCAGAGGGCTTACAATCTAAGTTTGTACCTGAGGCAATGGAGGATAAAGTGACTTGCCCAAGGTCACAAAGAGTGACAAAGGTCACAAAGAGGGACTCGAACCCTGGTCTCCTGGTTCATAGCCCACTGCTCTAACCACTAGGCTCTCGCTCACAGTACTACTTCCAGGGTCATTGTCAATGAGCCAAAGAGCTGTAAGTAAGCTCATACTGTTGGGCACAGAGTTGACACAACTGGCGGATTTGGGCTAGCAACTTCTGAATCTGAGCCTCCGGCAGAAACATCTTTCCTTGTTGCATGTTGAACTGAATTCCCAGGTATTCCAGTGACTGAGTAGGCCGAAGGCTGCTCTTGGCTAGGTTCACCATCCAGCCAAGCTCTCGCAACAGGGAAATCACCTTGCAAGTCACCAGGCGGCTTTCTTCCGACAACTCGGTGCGAATCAGCCAGTTGTCCAAAAATACGGGTGTACTAGTATTCCATCCTTTCTCAACGCCACTGCAACTACCACCATTATCTTGGAAAAGGTTCTGGGAATGGTGGCCAGACCACAGGACAGCATCCGAAACTGAAAGTGGCATCCCAAAACGGCAAACCGCAGGAATCATTGATGTTTCAGTTGGATGGGAATGTGAAGATATGCCTCAGACAGATCCAGAGATGTCAGAAAGTCCCCCGACTGCACTGCCATGATCACACAGCACAATATTTCCATGTGAAAATGCTTCACTCGCAGATGACGATTGATGCCCTTGAGGTCCAGGATGGGACGAAAGGAGTTCTCCTTCTTTGGCACAACAAAATAAATGGAATATCGCCCCATATTTTCTTGAGACGTGGGCACTGGGACCTCAGCCTGAGGAGCCTTGCCAATGTATCCTCCACCACCTGCTGCTTCTGCGGGGAGTGGCAGGGAGATGCCATGAATATGTCCCGAGGAATACTGCGAAATTCCAGCGCATATCCTGCTCATATCACCTCCAGGACCCACTGATCCGATGTGATCGCGACCCAATTCTGATAAGAGAGAGGCGACCCCCCCCTATCTCCTGTTCCCGGGGGCGGGGCAGCAAACCTTCATAGGGAGGGTCAGGAGGGTTCACCACCCAAGCCTGCGCCTCTTCTGAGCTGTTGGGAACAAAAGGCCTCAGACCTACCGAAGGGCCAAGTCCTATGAAAGGTTGCTCCGCTATAGGGTCGAAAGCATCTGGAACGCTACAACCGGAGATTCACAATACTTACTGGCCATCTCCAACTCGCTGCCAAACAAAAGCGAACCATTAAAAGGCAACTTGGTGAGATTAGCCTTGAAGGTCGCATTAAGTGATGCCTGGCCGCCACAATTGAAACCACCAATCTGGCCGAAGTATGGATCAAATCACAGTCCGCATCAGCCAAAAAAGCAGCAGCAGATTCCATAACTGAACTGGAATGTACCCCAGAGTCATCAATCTCCTGGGAGAGAAGCAAACAAAAGCAAGCCACCAAGGAACAACAAGAAGCGTTCTGCAAGGTCATTGCCACAGCTTCAAATGCCTGCTTAAGGATAGTCTCAATCTATCATGAGCATCCTTCAAGGTCGCTCCTCCTTCGATGGGAATAGTGGTATGCTTGGAGACTGCACACAAATTCATCTACCTTTGGAAAACAAAAGCACTCTCTTTTCATTGGATCCAGAGGGTAAAGGCCTTCCAAAATCCGCCCCCCTTTGAAATTATCCTCTGGAGCACCCTACACAAGATCAATCTATTCTTGAATAGCTTCCATCATGGCATAAAAACAAGAGACTTTGCGCAAAGAAACCAAAATAGAATTTCTCTTTGGCTCAGAAGCGGAATCCACCCCAGGAACGCCAAGCATAGTCAAGGTCTGGGAAATCAAGGCTGGCAGTCCATGGGGGGGGGAGGGAATTTCCCCATCTTCAAAAGAGGCAGGATTGGCATCATCATCCATGTCGTCCAGATCTCCAGCCAAAAGAGCCACTATCATTAGAGGGGTACTCCAGCACATAACAGAAGGCACGGTTCTCAGCTGTGTCTCTGCTCTAGGAGTCTGGGACAGAGCCAAGGACTGTGCCTGAAGAAAGGACTGTAACCCCTGAAAAAACTAGCCATAAAAAAGTAGAAGCATCCAGACCAAGAGGTACTTGGTAGTACTCACTATGCTACCTTCCCCTTCTGAGGAACTAGTTTGGGGAGATCCAAAATCAGGTGTCCCACCTGAGACATCCTTACCCAGACCCACATCTGGCTTGGAAGAACCAGGCATAGTGAAATCAGAGGAAGACAATTCACTCTGAGCCTCCAAACAGCGCTGGCACAATGCAGCAGGCACTCCTGGTTGGGATGCCCGAATATGACAAGCAGTGCAAAGAAAAAGGCGCTTAGACTTCTTATGCACAAGTGCCATTATGGCCAACGCGCTGAGCGGTGGCCAGAGGCGGTGTTATATATTTTTTTTATTATATGTGCTAAACTAGGCACCCAAAAAGATATGCATCCAATAGTTATGCACACCCACCTAGACGGTCAACTAGGTGCCCAAAAAGTTATGCGTCCAATATTTATGCATGCACACCCATGCGCTCACCCAGGTGGCCAACAGGAAGGCGCACAAAAAGTAAGCGCACAGTGCTAGATGTGCCCTGATGGAAGCAAGCGGCCACTAGGCGGAGCTTAATGTGGACGCTCAGAGGTTAAGGCTTTATTGTGCTCCCAAAAACTGGATGCATAGCGAGACACACGCCAAATCGACAAGTCTGTAGAGGGCAGCCTAATAAAGCACGTGAAAAGCTGTTGCGGCCTACCACTCTGTGCGCATCAATATCCTCGGAGCGAGGCCTAGCCTATATAGGCTGCCAAATCCGCCAGGCTGCCCACATCCCTCGACCTCCCACGGAGCGGGACGAATGTCAGAATGGCGTGCTGAACATGGAGACCTGATGTTGATATGGGGACTATATGGATTAAATAATTCTTGCAGCTACAGCAGGAAAATGACACCTATGGTAAAGGAGTTAGGGCTAAAACAAGCCCTTTTGTGTCTAATAAACCTTTTTCTTGACTCATCCATCCCAGCTGCTTCTAACCATAGAAGTACAATGGCAGCAGCTGGCATCCCATCCCATTCTCAAGCATTCAACCTCATCATCAATGTCCTCTCTGTCAGAAGAATAACGTTCTACATTATGCATAAAGCTGTCTTTTCTGCCAAGAAAAATCCATGAGCTAAAGCAGGAAAGATAGTCACAATGGTGCTGGCAGTATTATGGAAAATCTATTAATTTATGGAACCAAATTATAATTCTTACCTACTTTAATATGTAGATGTTACTCTCCCTTACCTGCTTTAGAATGTAAATGATGTTCTGGTTCTGCAGAGAAATCTGGAGTCAATCATCTTAAGGGCCTCATTTACTAAGGCTTTTCTCTCATTCTGTATCTATGGGAAAAAAGCTTAATGAATCAGGCCCTAAGTGGTCTATGTATGAACCAGCATTATATCAAGCTCTGGAATTCATTGCCAGAGGATGTGGTTAGTGTAGATGGGTTTAAAAAAGGTTTGGATAAGTTCTTGGAGGAGAAGTCTATTACTTGCTGTTAATTAAGTTGAGTTAGAAAATATCCACTACTATTACTAGCAACAGTAGCATGGGATCTTCTTAGTTTTTGGGTACTTGCCAGGTTCTTATGGCCTGGATTGGCCACTGTTGGAAACAAGATGTTGGGCTTGATGGACCCTTGGTCTGACCCAGTATGGCAACTTTTTATGCTCTTATGCTCTTAAGCGTTAACATTCAATGGACAAAAGCAACAATATGCAGAATACAGCAGCATTAACATTGTCATGTTAAAGACAACTTGACCATGATAAAGCAGGACGTGCTCTGCATATTAAGTTTCAAATTGTTAACAACTCAAAGTGAAAGGGCCAGTTAATGCAGAGAAAACTCCTCTGATTCCCCTAGAACAGTCAGACCTTCCAGGTAACCAGGAATAGTTGGACCTTCCTGATTCACAGTCCACATCCTTCCCCTCCTGAAAAAGTAGACTTTCTAAGCAGCCTGCACCACCCAACATTTAAGAATGGCCTTCTGGGATTATGACCCCCCCCCCCCACATTCACCCCCAGAACCCCAATTTATTTTCATAGGTGACCTCCACAAATCTTTGAAAGCAAGGGGGACCAGTTTCTCTCCTAATGGCCTTGGCGCCAAATCCAAAATGGCATTGTGTATACCCTGACCTGCATGCCAAAGCATATTAAATACGAGTCATAGAGATTTGGCGGCACTATTTTGAATTTGGCACCAGAGATGGCAAGAGGTTAGCTAGCTCTCTCCTGTATGTAAAGATTTGGGGGCACCTATGGGTGTATACATAAGTGGGGATTTGGGGTGAGAGATTTCATGATCCTGGAAGGCCTTTTAGACTGGGGAGGGTGGGTGGGCTTGGAAGATCTGGCTTAGAATCACAGGATGAAGGGATGGGTCCACTGGTGCACATTAACTGCACCTCCTTAGCTGGAGGGGGGGGGGGTCATTTCTTACTGAATTATGTTAACATGTAGTAATAGCTCATGACAAGCCCCTACAACCATGTAGCTGGAGGGGGGGGGGGTCATTTCTTACTGAATTATGTTAACATGTAGTAATAGCTCATGACAAGCCCCTACAACCATGTAAATTTACTAAACAGAATCCCTATCCTACTAACCTATTGCCCCCACCCTCAGTTGAGATGTATAAGAACATCACCCTAGAGTCATATGACCCACACGAATTCTTCCAATGTATATATCATACCAAAATATGTATCTTATCAAAGTATATGTAACCCCAAAATGCATCTTACAAAAACTTACATTTTACCAATTTGTGTTACATCATAATGTAAACTACTGTGATCTTCACTTGGAATGACGGAATATAAAATAACTAACTACTAACACAAATGCAAACAGGATGCTTTCTCCATGTGCATATTAATGTATGATAACACTACCCATAGCTCTGAGATGGAACCTGTGGAGAAATGGGAATCTTTGTGCCAGGTGGAATTTCTTATTTGTACTGAGACCTTTTTGCTTCCCTAGTAAGAAGACCTCCTTTCCCTTGCAATCTTAGGACTGACAGGCAGATAGCAGCCTAATTCCCTTTGTTCTCTGCAATTTTGAGCAGTTAGTACAAATAGGTTATTTATTTATTTATTTTATTTATTAGAGATTTTTATATACCGCAGTACGTAAGAAGATACATCACCGCGGTTTACAATCAACAATAATTTAGCAACAGGCTTTACAGACAACAGGTTTTACAGACCGTAAACAAAAAATTCGTAAAAAATTTTTACATACAAAAATGATTTCGGCAGTAACTATTTATATACCCCCAAAGTGAGGCCTTGTAGAAACTTCTCCAGTTTCCACAAGCTTCCCCGCCAATAGCCCAACAGCCTGATTTAAAACTATCCCATCACTTATGTAAATAAACAAACGTTAATTATGCTCACAAGTCATCATGAGGTCGGCTCCTGCCTCCCTCCTATATTCCATTGTATATAGTAATTTATCTTTGTTCTCCCTCTCTTTTTTTTCCTTCTCCCAGTTAAGGCATCCTTGTTATAATGTAACTTTATGCTCCTTTAAATTGTATCATGTTGACTGGTTGGTTACAGTTACTGCTTAGTTCGATGTAAACCGAGTTGATTTGATTTGTATCAAGAAAGTCGGTATATAAAAGCCTTAATAAATAAATAAGGTAGTGTATTTATCCATCTATTTATTTATTTAAAGGTTTTTATATACCGATTACCGTTTGCACATTGTATTGGTTTACATGGAAAAGTATAATTAAACAAAAAGAGTAACAGTTACATGGAACAAATTGGTTAGATAACATGATAAGAAAAAGAGTATATAACAAGATGAAGGGAAAGAAGAAAAAACTGTTTATATAGTGATAACTAAAAACTTAGAAGTTAACTAGTAAATATGGACAAAGTGCTAAATAAGCCTGAAGGAACTCGAGGATTCCAGAGCAGAGAAATTGCAGATCACATGAGGGGGGGGGGGTACAACTCAGAGGGGGGAGGAGAGAGGGAAAGGGGAGGGGGGAAAGGAGGGAGGTGCCAGGGGGTGAGGGCCTTAGGGGTAGGCTCGTTTGAAGAGCCACATTTTTAGTTTCTTTTTGGATTTCAGTGTGCAAGGTTCCATGCGAATGTCGGGCGGCATTGAGTTCCAGTTTATGGGACCTGCTATAGAGAGAGCTCTGACCCTAGTAGAGGAGCATTGTGGGATTTTAAGAGAAGGTATATGAAGGGTTCCTTTATAGGCAGATCTGGTGGGTCTGCTGGATGTATTGAAGTGGAGTGAGTTGTTTAGCCAATTTATGTTTTGGTTGTGTATGGTTTTGTGTATGAGGGAGAGCGCTTTGTAGAGGATTCTGGAGGAGATAGGGAGCCAGTGGAGGTCTCTTAGGATGGGCGTGATATGGTCTTTTCTGCGAGTGTTGGTGAGTATTCGGGCGGCTGCATTCTGTAATAATTGGAGGGGTTTGATGCTAGCGGAGGGGAGGCCTAGGAGGAGGGAGTTACAGTAGTCAATCTTGGAGAAGATTATGGTTTGTAGGACGGTGCGAAAGTCATTGAAATGTAAGAGGGGCCGTAGTTTTCTAAGGACGTGGAGTTTATAGTAGCATTCCTTTAGATTGGATTTTATGAAGGTTTTTAAGTGTAATGTTATAATATTCTCTATTGGTATTGGTCAAGAAGCTGGTGCCTTAGGCTTTCATTGGTTACATAGTACTAGCTCCAGAGTAACCCTGCCCAGAATTTGCCAGAAAATTTGTCTTGGTTGGGAGTGCAGAGGAATTAAATCTGTGCCAAGGCCCTGTTCCAGCTCTGCACATCCTCTGGGGATAGCCTCTCCTGAACCTTGCCAGGTACTGGATAAATACCGTGAAAAGTATCTAGTTAAAATAAGGATTCATCAGTTAATGTTATCTGTTACAGTTTGCAAATTAAATACTTTTTCTGTTCACTGTTCTTGCTATTTGTTAATAAACTTTTTATTTTGTTAGCTCTGTCCTGTGACTGATGATCCCAGTATTTTATTTTTTTTTGTTCTTTAGGTGCATTTCTAGGAACTATGTGCTCCTGGGTTGTGTGGGGTCTCAGTGGTCCTAGAAACCAGCAGAGGGTAGCATGAACACTGCTTGCCAGTGTAGGTCTATGTGTACAGGTGCAGATGGGCCTGGGCTGTGCTTGACAGGACTTTCCAAGTGCCCAAAGGATTAACCTTGAGTAGGTGTTAGGTAGTGCTAAGGCATTATGTGAGAACTAAAAGATCCTATTATAGCAGCAGGTGCAACTAGAGAAAAGCCTTTAGGGGAAAATAAAAGTAACAAATATAACATTGAGGCTGTGTCTTCTGGAGCCATGTTTGATGGTAATGATGGTTATCATAACGCAGGACAAGCAGTGAGGAGGTGAGCTAAGATGCTCCCAGCAGCAATGTCAAGGAAAACAACTAAAAGTTTCTTCTGATTATTGGAGACTATTTCAGCACTAACCTCAAACACCTCCACTGCATAATAGACTGCATGTGGGAGAGGATTTTTCCCAGAGATTACTATTAGGAATGCTTACACATTAGCAGCCTACTGTGGCATTTGAATAAAATGAATCTCCAGTGAAGAATTAAACCTTTCAAAAACAACTTTGCCAAGAGATGGCAATCCAGTGCAAGACATATCCCGCAGAATGTGAGAGACCTACTCAAGGCGCTCTCCCTCATACACAAACAGAGCCTAGAACTTTTTGAACACTATATCTGACTAGAACACCACCACATCTGTGGGACAGTACTTCTTTCATCGAGAAACTGTGTCTATTGGTACTAATCCTTAAGAGTAACTTTAAAAATATGCAGGAAAGAGGGATATCGAACTAAACTGTAGTCTATTATGTAGCCCCATACTTTGGAGTTTAGGGCTGAAATGGATCTGGCTCCTCCTTGCCACAGTTGCACTTCTTTTTTGTCTGGCTATTTGGTACCTTCAAAATTTGGCACCCTAGGCATGTGCCTATGCCTAACATCTATGCCTGTTTGTGCAAAGCCTATACAAGCGCATATATTTACTCCTGAGGGAATTCTGTGCAAAAGAATTTAAAATTCTGCGCACAAAACCTTAAAATTCTGCAAACTTTATATCGGTCAAAATAACACAATTTACATGACAGTCTTTAAGTAATTATATTTTTAATTAATACGGAAAAATGTTTTTACCCAAAGATGCAGAATCTATATAAATAAAAATGTTAAATAGTTTGGACAAAATCGCTAATCTCAGAAACCACTGAACCGATTGCTTTCAAATTTGGACACAACCTTCATTTCGCATACAGGAAGGTTCTTCCGTACTTACATTACAGATATGTCACACCTGTGACAGGTAAAATAGGTTTAAAATTTTTTTCGAGAAAACAGCAACATCTGCTGGACGTAAGCGCCATCTGTTACACCTTACACTAATCCACGCTACACTAATCATTTCGCCAGTCCAGGTCCACGTTTCACTTCCATTTTAACACATTCGCGCACTTTTTTCGCCGGAAGATAACTATTTCCTTTACAGATAAAATACACCCACCACCCTCCTCACACCCCCCACACACATGCCAAATGTATTTACTTCCCAGGCCCTCACAACACACACAAAACCTGACAGAAGTCCAGGAGGCTCCAGCGGGGGGCCAGGACCGGTTCGGGACACATCTCCTGCACTACGGCCGTCGGCTGCCAGCAATCAACATGGCGCCGACGGCCCTTTCCCTTACTATGCCACTTGGGGACACCAATGGCGGCAGTAGCCCATGTGACATAGTAAGGGCGAGGGCCCCTCTGCACCATTTTCAGGACTGGCAGCCGGCGGACCTTTGCCCTTACTATGTCAGAGAACCTACCGCTGCCATTGCTCCACCCCACTGACATAGTAAGGGCAAAGGGCCGTCGGAACCTGTTTCAGTGCTCGCAGCTGACGGACCAACGCCAATACATCGCTCCCGGACCGCTCCTGAACGCCCGCTCCACCGACTGACATTTTTATCAGGTCTCGGGGGGTCTGGAGGGTGGTAATGAATTTATTGCGAACATCTTGGGGAGGGGTCACGAGGGGGGGCAGGTTTCATTCATTCGGCAACTCTGAGGGGGCAGGGGGTGGGCTACTGTTTTTCGCAGGGCTGGGGGAGGGGGGGCAGGTTAGTTTAAGAGAACTTTTCTCATAGGGTTGTTTTTTGGGGTAAGGGGAAGGTTCACACACAAATACATACACTAAACTTGCATGATCTCGGGAACTCACCAAAATAGCCCTCCCCAGACCACAAAACAAATTTGGAAGTGCAAATTTGGTTAGGCACTCCCCTATTTGGCTACATAACGCGCACAGATGCCCAGGGACAGACCACATGTAGCACCAACAATTTTAATTTCCCAGGTCTTGGGAGGGGGCAGGAGGGTGTGGGGGGGTAATTATTTGATTTAAAGGGTTGGGATTGGGGGGGGGGTGTTCCCACAGAAATAGAAAGACAAAGGTTTTCTGATCTGAAGGGTAGGCAGTAGGCGGGGGAGGTGACAGTGAGGGGAGGGAGAATGAGGGGGGAGGTGAGTGTCAGGGGAGGGAGAATGAGGGGAGAGGTGAGTGTGAGGGGAGAGAGTTGGAGTGGGGACAAGGGAGGGGGTGAGTGACCAAGGGGGAGGAGGATGAGTGACTGAGGTAAATGAGCAAGGGGAAGGGGGAGGGAGGGTAAAGAACCTGACTCTGCCACTGCAACGCATGGCCAGGTACCGCTAGTTTTAAATATTTTGAGCAGAATTTCCCTAGAAATTCACTGTAAGAGTATCCCTTCCACTTGCTCTCCCTACTCCTCTGGCCACTTTGCCCTCTCAGGCCCCAACTCCTCCACCTGCCAGTATCTCTCCCCTCCACCTCTAGGCTCAACCCCCTTCCACTCTATTGCCAGTACCAGAGTTTGACCCCGTTCTCAGTACTGCCCCCCACACAGGCTCCCTCTGTCCCTCCCTCTCTCACACACATGCTCCCTCTAATACACAAACACACCTTCATACAGGCTCCTCACTCTCTCGCACACACACACATATCCCCTCATATAGGGCCCTGTCTTGCATACACACCCACACAAGCTCCCATTCTCTCTCACACATACATCCTCACACAGGCTACCTGTCTCTCTCTCATGCACCCCTTCACACAGGCTCTCTCACACATACACAATCTCTTCACACAGGTGAGCACCCTCACATACACACGCGCTCCCAATCTCTCTCTCACACACACACACACACGCCTTCACAATCTCCTCATATAGGCTCCCTCTCTCTGAAACCCACTCAAGCATCCCCCCTTAACTCTCATGCTCTCTCTCACCCTCCCTTCCCCCTTTCTCATGCACACATTCTCTCTCAGCGGGGCCTTCCATCTTCATTGCGAGTGGAGCACACTCTGTTCGTGGCACACAGGGGCCTTCCAACTTCGCCACGCGCAGAACACACTCCATGGCACCTTGGGGCCTAACATTTCGCCACGAATGGCATGCCGGAGCCTTCATCTTTGCCGCAAACAGAGCTTGTCCTGCGGCACACTCTCTGTTCACGGCCTGCTGGGGCACCTCTACTATTTTCTGCCCAGAATTTGGCAAGTCTGCGCTGGAGGGGAATTCTGTGCAAATTTCTGCGCTCCACAGTAGCGCAGAATTCCCCCAGGACTCTCTACTGAAGGGTAGAAATATGCATGTTTTATAAAATGCATCTCTATCATATGTGCAATTTGTAAAACTAGTGCAGTTCTGCTCATGGACATTTATGCTTATGTATGCTACCGCACGCAGTTATTTGAAAGTTATTCTAGTAGGAAACGGACCATAGGATTCCTGCTTCTGGCCTTATACGTGAAGGGAAGTTCTTGTGTCCTTGTTTTCCGTAAGAAAAGCAAGCCTACAAGTCCATGCAGTGGGGGGAAAGCAGCATGAATAAGCCTAGTCTGACAATGTGGAGCCCGTTGCCAACCTTAACTGACCAGATTTATTTGATTTATCTTATGCCTTTTGAAGGGTAACGAAAGGCGAATTACATTTAGGTACAGTAAGTAGGTAGTGACACTTGAAAACGTGACCTACAATGACATGACTAAACTATGAGTTTCCAAGGAAGCGATAAATGAAACAAAAAATGCCTCTTAACCTGAGGCTTAAAAAAAAAAAAAGAGTTAATGAGCACAGGTGCGACAAGGCTTCTGACAGAGACGAGAGACACGGACTGACACACGAGACTATTCCACAGGCACGCAGAGCCTCGCGCGCCCGAGCTTGAATCGCTGCGTGTGAACGCAGTGACGCTCCTTCCTCCTGCGCCGAGAAAAGCAGGGGGCCGGCGGTAGTGACGTCACGGCGCCCGACCATCCTGTCCCGGCGACTGTGCGCTAGCGCGCTACTGAGGCGTCTCGGCCTTCAGCTGCCCATCGAGTGTGCCCCCCCCCCCCCCCCTTTCCTTCTCTCTCTCTACCTCCTCCAGGCTGGGAAGCGAGCGGCTGACCGCCCGCCCGCCTGGCGAGAGCCGCTAAAGCGATGTCCGGCCGCAGTGCCCGAATGGGACTGGGCCAGTCGAGCGTCAGAAGTCCACGTCAGGCCTTAGTCTGAGCCCGTGCCCGGCGTCGTAGAGCCCGTGCTGGAGAGCAAGGGAAGGAGGAGGCTCAGGCTGCTGCAGCCGCCGCTGCCCCCTGAGGATGGGTATCCTTTTCACCAAGCTTTGGAGGCTGTTTAACCACCAGGGTAAGAGGCTGGGGTTGGATGCATTCTTACAGTCAGTGGCCATTTGGCCAGCGCTAGGCTGAAATTCCGCGTCTTCGGAGCAGCTTTGGAGTGCTTCAGGTCTGCTTTATTGTTGGGATTAATAGGAAGAGTCGTCTGTTTCCAGGGTTTCTCAGAAGCTTTCTATCAGGGTCTCTGCAATGCTTGGATATCAAGGTGAAGCAGAAAGTTTGGCGGGTTTTAAACATTGGACAATTATTGTGTCTGGGATTTAAACCGCGGTACAAGAGTTTTAGGCGCTGTATTGGTAATGGAGAAAAGTGGATTTTTAGCAGGTTGTGATACTTTTTTAATTGGACCCATATTAGAATTATTTGAAGAGGATGACACATGAGCTTTCATCTGAGTGGACCTATGTGGTCGTAAAAGGTCGCACAGGTTGGCATCCTTGTATAATTGTGATGTTGGTCAAATTAAAGTATCTTGGCTGAAAACTTAAACAGTGCTCAGCACAGTGGAAACTGCAATACTTGTAAAATTGTAGACTCTTGATTCTCACAGAAAAGAACATAACTACCAAGGATAGTCAGGCATGCCAAAAGAGAGATTTATATATTTGAGTTCCTGACCAGTTTTAATGGGATCTTCCCTCAAAGTACTTGCAGATCTGCAAGCTAACTTATGTATGACCATTTGTTTAATCTGCTGTTCTCTGTAGGCATCAAAGTGGAGAATAACACATTTTTAATAGTATACTTTAATATCAAATATATTAAATCCACCCCCACAAACTTCTTGCCTTTTTTATTTTGAAGTATTTAATCATTAATTTATAATCAACTTTAAATGTTTTGCTCTGGTTTTATCTTGCATGTTGTGTATGGTTTTAGTTTATTATGATTGTTTTATTGTAAACTGTGATAAATCACTTCATGAAAATTAGTGGAATTTAAAAAATGCATATATAATTTTTCTAAAAGCAACTAACAATTACCAAAAAAGATCTCCCATAGATCAGTTATAAGACAAACTCTTACAACTTCTGTAACCTGGCAAATCATTTTGGATCAATTCTTTAATTTGTGTATCTAATCTTTCCAACCAGCCCACTGTTTAAACCTAAGTCTATAAAGATTTGCTTGTAGAACCAAGCTTTCACCTGTGTGTGTGTGTGTGTGTGTGTGTGTGGGGTGGGGGGTTTCAATATTCAATCATTTAGCTCATCCAATTCAACTCATCCCACAGTTCTCATGGAATTGCATTCCAGATGACAAGGCCAGAATAGCTAAATACCATCTTGTCAGTTTTCAGCTGCTGTATGGCTCGGCTAGTTAGCCAGATAAAGATATCTGGTAAACTAGCAGGGTATATTCAGCAGCGCAGTCACGCCACAGAATATACTTGGCTATCTTAGTTATGTCTAACTGGCTAACTTTGACAGCCCTATTGGCTGTCCAGAGTTAGCTGCATAGGCAAACTCTGCTCCGAATTTAGGCACTGAATATCCCTAACTAGCCATTTAGATGGATAACTTTTCAATTATCTGTCACAATGGCTTTTGAATATCGACCTCCATGTGTCTGGTGGAAGCTAACCATACTGTTGTCCTCGGGAGACAGCAATAATTACAGGGAGGACTGTGAGTACTAAGGCACTGACTGTGAAAACTGATTTGCAGGATATTCTGGAGTTCCTCTGTGCAAATATTTAAAACTTAGATACTACTTTAAATTACTATGTCTTCAACTGGGAGCCACAATGCAGATTGTGAGGTAAAGGTGAAATATGATCTCTCCTTTTCTTCCCAGTAAGGAAGCTAGCAGCTGTATTTTGGAGCAGTTGTAAATGACTAGTGCTATTTGGTAAGGCTCTGAAACAGAATTACAGTAGTCTAGACCAGTGGTTCTCATAATCAATGGTAGAAAAATAAAAAGGCCCAGTATTACTTTTCTTGTTAAGAATGACACAAGGGAAAGATAAGTACTCTTTCTGAACAGAAATTACATAAATAGGTGGTTTACTATACCAGAACATCAGCAACTTCCAGCACTCAAACAGTAACCACCTTACCTAAGAAAAGACAACACTGAAAATATTGCACCAGGCCCTAAAACTCCAGTACTCCTCCTATTAGGAAAACAGAACAAGCCAGGCTGCTATAGAGCCCTACACAGAAACTACATGCCAGCAGAAATACCTCACCTCAGTCATATGTTCAGACCCTTACCTAATAAAGAATAGCGTCCATAAATCATAAATAGAGACATGCAGACCAAGACTGAACTGGAAACCACAATAAGCCAGAGACTCTGTATGCAGTGTGTCAAAGGAAAAAGAGAAACATCACCATTCCTCATAAAACAAATCAAGAAATATAAAATCAAAAGCAGTAAAACCATAGTAATAAGAACAGATTTTCAAAACAGCTGATGAATGGAATATCCAATAATTAAAAACTCATTATCAAAAATTTCCAGACACCAGTAACGTATTTCAAAACAGCAGACACAAAGACCCAATAACTAAAAATAAGGATAAAAGAATGTTCTGCTCTCCATACCTAGAAACATTCGATTTCCAGGTGCTCTGAGATTGTTGTGAATTAAGAGGGGTTGCTTACAACTTTCTCCATTCTCTCACACAGGTTCTCAATCACAAACACACATGCTCACTCTGTCAGACACATACACATGCATTCACTTACGTAGGCTTTCAATCACACAATTACCCACAGGCTCTCAAAGACACATGCTCACTGTCTCTCTCTCTGTTCCCCCCCCCCCCCCCCCCAAGAACAACTAGCAGCAACAGCTGTGGCCTCGAGAAGGGGAGTCCCATCAGCTGGGGGGTGGTGTGACGTTGTTCCTCTTTTTGCTCCGGACCATGCTGCTCTTCTTTCGGGCCAATGCTGCACGCCACTTATACCTAGCATGGGTTCTTCTTCCTGTGTGTACGGCTGCTGCATACCGCTTCCTCTTCCGGGCTGCAGGGGGCAGGAAGAAGAGACCATGCTGCTAGTAAGGCTGAGTGTTTCTTTCAGCTTTCCTGCCATGTTTTGCCCGGGCAGGGGAAGCAGCTGGGCCAGCGGGGGTCCAAGAAATGAAGTGACATGCTGGTTGAGAACCGCTAGTCTAGACAATTTACTAGTTAACTTGTTTGTTGTCCTTGCCCCTTGTGTATTAAAATTGTAAAGATGTATGTTTATATCTTCTGTTTAATGCATAATATTTTGTTCATGTTTTGAAACATTTATACTACTACTGTTGGTAATAAAACTTCTTGATTTATATTTTTTTTTATAAGTAACTGTTCAAACTTGTATTAATCTCTGTTATGAATATAATGGTAATTCTTGAAAGAGTCAATGAGAGCACTGTTAAACAACACAATAGTTTTCCCTTCCTGTTCTGAAAGAGTATCCAGTAGTTTAAGTTACTAATGGAAAAATAATCCATTATGCACGAAAAAGGTGCTTATAGCTTTGTAGCTAAACATACACTGTCCGAGTTATCTCTGGGTAGTGTGAAAATAAAATAAGGAAAGTAAGACTGAAAGAATTTGATGTAAAATTATACTTTTGAGAAGATAATGACTCTTCATCAGGTACTCTAAACCAGTGTTTCCCACCCCTCTCCTGGAGGCACAGCTATCCAGTTAGATTTTCAGGATTGCTATAATGAATAAATAGATTTGCATACATTAGAGACTCAATCTTCAAATTTATTACATATATCCTGAAAAATCAACTGGTTAGGCTTAGCTCCAAGAGAGGGTTTGGGGAAATGCTGCTCTAAACTTGGGAACTCTGCGTTGTTATAACATTTTAATAGTAAATAGCAAAATTGCAATGTCTGAGGCAGTTGAAAGACAAGTTCTGAGAAGTCAGCAAGTGGACAATACTAAGCTGAACAGTTGATATTTGAAATTGGATTGAAAACAAGGCAGTGTGAAAAGACTGAATATAAAGGGTGAAATATGTATGTACAATAGCTCAAATGGAGTTTGTCTGCAACTGGATCTGGCTGCAAGGCAACTTTGTGCATTAGCTTGCTTGTTGCAAAGCCAGAGAGAGGGGCAACTTGATCAGAGCTCCGAGGAATGATGATGATGAGGGAGAGAGCGATGGATGTCCTGGAGCAGAGAGTCGTGGGACTGAGGCAGAGGGCTAATGGTGGATGCCTGTAACTTGACGGGTAGTAGGGAGGAAAAGGGGAAGACTGCTTAGGTCATGCTTGGGAGGGGGAGAATGGACGGGGTCAGGTAAATATTGTCTGAATGTTCAACAGATGACGGCTAGTATCAAATAGAGAAGTAGGTGAAACATAGGACAGGATTACGTAGACAAAACCAGCAAGCACTCTTGATCCATTGAAATAAGATCTGCAGACTCCTTTGTAATTGTAGATGTCCTTCAGCCAGTCTACCACAGAGCAAAACAGAAATTCACTCTGGTTTGCTCACATAAAAGCACAAGAATTAGCATTTTTAGTCTTTTTTTTTTTTTTTTTTTTTAATTACCAGTGCAACTTTGATTATTTAAAAAATGTTTCTTCTGCCTTCTATCAAACATTGTACAAAGGGGATTACATCATTTCAGTTTAACTTTAAAATAAACATATCACACACAATCTGTAAAATCTAGCAAGACCAGTATTGTAAAAATGAGGGTTTGATCAGCTGCCAGCAGTATTGAAGGCGTTCTTAAATAGATGGGTCTTCAATTTCTTTCTGTACATTAATAAATCAACTTCCTGCTTTAGATAGTCAGACTGTCCAGATTTGTAGACCTGCAATGGAAAAAGCTCTACTTAACAGGCAGAGCTCTTTAAATGATGCAATCGCCAGGTACCGTTTATCAGCAGAGCATAGGCTCATTATGGTTCATAAAAGGTCAACAGTTTATCCATTATGCATGTAATTCAGGTTATCCTTCTGTAGTGCCTTAAAATGTAAGTTCCTTACATTAAGTTTTATGATGCTATCTGCAGCCAGTGTAATTCCCTCAAACTGGATATCATATGATTCCTTTTTTTAAAAATATTTTTTTACACCCCATTATTACTTAAGCTGTAGCATTGTAAACAGATCAAAGTATTCAAGGCACCATTTTTGTAAACCATAGTAAGTTGCATTACAGTCAATAAAGGGGTAATTCTAAGGCTTGGGCAAGTGACCTAAAATCTTCCTGCCCTAAAATATATCTATTATCTCACAAGATCTTATCTACACTTTAACAATAAAGTCTAAAATAACACCTTGGTTTCATGCTTCAGAAAGCAAGGGGAAGGATTTGCACACAAACTGCAAATTTTGATAGTGTTCAGGGATTCGTGATCTACTGACTCATAAATCCTCATTTTTTAAAAATATTTAATACATCTTCATAGATTTGTTTTTCATAGATCGGTAAAGAGCATTCCATTAGTGGTCTGTACAGTTTTCATGGAAAATGAGTGCAAGATCTTACTTTCACTTTTGAAGTTACATTAGACTAAATGTTTTCAGTAACTTTTTTTTTTTTCACATGCTTATTTTCACATGCTTAGAATAGAATTGACTTAATTAGCATCATTTACACAATTGCAGTAAGATCTGATGTTTGTTTTATAGCAGTGTCTGCCACCTTCATAACTTATGTACATCTTGTATGTAATATTAGAAGAGATGTTCAAAGTTTTCATGAGAGATCATGAAGTGAAAGATTGTTTCAATTTTTAAAAAGAATGTGATAGTTTTATATGGTTTCTATAAATGAAAGCTCAGAGCTTTATGTTGTATGGATTGTCTAAACTGACAAGGAAGTTTGCTGAAAAATAAGATCATTAGTTCAGAACCACAAAAAACATTCGTTTTCAAAGTGAACTGTAAAGAAGACTTCTTGTCTTGAAAGCTTTTATACACCATCTTCCAAGGTATATTTTTATTTGACAGTAGAAGATTGTTTTATTCAGGACCAATTAATCTACTGTATTTTGCACTATATGAATTATAGTTCATATGGAAATGGAATATAAGATTGGCTTATTGAATTTTCATAAAGCTGTTTTAAAATTTCTACTCAACTGGTTTAAGGAGGCAGAGGAGTTAGACTATGAAAGGAAATATATATGCCGTTGAGCCCGTTAAAACGGGCAAGATGTTTGTTTGGAAGAGTCGAAGAAGAAACTTAGCGTTGATGTCTACAGTGCACGTTTTATATACTACGTCTTCTGCGCATTTGCGGCACGTTGGTCAGAGCTCAAATATATATATATATTGATATAGAGAGAGAGGCTGCAGGAAACTAAGGTCAAATGCATACTAAGAAGTATAGTAGTAAAAAAGAAACCATTGTGGTCTAACATAAGAAAGCAGATGAGAATGAGAGTACTGAGGAATTATCAAAACTCTACAAGAGTATGAGATGTAAGAGAGCAGTGAAATTGGTCGGAGTACAAAATGGCAAAAGTATTGCAGTTGATTTTGATAACTAACTCCTAAGATTTCTTTACTTAAATAATAAATTAGTATGGGTTCCTTTATAGATAAGACAAGCAAATAATAGAGAATGTATTAACAAAAGAATTTTTAAATTTATTTTTGACACTAAGGGAAAGCTGCTAATGAATATGTACCTCTGGTTCCACTTACCTGCTAGGTTTAACAACTCTAATGCCTCTAAAGGATTAACATATTAATTTTCTTCTTGGTGAAGTCTTAAAACATTTGTGTTTAAATAATGGCATCTCTGGAATTCAGTCCCATCAAAAAATGCGTACAGGAATGGAAACTTTTTTTTTTTAAACTTATTTTCTAGCATAAATATTTTCAAAATTTAACAAACAATATTTGTGACTTTTTAATGAAGCAATGCATACTTTTAATAAGTTATGGTCCTGCAGAATAATAAAGATAGCAGGCGAAACCTGAAGATAAAGTTGTATTGGTTAGTGTATGTATTATGTTTAATTTCTACTTGCTTTACTTTGAATTTTATCCATATTATATAAATCTCCTATTCCAGAGCACAAAGTCATCATTGTTGGGTTGGACAATGCAGGAAAGACGACAATTCTTTACCAGTTGTAAGTATAAACTAAAGCACAAAATATTTTGTTATGAAATATTAGAGACTTTTGACTGTCATATTCAATTAGCATAAAAGTTGTCTCTGTAGGACATTAATCACTGTGTATAAAATATAGTCAAAGGAAAACTTATACAGCATGTGGCTGTATAGCATAAGAAAGGAGCAAAACTTCAGTAGTTTGAAGTCTATTATCAAGACTCTACCTAAATACAGCTATGTATATTCCAACATATGGAGTTAGAGGAGTGAATAAGAACCAAGGGAAAACGGGGGTTCAAATCCTGCTTCTCCCACTGATGCTCTGTGTGACCTTGGGGAAGTCACTTTGTCCTCCAATGGAACCTTCCTATTGTAAAGCTGAATTGTAACTTGAGCTGAGCAAAGGTGGAAAGGCAAGTAATTAATATCCAAATCACAAAGTGTTCAATATGTCTGGTGCAGTGTAGATAGTGCTAAAGGGCAAACTTCATTTAGTAGCAAAAACAATTACAAAAGAGAGAGCAGTAGAATTATAGTACTAGAAAAGAAAATCCCTAGCCAATGACTGTTTCACTGTCAAGTTGTATGTACATTAATATGCTAACTTTAAAATGTGTTCATATGTCTACGAGCATACATATATTGGAATTTTAAATTATCCGCTCAGGTTTGTTTTATATCATACATGCTCCCTTAAAACACACATGCATGCTCCTAATTTTAACCTCTTACGCAATGAAACATACTTTGTATATCTTCCTTAGGAATTGGCTTTAACGCATGCTCTTGGGCAGATTTTAAAAGGAAGGAAGTAGTCAGTTTGACCCATTAGTCCACCAGTTTGCCCAGTCTACATCGATCGGAGCGCTTTGCTTCTTTAGCCTGAACTTCCCTCAGTTTAGCCAGACACCTCACCTAGTTGTTTTATTTTATTTAATAACTTTTTTTATACAGTCATTAAGTAGTTTACCATCATAACGGTTCACGATAAGGCACATAAAATAACTAAAATGACTAAAAAAAACCAAAGTGCCAATACATTAAAATCGGTTACAAAGATTCATATCAATAATTCTAATTTCAATTACTATATAAAATTTCCTAAACTCTTTCATAAAATCTGAATTATATAAAAATATTAAATTAAATGTTATGAAATAATAAAAGTAATAAGCATATACTAAAACATTATCATGTACAATCTATAATCCTGTCAATATATCTCAAATGCTAACTTTTCCAGATGATCAACATAGTTTTAAAATGTGCAGCCTTTCATTTCTTATCTCCGTTCTCATTGCAGAATGCTTGTTTAAAAAACCAGGATTGTAACATTCCTTTAAATAATTTATAATTTCTTTGTAATTTTAATTCTAATGGCAAAGCGTTCCATAAATTCAGCCCTGCTAGAGACAAAGCTCTATCTCTAACTTGCATCAATCATGCTGTTTTAATCGAGGCCTAAAATGAGTGTTCTTCAGCCTTGCATCTCATTAAGAGCAGAAGTAAATAAGCAAGGTTAACAGCCAAGATACACGCTGCGGGCATATGGGACTTAAAATCTGTATTTACTTGAGTAAATGTTGGCTGCATCCCAGAATGCCCCTGACATGCTCGAACTCCACCCCTTTTTCCCAAGCATTAGGTTGCTTGCGCATATATGCACGTAATTGGGCTGTTTTAAAATACAAGTTGTTCCTGCTTGACCTAGACACTCATATATATGGGCCTTTTGACGCAAGTACCTTTTTACAAATTCACCCCTAAACATTTGGTATACAGAAATAGGAAAAAATATTGCATAGGTTTCTTACATATTGAGATATTTATGCTCCAAATGATTGTGAGACCCGCCCCTCCCCCGACGTCATAGCAATCGGAGCCGGACCATTGAAAGGCGCCAAGCCAGCAGGCGCCGTGCGCCAAAGGGGCGCACCCCTTTGTGTACCCCTTCGTGCAACCCTTAGTGTTAACCATTCCCTTGTTTTTATCTCCCTTGTTAACAATTTCCATGTTTATTATTCAGTGTATTGACAAAGGAAAAGCTTGATTTCCTACATTTTTTGTTGGAATATAAACCGATGTGATATGTAAAATCGAACACCGGTATATAAAAATAAATAAATATTTTGTATTCTATTAAACCTAATGCGTTTCACTTGCACTTGTGACTGAGGACAGGTAAAATTAGGAATTGGTGACAGACTGAAACCAGATCCATTCTCTGGAGCAGAAGTTAAATATGAGGTTTTTTGTTTCCAGTTGAGACATACAATAGTTAGTGACAGCCAAAAAGGAAGTTAAGTAGGTGTGTTATGGATGCATTAAAAATGTAGAGTAAGCAAATGGGAGAACGATACAAGCAAAAAGACAAGAAGTTGGGGAGGGGGGACTGGAAACAAGGACATCAGAGCTTCAGTCCTTAAAGAGAAACCTATAGAAAGTGGAAAAAAAAAAAAAAAGAATTCAGTCTCTCCACTTTTAGGGCCCTGTGTATGAAGACATTTTTTCCATAAGAAGAAAACTAGAGAATACCTTTAGTACATAGGTCCCTTAAAACTATAGGGGTACCATGCAGCAAAGTAAATCTGTAGACAAAACTAAGCTGCTGACATTAAATTGCTTTTTTCCTAGAGTGTAGACAGATGAACTCGGGACCAGTGGGTTTATGCTCCCCTGCCAGCAGATGGAGACTGAGCAAGCTGATGTCACAGACTATATAACCCTGCAGTGGCCCCAGCCTGCCAGTATTCTCTGGCTCCAGCAGATGGTGATGTGCATCTCCCTATGGAAATTGCTTTGAGCCTTTTGAAAGGAGAAATCTGAAATTTTAAATTCATGAAAAGAAAGCCCCGCCCTCCTGCAGTGATTCCTAAAGATCCCTCCCCCAATTGAGAATTTCTGAGGTGATTTCCGCGATCCCTCAGAGGTGTTCCTTGGTCCAGTGGCTGGGTTTCCCGGTGTGGACTTAGCTGCTAGTAACACGGAGATTGGAGACACTCGTACCGCATACCCTGGTAACCAAACCCCCTCCAACCCTTTACAAATGACAGTTCATTTTATATTTTATATTTAGGTTAATAAAAAGGCCGCAGTTTATTTATAACTCCAATCCCCCGCAACTCTGCAAAATAAGAAAATCGATTAACTTGTGCTCCTGGATCGGAAACCTTATTTCCGTACATACGAAGTGAAAGCTCTGGATTTCCATCTACCTATGGCCCGGATCGCTTGATCTGAGAAACCCAATTCTGCAGCTGAAGTAACTGCTCCAATTCTGAAAGAATGGGACGTAAAACGCGTAACATCCCAGTCCAGTGTTTGAACTACCTGCTTCAAGATAGTAGAAAATTGAAAAACCGTTAACGGCTCCCCATTTTCGTGTATTAAGAAAGAACCTGGCCTCTTTGGCCTGACTGCCACATTCTCCTTAATATAGCTAACTGGACAAACAGCCTCATCCCTTGCTGGTATTAATGTTATCATATGCCCCCCCCCTACATGTCTGGTCAACTTTGGAACGGTGTATGCAAAATTTAACCTTCCCCTCATATACCCAAACCAGATCCGCCCGTATACCAGTGCCCTGCACATTTAACGTGAACTAGCCACCAACTCCTGCACGTGCAAAGCTACAAAGAAAGCCATTACATACGCTGTGCTAAATAGAATCACTTCATAGTTAGGACAGCTCCCTATGTTATGTTGGTCCATCTCGATAAGATCTTCATAGCAAATGGGTAAACGTTTATCCATCTCCCCTGCCCCATCCACCTAAGAGTCTTGTCACCATAAAGCTTACTAATGGACTGCCCCAACCCCGTATCTTCTGGAAGAATGCAAAGCCCGCCAACTGAGACCGCACTGATGCCAGGGAATACCCATTCTCTCTTGCCCACAAAATGAATCGTACAACACCTGATTCCCCCACCGGGCTACCCCGCCATCCCAATGATTACAAAAAACGTGTCACGACCCCACATCCTCCTGTGTAAGATGCCCAAGTTGCCGGGGCAATTGATTGACGGATCAATGACCACACTGCATCAGGCCAAGTGTCCAAAGATACTCTGGAAAAGGTACTTCCTCCAACTCCGCCTGAGGCGCTGCCTCTCTGAAGACCTGCCAATTGAAACGAGAAAGGGCATCCGCAATTATATTTCTCGTCCCTGTTACATGCTTTGCTGTTACATAGACGTTCCAACTAATGCAGCGAAAAAATTCACGCAATAGCAATGACACCTTGTTACGTTTGGCCAACTGTCTATTTATCACCAGGTTGTTGCACCAAAATACCACTCGCTTATTGGCAAGTCTTTCGCCCCAAATATCAAGTGCTACCACGATGGGGAACAATTCTAAAAATGTTATAGTTCTAGTGATCTCACACAAAATGAATTATATAAGGCTTCCAATCCTCATATACTGTTATCAATCACACCATATCCCAAAATAGGGATGAATTATTTCAAAACGATATTATAAAGTAGGCTACTAAGCAGTGGAGAGAACGGCGAAAAGATAAGGACTTAGTAGTGCTATTGAAATGCGATAAATATATTGAAAAATTGGGTGAAAGAGAATTGGAACACTTTAGGTGTTGAAAAATTGGGTGAAAGAAATTTGGAAAATGTAAGTGTTGGGATTGGTTTTAAGAAGTGGGTCACGTGATGGGGTTTTAAAATAAAAATGGGAAAAAGTAAATGAGGTGACTGTGTGTGCGATATACACAATACTGGTTGCAGCCCTATGTGGGCAAGAGCCAGGCGACTGTGAAAGTACATTTATTCTGATACGATTTCCCAAAAATTAAATTTATAATATCGTTTTGAAATAATTCCTCCCTATTTTGGGATATGGTGTGATTGATATTTCTAGTGATGCCATTTGTCACTCAAGATACTGGCCAGGGCTCCGCACACCACTGCCCCTAAAAATAAAGACCAAAACCACAAGAACCCGCCGCATCAGAATATAATTCTAATGCTTGATTCAAAACTTCTGCCTCCTGCATGATACATATCCCATTAAACGAATCCAAGAAAGCGGCCCACACTCCTAACTCATCTTTCACCCGCCTAGTTACCCTAATAAAATGGTGCCCAGCACGCACTCCCACAGTAGCTGACGATAGTCTACGAATAAAAGCACAGCTCATAGGGATAACCTGACATGCAGAATTAAGTGAGCCAATCAACAATTGCATCTGTCGCAATGTAACCTTCTTTGCTTTTTGAACCAAATGGACCAAACCCCGTAACTTCTCCACTTTATCCTCTGGTAAACGTGAAATCATGGCAGCTGAATCCAATTCAATACCCAGAAACGTAAGTTGAGTCACAGGCCCTTCCGTCTTATCATGCGCTATGGGGACCCCCAACCCGCTGGCAACTTTTAAAAAACTGTCCGAGTCTGACAAGACTCGGACTGACTGGGCCCCACAAACAAAAAATCATCTAAATAATGAAGCAAACTGGCTCCACCTGTGCACTGTTCCTCAACCCACTGAAGAAAAGAACTGAAAGCCTCAAAAAAGGCACAAGATACTGCACAACCCATAGGCAGACAATGGTCCACAAAATAGTGCCCTTCAAAACGAAAACCTAACAAATGGAAACACGCAGGGTGAATAGGCAACAATCTAAAAGCTGCTTCAATATCTGCCTTTGCCATAAGTGCACCTCTACCCGCCGCCCAGACCAACTCCACTGCCTTGTCAAATGACTCATACTTCACTGAACAAAGGCTGTCAGGAATGAAATCATTAACTGATGCACCCTTAGGTGACGACAAATTTAAAATGAGTCAGAACTTACCCGGCGCCTCTTTAGGAATAACTGCTAATGGCGATAAATGCATTTTAGCAAAAGGCTTACGCTGAAACGGGCCTGCAATCTGCCCCAACTGCACTTCCGATTCAACTTTAGCTCTGGCAACCTCAGCATAGCGATATGCTGATCTTGTATTCCTCCCACTACCTCCTTCCCCGGGGCCCTGATACGGGATAACAAAGCCCTCCTGAAATCCCCTACCTAAAAAACTTGCCCCTGCTCTATTGGGATAAATCTGGAGCCACCTAACTCTTGCAAAACAATAGGTGACTCAGCCTTTCGCTGTAATACTCCCTCATTTTCCCCCTTTAGGTACAGCGCTGCCTGTACTCCGGGAACATTTGGTGGCTGGATGCGCACCTCCACATAAGGAACAAACGTGCCGGAATTTACAATCCAGGAAGAGGCAGGCGACTTTATTAAACCGCCAACAAACGTCCGATCCCCTAATGGCTGATTTGGTTCCTGCCCCCTGCTTACCGACGTGCCCGGAAGCACGAAAGGAACTCAAACCTCCACTCTCTCCCCCTGTACTCTGTGCACTCCCACTACCTACGAAAGCTACGCCCGCACCTTTACTAGCTCGCCTCCCTTTTAAAGTCATTTGTGTAAGCCACAAATGAATGTCATGGCTGCCCCAAGACAAATGGCGGCAACCCGCCATTTTGTCCCGGAATTTTTCATCATAGTTGAGCCACGCCCAACCTTCGTAATCCTTGAACGCCCCGACGATGTTGTCGGCGTTCGCTAGCAGACCACCGTACTGCAATGGATCATGGTGCCCAACTACACTGGCTAGCCGCAAAAAACCTCGCATCCAGTTTAAAATATTTTTTGGTACCTGAGGCCCTACCTTCCTGCCCCTTTTTTTTACTCTTCTTTTTACCTTTTTTGGCTCTGTGTCTCCCTTCCAATAAGCGAAAAATGTCTACGTACTCCCTCTTGCAAATGCGCTTTCTAATCCTCCTGGGGACTCCCTCCCATAATTCAGATAAGGGCGCCACTGCTCCTAAACCTGTTGTGTGCTTTGGCCCCTCCTCCAGTATAGCTCGATAAACAGGCCCAGGTTCCGAAGAACTTGAAGTACTTGATGACGAACTTAACGAGGAACTGGTATCATGCGCTAAACGTTTACGCTTCTTGTGCCTCAGCTTTGAATGAGCCAAACTGCGATCATGCTCACCTGCTCCCGACAACTCCATTCGAAGTCCACTTCCATGAGCTGGCCGAGCCCCAGATGATGTGCCGCCTCTCTCTCCAAATCTCCTGTCTGCATCATGCTCCCACTCCCTCCATGCTTCTTGACAAGACGTCCCAGGCAACTCTTCATCTGCTGCCTCTGAAAAACAAGGCTGCCCCCAGGTGTACTCCCAAACCGAGCTCTCGTCCCAGTTACCAAAGCTGCCAACTGCCCGCCAGTCAAAGAATTAGATTCCCCCCGGCTCCCCACTCCCAACGTGCCCCAATTACACTCCTGCGAACCCACTCCTGCATCGCAAGGACCCTCTACTGACTTGGGCACATTCCAAATTGGCCATCCCCCAAATGCTCCCATACCCTTCTCTGATCTGCCTAATGCTCAATTGGGATCTAAACTTTGGTCACTTGCAGGGGACACAGCTCCTTTTAAACGCCTGCCTAAGCGAGCACTCCTGGCTAAACACAGGAGTTGCTCACTCGCCAAAGCTCTAGATTGCTTCCTAGGCACAGTGCCTCCGGATAGTAACACCTGCCTGGGGGGGGTGCTGCTGGGCTGATACAAAACGGCTCCCTTCCTGCACGCAAGGGTGAGGACGGGTTGGGAGGCAGGGGTACGGGGCGGAAAATGAGGGGGCGGGGAGCCCCCGCTTGCAAATCATATACCAGACGGAGCACCCTTAGCTCTGCAGTGAGGTGCCTGACTGGAAGCCCGTTTGGACATGACCACCTTAGTTCTCAGGGGGGCAGGGACCCCAGGAGCAGGGTTTGGGACCGCAGGCGTTGTTGGGTAAAGCCCGGCGCTGGCAGGGGATCGCACCAGGGAAAGTAGGTACGTCCTGGGCACATTCATAGAAATTTCAGGAGGGTGGGAAAACAGGCGCCATAAGGGAGGGAGGGGGCAGGGAAGGGCACCTGCTCAATATCCGCTGACTCAGGCCCACTCTCACCTGAAGGAACAACAAAAGAATAGATGCCCAAGAAAGTCTTTGCCAATTCTTTAATAGGTGGAGACGTATAAGGTAAGTTTTGATCGTTCCGCATGCAAAACATGGACAAGAGGAGAGACGATTCGAGTTTATCTGCAGAAGACGTATGCGAAACCATCAGTGAATGGAACCGACAGGTGGTTAAGCATTACCCATTACACATCAGATATGTCCATACTGCGGATGGCAATAAGAATTCCATTGTGAATCTTTGAGTGTGTTCAAATTTAAGCCCCTGAGGCAGCCACTGGAATGTGGCGAAACTCTACCTGAGTCAGGCAATTTTAACTTACCTTATACGTCTCCACCTATTAAAGAATTGGCAAAGACTTTCTTGGGCATCTATTCTTTTGTTGTTTCCTCACGGCTTTGTTAGATCGCCTGCCTTGCTGTTTTTTTGGGTCCACTCTCACCTGAATCCGCCCAGATAACAGGACGGGTAGGGAGGGGCAAGGGGAAGCCAGTAGATCGAGGGTAGGGGAGGGACAAGGGAGGCAGAGGGGTGGCTGCGCTGGATGGAAGGCCGACTCGGCACAAGGCAGACTGCTGGAGCGGGCTGACTGGGCGGGGCGAAATGATTCCTTTTTCAGTTCCAGTCTCTCTGTTCCAGCATCTCCTGTGTCTCCTGTTCCAGCATCTTCTGCTCCTTCGTCTCTCCATCCCTGGTAGTACCCTTCGGTCTAGTCTCACGGTACTGACCTCTGCTTGTTCTTGACTACTCCTTGATTGCCGCCTGACCTGACCTCTGCCTGGAACTCCGACTACTCTCGTCTGCCACCTGGAACCCGACCTCCTGCCCGGGACGTGTGGACTGACCCTTGCTACCGACCCTTCCTGGCTGACCATTCTGCATAAGACTCTGGCCTTGATTCTTGCCATGCACTCACTCTCTATTCTGGCCTCCTACGACCTCTGGACTTCTGTCTGAGCACCAACAGTGCACCCTTGTGCGTGGTGGGCACTCCCTTGAACTTTATCTTTAGGAGACCCTGCGAGGCTCACCTAAGACCAGGTGGCCCGGGTAACCAAGGGCTCAACCTGAGGGAACCCCGGGTTGCTATTGGTGAAGCTCCAGCTAGCCTCTGTCTCCTCCTGTACTCCGCCTCCTGGTGGCAGGCGCTCTCCGGGTCCGACCGGAGGGCCGTACCAATCTTGCACCAGGCCAAGGGTCCACTCCCAGTGCAACAGAACTGAAGCTGAAATTCCCCATATTTGTGAGAAAACATGTTGGAAATCATTACATTTCAATTATTTATTGATGAGATGAAGAAAAGTGATGAAAAGAACCTGTAATATTCATTTTATGGATTTCATACTGTTTGACAAAGCACTGTGATCTTTGCCGCCCATACTGATAACCAGTGCCAGTTAATGTGCTTTTTTTTGTGGGATATGTCTTTTCTTTAGGTCAGCTACAGTTCTGTCCCATCTTTACCTGCAATTAGTAAGGTCCTGTTCAGTGTTAACTGTTTGGCTAGCCTCTCTGCTGCTATGAGAGTGTGACCATTGCCTCAGATTCATGGAGCGCTGGCCAACCTGATTAGTGAGGTTTCAGTTTTCAGTGGGTCATCTTTATTTGTTTTCTCTGGGCCTGTGGGTCACTGCTGAGTTTGGTTGCCATACGAAATGGTACAGTAACTTAAATTGTGAAAAGAAACTTCGGAATGGCTGTAAATATGCTCCAATATCAGTTGATTCTGACCACAGAACTTAGCTGTAGTATCAAGTGGTCTTTAGTTCAGTGACAAACTCATGCGTGTCTTTTGTAAAGTTGTTTGTGAGGTGTCGGTCTCTAAGATGTAGAATTACAACTACCTATTGCTTTATTAAGGGGTCAGTCTTTAAATCTGTCCTCATGGCTGCAAAGGGCACTCTGCTTATGCGCTTTGCTCCAGTTTTCAAAGAGAAAGTACGAGTGTACTTATCCTGTGAAAAGTGGCCCAGGAATGTGTACCTGCAGAGATTTCCACCTGCTCCTTTTTTTTTTTTTTTGTGGGTACCTTTTTGCCTTGAAAAGAGCGTGTGTAGATTTGAAAATGCAATCTAAGTGCATTATTTCCTCCCACTTAAGTGTGCCCTCGGGAATACAACTAAAAGTACGTGCGTTGATCTATGTGCTTAATTTTGCCCAGGTAAAGGGAGGGACATTTTCAGATAGTCAATTTATCTGGGTAAATGACTTAAAAATTGCTGGCCCTGTTTTCTCGTTTTACACACATTGGGTCACATCTTCTAATCTTTCTTTTATTTTTATTAAAATGTATTAATCGCTTACGCAAACAGGCACTAAGCGATATATAAATCATGACATACAGAATGCAATACTAAACACTAATAACACAAATACAAACCCAAAATAATAAAACACAGCACATACATTTCCTGCAATTTTCTGTTTTATTTTGATTTTTCTCTTCAGATAGCGTGCTTATTGTCTCCTAGAGTATTGATCAAATTTGACTGCTTTTGGAGTCCTTCTGCTCAAGTACTGCATAGAAACCTAGAATATGTCAGCAGATCAGGATTCCTGGGTCTACTTGGGCTGCTTATTTGGGCCTATCCCATCATGCTGTCTCAGGCCTTACTTTATCTGTTGCCTTCCATCTCATTCTCCTCCATCTCTCTTCCCTAGCATGCCCCCCCTCCCCATCACCACTAAGGGTCCTTTGCGACTGTCATATATTTAAATTCTGCCATGGCTGGCTCCTGCAACATCCACTGAAAGTTTGTTTAGGTGTTCATTGCCCTTTTGGTGGGAAACATTTTCTTGCATTCCTTAGCTTCTTTAGATGACCTTTTTATTCTTGACCTTCTGATTCTATTGAAAATACTATCTTCTGCTGTCATGGTAGATAGAAGCATTGACGATAACTTTCAAACCGGTACACATGTGCGCACGTTTGGTCCGCGCCCAGGGATGCAGCTGTAATATAACTTGCGCGCACACGTACACGTTATAAAATAGCCTGGCCGTGCGCACACATGCGTCAAATTTTAAGTGGGCTTGCGCAAGCGTGCACAAATGCTGCTTCTACCATGTAATTGGGATTTTAAAAGGGCCACGAGGCAATGCCATTTCCAGTTTTACCATTTCATCCCCAGTTATGCCCAGTTGAGAGAGGTCCTCAAACACCCCCTAATTTAATAGTTTTCACTCCCCCCAGTTATCCCTGACCCCCAGATTTGCCTTTTTATTTTATAACTTACACAGCATCCATAGCAAAAGTAATGTGGCAGGAGGCCTTGGCACATGTCGCATTGCAAAAGTATTTACACACACATCTCTACTTAATGCCCTCTTTTTTTTTTTTTTTTTAAAGCTTCGGAGATGTGTGCTGCGGCATTTACGCGCGTATCTGGTCTGCTTTTAAAATCCACTAGGCGCATGAGCCTGACGTATTTGCGCATTCTATAATTGTGTGTGTTGGGCTTTTAAAATTCACCTTAATGTCTTGACTGGTGGCAACATAGTAAGATCCCTTTTTCATATTGATTGTTACAGCAAAACAAGTATTGTCTCCAGTTCTAGAACTTCTGTAACTGATATTCATCCTGATGTGCTAGAGGGGTTCTCAGGAACTCACACTGTGTGGATAGACTTTAGTCTATCTGCATATCGCTTTTAATGCATCACAAGTTACATAAGAACATAAGAAAATGCCATACTGGGTCAGACCAAGGGTCCATCAAGCCCAGCATCCTGTTTCCAACAGTGGCCAATCCAGGCCATAAGAACCTGGCAAGTACCCAAAAAATAAGTCTATTCCATGTTACCATTGCTAATGGCAGTGGCTATTCTCTAAGTGAACTTAATAGCAGGTAATGGACTTCTCCTCCAAGAACTTATCCAATCCTTTTTTACACACCGCTATACTAACTGCACTAACCACATCCTCTGGCAACAAATTCCAGAGTTTTTTTTTAAATTTTATTTTTAATCATTTTAAACTTTACAGCAAGTCAAACTAACTTACAGAAAATGGAAATGCAGTATACATACAATAAGCAAAGTACTGTCTAAATAGTCATCCAACAAATAATCACAAATACAGTGCATTTCCCCTTAAAGAAACTTAAACAGCAGGAGGCAGCAAATAAGAAGAACATAGCACGAAACATTAATGCTAGAATTTGGCAATAACGTAGATTAAGACCACCTAATTTATTATGATCCTTCTTTTGGCTTTACTCTGGGGGTAACGATTACCCTCCTGGCATTTAGGAAAGATTTAATTGCTCAGGGTAGTAAAAAATATAACATTCTTTTGGAGATTTTACGATACATTTACATAGATACTTTAACACATAAGAGAAACCTAGTGCCAGCACTTGTGGTCTCATTACAAGGAAATCACGTCTTCTATCCTGAGTAACAGGAGCAAAATCTGGAAATGCACGTATCAGAAATCCCCTAAATTGAATATCTACATTTCTAAAGTATCTTTTCATAATCTCAGTTATATCTTTCTCAATTATGAAAGATACCATAAGTGTGGCACATTCATAATATTCACTAGCAGAGTCCTCTAGAAACGGAGTCAAGTTCCCTTTATTCGTATCAAGTTGTTGCAATTCTCTATTTCTTGTAGACACAGGCAAATAGTATAATTTATTTACAGAAGGTATTTCTTCCTCCTGAAATGTCAACACTTCTTTGAAGTACTTCTTAAGAGTAATATAGGGGAGCTCTCCTACAATTTTCGGGAAATTAAAAAATCTCAGGTTTAGATGACGAGAATACTTTTTCTAAATGTTCCAATCTTCTAGATACATTTAAATCCTTTATAATTTTAACATTACATTCTCGAGATTTTCCCATTTCAGCCTCTACTGTTTCCAGTCTTGGCTTCAATTCCTGAATCTGAGTGTCGATAACCTCCATCTTATGTTCCACACCTTCCAAATTATCTTGAAACTGCCCTATCGATTCCACTAATGCAGCCATAATGTCCCAAATCGCTTCCAAAGTTATTCTCTCTGGCCTACCAGGCATCCGAAAACGGGGTCTATAGGTTGACTCACCCGCCTTCGTCACCGGAGAAAGTCCCGCCAGCGAACCTTCCTGTCCAGGGGCGCCCATTGCTCCATCAATCCCCTCTGTTACTCTCTCCAGAGTCGAAGTAGACGCTGGGGGTACCAGGTTCAGATGGTCAGCACCTGAGATGTCCAGGCATTCTGTGGATTGCAAAGGAGTTTTGACGTCCTCCGCCCTCTGGCCTCCTCCTGCAGAAGTCGCGCTTGCCGCGTCATGGGTGTGCGACTCTGTGGCCTGAGGGCTCGCGGGAAGTGGAGTGATTTCGGGTCTTCGAGGGTCCGGGGGAGTAAGTGTGATTTCTCCAGGCAGAGCCGCCGCTTCCTCGGTGGACCCCAGAGCGGAGTTCTCTCCTCCCAATTCTCCGGTCTTACCAGGTACGTACGAGGTTATTAATCGCTGAGTGGCCATAACCTCCGAATCCAAGGGAAAGATTCAGAGTTTTCCCTTCCTTTTAGCAGGCATTGTAAAGAAATTTTTGCAAGAATCAGGAGCTCAGCGCGTCCATGCCTGGCTACGCCGCCATCTTGCCTCCAAATTCCAGAGTTTTAAGGTGCTTCACTTCTGACATATTGCATGTTAAATCATGTGTTGCAAATGAAAAAATTAAAATACCTGAATAATCTGAAATAGTATAAGGAGATTTGGTTTTTTGCTTAAAAAAAATTCAGTAATGTTAAAAACCATGTTTGACATCATTGTATAGCAACACTAATTGAAATCATGGCTTAAATAAAATTCAGAAAACTTGTCTTATACTTAGGTGGTGGTTCTAATTTTGATTAGTCCTGTAGTTTTGCTGAGTGAGCATTTATAGGGGCCGATGCAATTGCAGTGCGCTCAGCTGAGCGCACTGTATAAGCAGCAGTGCGACGCAGGTTGAATAGGCGCTAATGAATCCCCTAATGCAATAAGGGAGTTAGCGCCTATTCAATGCGCGTCCAACGCGGAGTGAGTCTAATAGCGCTAATCACGTGCAAATGCATGTGATTGAGGCTATTAGCATTCACTCCAGATGCAAAAAAAAAAAAAGTGAGTCTAGGACGCACATCTAGCGCTCCTTAAACCAGTACAGAAAAGCAGAAAAAAACTGCTTTTCTGTACTGCCTCCTACTTACTTTCATTGTGGTATTAAGTAGGAGGAAAAACAAAATTAAAGTTAAAAAAAAACAAAACACTGGCAGTCGGGTGCAGGAAACAGACACTTGAATGACAAGCATCTGTTTCCTGAACCCCCCTGGCTGTGCGGTGTTTAGGAAAAAAACAACGCTGATAAATTCGGCGTTGGCTTTCTTAACCGGTGGACCGCCGATGCCAATCGGGTTCATGTTAGCAAGGAGGCGCTAGGGGCACACAAGCAACCCTAGCACCTCCTTACTAACGCGACTCCCTAATTTAAATATTGCATGGCACCCCCCCTTGGGGCCACCTGGGGTGTGTTAAGAAAGCGGGCGCTGACTGTTCAGCGCCCACTTTTTATGCCCCACAGTTGGGTATGGCTGTGAGCTGCTGTTCTAACTTGTGGTATTGCTGTTTTAAGTGGAATGTCACATTCAGTTTTCTACGAATTTAAAATTTTTTTTTTGGTAATTGAACTCTTCTATTTGCATACTAAAATTGTATGATTCCTGCTTTTAATTTCTTTTACAGTTCAATGAATGAAGTTGTGCATACCTCACCTACAATTGGAAGTAATGTAGAAGAGATAATAGTTAACAATACACGATTTCTCATGTGGGACATTGGAGGGCAAGAATCTCTTCGTTCTTCATGGAATACCTACTACACAAACACTGAAGTAAGAGATTAAAGTATATTTTTAAAATTTCAAAATGTATACTTTTTTACATAAAACACAGATGATGACAGATTGTGAGCTCCACATAGGATTTATGAGATTAACTTTGTATAAACTATGTACCGTATTTTTCGCTCCATAAGACGCACTTTTTTTCCCCCAAAGGTGGGGGGAAAATGTATGTGCGTCTTATGGAGCGAATATAAAAAAAAAACAAACAAAAATCTAACAAACACCCCCCCCCCCCCCCCCCCGACTCCCCCAAGACCTGCCGACTTAATTTCCTACAACCCCCCCCCCCCCAAGACCTGAAATTAATTTCCTGCAACCCCCCACCCTCCTGACCCCCCCAAGACCTGCCAAACGTCCCTGGTGGTCCAGCGGGGGTCCGGGAATGATCTCCTGGGCGCGGGCCATCGGCTGCCAGTAAACAAAATGGCGCCGACGGCCCTATGCCCTCACTATGTCACTGAGACCGATCGCTGCTATTGGTCGGTATCAGTGACATAGTGAGGGCATAGGGCCGTCAGCTGCCAGTAAACAAAATGGCGCCGACGGCCCTATGCCCTCACTATGTCACTGAGACCGACCAATAGCAGCGGTCGGTCTCAGTGACATAGTGAGGGCATAGGGCCGTCGGCGCCATTTTGTTTACTGGCAGCCGACGGCTCACGCCCAGGAGATCGTTCCCGGACCGCTCCTGGACCCCCGCTGGACCACCAGGGACGTTTGGCAGGTCTTGGGGGGGTCAGGAGGGTGGGGGGTTGCAGGAAATTAATTCGGCAGGTCTTGGGGGGGTCAGGAGGGTGGGGGGTTGCAGGAAATTAATTCGGCAGGTCTTGGGGGGGTCAGGGGGGTGGAGGTTGTTAATTTAAAGGGTTGGGATGGGGGGGGGGGTTTGGGGGTTCCCACAGAAAGAAAAATTTTCTGATCTGGGGAGTGGACCGAAATGGCCCTCCCCAGACCCGAAAACAAAATGGGGAGAAAAAAAAAACCTATGCACTCCCCTAATTTGCTCCATAAGACGCCCAGACGCAGAGCCGGTTTAGCACAATTTTTTTTTTTTTAAATTTTCCCCCTCTGAATCCTAGGTGCGTCTTATGGTCAGGTGCGTCTTATGGAGCGAAAAATACGGTAATTAATTCACATTCAGTGGCTTACAAAAGTATTCGACCCCCTAGAAAGTCAGTAGACTTGTGCGGATTGCAAATGACACTTATACAGATTCTTCCAGACAGTATGTTTTATTGCAAACCAATTTGATCTTAAAGTAAATTTTCAGTCACAATTCATTATTTCTCCATTTTTTGTAAAATTAAAAACTGAAAAATGCTGCCCTTCAGACTAGTACTTGTTAGAATCATCTCTTGCTGCAAGTTTCTACCAGCTTTGCACACCGTTTGCCCATTCTTCCTGGCAGATTTGCTCCAGGTTGTTCAGGTTGGTTGGATGATGCTTATGGACTGCAATTTTCAAATAATGCCACAGATTCTCGATTAGATTGAGATCTGGATTTTGACTTGGCCATTGTGGAACATCCACCTTTTTGTTGTTCATCCCACTCCTACGTTGCTTTGGCCTTGTGCCTGGGATCATTGTCCTGCTGAAAGGTGAACTTTCTCCCAAGTTTTAGCAGACTGAAACAGGCTGTCTTGCAGTATCTCCTTGCATGTTGCACCATCCATCCGTCCTTCAATTTTAACAAGATGCACAGTCCCCACTGAGGAAAAACATCCCTGCAAACATGATCCTGCTACCCTTATACTTTACTTTGGACATGGTGTTTGAGGAATTGACAGTGTTAAGTTTGTGCTACAAATAGCATTTTGAATTTTTCCAAAAAGCTCCATTTTTGTGCATTTGACCACAAAACCTTATCCCACATTTTAGCTAGGTCACTGATGCTTTCTGACAAAGTCCAGACATGCTTTGATAAGGTTTTTCTTCAGTAATGGCTTCTTTCTAGCCACCCTTCCATGAGGCCAGCTGAATGCAGAGCTCTTGATATGGTTGACTGGTGCACCTCCATTGCAGTCTAAGCCACTGAACTCTGTAGCCCCTTCAAAATGATTGTTGGCCTCTGTAGCGTCCCTCATAAGTCGTCTCCTTGCTCTGATGCTCAGTTATGAGGGATGGCCTTGTCTAGGCAGTGTCTGGGTGGTATGATGCAGCTTCCATTTCCTCATAATTGATCCAACAATGCTCACTGGTATATCCAAGCACTTGGATTTTATGTTGTAGCCTTTTCCCATCTCGTGCATGTCTATAACTTTAATTTCCTTAGAATTGGTCTTCATTTTCACAGCTTTCCTTCAGATTCAGATGCAGAGAAATATTGAATTGTGACTTTGAAAATTTACTTTAAGAGCAAACTGGTTTGCAATAAATATATTGTCTGGAACAATCTGTAAGGGTCAATTATAATCCACACATCTGCTGACTTTTTAAGGGATCGAATACTTTTGCAAGCCACTGTATACTGTTCTTGGTGCTCTGCTTGGCAAATATTTGGGATTTTCAAAATATCAGCTGTTTTAAAAAGGTATATTTGGGGTGGAGGAACATCTTTTGGCACAGTTTGGTAAAATTTGGGATGCTCAGGAGGCAAAGCCACAATAGACATGCCATGAATGCCCTCTGCCCATCCTCTAACCAGCCCACAAGTGGTTATTCACACCCCCTCCCTTACCCCACTTAGATGTTTGTTTTGTTTTTTTTTACTTCCCAGAGCTCCCCATTCTGAATATATTTACTCTTCTTGCTACGCAGTTCCCATTATCCTGCATAAGAGGAAACGTGTTTATTATGTTTATGGGCCTTCATTTTCAGTTTGTTTTTTTGTTTGTTTTTTAATTTTCCTAGGAATTTATCAGGGTTTATCATGATCAGAACAAAAACAGGAGATAATCTGGAAAAATGTAACTGTTGTTTTTCTGGATAAATATCAGTTTTTATTTTGGTGGACAAGAAAAGAATATTAAGCTGATTCACCCACTCGGCAACTTCCCCATCTCTACCTGCATCCCCTGCGAAATACGTCGTCCTCTCACCACACTCTGTCTCCTTCACCCACCCACCCATTGCAACAACATTCATTCTGACCAGTGGTGTCTCCGGATTTCTCCCCTCTCTTTCGGTAGCATGCTTGCTAAGGCTTCTGTGTGCTGCAACACTGCACTTTTTTTTTTTTTGTTGGCCAGGGAGCCTGTCAGAAAGTGCTTCTGGTGGGCATAGTCTTCTTCAAATACTGCATTGGTGGTATCAAGCAGTAGCCACTTTAGCTGCTTGGTGGGAGGGAGAGGCGGACGTGAAACAGCACATCAGTGGCACAGGAGGGCGAGTACTTTCACTGGTGGGGGTGGGATTTGAAATGCTGCAGATGTTTTGGCCTATACTGGCTTTCAACAGTTGCTGTAGGCCTTGAGATGCTGCATCTGCAGCTCTGGAGCTGCTCTTTAATCAACTTAAAATTTGGGTGAAAATCGGTTTAAAATGAAAACGAAGGATCCTAATTAACCTCCCATGGGAGCTAAGCAGAATTTTTTCCTTTTATACTATATCATATTTCATTCATATGTAAAAAGTGTTGGGACAGATTGTCAGTTGGCTCCCAAAATGAGACATCCTCACCACTTTTAAGGAGATAAGCTGCTTTCACTGCCAGACAGCATGGCACTCGTATTTATAAAGGTGTTTTGCCTAATCTACCAGTCTCCCTAAGTATGTCCCTTTCTATCATTCATGTTTCATCCTCATAACTTGTCTTGGGGGTATATATACCTAAACTGTATATATGCACTCATATTCCTGCACTGCTATCTATTATGTCACTAAACCTAGAAAAGAGACAGAATACCAAAATTAAACAAAGCAGAAATGTTTTTTCTTTTACTGAAAAACAATATAAAGGTTTTGTTTTTCCAATTTTGTGCAACCCCTTCAGCCAGAAGCAAGATTTCTTCTTTACAGTGCTGATGGGTCTCTTTGGTGGCATGTGGAGAATGGGAAGAGTCTATCCTCCTGTTTGCTGTACCTGGAACAGGAGCATTCTATGCTAAAAGATAAAATCCAATCAGAACATTTCATAAAAAGTTCAAAGCAAGGTATGAATCGTCACAGAGCTCCCCTATTAAAATGTGGCACATCTTTCATTCTATAGTAAACTCCAAGGGCAAGCATGCTTACAGTAGTGTGAATCCTAGACTACAAGGGTCATGCTGTTTCCAGAGCTAGATGCATGTTGTAGTGGTGGAGTGGAAAGGAGACAGTTATATTCAAAACAAAAACATGGAAGGCCACAATACAAAGAAAAGAATAGTAATACACTGTAGTAACAGTGAATCGGAGAGGTGGGAGCCAAATGAGTGGTATCACTCACTGCACACACACGGGGCATTGCTTTGACTTCGTGAGCTCCCAGGCACAAAGGACAGAAATATGGATAGTGTGTAAAATCTGGACTTGTCAGATATAAAGTACTACAACAAAGCACCTGCTACACCAGTATGCTGAACAGTCAGTCGCAAGAAGAGCGCACATGCAGCCACATATATAGGCTTCCTTGCTGGACATTGAGACGTGAAGGATAACCCTTATGGTGTGGCTGCCCTGGACCAACCGTAGCTTGTGTTCTAAGTCTTTGTACACCAGTTAGTCTTTCATTAGAGCACCTTTGCCCCTACTTTTCCTATTGGTAGCCAAGAGGGAGGGCATCCCACTTCTAGACTAGCAGCAGAATGTTGATGAGGTGCAAGTCAGTGTGCAGAACACAAGATTTTGTTTTGGCATTTTCTGTTGCACTCTAAGCTAGGATGATTTAAAATTAATTTCCTAGCATGTAGCCAAATGGACTCAGCACCAATGGGTTATATGCTCCCCTGCTAGCCGATGGAAACAGAGACAGGTTTCAAAGCTGATGTCACCTTAGATACACCCAAGTGACCTCAGTCCTTCAGTATCTCTCCATCTCCTAGCAGATGTGGATGTGCTTTCCCTATCGGGATCGCTGTACCTTTTAGAAGAAGAAATTCAACTTTTAAACTGGAGAAAGACTGAGCTCCACTTTCCTGTGGTGATAACCTAAAAGTCCCTCCCCCAGTTGAAAATTCCTGAGTTGATTTCTGAGATCCCTCAGAGGTGTGCCTTGGGCCGGTAGCCAGTTCCCGGTGTGGACTTTGCTGAAGCAGCTGAAAGGCAGCGGGTGCAGGAAGCTGAGCGCAGCAGTGACTGCCAAAGCCCTTTTTCCCGTAGCCAGAGGCAGTCTCTGTACTCAGCCGGTAAGCACTGAGCCCAGGTAAGTTTAAAAAACAAAACAGATTTCTCGAGCAGAGACGTTGGAGGGGTTTTGGTAAGACTTCCTCCGATCTCCTTGCTTGGAGTGCCATACCGACGACATTCCCGATCCATTGGTGTAAAGGGAACTGGGCATCTGAGTGGGTTGATCAGCCTCCCCAGTGGGCTAGGCCCTGCTCCAGGCTTAGTTGGCACACCGCGTGGTAGGCCGCATGTGCACTGTGTATTGCCCTCCATACAGCGTCAGTATGCGCGGTGCATGCCAGCTCTGCGCAGAAGTGTACGTACAATGTCGTGCGCATTCGTACGCGCACAACTACATAGGCACAGAATTCTCAAGTGCACAGGCTGTGGATGCGTCTCGCCGCAGCCGCTTAGGTGCCCGCAATCTGTGGGCACAAAAGTCTTTAAGCGCGAGCTGGCTGAATTTGCAGCTGTCGTCTCTAATGGCTCCAGCAGCAAAGAAACATAAGCGCCATTCTCTTTGCGCTGCTTGTCATATTAGGGTTACACAGTTTGACCTGGATTCTTATGTCAGCACTGTGACGAGGCCCAGGGAGAGCTGACCTCCCCAGACTTTAACAAGTCTGACTTCTCCCATTCTGAGGATGGGTCAGCCACAACCTTTAACCAGAAGTACCCCGGATCTGAATAATCCTGGGGCTGGATCTTCCATGGGAGAGGGGAATTCAGCAGCATCTACTCCCATACCTTCTGGGCTAGGTATGGACCGGCTACCTTCTCTTGGGTGGAATTTTTTCAAGGCCTTCAAGCCTTCGTACAGGCACAGTCTGCTTCACTTGCATCTGTCCGGACGGAACCACAGCTGGTAAGGCCTCTCTCCCAGCCCTATCGGCAGACCTCGACATGCCTCTCCTCACCAAACAGCATGGATGAAGAAGGGGATCCAGATTCCTTGGAAGATGGAGAAATCTCTCCGGGTTTAGAACTATATTGGTCCATGTTGTTTTTTTCCATAGAGATAAATTGCCGGTCCTGGTTTCTCAGACCCTGAAGATGCTGGGAGTTCCTGGGGTGGATTCCATGACAGAACCAAAAAATCCCATTCTGGTGTCTTTATGAAAAGCCTCTTGCTAATTTCCAGTACTGGAAACCATCCAGGAGTTGATTGACCTGGAATGGGATGCCCCTGAAGCGAGTTTTAAAGGTGGCTGAGTATTAGAAGCTATATACTCACTAGATCCGGTGGCGAGAGAATGCCTGCACTTCCCTAAAGTGGATCGCTGGTCTGCGCGGTTTTGAAATGAACTACTATCCCAGTGGAGGGAGGAGCGATCTTAAAGGATGTGCATGATAGGCAGATGGAGTTCATCCTTAAGCAAGCATTTGACGCAACAGCAACGACCTTGCAGATTGCTTCCTCTTGTGCCCTGGTGGCTCGTTCAATCCTGCTCCTCTCTAGAGAGGTGGATGACACGGGGGCGTATTCCAGAGAAGCTATGCAGCCTGCCGCTGCCTTTCTAGCTGACGCAGGCTCTGACCTAGTCCATACCTCGGCCAGAGGAGTGGCCTCAGCGATAGCGGCCAGAAGACAGCTATGGCTGCGAAATTGGTCAGCAGACATGACCTCTAAGGCAAATCTCACAAAGATGCCCTTTAAGGGATCCGTCCTCTTCGGAAGTGAATTGGAAAAGCTGGCCAGTAAGTGGAGTGAATCTCCAGTGCCCCGGCTACTGGAAGATGATAAAGCAGTTGCAGTGCCCCTCGCCTATGAGGGATCAATCCAGGGTGCCCAATGCATTCGGTCCTACAGAAACTCAACATTTCAGAGGTCTCTGTCCTCGGGGAGGTCTCGGTCCTTTCGGAGCAGATTGCCTAAGAGAGGGGCAGGTTCGGGTTCAGGTTCGGCCCAAACTCTCCCATGAAGTTTTGCTGACCCATCCACGGAACGAGAAGATAAGGGGTTGACTATCCCTCTTCTGCCAGCGGTGGGTCGAGGTCACGTCGGACAAATAGATACTGGATATCATACTTTATTTATTTATTTTATTTATTTATTTAACAGTTTTTTTATACCGACCTTCATAGTAAATAACCATATCGGATCGGTTTACAGTTTAACAAAGGGAAAACTAGAGTAATAATTCAAGTAAACGAAAGATAACAATAGGTAGGAATAAGTCAAAGTTACAATCAACAGGGGGAGAGAACTTGGAAGCTTACAACAAGCTGGAAAGAAGAAAGGCCGGTAAAGTGTTGTTACCATAGAATGAACAAATTAAAAAAAAAAAAAAAACTTAAACAGTGCTATAACCTGAATGTCTCAGAGTCCATTTTATACGAGAAGACAGAGTGCCAGACCGGGTAGGAATGAATGCCAACTAGTAATTGACATACGGGTAGGAATGAATGCCAACTAGTAATTGACATACGGGTAGGAATGAATGCCAACTAGTAATTGACATACGAGAAGGATACACACTGGAGTTTCGCAGCACTCCTCGGGATGTGTTCATGATGTCTCCTTGCCACTCCCAGTGCGAGAAGCAGGCAGTAGAGTCTACCTTGATAAGGTTCCTCAAATTGAGGGCTGTAATTCCAGTACCTATGCCCCAGGAAAATATGGGGCGTTATTCCATCTATTTCATCGTACCCAAGAAAGAGGGTTCTTTTCACCCCATCCTGGACCTAGTGTGTCAACAGACACCTACAGATAATTCATTTCCTCATGGAAACTGTGCTCCATGATAATGGCCGTGCAACTGGGAGAGTTCTTAACCTCCCTGGACCTCTCCAAGGCCTACCTTCACCAACATTAGCATTTCCTACTCTTTGCAGTACTGGACTGCCGTTATCTGTTCCGGGCACTGCCCTGCGGTCTGGCTGCTGCCCCCTGAACATTTTTCAAGATTATGGTGGTCATAGCGGTGGCATTGAGGAAAGAGGGAATCCTGGTGCACCCGTACTTGGATGACTGGTTGATTTGGGCGAAGTCATTGGAAGAGAGTCTCCGGGTGATGTCCCTGCTGCAGGAGCTTGGTTAGGTCGTAAATATGGACAAAAGCCCTCCCAGTCCTTGGAATATCTGGTAGTCTGGTTCAAATCCAAGCAGGGCAAGGTCTTCCTCCCGCCCTCACGGATAAGGAAGTTGATATCCCAAGCGCGTTGGTTGACAGACATAAGCCCCAAGATGTGGCGCTGTCTTCAGGTCCTCTGTTTGGCGTCAACCTTGAAGGTAGTACAGTGGGCGAGGGCACATATGCGACCACTTCAACACTCTGTGCTGTCACGTTGGAACCCGCTGACTCAAGACTATTCGATTCGCCTCCACCTACAAATGGAATTATGTTCTTGGTTCCAGTGGTGGCTGCAGGAAGCTCACCTGGGCATGGGTGTAAGCCTGTCCCCGCCGAACTGGCTGATCCTCACAACAGACGCAAGCCTCCGGGATTGGGGAGCTCACTGTCTGGAACTGACGGCCTAGGGGTGTTGAACCAAGGAAGAAGCGCTCTGGAACATAAACCACCTGGAAGCCTGGGTGGTCAGATTGGCGTGTCTACAGTTCAGCCACATACTCCAGGGTCAGGCGGTCTGCATGGTGTCAGACAACATAACTGTAGCCTGCATCAACTGCCAGGGGGGAACCAAGAGCCAGCAAGTGTCACCGGAAATAGATCTTATATCTTCAGATGATCTCTGCCTCCCACATTGCATCAAGGAGGTGGTCACAGGAGCCTATGTAGAGGCAGGAAAGCCATTACCCCCTTCCGGTTAAAGCTCATTCCACTAGAGCTCAGGCAGTATCCTGGAAGGAAGCTAGACTGCTGTCTCCCGTTGACATCTGCCGAGCAGCGACGTGGTCCTCTTTACATACTTTCTCCAGGTTCTATCGACTGGACATTCAGGCCCAAGAGGATGCAGCCTTTGCGAGGGCGGTGCTAACTGGGCCGTGGGCAGCCTCCTGCCCCGATCAGGAGTAGCTTTTGTACATACCATTTGTCCTGAGTCCATCTGGCTGCACGCTAGGAAATGGAGAAATTACTTGCCTGATAACTTTGTTTTCCTTAATGTAGACAGATGGACTCAACATCCCACCCATGGCTGCCCAAGAAGGGTGAAGAATCCAACAAGGAAAGGGCAACAGAATTGTTAATGTCCTTTTATAACTTAAAACATTTTTATTGTATGTCAGGCAAATATGTCAGTGTACCAACTTTAGTTAACAGAAGATTTACAGTCCCTCAACACTGGCTGTGTTTCGAAAAACTGCGTCGGGAGGGAACCTAGAAAAAGAGTGGCTAACATCAGAACAATTGTAGGAAAACAAGTGCAAGAAAAAGGACAAAGACAGCTGAAAACACGAGATCATAAACAGGGCACACATATTTTAAAAGTAGATCAATACAAATGTTCAAATACAGATTGGTTGATAAGGAATTACAAATATAATATATCAAAAAACTCGTATAAAGAAAGATATTTGCTTCAGAGGAAACCATCTAAACCAGACAAAGAAATCAACACCCAAAAGTTCAACATATAAAAAAAAAAAATCACAATGGAAAGTGACTAATCAAAAAGATCATATCTGTTCACAAAGGGGTAGATTTTAAAAAGCATTTACTCGAGCAAAACTGGTTTTTGCTCGAGTAAATACACTTTACTCAAGTAAGTGGGCTTTTCAAAATTGCTACAATATATGCCACTGAATTGTTCATAGGATTTACTCAAGTAAGTGCACTTTACTCGAGTAAATAGCTTTTGAAAATTGCTACGATAGTATGTCACATTTACATGCGTAACTCCTTTGAAAATGACCCCCAAAGCTTACCCAGGATAATCAGTAGGGATCAAAGAGTGTTTAGGAGGCAAATTATGTCGAGGCTGAAAATCTAAAAGAAAAACAGAGGGTCAACCAAACAGTGAAAGTTCGTTAAAAAAAACTATGAAAAAATAAAAAAACAATACAAGAAAAAAAGGATAAGAGAAGGAAAATAAAAAACTTATCCTCAAAAGCAGACAAGGGTTAAAAATGTAAAAATACTTGTTAACCCATCAGCTTCTTTAAGGAAGAATTGGACATAGGTAAATAATCAGGAATGTTGCTACTCAGGCTAGTGTTGAAGACTGGCGCTAGATAGCAAGTGGATAAATCAGAGGTTTCAGTGTTAGAAGGAAAACAGCTAAGAGAGATGAATTGTGGGTGAAAACACGTATAAAGAACATGTGGAAGGACTGAACAAAAATTGCGCTACCAGATTGTAAATAAATAGATGCAAAAAAGACTTGCAATGAAGTTCTAGTGAGAATTAACATGCCACCAACTCTTTAGAATTTTAATTCAGGATTAATCAACAGTGCAAAAAAATAGAATAATTGTCACAAAAGGGGTTAACCAAAGAGAAAGTGATATTAAAGTTAAAAGTAACAGCCCAAACAGCATCTAGACTTACCTAATTTAGGGCCTCATCTTCTAAAGTATCGCAGGCCTGCGATACTTTAGAAGATGAGGGGCGGGGGGCCGAAACGGGGGGGGGGCGGGCCTGCGCTAGCCGGCAGCGATCGCACCGTCGCGGTGTGATCGCTGCCAGTTTCGCACCCAATAGCGCCACCATAGGAGGTGTAGCTATTGGGAGCGAAATAGGCAGCGAAAAGGCACCTACCTTTTTGCTGTCCGTGGCGTCGGCGCAGAGTCGGCCCCGGTGATGCCCCGACTCCTCCCCTTCCGGGGCCGACTCCGCCCCCATCCTGGTATCACACGCGATAAGGGACTTTTCGCGTGCGAGCGGCTTGGAAAATGAGGCCCTTAGTCAGGAATGTGAAAACGCAAACAGGATTTGCCACCAGGGAATCGGAGTTGTCTAAATAGGGCTAGAGGTGTGAGAAGTCATATGACACCTGTCAACTGGCTGTCAAGGTTTCCCCATATTGCTGGAATATCTGTAATGAATGGGCAGTACTTAGGTAAAAAATGTTCTTCTTTTTTTTTCCCCTCTTTTCCCTTGTTTGTTCCCCCCCCCCCCCCTTCCCCCTTGTTGTTTTTCTTCCTCTTTCTGTTTAAGCTTATTTCTATCAAGAACATTCCCCTTGACGTCACTGCTCTGGGCAGCCCTTGGGAACCTTGACAGCCATTGACAGGTGTCACATGGCTTTTCTCTCGCCTCTAGCCCTATTTAGACAATTTTACTTTGATGCCCTGGAGGCAAATCCTGTTTGCGTTTTCTCACATTCCTGACTAGGTAAGTCTAGATGCTGTCTGGGCTGTTACTTTTAACTTTAATATTACTTTCTCTTTGGTTAACCCCTTTTGTGACAATTATTCTATCAGCCCGATTTTTAAATGGCCGGTGTGTGTAAAAAAAAAAAAAAACAAACCCCCAAAAAACGGGGGTTATGCGGACGGCTGGGCCTTGTGCGCGCTGCACGCATTTTAGAAAGGGCCCGCGCCTGTTATAAAATCATGCATATGTTTTAAAAATCTACCCCTATATTTTTTGTAGTGTTGATTAATCCTGAATTAAAATTCTAAAGAGTTGGTGGCATATTAATTCTCACTAGAACTTCATTGCAAGTCTTTTTTGCATCTATTTACAATCTGGTAGCGCAATTTTTGTTCAGTCCCTTCACATGTTCTTTACATATTCTTTATATGCGTTTTCACCCACAATTCATCTCTTAATTGTTTTCCTTCTAACACTGAAACCTCTGATTTATCCACTTGCTATCTAGCAGCAGTCTTCAACACTAGCCTGAGTAGCAACATGCCTGGTTATTTACCTATGTCCAATTCTTCCTTAAAGAAGCTGATGGGTTAACAAGTATTTTTACATTTTTAACCCTTGTCTGCTTTTGAGAGGAAGTTTTTTTTTTTTTTGTGTGTGTTTTTATTTTCCTTCTCTTACCCTTTTTTTCTTGTATTTTTTATTTTTATCATTTTTTCATAGTTTTTTTTTTTTACCGTACTCTTACTGTTTAGTTGACCCTATGTTTTTCTTTTAGATTTTCAGCCTCGACATAATTTGCCTCCTAAATACTTTTTGATCCCTACTGATTATCCTGGGTAAGCTTTGTGAGCAGATATGAACTTTTTGATTAGTCACTTTCCATTGTGATTTTTTTTTTTTTTTTTGTATGTTGATCTTTTGGGTGTTGATTTCTGTGTCTGGTTTATATGGTTTCCTCTGAAGTAAATAACTTTCTTTATATGAGTTTTTTGATATATTGTATTTGTAATTTCTTATCAACCAATATGTATCTTAGCATTTGTGTTGGATCTACTTTTAAATGTGTGCCCTGTTTATGATCTCATGTTTTCAGCTGTCTTTGTTCTTTTTCTTGCACTTGTTTTCCTACAATTGTTCTGATGTTAGCCACTTTTTTTCTTTTCTTGGTTCCTTCCTGATGCAGTTTTTCGAAACATGGCCTGTTTCGGGGGACTGTGAAGCTTCTGTTAACCTCGTTGGTACGCTGACACATTTGCCTGACATACAGTAAAAATGTTTTAAGCTATAAAGGACATTAAGAATTCTGTTGTCCTTCCTTGTTCGATTCTTCATTGATTATTTTTGATTGGACTGTTGGCCTTGTTGCTTGGCTGCCAAAGAATGGTGCCAAGGAAATCGTCCGTGAAATGAATATAGATTTTAAGAGGTTATGGGTAAGCTGTCGCCCAACCCCTAGATCAGCGTTTGGTTAAGTACAGTTATGGTTATCAGTTTTAAATTAAGTTTTGATCAAGTCTTTTCAATGGTACATTCACAATGCCTTTTGAAGAGAATACTGAAGGGCTGAGGTCACTGCAGGGGTATATCTAGAGTGACATCAGCTTTGAAACCTGACTCTGTCTCCATCTGCTAGCAGAGGAGCATAAACTTATTGGTCCTGAGTCCATCTGGCTACACTAAGGAAAACGAAATTATCAGGTAAGTCATTTCTCCATTACTTAATGGTACAATGAATCCCTGCTTCAGAGAGCTTACAGTGTAAGGCACCTGCTATAGTGGGAAGTAAGTGACCTGCAGAAGGTCACAGTGCATTTCAGGGGCAGAAGTAGGATTTTAACCAAAGTGTCATGGATCCAAGTCCATTATTCTACCTTTTAGCTCACCCCACACTCTGCGTACACAAGGTCATAATAAAATAAAAAAAATTTAACTTCACTGCCAGCTTTCACCTTGGCAATTCACATTAGATTTGTTAATGTGTGAGGATATTTTAGGGGATATTTTCTGCAGCTGATAGGAGGACCAGTCAGTGGCAGTCATGAGTATGCCAGTACTGATCTGGGAAGAACAGTTGCAGGAAAAGGGCAGATGTATTGTGGCCATTGACCATTAATGAGCAGTAGTCTGTGATCCTTTAGTTCTATACTGTGCAGTGCCACTACTTGGACTCTTGTTTCTAGATGACGTGGTTTATTTAATATTAGGCACCCTGCAGGAATTCTGTACTGAGCAGAAAAAGAGCCTTCTTATAATGTAGATCACATTCTGATGTGGAAGATGAATATAGTGCTAGCAGGGACATGTATAAAGGTAGAGCCCATTATAATTACATGACTGCTCAGGCTGTTTGTATGGAGTCCTGCAAGATAGGTAATACATAGCTGAAAATGCAGTGTGGAGCCTATTACTATTGCTATTGCTGCTACTATTGCTATTACTACTACTACTACTAATACCATTATTATTATTTAAACATGGTAAGAGAAGGGAGCATGACGCACCAGTTCAGGAAGACTTCCAAGCACACTGTGCAGCCAGGTGGAAAGTATGGAGTCTAGAATTGGCACAGTAGTAGCAAAGGGCACGGATAGGAGTGACTTATCCGACGAGCGGAGTGCCCGAGGAGGGGTGTAGAGAGAGATAAGAGAGGAGAGGTAGTGAGGTGCTGCAGAGTGAAGGCATTTGTAAGTAAGAGAAGAGCTTGAACTGTCAACCCTCCATAGGCCCTATTCTTCCTGTGTTGAAGGCTTTTCTGAAGTACCTTGGAACTGTACAGGTGGTGATTGAATGTATGTACAGAGGTAGGATGTGCTTTGCCAGGCAAGATAGCTGTCATTTTGTAAAGAAGACAAAGATTGCACGATACATTGTACTTGGCTAAACCTTTGCAACTTGTATTTGACTGTAAAAAGTCTTTTCATGTGTCTTGATGTTTCTTTCCCGAGTACATGCTGTGAAGTCTGGCCAAATAAGTGGTTGAGAAAGTATTGCACCTAAAGCAGCACCGGTGGCATATGCTATGCTACCAGTGTTGCTGTCAAGGTAATGCATGATGCTCCCAGGAGCCGGTAAGCTTGTATCGCAGTCTGATGGCTCAGGCTGTTTTGAAAGCGCTGGCAGGAGCGGATGGGTGTTGGAGGAAGAATACTAACATTTTCATCAATTACATACCCGATGTGGTGGTGGGGAGGAGGCCTGGCCCGCTTCCTTGGCCTTTTCAATCTACCACGCTTATTGAAAGATTCTAGAGGTGGGAGGGTGCATGGGCCCATCAGCTGCAACTTGTACATCACTTAGGAAGCGGGTATGGGAACTCTGACCCAAACTTGTGCATGTTTATTACTTTTGCTTGATGCTTATACAGCTATATTCTTTGAATATAGTCACATAAGCTTATCTGGGTACCTTATGCCAGATAACTTTAAATCTGACTAATAATGTTTTTCAAAATTATCTGGCGAAATTTATTCATCAATATTCGGTGGAATATTTATCCCGCTGAATATCCTGGATAACTTAATCCACTAACTTCAGCTGGAAAACTGATCTGTTTTTGAATATTGGCATCGTGGTACTTAACTTTGTACCATGTAGAAAATTAGTTTCTTAGCGTTCAGACAGATGAATCCAGAACCAGTGGGTTATGTACCTCTACCAGCAGATGGAGACGGAGCAAAGCTGATATCACAGTATATTTATCCCTGCAGTGACATCAGCCTCCTAGTATTCTCTGTCTCCAGCACATGGTGGACATGCATCTCCCTACTGGGGGAATTGCTTTAAAAAAAAAAAGAAATTAAAGGAGACTACACACGCTGTTCTCCTGAGGTGCGCCCCTTTGTGCTCCCCCCCCCCCCCCCCCCTCTCTAATAACCATCTGGCATCCTGCCCGGTCCACCTACCACCCTTCCTCCTCGTGATTCTATAATTCACTGATCACATAATACGACTGAGTATATTTTATGTTCTTTCATTGATTCCATAATTATTGCCTTCCGCAGAGTTTTTCTTGATTGACTCCTCAATTTTGCCAACATCCAACTACCTAGTGACCCTTTAATTACCCCCTCTTTGCAATACCCGCACTCTCCTGCTCCCACCCTCTCGATTTATCTCACCCCCACCTCCACACCAGTGAAGCTTCTTATTATTGGCCCCTCCTCCCCCACCTGTCCCACAGGCAAAGCATCCTCTACCTTCCACTTAACTATGCGTTCCCACCCCATTCCCACTCTCAAACACTACGCTACCATAGCTTGTGATATCCAGCCCAAAACCCCTATGCACACCACAGAACACTGCTCCCCATCATGATCTCCCTCCTCACCCAACTAATTGGCCTCACCACCTTCACAATCCTTTTCTTAAATGCGCACTCTATTGTCAAATAAAGTCTTACTCAGTGACTTCCTCCTTGATAGTCCTGACATCTGTGCTATTACTGAAACATGGCTAAAGGACTCAGACTCTCTTACTAAACCAACTTCCAACCGACCTGTATCACATCTTCTTTATTCCTAGACCCAGGAAAAGAAGAGGAGGCCTCCTTGCTGCAAAAAAGAACCTTAGATTAACTCTGCAACCGATCTTCACCCCCCCCCCCCCCCCCCCCCCCCCACACACAAACTGGAAATCGGACTATTTAAATCGCCCTATCTCCAAATATGCTTAATATATGCTCCCCCAGGGCTCCTTGAAAATAACCCATCCCCCTTGATTGAATACATTACCAAAAACATAGACAGACATAAACTTACCTGCAGTTATCCTTGGGGATTTCAATCTCCATGTGGACTCTGTACCATTATCATCATCCTGCGATTCCCTTCTAGCATCACAGAATGCTAGAAGATCTGAGGCCCTTGGGCATTGATGCCCTTGTACAGGAATTGCCAGAGGACGAGCTGCTGTATGCCTTCCCCTGTGGCCCCTGTTGGGCAGGGTGATTCGAATGTTTGAGTCACAGGGGGATGGTGGTTTCAGCTTGGCCCAGGAAACCATGGTATGCAGTTCTGTGAAGGCTCCTAGCTTTCTCTCCCTTCCAGCGTACAGGGATCTGCTGTGCCAGGGGCCTGTTCTTCATGAAGATCCTACTGATTTTGTCTGACAGTATGGCCCTTGAGAGGGCTCGCTTGTTGAAGCGTGGATATTCTACTGTGGTGATTGCCACCTTGCTGCGAGCAGGAAGGTTTTCCACTTCATTGGCTTAGGTGCGAGTTTGGCGAGTGTTTGAGGCTTGGTGTGAATATTGAGGGAGTTGTTCCTTGTTCACATCCTCCTTTTGGAATTTTTGCAGGATGGATGGAAAGAAGGGTTGGCCCTTTATTCCTTTCAGGTACCAGTATTTGCTTGTGCCTGTTTCAGAGATCAGGTGAGTGGTGGACCCTTGTAGGCTCATCCAGATGTGGCCCGTTTCTTGAAAGGAGTGAAACATCTTTGTGCTTCCTTGTGGTTACTGTCCTTGAAAACAGTGTTCTGCTGTAGAGTATCTGGTCTTCAGGGCTTGTCTTGGCGGGAACCGTTCCTTCAGGTGACTCCGGGGGAAATACAGCTGCCTACTGTTCCTTCTTTTTCACCCATCTTGGGTCAGGAATAGAGATGCGGAGGAATATATCCTGTTGCGGACCTCGGATGTCAAGAGGCAGATCAAGTGGTTTAGATAACCTCTCAAGAGGACAGATCACCTGATTGTTCTTCTCGGTGGTAATAAACAAGGCGAGCCGGCTTTGCAGGCTACTACAGCTCGCTGGATTAAGGAAGCTGTCACGGCCACATATGTGGTTGCTGAGCAGCCATTGCCTAGTCAGGTTGGGGCTCATTGCACTAGGACTCCGGCAGTGTCATGGGCGGAAGTTAGATTGTTGTCTCCATTGACATTTTCCGAACTGCAACATGGTCCTCCTTGCACGCCTTTTCCAGGTATTATCTTCTGGATGTGCAGGCCCTGGAGGACTCAGCCTTTGCACATGTGGTTTTGACTGGACCGTTGGCAGCTTCCCGCCCTATTTCGGAGTAGCTTGGGTACATCCCACTGGTTCCGATTTCATCTGTCTGAATGCTAAGAAAGGATAAATTGCTACTTACCTGATAATTTCCTTTTCTTTAGTACAGACAGATGAATCCAGCTTCCCACCCTTGGCTGCCGTATGATTGTGCTATGGTCATCCTGCATGACTATGTATTCCAGGGAGTACTGGTAAGTGTCAATCCAGTCCCTAGACTAGTTTTAATATGTTCTTTGTCTGAGCTCAGTGTTTCCTGTTGGCTGAGTGCTGGAATGGTTACCTGTTAATAATCAAGTTTTGTTAGTCTGTCTACAGTTGACTTTTGCATAGAATACTGGCAGGTTGATTTCACTGTAGGGCTATATGTTCTGTGATGTCAGCTTTGTTCTGTCTCCATCTGCTGGTAGAGGTGCATAATCCACTGGTTCTGGATTCATCTGTCTGTATTAAAGAAAAAGAAATTATCAGGTAAGTAGTAATTTCTCCTTTCTGTTCACTTACTCATTGAAATATACAATTTGACCATGGGTGCCTAAACTTTTACATACAGCATCTCAGTTATTAGTATTCAGTATGTTACGCACATTACAATGTGACATGAGCTGCAGCAATAGGTAATTTATCATAAACTATGTATTGGATTTTATTATAACCATTTTAATTCTTTTTTTCTAGTTTGTAATAGTTGTTGTGGATAGCACGGACAGAGAGAGGATATCTGTAACTAAAGAAGAGCTCTATAAAATGTTAGCACATGAGGTGAGTACCTTTTGGATTATGTACCTAGCCTTTATTCTTGGAAAATCTTATAACTTAGAAATTAAGATTCATTTTTAAAAGAAAAATGTGTTTTGTTTTGTTTTTAAATAGTATCTTTAAGATCAAAACAAATGTGCTGCCGCCTCTGATTTATTCTTCTGAGATGTATTGATTTTCAAAACTTCCTTTTTTGAATGCTTTTCAAGATGTCTGAAAATAACTTATGCAGTGTTCAAACCACTTGTCTGGAAGTTCAACAGCTTTCATTAAGATCAGGTTCAAATTCTGTGTGATGGCCAGTCCTGGAATTTATCTTGTTGAAATTCACTAGATCCTGATCATTGGCTATTGCACCTCATCAAAAGCACATTTTTAAACACCTTTCCTTCGTTGTTGGCTTAAAGGTAAACGTGAAAAGTGCTACAGAATTCATTCCTGTGTGGGTTTTTTTTGTTTTGTTTTGTTTTTTACTACCTTATTAATTTAAATGATCTGTTTTTGGCACTATAGACAAACGAACAGGTCGATACAGCAAGGCCGCGTTAGAGTGCGGCAGTGCCGGGCGCACCCTCGTTCCCCGCACGCACAGTCCTGCTCACATACCGCTCGATACTCTATTTAAATTGCTTGCAAATGCAAGCCGCGTCTGCGAAGCGTTAGGCCCGCGCAACCCATTTTACTGTATAGGTGCTTAATACAGTGCCTATACAGTATCCTGGGTGCGCTGGTACCTGTCATTTCAAATGTCATTTCAACTGACATTTGAAATGACAGGTACCAGGAAGTGGATGGTTCCCCCCCTCCCGAAGCAAGGCGCAGGCGAAAATTAAAACAAGTGTAAAAAAAGTTAACTTACTGGTGGGAGCCGGCGGGCGCTCAAGCCAGCGAAAGCACATGAATGGGCGTGCGTGACGTCACGGCGTACGTTCATATGCTTTCGCTGACTTGGGGGCCCATCAATTTCAGCCCTCTCTGCCCTCTGGAGGAGGGCAGAGAGGGCTGACTTGGGGGCCCATCAATTTCAGCCCTCTCTGCCCTCTGGAGGAGGGCAGAGAGGGCTGAAAGAAAAAGTAAGTTTACTTTGGTTACACGTATTCACAATACTTTACATGTCTAGTTGCTTTTCGCCTGCCTTGCTTCGGGAGGAGGGGATTTTAGGTTTTTAGGTTCTCTTTTGGTTAAAGTTGCTTCGGGAGGAGGGGAGAGAGGACTGGGGCTGCCCCGGAGACCAGCACCCATGGACACGGCCAGGGCAGGTGAGCGGGGGCTGGGGGAAAGTTTGCCGCCTACCCTTACCCCTGCCTCTAACGCAGGGGTTAAGGGTAGGCGGTAAATTAGCAGGTTAAACGCATGGCAAAACTGCAGGTTTAAAAAGCAATAATCGGGGCGCGCGTTACTGTATGGGAGGGAATAGCTAATCCGATCGTTTACATCTCATATACATGCCGCGGGCGGAAAGGGTTACCCGTTGTTTTAAAGAAGCGGTAAGGATGGGTTAAAAGGGATAGTGAATCGCAGGTTGGACTAACGCGGCCAAATTGTGAGTAGAAAGCGGGTTAGAAGCAGGGTAACCGCGGCCGCACTTTACTGTATTGGCCTGAATGTGAGTACATAGAATGGCCCCTAACAATAGCCTGAAAATGTATTTGGGAATTGTGAAGCTAAAGTATGTGAGTAAGCAGAAAATTCATGGCAGCCCCTTTAAATATAGCAGGCCTGTTTTGTTTAAATGTGAAATGCTGATGTTTGACGCTTTAAATAAAAGTACTTAAAGGAAAAAGCCTTGACTGCTTGTGTTTGTGCCGCACTGTATGAATCAGAGTTAAGGATTTTATTCTGTTTGGTCTGAAGAAAAACTGATATTGAATAGATCACAAGTTGACGAAAAGGTATGTGATTTGATATTGATGACAACTGTTCCCTAACCAGAAGCAAACACTGAACGTTAGGAAGGGGCACTGAAATATGCTGAAGTCTTCATCTGTTAACGTTCATAAGTCTGTATGGTTAAAGCTATATTTCAATTCAATTTTCAGTACATTCTCTTATTAGTATTGCCACATTGAGCCAAATGCCTTCCTTAATGTAGAAACAGCTAGCTATCTAGGACATGATACAAACTACTGTGTCAGTGCACCAAGCTAAGTGGAGGTAAATTTTAAAGATGTTACAATAAAGAAAGTATATAAAATCCTCCAGAGATCAGCCAGCAGCTCATGGATATAAGACATCAATTCATTCTTTTCCTTGTCAGCATGTTTGTTTTGCAAGTCTGTGTAATAGCTTAGGGGATGTGACTGCAGGTCCTAGAATGCTTTAGAATCTAAGGTGAGCGTGAGTTGGTAGAGCACCTAGTTTTATAGAAGAGGAGGAGAGATCCCAGCGAAGAAACAATATGTTCAATAAATTTGCTTTTGAGTAACTTTCCTCCAAATTGTTTTTAGAATTTGTGACATCTCTATCCCTCAACACTTATTGCTTCATACAGTTCATCTTTTGAAAGCTAACTGCTAATATAACCCATATTTAAATTGAACATTTACCGACCTTAAGGAATCAAAGTACTTGTTGCAACTGCTAAAAATACTGTAGCTGTACAGAAACTAATAAATTCAAGCTTGAGTATGCAACATAACTGCAATTCTGACAGCCTAAAGTCAAAACTACTTCAAACTATATTAAATGTGTAAGTTTCTAATTTGGGAGATCATGCCAATAAATTTTCTTCATCTATGAAAAGTGAAGAAAACTTCAGCTTGCACAGCTGAAGCAATGTAAACGGAAAACCAACAAAATGCTGGTGCTTGCTGGCAGGTTCTTATGGATAAAGTTGGAAATTTCTACTAGTTTTTCTTTCAGAATTTCAGCAAATTATAATAATTGTGAATACCACAATTGTGTACCAATTTTTTCCCAATGACAAGCAATTGAAATGAGACCTGGTGAAGGGGTTGTGTGCAAGAACTCATCTAGAACTTTCCTAGAAACATTTGAGAATGCTTGGTGTTTTGCAGTCCCTGCTGTACTTTGATATTTTAGAGGAGGATATCTGCTGGATCACACTTGCTGCCATTTAGTTGCTATTTGTAGAATTTCTGCCTCTTCAGCTCTCCAAAAAATGTTCTCAACTAGGTTCTGTCTGTTTTTGGCTGATTAGTCTCATTCATTAAACATTTTAGATATTTTTGTAGCTTATTTTTTTCTGTCATTGCCACTTCTTAGCTTAATAAGCGAATATGGCTTTGGCTTATCTGTATATGTTAGATCATTGTGGCCCAGTTGCATTGTAAGCAGTAGCAAAGTTAGTATTTTTCTGTTTTCAGTATAGTCTGGGTATTGCCTTCAGAAAATCTTGGGAGATTCTGGAATATGCATTAGCTTTGCATTCTAACACGAAATATTTAAAGCCTAGATTGTAAATCACAATGCTTCTGTGAGCTGCTTAAGGGGAAGGATGGACACCAGAGTAAGTTATCTATTTATCTTGGCTTGCTTACAAAGCAAATACTATCACCCAGGAATGAAAAGTCATAAGCCAGATAAGAATAGGATCATAAGGTCAGGAGAAAATATTCCTTTTAACAAATTATTTTTGTTACAGAATATAGTAGGGTGTTTGCTATTAATATGAAGAAATAAAAGTCAATAAATAAGTTGTGAGGCAATTTTTATGGGACTACCTTAATAGATTTGTGGTCCTCATCTGAGAGCCATGCTTTTAATTACAAAGAAGCAATTGACAGATCATTAATGGAAAAGGAACAGGTATTAAATTGGTTTGGGTATTTCAGTGTAAAAGTGTATATTTTTTTAAATGTTTTTACTGATTGACACTAAGAAATAGAGAACTATTTCTCTTAAAGCTGTTTATAAATATGAAACCAAGACAAAGAAGAAAAACGGAGCATTCAGAACTTTCTCTTTGCAACGCTTTTGTATGCTGATGATGAAGAAATAATGCCATTTGTTTCTAAAGTTGAGCAGAAATCTGCATACTCTTGAACTTAATGTCTGCCAATAGTGATAATTATAATACCATTCTATATAGAATTTCCTATTGCTTTAAACAAGAATGAATAAGCATATCTAAGCAGGCTGCTGTAGCTTATATAAACAATGGATATCAATCACAGTATCATTAATATTAAACTGTCATCTAGAAAATGTATATCTAAAATATATCTTTCAGTGTTAGTTGCTATCCTTCATAGTGAATACAGTCTGCCTGTGTAGAAAACAAAGATAATTACTATGTATGAAAAGTCATAAAATTATATGGAGTCTGTTTTAGCTGCTTAGGATATCGGGCAGTTGTGAATTATTATATATCGTAGTATGCGGAGTCATAAAACATGCAGTACTAAGTGGGCCCACTGGGGCTCTGGTAACTCAGGTATTTGGGATAATTCAAATGGATTGACTTGGACCAAAATTTAATGGAATTTAGTACCTCACTTTTTTTTTTCTCCTCCACACATTTGTTTTTTTTTTTTTTTGTGTTTTTGTTTTTGGTGGGGTTTTTTTACGCTAAAAAAATTATTACTCTGATCTTGCATCAACTATTGTTCCCGTTGCTGGCAGGGCTGAATTAGCCATGCTGTCATGGGAACTGTCCATCAGGGCCCAGGAGGCGGAGCTTCACTAGTAGAATACAGAGCTTTGCTCTGTGCGGCTGCGCGTGCCTTCCCGCGCAGAAGAACAGATTCTCCTCTTTCCGCGCGCGGGGCTTCGTTTCTCCTCAGCGAGTTTTTCAAGATGTCAAAAAAGTTAGATCCAAGGCCTTCTGGCTTCAAGCCCTATTCATGTGGAAAGATCATGTCCATCACCGATGGACATGATCACTGTTATCAGTGCTTAGGACCGTAACATGAACAGGCCTCATATCCTCACTGCGGCCGGATGTCTCAGAGCTCAGCGATAGTGGGCTCAAAAAATCCAACAGTTACAAATGGCGGTAGGGGGTTCCTATGCCCCCCCCCCATCGGAGGCCCATTCCTCCCCAGGACCGCCAAAAGAGAAAGCCCCGAAGGTAAGGAGGGCAGTATCTGTGAAACTGCACATCTCCTGGACTGGGGGATATGGCAAACGCAAGCAATTTGAGAGACGCCAGCAGTCAAAGGCCTCAAAAAAGGCATAGGGATCCATCCATGCTTCGTGTCACCGACACCCCGCCAGCATCAACTCGGGCAGAGATGCCTCAATTGCTGCAAAAGCGTTGACGGCAACACCAGTAGCATCGACATCGCACGACGTGACAAAATCAAAGCATAGGTTGTCCAATTCGACGCATGGAGCGCCGGGATCGGCGCATGGATCGGCAACATCAAGGCATGGTAAGAAAGCCTTAATGCACAGGCCATCCTCTACACCAGAAGCACGGGACACACAATTAAAGAACCCACAGATGAGTAAAACACTACATACTTCCAGGGAAAAGATCAAGTGACTCATAAGTCGACTATATCAAGTTGTCCAATAAAGAGTCAACACAATCTGTTACACGTTGATTCAAACCGGCAACAATCCCCATCATTGGGACATCAAACCCCAGAACAACTCCTACACTCAGAGGATGAATATGTACATATCACATCTCACTCTTCCTCGGAGTCATCGCTGTCTTCCTTAAGGGTATGTTCAGATCTCTCATCCAGTTCCAGACATATAGGAAGGGATGAGACTACAGGAACCTTTGCGAAAGAAGAAAAAGGGAAATGTAACCCACGAGGTTCATTCACGACGAAAGCATACTGGGGTTATTGAAGCTGTTCCACTACCAACAGCAACACCACATCTGAGTCCAAAGACAGTCAAAACCACAAATGCCGGCCCAGACGAAAGAGGCATTTACCCAACTTTCATCAGCGCTCTCTGACTTCTTTGAAGTCATGCAATTGACGTTTACGTTACCTCCCTTGCCAATGGGAAGTGAAACACAGCATCTCTCAATACCCTCCTCCCCAGGAGATGACTGCAATGCCTCCAAGAGACCAGTCTCATCCACAGTCAGAACAGCATCCTCCTAGGCAGGAACCTCTGTACGCTACAGAACCGGATCTCCCCCCCCCCCCCCCCCCCCCAAAAGTCACTGGCTACATCCACTGGATATCATTCATATCCTCCAGAGGACCCCCCTCTGAGCCATACTCACCACCGAAGGATTTATCCTACCCAAAATTCCTGGAGAAAATGGGGTCGGTACTGTACCTTGAGGTTCAAAAAACACCAAGGGCAAAGACTTTAGATTTGGTAAAAATATTCAACATACCAGCTGAGCCCACGTCTTTACCATCTCACAAGGTCTTGGACTCAGTCCTCAAAGTCTTGGGAGACTCCATTCTCAATTCCACGGGTCTCCCGGAAAATGGACTTAAAATTCAGAATGAGACAATCTCCATTCTAGTCTATCCAGCAACTTCCTCATTCCTCGCTGGTGGTAGAATCAGCAATGCAGAGGGCTAAAAGATCCAAGTTGCATGCATCAGTGCCTCTGGGTAAAGAACAAAGACTACTCGATGAATTCGCAAAGAAATCATTTCAAGGAGCAATGCTGTCTGCCCGCATTTAGCAACATCAATTCTATATTGTTCAATATATCTAAGAATGTGTGCAGCAAATGAAGAACGTTCTCCCAAACTCAGAACAGCTTATGGGTGATTCCACCAACCCGGTTCAAAACATGGAAGAAGGCATTAGACACCTTTTGCGCACGATTTATGAAGTGTTTGAATCTTCGTCCCGAATCTCAGCATCAGCCATAGCGCCAAGAAGAATAGCAACTTTACTCAAGTGCTATTCACGAAGATGTCCACACAAAACTCGCAAATCTACCCTGCAAAGCTGATAATCTGTTTGGAGACAGGTTTCAGGAGAATGTTGCCAACTTGAAAGAACAAGCGGTGGCCATTCAGTCCCTGATACAACCATCAATGTATCCTTCACAATGGAAATACTATAATCCCCTTCGCAAGCAATCCTACCAACGCAGACCAATCTGACAATACCAATCGTATTGTCCTCAAAACTATATTCAACCACAGCGTGGTCAACAACAGCACCAACTGCATCAAAGACTGGGTCGCCCAAGGGGTCAACATCCACAGTCAGCAGACCACGTCTTCTGCAAAAACGCTGTAATCTTTTTAAGGAAAGAGCCACCACTGCTACATCTACATCTGCCAGGCAGAATTTCAGCCCGCTTAACAGAATGGAAGACAATAACCGATCAGTGAGTTCTGGAAGTAGTAGAAAAGGGATACCAACTACAGTTTTCATCGAAACCTCTGCTCCCTCATCGACCCCACACAATAATAAAACACCACCAACCCCAATTACTGAAGGAAATACTATCCCTTCAACAACGGGCAGTTCACTTAATTTCACCTCATGCCCAACACAAGGGTTTTTATTCACCATACTTCCTAATTCCAAAGAAAACAGGAGGTCACAGACCAATTCTGGATCTCCAGGAGCTGAACAAACACCTTCTCAAGGAAAAATTCAAGATGGTATCATTAAAAACTATCCAACACTTCTTCAACCCAAAGACTGGATGTGTTCCATAGATAGGAAGGATGCGTATACCCACATACTAATCAACCCCTCTTCATGGCGCTACCTGTCTTTTCAGTTTCAGGACAAGCATTATCAATACAGAGTCCTACCATTTGGTCTCTCGGTGGCCCCCAAGGTTTTCAAGAAATGTATGGCAGTGGTGGTGGCACATTTACGACAAATGGGCATTCGCATCTTCCCATATCTGGACAATTGGCTCCTAGTAGTATCACAACCCCAGACACTTCGTCATCAACTACAACAAACAATCTAATGCTTAGATCAGCTTGGCATAGTAATCAATTATCAGAAATCCATTCTTGATCTAACACAGATTCTTCAATTCATTGGAGCGCAATTGGATACCCTAAGAACCATAGTATATATAGTTGCTATAGAAATGATGGCAGAAGAAGACCAAACGGCCCATCCAGTCTGCCCAGCAAGCTTCACACTTTTTTTTTCTTCTCATACTTATCTGTTTCTCTTGGCTCTTAGTAACCTTTTGGTTCTATTTCCCTTCCACACCCACCATTAATGTAGAGAGCAGTGTTGGAAATGCATCTAAGTGAAATATCTAGCTTAATTAGTTAGGGGTAGTAACCGCCGCAATAAGCAAGCTACACCCATGCTTATTTGTTTACCCAGCCTATGTAATTCAGTCCTTGTTGGTTGTTGTCTGTATATAGATCCATTTTTTTCATTCCCCCTGCCGTTGAAGCAGAGAGCTATGCTGGATATGCATTGAAAGTGAAGTATCAGGCTTATTTGGTTTGGGGTAGTAACTACCGTAACAAGCAAGCTACTCACCGCTTTTTTGTGAATGCAAATCCTTTTTTCCACATTTCCTCTTGCCATTGAAGCTTAGAGCAATGTTGGAGTTGCATTAACCGTGTGCATGTTTATTGAATAAGGTATTATCTCCAGGTAGTAGCCGTTATTCCCGTGAGCCACCCACTCTTCATTCACGTCCTCTAGACTTTATGGATCCACAGTGTTTATCCCACGCCCCTTTGAAGTCCTTCACAGTTCTGGTCTTCACCACTTCCTCTGGAAGGGCATTCCAGGCATCTACCACCCTCTCCGTGAAGAAATACTTCCTGACATTGGTTCTGAGTCTTCCTCCCTGGAGCTTCAAATCATGACCTCTGGTTCTGTTGATTTTTTTGTATTTATTTATTTATAATTTTAATTTACAAAGTAAATCAAATTGTATATATAATATTCATATAATGAAAATTATTTTTAAGGAAACAGGTTCCAAACATACATCACTGTATTCATTTACATAATTAACAAACTCCCTTATTACAATCACCTAATTTCCAATTACTAAACAAGTGTTGGGAGCCTTGAATAAGCAAAATTTAACAAAAAGGGAATATAACCTTAAACCTCAAATTGCAGAAGTATTTCAGATACACTTTATAATACCAACATTTATTCTTGGTTTGAAGCCCCACCCTCTTCTCTTTGGGCTCTTCGCTCTTCTAAGAACTTTTCTAAACATTCCGGCTCATAATAGATGTACTTTTAACCGGCCACCCACATTATGCATTTACATGGAAACCTTATAATAGTTCGAATTCCAAAAGTTTTACCAAGATTTGCCAGTGTTATGAATTTTTTCCTCCCAGATTGAATTTCCTTAGCTATATCCGGATAAATCCAAATCTTTTGGCCCAGATAGAGAGAGGTTCTATGTAACATAAAAAGTTTAAGAATTTTATCTCTATCAGAAGATAGAGGTACTCTTTTGGTAAAATTTTCTCTACTCTCTACCTGGGCACTATAAGAAGTCTCAATTCTGTAACATTCAAAGTTATATCCTTGAGTTCTTGATCTATATTCAAACCTTGGCTACTTTCCCCTATAAAAAAGGCGTTAGTTATCAAAGATAAATTTTCTGATGTTAAAGATAGAATTTCCAGAAAATAATTTTTCAACTGTTCTTTGGGAGATATTAACTTACATTTTGGAAAGTTAACTATTCTAAGATTTGGATAACGAACAGAGTTTTCTAACTTTCCTAGCAATTATATTTTCCCCCTTTATTAAACTAGTCTGAACATTTTTAATTGAGGTTAATTCTTCCTCTACTTTTACCAATGTTGCACCATTATTAGTGACCAAGGGATTAATATTCAACAACACATTCTGCATTTCTTTTATATTTACATTTAAGTTAGCAATATTATTTTGCAAAGCTGTTATAGCTTGCCACAACATTTCTAAAGACACTTGTTTTAGGTTTGTAGGCCTAGCAATCGGAGTGGAGGATAAACTCAATACTTCAAGTTCTTGTCTAGCAATGTTCCCTGAGACAGGGGAAGGAGCCTTCTCTCCAAGCTCTTTTGATCTTCCATCTGTTTCCAACATCTTCTCACCGACCTTTAGCTCCCCCACTTGAGATGTAAAATCACCTCCTCCAAACTCACTTAATTGTACTGAGCTCGTACCTTGATCCTCCTCACCACAAAAAACGCCTTCCGTATATTGGGTGAGCTTGGTTCATTGGTACTGGCAGTACTCTTGGGCAGAGTAGGAACAGTTGGTGCCCCGGGACTAAGACTAACTTTGCCTAATAGTGGAGATGTTTGCTCCTCACCTACCACTATAACAGGCCTCTCGGGTTAAATTTCCTGATGGTGAGTAAAAACCCGTTATCATTGTTTGTATAGGGTTAAGTCTTTCAGGTATTGAGGCTTCCTGCCTGACTTTACCCTTTCGTTTAGTATGTGGCATAATGTTAATCTAAAGAATATTCACAATAAGTCTGGGTTTTACTCACACTTCTGTAGATGAAATCGAGTATTCGAGACTGAGAAGATCTATGATACCGCTGATCTGGAGAAAAAAAGGCCCTGGCTGCCTTCCCGCCTTCACCGGCCTAAGCCGGACCAAGCCACGCGCCCCTTACGGAGCGCGTGGCTTAGGCTGTGCGCCGATTGCGACAATGCGCCGTCAGCTGCTTGTTTTAAGGCGGCAGGCGCGCCCTGCTGACGTCACTGGACGACCTCCTTCCGGGTCTGAAAGTCCCGCAGCTGTTCCAAGGGACAAATAAGATGTTAAAAGTCCGTCCAAGTGGAAACAGGTAGGTGTTCCACTCTCTCCTCTCCGTCCTGCAGCTCCCGCTGTTGATTTTTTTTCCGACGGAAAAGGTTTATCGTTGTCTTTGGATCATTAAAACCTTTCAAGTATCTGACAGTCTGTATCATATCACCTCTGCTCCTTTCCTCCAGGGTGTACAAATTTAGATTCTTCAGTCTCTCCTCATAAGTCATTTGATGAAGACCCTCCACCTTTTTGGTCGCCCTTCTCTGGACTGCCTCCATCTTGTCTGTCTCTTTGGAGATACGGTCTCCAGAACTGAACACAGTACTCCAGGTGAGGCCTCACCAAGGACCTGTACAAGGGGATAATCACTTCCCTTTTCTTACTCTATATTCCTCTCTCTATGCAGCCCAGCATTCTTCTGGCTTTAGCTATCACCTTGTCACATTGTTTCGCAGACTTCAGATCATTAGACACTATCACCCCAAGGTCTCTCTCCTGCTCCATACACATCAGCCTTTCTCCCCCCATCGAATACAGTTCATTCGGATTTCCACTCCCCATATGCATGACTCTGCACTTCTTGGCATTGAATCTCAGCTGCCATATCTTCGACCACTCTTCCAGCTTCCTTAAATCCTGTCTCATTCTCTCCACTCCTTCCGGCGTGTCCACTCTGTTGCAGATCTTAGTGTCATCCGCAGAAAGACAACCTTAGCTTCTATCCCGTCCGCAATGTCGCTCACAAAGATATTGAACAGGACCGGCCCCAACACCGATCCTTGCGGTACACCACTTAAAACCGCTCTCTCTTCAGAGAAAGTTCCATTTACCATCACGCATTGTTTTCTGTCCATCAACCAGTTTTCAATCCAGGTCACCACCTCAGCACTCACTCCTAAGCTTCTCATTTTATTCACCAGTCTCCTGTGCGGAACCGTATCAAAAGCTTTGCTGAAATCCAAGTAGATGACATTGAGCGCTCTTCCTCGATCCAATTCCTTGGTTACCCAGTCAAAAAAGTCAATCAGATTTGTCTGACAGGATCTTCCCCTGGTGAATCCATGCTGCCTCTGGTCCAGCAATTCTCCCGACTGTAGATATTTCACTATTCTCTCTTTCAACAGTGACTCCATTACTTTTCCCACCACCGAAGTTACCAGCCTCTTCTCTGTTCCCACTCTTGTGAAGCGGGATCACCACCGCTCTTCTCCAGTCACTCGGCACCACTCCCGTTTCTAGGGATCTATTGAACAGGTCACACAGCGGACACGCCAGCACATCTCTGAACTCTCTCAGTATCCTGGGATGAACCTCATCATACCCCCATGGCTTTGTCCACTTTGTTTCCCCAGCTCTTCCCATACATTCTCTACTGTAAATGGAGTTACATCTACTCCACTCCCCTCCAGTTTCTTGTTAACTAGCGACTGTCCTTCTCCAGGGTCCTCTTTAGTGAACACAGAACTGACGTATTCGTTTAATATTTCTGCCATTTCTTCGTCTCTCTCCACACATTGATCCTTTCCACCTTTCAATTTCACTATACCACTTTGAACTTTTCTCTTTTCACTGATATATCTGAAAAATGTTTTGTCACCTCTCTTCACGTCCTTGGCAATCCTCTCTTCCGCTTGACTTTTTGCTGTCTTGATTAATTTCTTCGTCTCCCTCAGTTCTACCAGATATTCTTCTTTGTGCTCCTCCCTTTGGAATCTTTTATATTTCTTGAACGCTCTTCTTTTGGCCTTTATTTTGTCAGCCACCTGCTTTGAGAACCAGATAGGTTTCATTTTTCTTTTGCTTTTCTTTACTTTTCTAACATATAGATGAGTTGCCTTGGTAACTGCTCCTTTTAGATTGATCCACATCTCTCTCGTTCTCCCAGCCTTTTAGTTCTTCCTCCAGGTACTTCCCCATTTCATCAAAGTCCGTGTTTTTGAACTGCAAAACTTGGGTCTTTGTGCTTCTTTTCCGTATCCTTTTTGTGATATTAAACCATATCGTTTGATGATCACTGCTGCTGAGGTGGGCGCCCACCTGGACATCAGAGACGACATCTCCATTAGTGAGCACTAAGTCGAGTATAGCTCCTTCTGTCGTGGGTTCCATTACCATTTGTTTGAACAAAGCTACTTGCAGGGCCTCCACTAGTTCTCTACTATTATTAGATTCTGCAGATGAGATTCTCCAGTCTATATCTGGCATATTAAAGTCTCCAACGAAGGCCAAATGGTGCAGTAAATGCAGATAGTGCTTGAGCAGCAGTTGTTAGGGGAACCTGCCAATATCCATGGCAAAGGTCCATAGTGGTTAGATCAGAGCTTTCCAAACTTTTCATGTTGGTGACACACTTTTTAGACAAACATAATTTCGGGACACAGTAATTCAGAAACCCGATTGCTATAGATTCCTATGCTAGCGAATTTCTCATCATGGTCACACACACAGAGCAGAGACAGACCCTCACCAAATACAGAATACAAAATAAAGGAGCACAAATTAGACAAAAACTGAAATGGAAACCCCAAGAAGCCAGACTCTGTGTATTAATAATGGAAAAACAGAACCACCATTCCTCATAAAACAAATAAAATCAAGAAACATAAAGCATCAGTTATAATAGTAAAACCATGCTAATAAAAGAATATTTTAAAACTACTGATAAATAGAATTTCTATTCATTAAAATCATATACATTTTTTACAATTTCCCAAACACCAATAAAATATTTCAAAACAGCACATATATCAAATAACACCCAATAATTAAAACTAATAAGGATTTTAAAAAGCCCCTGCTGTCCATACGTGGGAGCTCTTGATTTCCAGTCACCCTGATATTGTCAAGGATTAGGAGGTTATCCTCTCTCTCTCACACATACTCACATTTCCATTCTCTCTCACACATACACTGTCACATACATACACATTCATGCTCTTATACCCACCATAACCTCTCTCTCACACATACACTGACACACTCTCAAGCTATAAGACACTCTCTCTCCCTCCACACACACCCCCCACACAAACTCTTACTCCCCTGGATTTTCTCATACACACTCTCTCTGGCTCCCTCACATTCTCGCACAAACACACACACCCAGGCAAGTTCCCAAACATTTTCACGCAAACACACACACCCAGGCAAGTTCCCAAACATTTTCACACACTGAAACTGACCCCCAGGCAGGCTTCCATTCATTTTCACACCACTCCCTCACCATCCCCCAGGCATGCACACATTCATTCTCACACACACAGACCCCCAGGCAGGCACCAATTCATTCTCACACACACGGGCCGGCACCTATTCTCACACATACAAACCCCAGGTAGACACCCATACATTCTCATACACAGACACACCCTCAGGCAGGCACACACTAAAGGCAAACCCCCTCTCTTTCTTTTGCCAGCAACCTCGGAGCCTCTCTCATTCCTCTGCTGCCACTGTCACTGATGCCGCATGGCTATTGGGGAGGCGCTGATTGCTGCTATTGGCACTGAAGCCCATTCTGCTGCCTCCTCTGTGCAGGCCCCGTGGGTATCCACTTCCTCCATGTTGATCTCGTACATTGTGAAATCAGCATAGAGAAAGTGCTACTCTTGCACATTACCAAAGATTACATGTGCCAATCACTAAAAAGTAATTTATTTCTTTTTTTTTTTATCTTTGCTGTCTGATCTTAGTTTTCTAATCAGTTGGTCACAGGCTTTTTTGTTCTACCTCCCCTTTCTTATTTTTTTGCCAATTCCTTTCATATTGTCTTTTTTTCTATTTCTTTTCTCTCCATCTATCTTCTTCCCTCAAACATTCAGTCAGGTTCTCATTCTCACATGCTTTCTCTCTCTCTCACACACACACAGGCTCTCACTCTCACAGGCTCTCTCTCATACAATCATTCATACACACAGTCTCTCACTGGCACATGCTGTCTGACTCACACACACAGGCTCTCTCTCACTGGCACATGCTCTCTCTCATACAATCATTCATACACAGTCTCTCTCTTGCACATGCTGTCTTGACTCTCACACACCCAGGCTCTCTCTCACTCCCACATGCTGTCTTGCTCAAGCACAGGCTCTCACTGTCACATGCTGTCTCTCTCTTACACACACACACACACACAGGCTCTCTCACATGCTGTCTCTGCAAACATTCAGGTCCTCACTCCCACACACAATCGCTCAACTCACCTCATACACGCACACAATCGCTCAACTCACCTTATACACGCACTCTACGGGCCCTCAGCCTCTCTCTTACCTCTGGGCCTGCTCTTCACGGGTCGCTGCAGGATGGGCTCTGCAGCGGCCCTGATCTTCTCGGGCCGATCGCGGCGGCGACGGCAGCGGCCCTGATCTTCTCGGGCCGATCCGCGGTGGGGGCCCTGCTACCGGGCCTCTTCCTCTTCTCGCCCGCTGCAACAACTCTGCTGCTCCTCTTCTGCACGCGGCTGACGCTCCTCCCCCTTTCTGCCCGTGCGGCTCCGGCAACATTTTTCTTCCGGGGCCGCATGGGCAGGAAGGAGGAGGAGCACATGCACGTTTCGACGTGACCTTTTTCTTCGGGCCGTGGTGAGGTGAGCTCCACCACGGCCATGCCGATCTTCCTGCTGTGTGTCTCCGGCACACAGCACAGCGATATTTCACTGCTCAGCCGCCAGTGGGATGAGCTCCACTGGCGGGCTGCATTGGCTCCCACTTGCCGGTGTGTCACGTGCACCGGGCTTGCGCGACACACTGGCAAAACTGCAGGCGACACACACTTTGGAAAGCTCTGGGTTAGATAGTGGGCCCCAGCTAAGTGGTCTAGGAATTCATCCATCCAGGGCATCAGATACAGCACATTCATTAAGTTTCCAAAAGTGGTTGGTACCATCTTTCTTAGGAACAAGGGTCTATGAGATTTCTTTATAACTTCTCCTGCCTCATGTGCTTCTCAACTTCAACAGATACTTGATAAGCATTCTTCTTCAGTTTATGGCTACCAGTGTCGACATTGTGCATAGCAAAGTGAGTAAGTCCTGGATTAGTAGAAAATACATCAGCATAAGTTTGCAAAACTGCTTCCAACTGTTTCTGTGTAGGGGTTAATTGCTCTTCCAAAACAAATTCTATAGATCCTTCAGTTAGTGTCTTCTAGGAGATGAGGTAAGGACTCACTATCCTGACACTCCTCTGGTGGGCCACATGAGCCAGCACCATGGCTATGTGGTAAGCATGAGCTTTACCTGAAAGTTACGCTGCTTTCTTTCCGCAAGACAGAGCCGTGGAGTTGCGGCGTTTACTACGCTCCCTATGGTTAACGCCACATCCGACAGCACGTCAGGTTCTCACAGTCCTGGGACACATGGCAGCGGCCATCTATACAGTACCCAACACCAGATTACACATTCGCAGGTTGCAGTGGGGATTGAAGAGACAACTGAGACAACACTCACAGCCCCTTGTAACCAAATGACCATCAAAATGACAAAGGACATAGACTGGTGGCTCAAACAGAGGACACTGACCAAGGAAGCTTTGTTCAGTCAACCTCAACACAATGTAATCCTGACCACCGAAGCCTCTCGCAAGGGCTGGGGGGCGCATCTGTACCAGCTACAAACACAAGGCTTATGGTCAACCCAAGAACAAAATCTTCAGATCAATCTATTGGAACTACGAGCGATCAAAAACGCGATTCGACAATCCTACCTCAACTTCAAGGTCGAAGGGTCATGATCTATACAGACAATCAGGTAGCCAATTTTTATATAAACAAGCAAGGAGGGTCCGGTTCCTGGGCTCTATGCAAGGAAACGATTCAGATTCTGGAACACGCACATCGTCACTGCATACAAATCCAAGCAACCTATCTACCAGGAGTGATCAACACTCGAGCAGACAGGCTGAGTCGAATATTCTACCCTCACGAATGGGTGTTAAATTAGCAAGTGGCATTAGCAATATTCAACAGGTGGGGATTTCCAACCATAGATCTCTTCACCACAGAAGACATGAAAGTTCCACGTTTCTGTTCCGTATCGAACAGCAATCGAAGAGTTTCACAGGACGCATTCCTGATTCCCTGGACGGAACCTCTCATGTATGCCTTTCCCCCAATTCCGCTAATCACAAAGACCATACAGAAATGCATGCGAGATGCAGTACAACTAATTCTGATAGCACCAGCTTGGCCCAGACAACCATGGTACACACACCTTCTCCATCTTTTGATAGACGAACCAATCACACTGCTAAATCAAATAGACCTAGCGCAAGAAGGGGGGACTCTTCTTAACAGCGTGGAGGTTGAGCGACTCCTAGCAGAACAAGGCATCTCAATCACTGCTCAAGAGGTAATTCTACAATCTAGGAAACCATCTACAATATGAAATTACAGTTTTAAGTGGAAGAAATACACCACCTGGTGCTCGGTTAAAGGTCTTCATCCCCTGGATTGCATACCAGAAGTTTTACTAGACTGTCTCTACACCTTGTATAGAGCAGGTCTAGCAACGTCATCGATCCAGGTGCATCTTGGTACTCTTGCAGCATATCACAGGCCACATAGGGTCAACCCATACTTGTCCATCCAATGATACCTAGATTTCTCAGAGGACTCAACCACTTGCGCCCACCGGTTTCAAAACCACTGGTACCATGGAATCTCAACCTCGGAACAGCTCATGTTACTTCCATTTGAACCAATAGTCTGTTCATATAAAATACCCGACATTTTATTTATTTATTTATTTATTTATAGGGTTTATATACCGGAGGTTCCTGTATAAAATACATATCACCCCGGTTTACAAGAAACAAGAACTATCGCTTCATTTAGCGGTTTACATTGAACATTGAACATAAACATTGAACATATTAATTAAATTAATGAATTAGTATATATTGCTGACAGTTATAAATAATACCTAATAAATAAATAGCGTGGTAAGTATACCTAATAAATAAATAGCGTGGTAAGACATGGAAAGTAGTCTTCCATGTTGTCATAACATCAGCACGCAGAGTCAGTGACCTTCAAGCGTTGGTGCATTATAGCCTTTACCTTCAATTTTGCCATTACAAGGTGGTACAAAGGACTCGCCCATCCTTTCTGCCGAAGGTGGTCTCTCAATTCCATTTAAATCAATCTATAGAACTACCAACATTCTTTCCTAAACCACATCAGAATGATCGAGAAAAGCTGTTGCATATATTGGACTGTAAAAGAGCGTTGGCATATTACAAGTCCAGGACACAATCGACTTCCCGAACATCAGTTATTAGTCTTGTTTAATCCAAATGCACCAGGACTTCCGGTAGCAAAAAGGACCATATTGAGTTGGATTGCACAGTGCATTCAGTTCTGTTACCAAAAACAGAAGATAATTCTCTCATCTTATCCAAACGCACATCAAGTGCGAGCAGTAGCAGCCTCCATGGCGCACCTAAGTCAAGTACAACCTCTTGACATTTGCAAGGCAGCAACATGGTCATCCTTGCATACCTTTACCTCTCATTACTGTTTAGATCAACAAGCAGTAGACTATGTCAAGTTAGGAAGAGCCATGCTACATTCTGTTTTTTCATAAGTTTGATACCTAACTATCCATCGGGTAGATCATGCAAAAAAAATGAGAATAAACCATTCAACATCTATGTGGACTTTAAGCGTGATCGGGAGCTTAGGACTCCCATGACAGCATGGCTAATTCAGCCCTGCTATCAACAGGGAAAAAACAAGTTTGCTTACCGTAAACGGTGTTTCCGAAGATAGCAGGATGAATTAGCCATGCTGCCCCACCCACCTCCCTGGATAGTCAAACACAGTTTTTTCTACTTAATCACAGACTGAGGAGAGTCTGTTCTTCTGTGCGGGAAGGCATGCGCAGCCACACAGAGCAAAGCTCTGTATTCTACTAGTGAAGCTCTGCCTCCCGGGCCATGATGGACAGTTCCCATGACAGCATGGGTAATTCATCCTGCTATCTATGGAAACACCGTTTACGGTAAGCAAACTTGCTTTTCTGAATCATGGCTAAAAAACAAATCAGAAACTTGAAGAGGTGTTCAAAGTTCTCCCAGAAAATGTCCCATATGGGACATTTTCTGGGAGAACTTTGCTTGTTCTGGGAGAACAAGCATTTGGCTGAAGATCACAGCATCTTTGTAAGCTGCTTCTGTGCAAGTGTCTTACCATGAGACGTTCAAGAGCAATTTTTGAGCCTACTACTTGAGTAAGTCCATATGGAACCTGGCTTCAAAACCAACAATATAGATTCAGGGAGCAGACCTCATTGAAGCAGTACTCAACTGCTTTGACTTATTAGTTTGAGCATAGACCTAGGATAAATTGTTCTCTGATCATTTGAGTCACTATCACAGGCCATGAGGACTCTTCTTGTGAGTTGAAGACTAGCATCAAACATTGAATGCAGATGTTGGTATCTTGGTGCTCCTCTTTAGCGTCCCATTTCAAGCACTCGGATGTTGTCATGTCCCAGACTCCAAAGTGGTCATTTCTGGAGGACCACATAATCAGAAACTCGTTTGCTAGTCTTTCAGAAGCCTTCCTTTGAACTTTGTGGAGCACTTCCAGTATACGATGAGACTTGTTTCTTGTCACTTGAGATATTCTCATGTCTGTTTGATAGATTAATTGGGAAAGTACTCCATCAGTATACCAAAGGCATGGAGATGCTTGCATGATGCACCCATCACATAAAGGTGCCCAATGCAATCTGCTTTCCAGTGTCTTCTCTGTGGGTATTGGCTGTGTTGGCACTGATACTAGTTCAGTCCTGTGTACTAGTGCTGAGCATGTTGAGGGCCAGGTTAGACACTTTAGGTCAAATTGTAGAGAGATTTATCACCACCTTGATTTCAGCCACTTTTTTTCTATTAAATCTTATTGTTGTTTTTATGTAAACCACCTAGGGCTTTGGTTTAGGTGATATGTAAATAAACCAGTGCCTTCAGCATCGGTGGTTGGCTTTTGTGACTCTAGGTTTGGACTGTCTGTCCTATAAGGCCTGTTGCCAATATAGAGCCCAATTCCCATCCTCCTAGAACTCATTTGTATTGGCTTTCAGGGTTGTCTTCGTGTCTGTTCTATAGTTGTGCCAAAAAAAGAATAAAGGCAAAAAGCATGTTCCTTTTGCCAAAACATTGTGTTCTGCCTGTTGAGATTTGTTCATCTTATCCTTTTTTTTTTTTTTTTTAAACCGCCCTTTTATCTAGATAGTCTCCTTGGTGTGACTTCATTGTAGTTGCTTGTCATACAAGAAAAAATAGTTTGACAGTAGTACAGTAAACCACATTATCCATCTGCTTCCCTGTTTGGAAGCTATTCCATGTCAAACAGTTCTGAAGATAAATTACACAGTTAAGAGCTGCAAGTTCAGCTGATCTTGGGGAAACTGCTGTGTATGTTCAAGTGTTCTGGGAAAAATCTCTATAAAAATCTTCCAACTCAATATGTTAATGCAGGTCAGATGACCAGTGTGGAGTTTATGGTACTATAGTCATCTGAAATAAATTATAGGTAAGTTGTTACTGTTTTAATTATAAATTTGCTAATTTTATTGATCCTAGTTCAGAAAAGCAAAATTCTGACCCATAGTTTAGGTATTTGATACTTTGATGCTAGTGTGCTAACCTGTAGGATTTCCTGTAGGTGGTGGTTGAGTTTGTGTGCAATTTTTCTACATAAGAACATAATTGCCATACTGGCTCAGACCAAGGGTCCCTCAAACCCAGAATTCTGTCTCCAACAATGGCCAGTCCCTGGCAAGATGCAAAACAGTAAATAGATCCCATATTGCTAATACTCTGCAATAAGTAATGACTTTCCCGAAGTCCACCTGGTCAATAACAACAGTTTATGGACTTCTTCTCCAGGAACTTGTACAAACTTTATTATATTTTTTTTAAACCCAGCTATACTAACCACCTAAACCACATCCTCGGGCAATGAATTCCAGAGCTTAAAGGTGGGTTGAGTAAAATGAATTTTCTTCTATTTGTTTTAAATTTGCTACTTGCTAAATTCATGGTCTTTGAATTTTTTTTGAAAGAGTAAGTATCCGATTAATACTTACTCATAATAATCCACTCATGATTTTATAGACCTCTACCATGACCCCTTTTCACTGTCTCTTCTCCAAGCTGAACAGCCCTAATCTCTTTAGGCTTTCCACATAGGGGTGGTGTTCTATCCCCTTTAACATTTTGGCTGCCCTTCTCTGTACCTTTTCCAGTTTGGCTATATCTTTTTTTTTTTATATAGCTAGAATTGCCCACAGTACTCTGGTGGTCTTGAAATGGAGTGGTACAGGAGTATTGTGACATTCTCCATTTTTATTTTCCATTCCTTTCCTAATAATTCCTAACATTGTTTGCTTTCTTGACTGCTGCTGCATGCTGAGCCAAGGATTTCAAAGTATTGCCCATGACTCCCACATCTCTTTCCTGGGAGGTAATGCCTAAAGTGGTACCTAACAACATGTAATTGTGGTGTAGGTTACTTTACCCTGTGTGCATCACTTTGCACTTCCCCACATTTAAATTTCACCTGCCATTTGGATGCCCAGTATTTCAGTCTCAAATGGTCCTCCTGCAAATTCTCACAATCCGCTTACAAATTAACAGCTCAAAATAATTTTGTGTTCTCAGCAAATTTGATCACCTCGCTTATCAGTCCTCACTCTAGATCATTGATAAATATATTAAAAGCACCAGTCCCAGTACTAATCCCTAAGGTACTCCATTGTTTACCTTTCTTTACTGAGACTACTCACCATTTAGTCCTACTGTTACTTATCTTTTAACCAATTTGCAGTCTCCAACAGGACATTGCTTCCTATACCATGACTTTTTCACTTTCTCAGGAGTCTTATCAGGGGGCACTTTGTCAAATACCTTCTGAAAATCCAAATACACTATCTACTAGTTTACCATTATTAATATGCTTAGTCACCCCTTCAAAGCAATGTAGCAGATTGGTTAGGCAAGATTTCCCTTGTATATTCCATACTGGCTGTGTCCCATTAAACCATGTCTTTCTCTATGTTCTGTGATTTTGTTCTTTAGAATGGTTTCCATGATTTTTTCCCAGTCACTTACCAGGTCACCCCTGAAGCCCTTTTTAAAGATTGGTGTTACATTGGCCACCCACCAATCTTCAGGTATAATGGAAAGTTTTAATGATAGGTCTGTTACTAGTTAATAGATCTTCAATTTCATTTTTTTAGTTCCTTCATAATTCTGGGTATATACCATCTGATCTGGGCTATTTGCTACTCTTTAGTTTGTCACTCTGGCCTTGTACATCTTCCAGGTTGACTGATTTGTTTCAGTTTTTATGAATCATAACTATTGAATATACTTTCTGGCATGGCTACCTTCTCAACATCCTCTTCAGTAAACACCGAAGCAAAGAATTCATTTAGTCTTTCCACAAACGCTTTATTCTCCCTAAATGCCTCTTTAACTCCTCAATCATCTAACAATCCAACCAACTCCTTAATAAGTTTCCTGTTTCAGATATATTTAAAACAAAATATTTGTGAGCTTTTGCTTCTATGGCCAGCTTTTTTTTTTTTTTCCAGATTCTTAGTTAGCCTTAGCAGTATTTTAAATCTATCTTACCAATGTTTATGCTTTTTCCTGTTTTCTTCAGATGGATCCTTTTTCCAGTTTTTGAAAAGTTTAGCCACAAAAAGTCTTTCACCTTGCTTTTTAACTATGCTGGCAGTTCTGTCTTTTTTTTTTTTTTTTTTTAATGTGTGGAATGCATCTGGAATGGGCTTCCAAGATGGTATTTTTAAACCATGACCATGGCTGATATAAACCCTTTGTAACTTCTCTCCCTTTTTCTATCTAGTCCTATCCCCAGTACCTGTTTGATGTATTTTCTATTTGCAGTTCTGATGTAAACCGGTATAATGTGACCACTAATAGCGGCATAAAAAAGCTTTAAATAAATAAATCTTCTTTTTTTCTGTTTTCCTCATTTTATCAAAATCTCTTTAAAATTTAATGCTATAGCTGTAGATGTACTTAATGTCTTCACTCTAGTCATTAAATCAAATCTGATCACATTGTAAGGGCGCTGTCCAAAAGTTTTTTGTTCTTTGTGAACCGATGTGATGTGCGAACGGCTATCGGTATATAAGAGACTTTAAATAAATAAAAAATAAAAAATAACTGTTACTGAGAGGCCCTACTATATTACTGCTTGCACCAAATCCTGCATTCCACTAAGAATTTGCTCTAAAATGACTCCCCCCCCCCCCCCCCCCCCCCTCATGTCTGTTCCCTGACCAACTGCTCCATGAAGCAGTCATTTATTTCATAGAAATTTTACCTCCCTATCATGTCCTGGTATTACATTTACCCACTCCATAGAAAAATTGCATGCAAACATTTTGCTATGAAGAAGCCAACAAAAAGATATCTACAACACACGGGCCGATACAATACAGTGTGATCCATTTGGACGCGCGTTTTCGATGCGCTAGCTTTACCCCTTATTCAGTAAGGGGTAATAACGTGTCAAACGCATGTCCAACCACCCCCCCCTCCCCAAAACTAATAGCCCCTGAAACATGCAAATGCATGTTGATGGCCCTATTATTTATCTATCTATTTATTTATTTATTTAGAGGTTTTTTTAAATATATCTATAATCGTTTGGAACATCTGATCGGTTTACATCGAACATTAATTCAGCAATTGGCTTTACAAATAACTTAGCGAACAAAAACAGCAATTCAAAACAGGTGGTAGATATAGCTTGGAAGTCTACGTAACTAGCATGAGAAACAGTTATTCCCGCGCGATTCAGTAAGTAAAATGTGCAGCCAAGCCACACATTTTACTTTCAGAAATTAACGCCTACCCAAAGGTAGGCGTTAATTTATTCCGGCACTGGGAAAGTGCACAGAAAAGCAGTAAAAACTGCTTTTCTGTACATCCTCCGACTTAATATCATGGTGATATGAGGTCCCAAAAGTAAAAAATAAAAATTTTAAAATCGGCTCGCGGGTTGAAAACTGGACGCTCAATTTTGCCGGTTTCCGAACCCGTGGCTGTCAGCGGGTTTGAGAACAGACGCTGGCAAAATTGAACGTAGTCTGTCAAACTCGCTGACAGCCGCCGCTCCTGTCAAAAAAGAGGCGTTAGGGACGTGCTAGTGCCCCTAGCACCTCTTTTTACTGTGGGCCCTAATTTGAATATTTTTGTTATTGAATTGTGCGCACAGGAGAGCGGACGCTCTCCCGCGACTTTTACTGTATCGGCCTGACAGTGAGGTGTAGTTATCTTTTATGAAAAAACCAGCCTGCAAATGTAAAATACATAATTGAAATGTTTTGTGTGATCTTGCATCACAGCAGCTCTTTAATTATATAAATACAATTTAGTGTGTAATGGACTACGTGCAGAGTTTTACTACTGCAAGTCAAAATTTACGAAAGATTTTCAAATGTCTTTGCATACTAAAATGAATAAAAACCCTAGAATTTCTTGGTTTCCATACATGTTTGCATTCAAATTAGTGCTTCGGTCTCTTTGTTGGGAAAAGAACTTGACAAGATCCATTTTCCCTCGCCTTATGGAGCTATATCTGTAGTTGGGCAATTATGAATCTTATAGATTCAGAAAGGAATGAAGTGTCTTAATTTTGGGGATGCTCAAAGGGAAGGTAACTTTCAAACTGGTGCACATTGATGTGCATATAATCAGAACAAAGAAAATCCTTTGTTACAGAAACGTATGGAATTTAGCAATAAAATATAACATCATAAGAACAGAAGAAACCAAAAGAAAGTGCTATCTTTCAATACTAAGCAGTACAACTTAGGAAAGGGGCCAAGAAAAATTGGGAGAATAGAAGAAAATAGTTGACAAGAAATGGCTATCACATAGTTTTAGAATTTCAGCTAATAATACAATGCCCGTATTAATTGTTGGACACTGGGAAAGAGGTTTACAGGTCTTCTAACGTCCATTATTCAGGCAGGAAAAAAATAAAACATTCAGATATGCGCTTGACAACACACTTGCAGAGGTAAAGTATAAGAAAAACCTAAAGAGATAGTTTTCTGCCTTGAAATTAGGAAGCCTTTCCTTCTAAGTTGAATAGCTTGCGCTAAGTCAGGAAAAATCCTAACAGATTTTCCATAAAACTGAGAAGAAAGATTTCTGAAATAGCTTTGCATAACATTACTCAAATCAGAGAAAATAAAGGAAACCAGAACCAGTAAGGTACAACGATCAAAAATCTCCAATGGAGAATTCTCAAGAAAAATTGTGAAATTAGGAAATTGAGTTTCAGCATTTTGCGAAGCAGCAGATAGCTTATTGGGGAGAAAATAAGTATTAACAGATGGCATTAACTCAGTTGAGAAGCCAAAAACATCCTGAAAATATCTCTCTAAAGTCACAAATGATATCGCCCCTAAAACTTTGGGGAAATTAAAAAAAAACACAAATTTAAGTATCTCATAGTTTTCCAATTTCTAGACTCGTCTTGAGAGAGCATTGCGATGTTTGATTGTAGAGACATTCAATTTCTGAAGAGATTTAACACCATTCTCAATAAAGGAAATTGAGTTAGTTGAGAATTGTTCTTGCAGCTCAGGAGATTTTTGGAAACAGTTTGAGGAAAAACGATCCATCTTAGTATTAAGCAATTTAAGAGACCTCCCAAAAACAGACAACCAAATCTCAGATTGCTTCCAGTGTTCCCACCCCTGGGTGGGAGGAAATATCAAAGGATTTGCTATTCCATGGCAGCCTGATCTTCCCAGGGCAGACCGATGAGGGACAGACTTTCCATAGACTCCAAGACCAACGAACCAGCTATGGAAAGGGCAAGGGGAGCACACTCAGTTCCTATACCGTTTCCCTCCAGCTGGGAAGATGTATCCTGTAGTAGCGGTACCAAACTGACAAGCGACACCCCACCCCCCCCCTCCACTGCAGGCAGGCCCGACACGAAATAGACCTGCGCCACGGGGACACCTGTTGCGACAGCCCTCTGCGCTGGGGGAGCTCGTAGGTCCGGGCTTAGGGATGCCTCGTCTACAGGTTCATGCGGCTCTCCCTCATCACAAATCACACCAGATTCCTCAAGTCCATGCAAAGCTGCAATGGGAGTCGCATACACTGGTAATAACCTGCTTCCCTGAAGAAGAGGATGGGACCGTGAGGGTAGACCCTCACCTCTCCTTTCTGTTTTGGAGGCATCTAGCTGAGGAAATAGGTAATGAGAGAAAAATGGAATCTGTGCTGCAGAGGGTTGAGGGTTGCAACCAACTGCAGCTATGCCGCCATCTTGGGCCCCCCCCCCCCCCGGTTTGTTTTTTTCCATCCCTGGCAGGGCTTTTTAAATTTTACATCTCCTCGGAAGCAAAAGTAAACTTTCACGACACTGGACATCTCTTGGCCCTTCCCCAGCTGACAGGGATACATGCCCATTTTACAGAAAATAAGTATGCTCAATCATTACTTTGCCAGAGTGGCATTACATGTGCACTTTGAAAACAAGCTGAGATCCATCCTAGAAGTGGACAAGCAAGGTCTGATTAGAACACAGTAAGCTTTGCTGACAGCTAGGGTTAAAACCTTGACGACTGGTGCTGCTGCTCACAAGTTTAACACCTGTACTGATTTAACCCCTTTTTATCTCTGTTAGTATGAAAACTGTAGTAGAGGAGCAGAATGAGAATAACCTGGTAGCTGGTTACAGATTTCTGTAGAGGGACACAGAAAAACATGACCCTGCTTAGCGGGGGCAATAAATGTTGTACCCTGTGGTCACTGAGGCTCTGATGAAATACTTTATAATACAGCTGTTTGAAATCCAGACTGTTTACTTACTGGTATAATAGGACTCAAGGGGGGATATTTGTCATAATAGAATGCACTATGTTTGTAAAATATTTTTGTTTTCTAGGACCTAAGGAAAGCGGGATTACTGGTGTTTGCTAACAAACAAGATGTAAAAGAGTGCATGTCTGTAGCAGAAATTTCTCAATATCTAAAGCTAACGTCAGTTAAAGACCACCAGTGGCACATTCAGGCATGTTGTGCTCTTACTGGGGAAGGGTAAGCATGTTTCTCTTTCTTTAAGTATCTTTTTAATGTGTTTGGTTTTGGATTTTTTTGACAGTGCAATACATATACTGTAATTTATTAATATGAAGATATAAGGTTTGTCCTAGTTTTCTCCTAAAGAGAATATGAAACCTGTAAATAGTTTGGCACTGTAATGGTTCAGTACCCAGTATAGTACATCTAAACAGGCTCAGCTTGGAAATTCCTTGTTTCCATTTTCAAATGTGCTAAATTTTATACAGTTGTCGACAACTGAAGAAATAGATATTGTAGCTGACACTTGTGATAAATTTAAATATTAAGAAATATTGAAAGAAATTGAGAGCCCCATTTTAAGTTTTTTTTCTCTCACATTCGGGCCGAAACACGCGTCCAACCTGCCATTGGACGCGTGTTTTCCCTTACCCCTTATTCGGTAAGGGGCAGAAAATGCACTTCCAACCCACCGAACCTAATAGCGCCCGCATCATGCAAATGCATGTTGATGGCCCTATTAGGTATTCGCGCGTGATTCAGTAAGTAAAATGTGCAGCCAAGCCGCACATTTGGGCACCAGGAAAGTGCACAGAAAAGCAGTAAAAACTGCTTTTCTGTGCACTCTCCAACTTAATATCATGGTGATATTAAGTCGAAGGTCCCGAAGGGTAAAAAAAAGTTAAAAAAAATATTTTTTTTTAAGTCGGCCGGCAGCTGTCGGGTCGAAAACCGGATGCTCAATTTTGCTGTTTCTACCGCCGGGCCTGTGCACGTGCTCTCTCGCTGACTTTACTGAATCAACCTGATTGTCATGAATGACTTATTTTGAGCTCACTCCTTTGACAAAATTATGTATGCAAAATGCCATGAACTGTGGATATATACAGAATACACATTTTTAAATAAATTAATATTTGTTGTAAATGTAATGCCTCCTCAGGTAAAACAGTAGAACTGCACACCAAGTGAGGCGAGGGGACAAGACAGCCAGGAAAAAACTGTACCCCACAGTGAAGTTGCATGGGTAATAGAAGTAGGTGTGGGTATTCGGATAACAGGAACCAGGGAATGACACAGCCTCCAGACCCCATCCCAAGGCACCTAATGAACATTTTAACCTTTACCCTTCCCATGGCAGGAGGTCTAAAGAAACACCAAAAGGCCAAACAAAAAAAACAGGTGGTCAGACAATAGAGGGAAAAGAATAGAACATAGAATGAAATAATACTTAGATTTTTTTTTTTATAAGAATGTCACATCAAATACATTTCCTTTGAATATTCGATTTTTAGTAAACAGTTGCTCTAATTCCTAAACTGAAAGGCTCTATAATCTCTACAGTAAACTGTATCCAATAGTGCAGGAGTGGCCAACTCTAGTCCTTAAGAGCCACAAACAGGTCTGGTTTTCAGGATTTCCATTATGAACATGCATGAAAGATTTGTATGTGCTGCCTCCATCATATGCAAATCTTACGTATATTCATTATGGATATCCTGAAAACTAGGCCTGTTTGTAGTCTTAAGGAATGGAGTTAGCCACTCCTGCGGTAGTTGAAATCACAGTAAACCTTGCAGTCTGTCTATGTGCACAAAACTATTGGAGATCTCTGAGGATAGAGATGTTGGTAGCTGAATTAATTATACATAAATCGTAAGAGAACAAACCTTTATTATCAAACTTTTTACCAAATCACATAAAAAGTGTCACAAAACTCACTCATTCACACATTCACTCAATTAAAATGACAATTAGAGCAACAGAGAAGTAACCCACCAGATATTACAAAAATGTAACGTTTTCAAAATACAAAATATTTCAAAATCCAACAAAGCACATGTATTTATGCATCCTGTGGTTATATGGCACCACTTACAACTCTATAGGTGATTTTACCCAATAAGATAATTGTCTACCTGTTCTCCAATCTTCACTGTTCTCAATGTATTTAACCTTGATTTCCATGTTATTATATAATCAGGTATAATCGATACATGTGTGCATCTGTACTTCAAAATACATGCAAAATTGAAATTGTCTTCATCTGGTGCTCTTCACTGTATGCATCTTCTTTCATCAAACTTAGAGAACAGTGAAGATTAGAGAAAAGTTAGACAATTATCTTATTGGGTAAAATCACCTATAGAGTTGTAAGTGGTGTTATATAACCACAGGATGCATAAATACATGTGCTGCTTTGTATTTTGAAATATTTTGTTTTTGAAAACGTTACATTTTTGTAATATCTGGTGGGTTACTTCTCTGCTCTAATTGTCATTTTAATTGAGTGAATGTGTGAATGAGTGAGTTTTGTGACACTTTTTATGTGATTTGGTAAAAAGTTTGATAATAAAGGTTTGTTCTCTTACGATTTATGTATTATTCATATTAGTGTTGAGAGCGGTAAATATCACCCATTTTGTGTACCTTATACGGTAGATGAATTAAGCCAGGCAAATGGTGGTGTATCTGGAAGTCTGTGTCCATTATCTGTGCATTGTAATGGTTTTCCAAACACACTATGCTGCCTTGAGCTTCTTTCCAAGCATAGGCAAACTGGGGCCACTCTGATCCTGCCTGCAGTATATCTAGTCTGTGTTAGCAGGATTGAGTTTCGCTGTCGTTTTTAAGTCTGGGTGCATTTATCTTTTTGAGCTGTCTTTTCTAGGATGGTGAAAAACTTAAAAAAAAACCCAAAAAAAACCCCCAAAAACCAAACCTTGTGTCCGATGGCACTTTCCTCAGCGTCTCTGTGAATTTCTCTCTGCAGTCACTGGATTCATTGTAGATCACACTGAGTGGGGTTGCAGGCTAATCAGTCCTCCATATTCTAGGTCCTTGTTGCCTCTTTGTTTTGGTACTCAGCCTCCCTGTCACTGTTCTCCTCTGACCATTGTTCCTAGCCTCTGTTCTAATTGGGTTGCCTTAACATTTCCAAACTCTGATGCAGGATACTGAGCTCCTTTGGGGAGGTTATTGGGCCTGGTATTTAGGGATGGATGAAATAAAGTGTAGGGAGGCCTGGGGAGACCGCATTTTGGATGGGTTTTTTTAAATATATATCTAGTTTCTGCAAAGGCAGAAACAAAATAAACATTAAATGAAATGATACCAGTGGGGGATGGGATGGGGAATTGCTAAAAATGAAACACAAAACCAAAACTTTTTTTTGTGCACAACCCTACTGATTGGCATTGGCTAATCACAAAGAAACAGTAACACTCAAAAACTAAGTTACAAGATGAAATATTTGACTTATTGAAAGACCTTGATTATATCTGCTACGCTGCATGCAAACTTGGCAGTAATGTAATGTATCCCTATTCACTTTGTAATGTAGTGCCTTTATTGTGATACCACCTAACGCACCTCCTTGTAATTCACATCATAATATAACTCCCCCCTAACTTGTAAGAACATAAGAAATTGCCATGCTGGGTCAGACCAAGGGTCCATCAAAGCCCAGAATCCTGTTTCCAACAGAAGCCAAACCAGGCCACAAGAACCTGGCAATTACCAAAACACTAAGAAGATCCCATGCTACTGATGCAATTAATAGCAGTGGCTATTCCCTAAGGGGCAGATTTTTAAAAAGTACGCATTCGTGTACTTTTGTTCGCACACCCGGTGCAAACAGAGTACGCCGGATTTTAATAGATATGCGTGGCTAGAATCCAGGGTCAGTGCGCGCAAAGCTGCGCAAAATCGGCAGCCTGTGCGCGTGACGTCGGAGGGAACTTTCTTTCTGGCGCCCCCCCCGGCCCTAACTAATTCCCCCCCCCCTACCTTTATTTCAAAAGTAACGCCTGCCCGAGGCAGGTGTAACTTGTGCGCACCGGGCTGGCTGCCGGCGCGCCATGTTCCGGTTCGGAGGCAGCGGCCACGCCCCCGATGACACGCCAGCCGCGACATGCCCCCCCCCGGCACGCCCTGGATCTTACGCGCGTCCTGGGGCTTTGCGCGTGCCGGCAGCCTATGCAACATAGGCTCGGCGCGCGCAGGGGGAGCTTGGGGCAGGTTTTCGGGGAGTACACGCGTATCTTATGCACGTACCCCTTTGAAAATCTGCCCCTAAGTGAACTTGATTAATAGCCATTAATGGACTTCTCCTTCAAGAACTTATCCAAACCTTTTTTGAACCCAGCTACACTAACTGCACTAACCACATCCTCTGGCAACAAATTCCAGAGCTTTATTGTGCGTTGAGTGAAAAAGAATTTTCTCCGATTAGTCTTAAATGTGCTACTTGCTAACTTCATGGAATGCCCCCTAGTCCTTCTATTATTCGAAAGTGTAAATAACCGATTCACATCTACTCGTTCAAGACCTCTATCATATCCCCCCCCCCCTCAGCTGTCTCTTCTCCAAGCTGATCAGCCCTAACCTCTTCAGCCTTTCCTTAAAGGGGAGCTGTTCCATCCCCTTTATCATTTTGGTTGCCCTTCTCTGTACCTTCTCCATTGCAACTATATCTTTTTTGAGATGCGGCAACCAGAATTGTACACAGTATTCAAGGTGCGGTCTCACCATGAAGCGATATAGAGGCATTATGACATTTTCCGTTTTATTAACCATTCCCTTCCTAATAATTCCTAACATTGTTTGCTTTTTTGACTGCTGCAGTGCACTGACCCGACGATTTTAAACTATTATTCACTTTGATTACCTAGATCTTTTTCCTGGGTGGTAGCTCCTAATATGAAACCTAACATCGTGTAACTACAGCAAGAGTTATTTTTCCCTATATGCAACGCCTTGCTCTTGTCCACATTAAATTTCATCTGCCATTTGGATGCCCAATTTTCCGGTCTTGCAAGGTCCTCCTGTAATGTATCACAATCCGCTTGTGATTTAACTACTGTGAATAATTTTGTATCATCCGCAAATTTGATAACCTCACTTGTCGTATTCCTTTCCAGATCATTTATATATATATATATATATATATATATATATATATATATATATATATATATATATATATATATATATATATATATATATATATATATATATATATATATATATATATATATATATTGAAAAGCACCGGTCCAAGTACAGATCCCTGAGGCACTCCACTGTTTACCCTTTTCCACTGAGAAAATTGACCATTTAGTCCTACTCTCTGTTTCCTGTCTTTTAACCAGTTTGTAATCCATGAAAGGACATCACCTTCTATCCCATGACTTTTTAGTTTTCTTAGAAGCCTCTCATGAGGGACTTTGTCAAACGGCTTCTGAAAATCTAAATACACTACAACTACCGGTTCACCTTTATCCACATGTTTATTAACCCCTTCAAAAAAATGAAGCAGATTTGTTAGGCAAGACTTCTCTTGGGTAAATCCATGTTGACTGTGTTCCATTAAACCATGTCTTTCTATATGCTCTGTGATTTTGATTTTGAGAATAGTTTCCACTATTTTTGACGTAACATACCACACTGTAATCCACCTGGAAGCAGCTCGCCAGCTGTGTAAGGTGGAATAGAAATATTTAAATTTTTTCTTTTTTTGTATAGTATCTTCTTTTTGGTCAAACCATTCTGAATCAATACCTAAAAATATTTAGTTAAATTCTGGTATGGGTTCAAAGTAACAGTTCAGTTTTGAGAAGAAATTAAAAACTTCTACAAAGGAATAAATAATTGCCTCTATCCCCTTAAAGTTAGAGAAGTACCTACACGTTCTGATTTGTGAGTACTTTGGGCATTCTTTTATCCTGGGGTTTTTTCCCCCACATTATACGCTTTCCTTTATTTCATTTTCTTAACATTTATAGACCGTATTTTTTTCCAAACAGTTCTTTGACCAGGGACCTCAAATCATGACTCCCTTGGGAATCAGTACATTAGTATGGCCAGCAAGTTTTGATGTTGGCCAATGGCTAGGACCTTCTTTAGAAGGGCTGTGATTATTGCCCTTCTGGCTCAAGGGGCAGATGCTGAGTCCAGGAATTGACAGGAATTGATATCAGCTTATTGAACTTTTTCTAAAATACTAGCATGCAAGCGAATTTTTTCCCCCACAGAAAATGGTGGCAGGCAGTACTGCATGACCATCATGTTTATAGTATGGTGTGAGGCAGGACACCTAGGACTGCATGGTTTCACTTAAGAAGTTATGGCATTCGCAACAGAGAGCTGCCTCTGATCAAAATTCTATTCTGCTCCACTGCATTAAGCCTGCAAATATGTTTTCTGCCCCTAGGATGCAGCAAGTTATAATAATGAAACCTATCTGATGTGTTCAATTTGAAAATTTTGTTTAAGTCCAGTCTCTATCTACCAATCATTACAATGTTTTACTTCTCGTTAAACTGTTTATCTTTCCTCTAACTCTAATCCCAGTTAGAATGACCCCGTTTTATTGTAACTTTTTTTCTTCCATGCACTTGTTTTACCTTTTAATGTATACTCTTATGTTATTAGTTATTTACGTTATAATGTATTTCTCACCCCTTGTTTTATGTAAACCGACATGATACGAACTCCGTGAATGCCGGTATAGAAAAATACAAATAAATAAATAAAATAAATAAATAAGTGCACGTCTCATGTGGCCTGCCGTATTTGATCAAATTCCAGGCATAAACATTTATTTTGGCAGTGGTATTAACAAAACTGATTTGCATTTAATACTGTCTGTGGATGTTTAGATATTATTTTGGTATACGCTTAAATGATGTCTAATTTTTCTGTTTTGTATTCTAGATACTGGATTATTTCATTGTATTGTGATTATACTTAACTACAGTTTGTACAGTATCATGCAATATCATTTCTTTGTTTTGCAGATTATGCCAAGGGCTTGAATGGATGATGTCAAGACTTAGGGTCAGATGACCCCCTAATGACTTTTTTGCACAGACATTAAATATAAACAGTACTTTACTTTTGATTCCCGTGACAGTGGCAGACTTATTGGATTGGCATATTTATAGAACATTGATTTAACATTTTTATCCCATGCAAAAAGAAATTAAAACAATTGCTTTGAAAGCAAAGCTGAAGTTCCAATTTTTTTAGTGCTGCTGTCTGCCGTTAATATTTTCTGAAGATAAGTATTAAAAGCTGCCATTGTTTTGACCTTTATCTTGTGTTGAATCCATTTGGCATAGTCTGTATTTGGTAAGTACGAAAGGGATAAGAGTTTTTAAATTTTACTGTATTTTTTTCATGTTTTATCTGTATTCTTGGTTGACCATATTACTTGGTCTTATTAATGAATGAATCATTGGTTATGAACTGCAGTATTTTTAACACAAGTGAAATGTTACAAATGGGAAATTTATTTTGTGTACATTTTTATTGTGCATTGCTGATTGCATGTGTATATTAGTACAACACAAGCTGAGGATAAATGCCCTGTTAAGGATATCACCATTGGAAGTTAAATACATTTCATGCAGATTATAATTGAAAGTATGTCCAAGCAACTACCACTTTAATTTTCACTTCTCTACTTCCTCTGTACTTTTTATAACACACATGGTATATTTTGTACACTACTGTACTCCCCTGAAATGTTACCTTTTGGACTATTATTTTTCTACATTTTTCTCTTATATAAAAGTCTGTAAGTGGGAGCATGTGTTTATTTTTGGGTTTGTTTGTTTTTTTTTTGTTTGTTAACTCTATTTGAGCCCATTACCTGATTTCTTTTTTGGTGATTACTGTAAAAAAAAAAAAAAAAAAAGTGCTCTATTCAACCCTTTTACTGTCTTTATTTGTTTCATTAGATAGATTTTTTTTCATATTATGGTCACAGAAGGCATTAGCAATAATAGAGGAACGTATTAATGGGAACATTAAGGAAAAGAAGCCCAAGAACAAATGTCTATATATCACATCTTATTTCCAAAATAGCCAGAATTGTCCGGTCTTATTGATTGATCAAGCTTTTCCATCAGATAAAGTATTGATAAAGTCCTGTGTGGTCAAATAGATGTTTAAATTGGGTCCTTACTATTAAAATCATGTCCGTCATATTTAGCTTAGTGTTCTAAACTTTCATTGTTGATTCTTTTATTGATGTATCTCTGTACCTACCCTGTTTAACAGCACTATATGTCCAGCCTTTCTTTAAAAAGTGAGCTGTTTTTATACAGTCTGATAGACAGTTTTGGAGCATTATTACATGTTATTGCAAAGAACTCATCTTGATGTCAAAATCTATTTTTCCTTGTTCAGTTTGTACCCTTTTTTGATTTTTTTCTCCTTTTTGCTTATGCTTTCTACCCGATATAATGTAGCAGCACAGAACATTGGAGCAGTATTTTAGCTTTTACTGCATTGACTACATTCTTACTTAATGGTTGGTCCACATAATTTAAATGCAAGAATATAGCACAACTTAGTGCCAATCTGGGAGGGAAAAGAATGTAGCCTGTAACTCATGCTTAGACAAGCTGTAACATGACATGTTGGTTGCTAGCAGTGTTTCAGTAAAATAAATGTAGTACATCTAGAGTTAACAATATGGTGGTATGAAGGTAGTCACTTCAAAGTTAACAGTAGCACAGAGATTGGCTTGTTCAGATATCCAAAAGGAAGTTTATTATATCCTCAAAAGAGCAGAGCTTAAAAGAATTGATACAGCTGTGTCTCGTGAACAGGTTGCATTGGGAAGGACAGAATATTAAAAACAAAGGAAACAAATTACATAGAGAAAAATACAACAGGCAATAAACTACTAGAACAGTCAGGAGGAAAAATCTGACACACCTGTATGTCAGCAACAAAAATTACTGTGTTCTCAGAAAAAGGTCAAATTTTTTCAAAAAGGTGCCAAAATCACATGACCAGTAGCCACCAGTCAGAAAACCTGAAAAACTGGCCATTCACAACAAGGGGTTGGAAAACCTGTCAGACACAAAGCATATTGCTTACTCAACAAAGGAGCTAAAATAGAGAAAGAAAAAGTACATCTTAAAATAGGAAATCCTAACAGGAAAAGGAAAAGAGATCACTGGGATGTATGCAGTTTAAAAAATATCCAGCTCTGTTCTCTCTCTAATTACAAGTTTGCACAGTTAACACCCCCTACACTGAGGAACAACCCTATCAGTTACAAAAAAAACCAAACCCAGAGGTCTTTATGCTGTGTTGAGCTTGCTTCCAGCATGAAATAAGTGGAGCTTCTAGCCGCTGGTAGTGTATGCAGCCTCAATGTTCGAAGATATGGGTGTGGACCACGCAAATAGTCTTACCTACACACAAGAGGGGGCAGGGCAGATAAACTACATAGGTAGTTTTGCAGTCTGTCAAAAGATAACTTGTGCTTCTAACTGAAAGGATGCTGGAACGCAGTAAGTGATAGGAAAGGGGCCATGCACGGTACGAGCCTCGTGGACCATGATCCAAAAAAGGCACATCCAGTGCAAGTGGAGATGGCATAGATGAAACCAGTAGGTCCTGTAAACTTCAACCTCTGTCAAAGGCAAAATATGGTGTAGTGGAGAAAACCGAATGGAGAGACAAAACACTCCAAAGGTGCTTAATGATGCACGATGGGCCGACTTGGGCAGAGTACTGAAGAACACATGTTGCGGTCGTTAGAAGCGGTGGGCAAAAAAAAAGCCATTCAGGGTTCACAAAATGTGCCTGTTTAAAAGACCTCTTAACAATGCGGTGTGGATATCCTCTTACTAAATATTGATGGGCCATGGTCTGTGTTTAACAAAATCAGTACTCAGCTGGCATATCTGAAGAAACTGGCCAGCGGATATATTATCACATAGCATACGGCATTTCAGCTTTTGCAGTATATGGACCCTTACAGTAATTTTCGTTGCTGACGCATGCAGGTATGCCTGATTTTTTTTCCCCTCCTGGTAGTTCTAGTAGTTTGTCTGTTGTATTCTTCTCTATATAATTTGTTTCCTTTGATTTCAATATTCTCTCCCTCCTGATGCAGCCTGTTCATGAAACACACATATGTCGGGGGACATGGCAGTATTAATTCCTTTAAGCTCTGCTTTTTTGAGGATATAATAACTTCTTTCTGGATATTTGATCAAGCCAGTCTCTGTGCTACTCTGTTATACTTTAACTTTGAAGTGATTCTACCTTCGTACTGCCACACTTTTTTTTTTCTTTTTTTGCTTATGATTGTGTGGGGCTGGTGTCTTCCACTTGTGATATAGAGTTAACATTTAACATATGCTTAAACACATGAAGTGGCACAACTTAAAGATGTGGTGGCAAGACTGAGAAGCATCTGGGAGAATGAGGACTACATTGATAAAATGCTTAGAGAGGCCTCAAATATGAAGAACTGAAGCAGAGGGAAAAGTATAACTGGCCCACAAGATGACAGCTGGACCAAGATTTCTATGGTTACTATACCTTACATTCAGACTTCAGTTTCCCTTGAGCTGCAGCCTTGAATGTGGAGGAAGAGGGACAATCCTAGGATGAGGTGGAACCAGAACGTGCAGATCCCAAACCTGCAGGATCAACAACCACTGCACCTAGGAGGTGGAAGGTAGTGGTGATTGGGGACTTGCTTCTGAGGAGCATGGAGGCATCCATCTGCCAACCAGGCATGATGTCCCGGGAATTGTGCTGGGTACCAAAATCCAAGATGATATATTGTCAAAAATCCTCAAACCTATTGACTACTATCTGATGCTGCTCATCCATGTTGGCACGAATGATGCTTCTTGGTACCTCACAGATTGTATGAAAAGTGACGCTCTGGGAGAGAGGATAAAGTAGGTGCGCAAGTGGTATTCTCCATCCTCCCAGTCAAGGATGAAAGCCCAGGCAAGGAAGCTCGCATTTTTGAGATAAATGAATGATTGTTTGTTTATGACGAGTGTTTTTGGCTTCTTGGACCATGGGATGATGATTAAAGGACTGAGTACAGCTAGGGCCCACCTGTTGAAGGGGCACAGCTTCTGGTAAACCTACTGAGGAGGGCTTTAAACTAGAATAGTCAGGGATGGGTAAACAAAACACCTTCACATACCACTATTGTCTGGACAGCATGTCCTGAAGAGACAGTAACTTTGGACCAGAAGTTCTGTGCAGTCTGTTCACCCAGTAATCCATACTTCGTTCAATGGGGTTGGGTTGTATTTGCTCCTCAATGTCATCTTCAGCTTGGGACTCCCAACATGTTATGGCTAATTCATGCCTCCTTGTCAATGGAGAAAGCAAATATGCCTATCTGTAAATAGTCATACTTAATTAGCCATACTTAATAACTGCCTGCCTCTCTGGAGAGTTGGCTACCATGCTAAAGCTTAAGTTCTGGAAGAGACTGAGGTGCTCATGAGTCAGTAGGCATATGTGGGAACGTCCACACTTGCTCAGTAAAGTTTTTTTACTGAACTCTTGAGAATTGGGTCAGGTACCAGCGGATGATGTCACCCATGTGTAATAGGTAATTCATCCTGTTGTCTACAGAGAACTTGCTGTTTAGCCTTTACCGGGTAATTGAGCAAGAATTGGTTGGTTACATAACATAAGAACTTTTTAACTTTAAAGGTCTCGTTTATAAAACAAATTGAGCAGAAATAAATTAATTTATCATCCCACTTGTTACTCTTGGGGAAAAATTTAATTTTGCAGCAAGTAGGATTTACTGTTAGTTGAAAGTGATGGTGTTATCGCTTTCCATTGCATCTCACTGCTAAGTGGTCATTTCCTTATGATTTTATTGATTTTAATCTCTTGTCCTAAAACTATTTGCAATAGTGTTTTTCTCTTTTACTTTTGCTAAAGTTAGAACACATAGGCTTAGTTAAATGGATGCAGTCTGCATGGAATTTTGTTAGTTTCAGTATTTTTAAAGGTGATATCCTTTTGTGTGTATTTTATTTACGTATTTATATTTTTATAAATATGGGCTCAGCTGTTAAAACATTTTACTCAAGTCTTTTATTTCAGCATCAGGAAGAATTGTATACATTCCTTAATTTGTTTTCAGAATATTAAGCATTTCTCTGGGATGGTAGAAGCAACAGAGTGACCTGAGCATTATTCCACCATCCCTGCTGAAATATGCATCATTTAAGTATATTCAGAACTACTGTAGTATTAAGTTTTATTACTGATATTAAGAAACTGGAAGAATATATACTGAGTATTTTGGTATTTAAAAGCAGTTTTAAACACATGGATCAAAATATTTGTTCCCTCCCAAATTTTTTTTTTTTTTTTTGTGGAGGAAATTCCTTCCTCCCCTTCTATCTCTCTAGCTATTTTAGAATTTATCGGATTTCTCATTCCTTACAAAAGATAGTAGAAAGCAGCTCATTGATAGTATTGTACCATGAAGTAACTTCACTAGAGCTACAAGTTATGTTACAGCATTATATAGTATGCCTAGTGTAGGACTTCTCAAAACTCTCCTGGTGACTGTACTGTCTACAATTTCCTGGTTTTTAGGATATGCATGAGAGAAATGTGAATGTAATGGGTGTCCACCGTATACAAATTGATCTCATGAAAACCAGAACAGACTTGAGAGAGCCTACATCTAGTGGGATAGATGTCAATATGTGCATTGTTTAGTGTTCACCAGTTATTGTAACTGGTGTGTCTGTAACAAAATACTGTAGTTCAATACACAAAAAGTAGTGTCACTGCTTTAAAAGCTCAAAGTAACTAAGAAAATGAGAAACAAATTCCGGTTTAATGAATGGAATGACACAATGTCTAAAATGGCTTTTTCTAACTATCCAGGTAAAAATTAACAGATTAGAGTTCTTTCATAAAATAAGGGTCCCTTTTCAAAATTAAACATGAGACAAGAACTATAAAAATGAAATTGCTTACTGACCCCAAAGGTAAGTGCAAATGTTTATAAAAAAAAATAGTATTACAATGGTGTAGAAAAAGTGGGGTTTAGGGCTGTGTGAACTTCTTTAAAATATTTGTTTTGAAAAAATTAGCAAGTTTGAAGTGGAAAGCTTTTATCAAATTATTTTAATTTAATTTTTTTTAAAGGTAATGCTTATTGAAGACAAAACGTGTGATCCATATACTGCCAACTGCTCTTGCTTCATGGAAAATCTACTAAAGATCTTTAGGGGAGTCCTTGTGGACTTTGTGAATGAGTGGATCCAGATTAGGTTTTGGTGGAAAATCTGTGGGCTCCTATTCAACCAGGCTGATATCTGCCTGGTTTAATTTTGACTTCTAGTAGCTTGCACAGCTTGAGAGGTTGGGGCTAAAAAATTTTGTATTATAGTGTTTTATGCAGTAATACCAGTGTTGTCATTAAAAGAACAAAAGAGATAATGTTGCCTCTGTATAATTCATTAGTGAAATCCCACCTTGACTATTGCGCTCAGTTGTGGAGAATTATACCTTAGAACACTGATAGGGTCCTTCGTTTTCAGTTTAAACCAATTTTTCATTCGTAAATTCCTGGATTTTTTTCAAACATGACTCTCTAATTTTCATCCTAATTTTAGGCTGATCAAAAGCAGCTCGCAGTGTCTCAAGGCTTCCGGCCAGTGTAAGCCAAAGCACCTGCAGTGTTTTCAAGTCCCCCTACTAGTGAAAGCACTCCTCCAGTGCTACTGATGTGGCATTTCAAGTCCTGCCTCCCCCCAGGCAGCAAAAGTGCCTGCTGTCCAGTACCAGCAATGCAATATTTGAAGCAGGCCATGCACACCAGAAGCTCTTTTTGGCAAACTCCCTGGCCCTGCACAAAAGCAGACTTGTAGCACTGCACAGTGTGGGAGTCTCAATAAGCATGCTGCTGAAGGAGAGAGAAGAAGCCTGGAGCCAGATCTAGTAAGGAATGCTGTTACAATGGGGAGAGGAGGAGTCTCAGGATTGTAGGGTGGAGAGGGAAAGGGAAGATGCTAGACAAGCAATAGAGATAGGGATTCTGCTGAATGGGTGAGGGGAAGAATCTGCTTAATATTGTCTTATTGTCCTGGCTTATGTCCACCAAAATAAACTCTATTTGCCCAGAAAAGAATCACATTTTTCCACTGAATTTCTCCCGTTTTTTTGTTGTCATAAACCGTGATAAATTCCCAGGAAAACTTTAAAAAAAACAAAAAACACAAAACAAAGGTCCGTAAAAGTTGAAAGCAGTTTTGAGGAGGGCCATCAAATACAAAGAAACTTGAAAAATACAAATGGCCTGAGTAAATGACTGCTGGCATGGTTAAAAGGTACGGTGAAAAAAGCTATTTTAGGCAAAATTTCTTCCAAAAACTGGAAAAATGATCCATCTGAAGAAAATAGGAAAACGCGTAAGCATTGGCAAATTTAATGCAAAAGATTGCTAAGGCAGGCAACACGAGAATTTGAAAACAAGCTGGCCATAGAGAAAATTTCATAATAAAAGCTCTTTAAAATATATCTTAAGCAAGTAGCTTGTGAGGAAGTTGATTGGACTGTTAGATGATCAAGGGGTTAATGGGAAATTTTATGGAAGACAAGTCCAAAGTTGAAAGATTAAATTATTTGCTTTGGTGTTTCTGAAGAGAATTTTGGGAGGATACCTGTGTTGGAAACAGTTTTTAAAGGTGATGATTTGTAAGACCTTAAATCACAATGAACCTAGCAGATGTAATAAGGAAGATTTGAAAAACTAGAATGAAGCAGCTTGCCTGGCCAGAGTTTTGAAAGAACTCAAATGAAATCATGGATCTATTACCAACAATTTGTAACTTATTAAAAATACCTGAAATTGGAGGTGGCCAATGTAACACTGATCTTTAAAAAGGTCTCCTGGAGTGATATGGGCAACTCTAGATGGGTGAGTCCTACTTTAGTACTGGGAAAAATCGTTGAAACTTCAAATCAAACCGGGGAGTCCCGCAAGGATCATCCCTCTCCCCCACGCTTTTTAACATTTATCTGCTCCCACTCTGCCAACTACTCTCCAACCTCAAACTAAAGTACTACATTTTCGCTGACGACGTTCAAATACTTCTTCCTATCACCGAATCCCTGCAAAAAACCTGGGCACACTGGAATAGCTGTTTACATTCCATCAATATTCTGCTTTCCAGCTTGAACCTTATCCTCAATTCAAATAAGACTGAGATCCTCGCCAGATGAAAACCACACTCTCCTCAACTCCCAAAGCGCATCCCAATTCGCAAAAACATCCATCAACCACTCCTCCTCCGTCAGAGACTTAGGGGTTCGGCTTGATAACCTCTTCAACTTAAAATCGTTCGTCCTCAACACAACTAAAGAATGTTTTTTCAAACTCCAAGTTCTTAAAAATCTGAAACCTCTCCTTCATTTCAGCGACTTCCATTTAGTAGTTCAGTCTATCATCCTTACAAAGCTAGACTACTGCAATTCTCTTCTCCTAGGCCTCCCAGCGATAACGATCAAACCCTTACAGATGGTTCAGAATGCTGCGGCTAGGATACTCACCAACTCAAGAGCCCACATCACACCCATCCTACGCGGTCTTCACTGGCTTCCTATAAAATCCAGGATCTCCTTCAAAGCGTTAATGATGATCCACAAGGACGTTATCGGCATCGCCCACCTCAATCTAAGCTCTCAACTCCACCCTCACACATCAGAAAGACCCATCAGAAACGCTTACAAAGGATCTCTATATGCACCACCAGTCAAAACCTCATTAAGAAAACGCACAATCTCTACAGCCGGACCCACCCTTTGGAACTCTCTGCCTCCGGAGCTTCGCCAAGAACCCTGTCATCAAACTTTTAAGAAACACCTCAAAACATGGCTCTTCAGACAAGCCTTCCCGGAGTCTCAAGAACACGCTGACACTGGTCAAAGGGCATAACAGTCCATTATGGGATCCATGATCGTCCTACAGCCTTAGCATGGTCCGCCCTCCCACCTTCCTCTTCCTCCTTCCCCTTCCGTCCACTTGCTCCCATTACCCCGCTCTACCCTTGACACCTGCACCCTGCCCCTCCTTTCACACCCTGCGTCATCCTCTGCCAATATTAACTCTACTATTTTCTTAGGAGTTAACTCTCAACCAGTATACCTAGTAGCTAATGCTATGTTCTCACACCCTGGTTTAATCTTCTATGTACTTACTTCCCTTAGGGCCCATTTCCGCCTGATTTGGATAGTCCATAGGTTACTAGCGATACCCTAGTAGACGCTCTATTTTATGTGACGTCCATCAACGTTGTTCACTGCCCCATTTATTATTATATGTTCGCTGTTTCATCTATTATTTGTTACGCCTATTTATGTTCGCTGTTCCATTTATTATTGATGTTACGCCTATTAATGCTGTTTGCTGTTCCATTTATGATTTATTATTATTTACTTTCTATTTATCAGATGCCTTGTTTAATGTAACGTCTTAGCCGCGAATGTTCTGTTATAATGGAAACCGATATAATTTGATATTCTTTCAAGAATGTCGGTATATAAAAATTCTAAATAAATAAAGAACAAAATCAAGAACATATAGAAAGACATGGTTTAATGGGACACTACCAGCATGGATTTACACAAGGGACGTCTTGCCCCACTAATCTTCAACACTTTTTTTTTTTTTTTTTGGGGTGAGCTGAAGGATATATATAGTGTATTTAGATTTTCAGACAGCATTTGACAAAGTCCCCCATGAGAGACTCCTGAGAAAATTAAAGTCACAGGAGAGGAGGCAATGTCCTATTGTATATTGCAAACTGGTTAAGATAGGAGACAGAGTGGGACTAAATAGTCAGTTTCCTCAGTGGAGAAGAAAAACAGTATTTTGGAGGTCTGTACTGGAACTGATTGCTTTTTTAAATATTTTATAAAATATCTGGAAAAGGGAACAATGAGTGAGGTGATCAAATTTGCAGATGACATAAGTATTCAGAGTTGTTAAATTTCAAGCAGATTGTGAAAAATTACAAGAGGACCTTGTGCGACTGACATCCAAATGGCAGATGAAATTTAATGTTGACAAGTGCAAAATGATGCACATAGGGCAAAGTACCCCATGCTGTAATTACACGATGTATGTTCTGTATTAACACTTCAAAAATTATGGTTAAACTGGTATCTATTTACTAGCATATCAATTAGCCATCAAATTTTGTAGGCCCCTTACTCAGTCAGTGTTTCACAGCAGACTCTGATATGGTGTAGGGTCACATTACTTTAATTATCTTTTGTGCAATTTTTTATGTTTTTTTCAAATTAATAAAATCGATCTCCAGAATGTGCTGACGGACTCCAGGCTATAACGCAACCTTGGCAACTAATATGCTATGTTCTGAAGCTGTAATAACAAGTCATAGTCACAAACAAACTCCAGCAATAATACTCATCGCGTTTTATGTCCCAGTCCAGACACGATCGTGTTTCGGACCAAAAAAGGTCCTGCCTCAGGGGAATAACTCCTTCCACACTGCTTCTCTGTGACATCCGACAAAGTCCATCATCGTTCCATCAGCATATTTCACAAATGGCTTTTCCCTTATTTATTTCTTTCCCGCGGTCTACATTCAGACTCGCTCAATGATAACAAGTAAGGTTACTGGAATACACTTGTGTGTTTGTGGGTGTTATATGTGATTGATATCTGTATTAACACTTACCATCCAGAAAAATAATCTGGACATCATCGTGGATAATACTTTGAAATACTTGGCTCAGTGTGTGGTAGTGCATAAAAAAGCAAAAATCCCCAAGATTCATCAAAATGCTGTAATATCACAAGCTTAATGCCCACAATAAGGAAAAGAGGCGTGTTTAGGGTAATTTTAGTTATTGCACCATGCGGTAACAGCGCTTCGCATAGGTAGTATCGCAGGGTGCAATAAACTTTTTCCATCCCGCGATACTTCCTATTTCGCATCTTGCGCTGAGAGAGACACTCTATCTATAAGGTCTTCATAGTAAAGTATTTATATACTTATAGGAGGGCCATCTAATAGCTCAAGGTGAAGTGGTGGTGGTTTAGGGGCCAGTTTTACATGCAGAGTAGTATGTATGAACAGCACAATACACCTCAATGAAGATTTGGTGTCATTTGGAGTGAGGAAAGTCTCACAAAGATGAGATTTCTACTATGTTCTCTCACCCTAGCTTGATGGACTCTATAACAGGGTACCTTCGAGTTAGGACGAGAAAACATAGTATAAAATGTCGTCTTTGTGAGACTTTCCTCACTCCAAATGACATCAAATCTTCACCGAGGTGTACTGTGCTGTTCATACATCTCACTATGCATGAAAACTGGCCCCTAAATCATCACCTCACCTCCAGCTATCAGCTGCCCCTCCTATAGGCATATACATGGCTGCATACTGTAAAGGCCTCCACAGCCCAGAAATAGCCGAAATGCAATTAAAAAAAATTTATCTTGAATTAGGTTATGCCCATGTCTGTCATATTGCACAGCTTAACGCCTAGAAAAAAGGTGTAGTTATTTCCAGTGTTAAAACAGTGTGATATTGCCCTTCATTTTCATTAATCCTGCCCCTTCCCAAAACTTGCATTCACACCATGCGCTAGTGCTATTATAGCATGCGTTATGGTGTTAACCCCATAATGCATTTTGATGAATGACTCTGAATGTTAAGAATTATTACAAAAGGAATGGAAAACAGTTTGTAGCCTGTCATAATACTTCTGTATTGCTCCATGGTGAGACCACACCTAGAGTACTATGTATAATTCTGGTTGCCATATCTCAAAAAAATAAATAAATAAATAGTTGAACTGGAAAACATTCAGAGAAGAGCAACCAAAATCATAAAGGTGATGGAATGGCTCCCCTATGAGGAAAGGCTAAAGAGATGAGATTGATAGGGTGTTCCAGGCCCCTATCAGGAGCAGTGGAAGAAGTTAAAACACAGAAATGAAATGAAACATAGTAATGACGGCAGAAAAAGACCAATCAGCCCATCCAGTCTGCCCAGCAAGCTCCCACACTTATTTTTCAATATGTATCCGTTTCAGCAACCACCAATTTCAGGGCCATCGTTGGTAACTGTTTGATTCAAGTTTGCTGCCATCCCCTGCCATTGATGCAGAGAGTAATGTTGGAATTGCATCAAAGGTGAGCATAAGGCTTAATGATTAAGGGTATAACCACCGCATCAAGCGAGTTACGCCGATGCTTGTTTACCCAGACTGCACGGATCATTGCCTTGTTGGATGTTGTCAGAATGTAAATCCTGTTTTCCACATTTCCCCCTGCCGTTGAAGCAGAAAGCAAAGCTATATATGCATTCAAAGTGATGTATCAGGTTTAATTGGTTTAGGGTAGTAACTGCCGTAATAAGCAAGCTACCCCCATGCTTATTTGTTTATCCAGATTGTGAAGTTCAGTCCTTGTTGGTGGTTGTCTGAATGCAAATCCTCTTTTCCACATTTCCCCTTGCTGATGAGGCAGAGAGCAATGTTGGAGTTGCATTAACCTTGCGAAGACTTATTGAGTAAGGGTAGTAATCACCAGGTAGTAGCCTCCACTCCAGTAATCCACCCCCATGGCTCTTCTCTTCATTCCCATCCTCTAGCCTTTATGGATCCACAGTGTTTATCCCATGCCCCTATGAAATCCTTCGCAGTTTGACTTCACTTCCTCCAGAAGGGCATTCCAGGCATCCACCACCCTTTCCGTGAAGAAATACTTTCTGACATTGGTTCTGAGTCTTCCTACCTGGAGCTTCAAGTTGTGACCCCTAGTTCTTCTGACTTTTTTCCAACGGAAAAGGTTTGTTGACCATGGATCATTAAAACCTTTCAAGTATCTGAAAGTCTGTATCATATCATCCCTGCTCCTCCTCTCCTCCAGGGTATACATATTTAGGTTCTTCAGTCTCTCCTCATAAGTCTTTTTATGAAGACCATCCACCTTTTTGGTCACCCTTCTCTGGACTGCCTCCATCTTGTCCCTGTCCCTTTGGAGATATGGTCTCCAGAACTGAACACACTACTCCAGGTGAGGCCTCACCAAGGCCCTGTACAAGGGGATAATCACTTCCTTTCTCTTACTAGATATTGTTCTCTCTATGCAGCCCAGCATTCTTCTTGCTTTAGCTATCGCCTTGTCACATTGTTTTGCCAACTTTAGATTGTTAGACACTATCACTCCAAGGTGTCTCTCCTGCTCGGTGCACATCGGCCCTTCACCCCCCCCCCCCCCCCCCCCCCCCCCATCAAATACAGTTCTTTCGGATTTCCACACCCCATATGCATGACTCTGCACTTCTTGGCATTGAATCTCAGCCGGCATATCTTTGACCACTCTTCCAGCTTCCTTAAATCCTGTCTCATTCTCTCCACTCCTTCCGTCGTGTCCACTCTGTTGCAGATCTTGGTATCATCCGCAAAAAGACAAACCTTACCGTCTATCCCGTCCGCAATGTCGCTCACAAAGATATTGAACAGGACCGGTTCCAACACCGATCCTTGTGGCACTCCACTTAACACTGCTCTCTCTTCAGAGTTCCATTTACCATCACACATTGTCTTCTGTCCGTCAACCAGTTGCAATCCAGACCACCACCTTGGCACTCACTCCTAAGCTTCTCATTTTATTCACAAGCCTCCTGTGCGGTACCGTATCAAAAGCTTTGCTGAAATCCAAGTAGATGATATCGAGTGCTCTTCCTCAATCTAATTCCTTAGTCACCCAATCAAAAAAGTCAATCAGATTTGTCTGACAGGACTTTCCCCTGTTGAATCCATGCTGCCTCTGGTCCAGCAATTCTTCTGACTGTAGATAGTTCACTATTCTTTCTTTCAGCAGCAACTCCATTACTTTTCCTATCACTGAGGTGAGGCTAACCGGCCTGTAGTTTCCAGCCTCCTCTCTGCTCCCACTCTTGTGAAGTGGGCCCACCACTGCTCTTCTCCAATCACTCGGCACCACTCCCATTTCTAGGGATCTATTGAACATTTCACGCAGTGGACCCGCCAGCACATCTCTGAGCTCCCTCAGTATCCTGGGATGAACCTCATCAGGCCCCATGGCTTTGTCCACTTTCAGTTTTCCTAGCTTTTCCCATACATTCTCTTCTGTAAACGGAGTTACATCTACTCCTCTCCCCTCCAGTTTCTTGTTACCTAGCGACGGTCCTTCTCCAGGGACCTCTTTAGTGAACACCGAACTGAAGTATTTGTTTAATATTTCTGCCATTTCTTCGTCTCTCTCCACATATTGATCCTTTTCACCTTTCAATTTCACTGAACCACTTTGAACTTTTCTCCTTTCTCTGATGTATCTGAAAAATGTTTTGTCCCCTCGCTTTGCCTCTTTGGCAATCCTTTCTTCCGCTTGACTTTTTGCTGTCTTGATTACTTTCTTTGTCTCACTCAGGTTCACCAGATATTCTTCCTTGTGCTCCTCCCTTTGTGATCCTTTATTTCTTGAATGCTGTTTTTAGCTTTTATTTTGTCTGCCACCTCCTTTGAGAACCAGATAGGTTTTATTTTTCTCTTGCTTTTCTTGCCTTGGTAATTGCTCCTTTTGGCCCGCTGTTTTTCCACATTTCTGTTGTTCTCCCAGTCTTCTAGTTCTTCCTCCAGGTACTTTCCCATTTCATCAAAGTCTGTGTTTTTGAACTGCAAAACCCGGGTCTTCGTGCTTCTTCTCCATATCCTGTTTGTGATATGAAACCATACCGTTTGATCACTGGTGCTGAGGTGGGCACCCACCTGGACATTAGAGACATTATCTCCATTAGTGAGCACTAAATCGAGTATAGCTCCCTCCCTCGTGGGTTCCATTACCAATTTTTTGAACAGAGCCCCTTGCAGGGCATCCACTATCTCTCTACTACTGTTAGATTCTGCAGAAGGGATTCTCCAGTCTACATCCAGCAGATTAAACTCTCCAACACTTCTCCCTTCTTGCCCATCTTTTGGATGTCTTCAACCAGATCTCTCAAACTCTTCCATTTGATTTGGAGGCCTGTAAACCACTCCAGTAAAAATGGATGCCCCATCTTTTTTTAGGTCGGCCCATAACTGACAATTTAAGTATATCTAGGACAGATACCAAAGGTGAAATGAGGCTGGGTAAAAGAAATGGAGGACCTGGGTGGTGTTTTAGGTATGGAAACTTGTTTGCTCATATCTGGAATGTTAAGTCCAAACCACATGAATAAGGACTGATCACCTGCAAGCAGTCAAGCTTGTATGATTACTTAGAGCAGTGTAGACAGGGACAACTGAGCAGGCTGTCAGACATGTACTGAGGAGGTTGCAGCTTGTTTGCATTCTCCCAGCTGCCTTGGCTATGGATGCCTGAGGACACCATGCCTCATTAGGGTTTTGACTTCTGCTACCCTGTGCCTCTGCTTACCAGCATGGCCACTGCCTTAATCTAGCCCCATCTTCCAACTGCTCTCCCTCTGGCTTTCCCATCTTATTCCCCTTTCTGGTCATCTGTGCTAACCTTTACACAACCACCCTCTCCCAAAGCTTTGTTCAGTCACCACCATCAACTGTAGGAATCTTCTGTCTATTGCCCCTTGCTTCCTCTTCACTACTGTCTCAACTTGACTTTCCTTCACTATTTTGTCAGTTTTGTTGATGAGGGTTTTTTTTTTTTGTTTTTTTTTACTATTCTCTCTTCTGCTATAACCATGCTTCCCTACCCTTTTATTATCCTTTGACTGAATACCAGCTTTGGCTCACCTGTTAAGTTTATTTCCTGTGTTCTGTGCTTGCTTTGCAGAACATCTCTGGCTAAAATAGCATCCCCATGCTGCCTTCCTACATTTCAAATTCATGCTCGCCTCCTTCCAGCCTGTTGTTGCCCTTGCTAAAAAAATATACTGTCATCTTATAGACATACATGCCTCCCAACTCTATTCTTTGCTGTAGTTTTCTCCTTCATTCTTAATGCTTTGTGTAGATGGTTGATGCCTTCCATGGCAAGGTCCACAAATTTATCTTGACTTATCCATGGTCCCTCTATCTCCACCACTTCATTCCTTTCCCCATCCCTTAGTCCATGCCACCCTTTCTTCCTTTCCTGAAATCACAGAAGAGCATATTGTCTATTTCTTACAGATTTACATTTCCCACTCAACTCTTTAATTTGTCCTCCATCAGTCACTTTCCTAGTCTGTCACTTTACCCTATTTGTTCATACCACTCCTCAAATCACCTGAACTGGATTCTATCTGTCCTGCTAAATATAAAAGGAGAGGAGTGGTGACCAAAATGTGTAAGGCAAGGCACCATAAGTTTTTTTCATGTAAAATTTGAGTACAGTCTTCTGAGACAAAAATATTTCAACATGCACATTATACTTACATGCACTCCTGTGGTGCAAAAAAGACACTTGGAACTCTGATGGAATTAGACTTTTTATAATGTGTATTGGATGTGAGCTTGGCCTTCAGAAAGCCATGAACAAATAATTTACCATTACGATATAGTAAACCTCTCATACCAAAACAACCTTATCTATGAAAAGGCAACTGCACATTACACCAGGCCCTAGAAACACCATAAAAGCTCTTATTAGGAAACCAGGCTGCTGTAGATCCCTACACAGAAATTACATGCTAGCAAAATACCTCACGTTGGTCGTTATATGCAGAACACAGAGAGACCCTGACCAAATATAGAATAAAGAGATCAGAAAGTATAAAGGGAAATGTGCTGAGAAGAGCTGAACTGGAACCCGCAAAAAGCCAGTCTCTACATGCAGAGCAACAATGGAAAAACAGAAACATTACCATTCTTCATAAAACATTAAATAAAATCAAGAAATATAAAACAATAGTAAAGCCATTCATAAAAAGAATATTTTAAACCAGTAAATAGAATATTGAAAACTTCCTGAACACCAAAAAAAATTGTAAAAATCTGATGAATAAAAAATCCAGTTAAAAAATGTTCTATTTCCCCCCAACAAAACAATATTTCAAAAGATCAGAATCATTAAATTACACCCAATAATTAAAACTAATAAGAATTTAGAAATTTCTCCATACATGGGATCTGATTTCCAGTCACCCTGAGATTGTCATAGATTGGGGGAGGTAGGGCTGCACAAATTTTATCTCCTCTTACACACACGCACAATAACACATTCCCTTTCTCTAACATACACAGGCTGCCTCTCCCTCACAGATATATTGTGTGTGTGCGTGCCTGAGAGAGCCTATATGTGACGCATAGGCTCTCACAGGCACACAAACATACACAGGCACACACAAACTCTTCATAGTCTCACACACATGCACACAAACAGGCTCTCATTTACCCACACAAGCTTACACACACATGGTTTCTTGTTATCATCGGACCACGGTGGGATGAGCCCCACTACAATCCCTCAGACCTCCTGTGCTGTCTTTGGGCCACGGAGGGATGAGCTCCACCATGGCCCTGCAGGCCCCCTGTCTTTGGGACATACGGCCCACCGATCTTCCTGCTGGGGTGGGGGGGAGAGCGGAAGCTGTGTCTTGCATGTGTGCATGCATACCCATACCCAGAAGTCGGACCATATGGCCCAAAGATGATAGGAGGCCCATGCTCTCTCTTCTCCTTTGGCCACCAGCTGGTTAGGCTCTTCTGGCGGCCTGCCACCTCTCCTGCTGCCACTGGCCCGCCGTCTTCCCTGCTGCCACTGGCCCGCCGTCTCCCCAGGTGTGTTGCTCCGTGTAAATGCATGGTATGCACACCCAGTCATTCCGGGCCTGCATAAGGGGTATCAGAAAGCCAGAAGCAGCAGCATCAATTGTAGGATGCTATTTGGTTAATACAAATAAAAAGAACCCAGAAAAGTAAAAGAATCGATAAACAATGTAAAAAAAACAAAACACCTCACTCAAGGCAAAATAATGGGACAAATGATTAATCTCGCATATTTAAATGTTTGACCATCATACTGCACAGGTCAGACACGGAAAATTGGGTTTCTGAAATCCTTTAGTGTGCTTTTTTTTTTTCATTGGTCAAGATGAGATTTCATAAAGGAAGACAGTTCTCTGAATTTGCATTCTGAAAAACCATTCCTTTTTGCAGACCAGTTAACAAGCTAAAGATACATTTGGCTTGTGTTCTACTATATAACTTATTTTATATACAGAGAAAATATGCTTAAAAATGAAAGGTGGGCTCACAATATGAATATATAGAGACTTGCTACTGACCAATGATTACAATTTAGCACACTAAAGGATTTCAGAAACACAAAATTTTCCGTGTCTAACCTGCACAGTATGATGGGCATAAACGTTTAAGTAAGTGAGAATGTGTCCCAAATATTTTATCTTGAGTGAAATTTTTTCTTTGCATTTGGTTATTATAATAATTTAAATAGAAAAAAAGCCCTCAGACACATGCTCAACCACACTGGTAATAGGAGGAAAAGGTCAGATGCCTGATCTCGGCAATTAATTATTTGTGATCAGGTGACCAAAGCACCATTATTAGTTAACCTCCAAATTATTTTTTTTCTAATATTATTTTCCAATGATTTTAAAACCAATAACTTTTTATAAAAACTGTCCATATATCTTTTTTAAACAATTACATGTGTTTTCTTATTTGAAATCTTAAATCCAAATTTTAGTCTTTTTAATTTAAAAAATGATGCAATCTTGCTTGAAGAATCGAAATTTGAATTTTTCTGTTTGTTTTCAATAGTCACTCAATTTTATCTCATCCTTTTGAATTAATACAATCATTTACCATGCTTGGGAGAAATATTGTTCACATGTTTTGTTTTTAAATTGCGTACAAAAGCATCACCCTAATCAGCAAAACTAGCAACTGTTTCAAACATCCAGCAGTAGGGGAGTGAGACAAACCCTCTATTGTCTGTTTCAGCTAATCCTGCATTGAGGGGTGGTTTAAACAAATAATGTAACAATTTAGCTTAATGCGTCCTAGGATCAGCACTGGTCTCATGACGAAGTGTAAGATGATGTGGATCCCCCACCGTCCTCGATCAGATGCGTATCCTTTTTGAACAAAAGTGGCAAGTGCCAGCATCAAGGACAGCATGATTCACTGACATCAGGGGTGAAAAAACAGAATACGCCACAGCATGTCCAATAAAATATCACCACCTGAAAAAAACAGAGTGACCAGATAGTGACCTACAATTTATGGCAATCAGCTGCTTCCTTCCTTCCTGCTACCCTTTTTATTTAATTTTATTTTGTCACTGGTGCCTCGCCTTACATATCTTTGTCACCTCTCTCTTTAAAGTGTGGTTGATTTGATGAGGTTGTGGTCACTCCATTTTACCTGTCCTGCTATCATTCCATCTTCCTCATCCCTTTTGCAAACAAATTATGCAAGGATGCCAGTTAGCTTTGCTGTTGACTTTCTTCCTCCTCTAGCCATTCTTAATCCACTCCAATCTGGCTTCTACTCTGTATAGTTCAGAGGCAGCCCTTGCTAGAATCTTCAGTGATCTCTTCATGAGGCATCTTTCTTGATTTATCATAGATCACCATCTAGTCCTTGCCAGACTATCCTCACTTTCATTTTGGGATTCTCTTTCTTTGTTTCTCTTCTTCACACACTCATCACATCATTTTAGAATATCCTTTGGATCTCCTTCATCACTATCAGTATTCTCTAGGGCTGTCGTGGGCCCTGTTCTCTTCGTATATTCATTCCTTTTGTGCTCTGATCTACTGCCACAACTTTTCATACTATATTTGTGCTGTTAATTAATGTAATTATGTAATTATCACTTACACTAGGAGTTGGGCTCCCCTCCTTTATTTTTTCTCATATGTGATACATTGTAATAGATATGACAAAAGTTTGTAGGTTTATAGTTAATGTAAAAGAGCAGGGGTCAGTACACAGGAGCACGGATCCCCCCCCCCCCCCAAAGGATGCGTGAACAACCCTGAGGGTGTGTGTGTGTGTGCGCACAGTGGCTTCCCAATCTGAGAAGAAATATATTTTATTTATTTAGCATTTTTCTATACCGACCTTCATGGTTAAATACCATATCAGATCGGTTTACATCGAACGGGGATAGAGAACTGTAACAAACGGAACAGCAATTTATAGTCAGAAGGAGAACAAAGTTACATTAAGTGAGGACTATAAACTTGGAAGCTTGACAGCTGAAAAATAAAGGCCCGAGTAGGGCAATAACTTAAAAACAAGAAGTCATAATGGAATCCGGGCTAGGGCAGGTTATATTATTAGCGAAGGTACTAAAATATGAAGTAAATCGAGGAGTAGCACGGTTCCATAGCTCGTGAACAAGTTGATCATCTATTGTGTATCCGAAGGATCCGGGAAGGCTTGTCGGAACAGCCAAGTTTTAAGTTTTTTCTTAAATGTTAGAAGGCAAGGTTCCAACCTGAGGTCTGCGGGGAGGTTGTTCCAGATGGCTGGACCTGCTATAGAAAAAGCTCGGTCCCTGGTCGAGATGAGGCGGGTGGCTTTGGTTGGAGGGGCTTGTAGCGCTCCTTTGTAGATTTCTCTAATCGGTCTGTTGGAAGTATGGAGTTTGAGAGGGATTTCAAGGTCAAGGTGAAGATGGTTATGGATGTACTTGTGTATCAGGATGAGTGATTTGTGAAGGACTCTGTGGCAGACTGGTAACCAGTGTAGGTTTCGGAGAATGGGAGTAATATGTTCTCTCCGGTTGGTGTTGGTTAAAATTCTAGCCGCGGCGTTTTGTATCATCTGTAGTGGTTTGGTGGTTGAGCTGGGTAGGCCTATGAGTAGAGCGCTGCAGTAGTCTATTTAGCAAATATTAAGGATTGAAGAACTGTCCTGAAGTCGTGGAAGTATAGGAGAGGTTTGAGTCTTTTCAACACCTGTAGTCTGTGGAAGCAATCTTTGGTTGTAGTGTTGATCATATTCTTTAGATTAAGGCGGTTGTCGAGAATTACCCCCAGATCTCTTACTTGAGTGTGGGTGTGCTGGTAGTTGTGGTGGGTCTGTGGAGGGTGGTTGTCTTGGTTGGAAGAGATGAATAGTAGTTCGGTCTTAGCAGAGTTGAGGACCAAATTTAGACTGTTGAGGAGACTGGTGATAGATTGTAGGCAGTTGTTCCAGAGCGAGAGAGATTTGGTGATGGATTCTGTTATGGGAATCAGAATCTGAACATCGTCAGCGTAGATGTAGTGAATGAGATTGAGACTTGTTAGCAGATGGCAAAGGGGGAGGAGGTAGATATTGAAAAGGGTGGGAGAAAGGGAGGATCCTTGGGGTACACCAAGAGAAGAATTTGTCGATGGTGATTCTTTGTTGTTGATCTTGACTTTGAAGCTTCTGTTGCTAAGGAAGGACTTGAACCAGCTGTGGACTGAGCTGGATATGCCTATGTCTGAAAGGCGATTCAGGAGGATGGAGTGGTTAACTGTGTCGAAGGCCTCCGAGATGTCTAGAAGGATTAGAAGAAAGAATTGTCCTTTGTCCAGTCCCATAATAATGTGGTCTGTTAGTGAGATGAGAAGGGTTTCTGTGTTGCGTGATTTGCGGAAACCATATTGGGAAGGGAAAAGAATATTGTGTTCTTCTAAGTAATCTGATAGTTGGGTGTTAACCACTTTCTCTGTAATTTTATATATATTTTATATATGGTGCTGCTGTCGAGTTCCGGTGCTGTGGAGGGCACTGTAAGCTCAGGAGGGAGGGAGGGAGCTGCCAGAGCCTAGTGACCATTGTAAAGCATTACCACAGCTTAGCCATTTCTCTTTCAGTGGCCCAGGGAGAGGAGGTTGCTCCTTCTGGGGTGGGTGAAGGTGGGAGAGATGCTTACTCTGCAGCAGAACAGGACATGAGAACAGCCATTGCAGAGTTCCACAAATGAGGAAAACCTGCCATCCTTAGGCCAGAGAAAAATCCTGCTGCTGTTGCTAGGGTTCCCTTCCCAGGGGGGGAGATCACAACAGTTGCCCACTAGGGGAAAAGAAGCAGTGAGGTTGGGGAGGCAAAGAAGCCAGGGAGAATGAGAAAGTGAAGGATGAAGGGAGAATGAAGACAAAATATGTATAAAAAAACCAATTCAAAATAAAGATGAGCAAACTAAGAAATATACAAAATAAAGAGAAAAAATAGGTAAAAAGTGAAAACAGCAAAAAAAAAAAAAAAAAAAAAGTTTTGGCTAGCACCTAAGGTTTCTGAAAACTTTTCCAACCCTTACCATTGTGGTGTGGTCTGTGTGACTGTTTTTCTAGTGTCCTTTAGTATATAGTTGTGATGTGATGTCTTTCTGCCTGTCAGTCTGCTTGTGAATGTATATCTGGTGTGTTGTCTATGCCTTGCTCTGTCTGTCTATAATTACTTTTTTTTTTTTTTTTTGTCTAGATGCAATATGTCCGTGCTCTGTGCCTGTCTGGCTGGGTTTCTGTCTCTGTGGGGTTCTGTGCCCCTAATGATTGTTTTCTTATAAATAAGAACACTGCCCCCTCTCTTCTAGGAGAAAGTGCTTCCTTAAATATAAATAACCAACCGGCATAATGCTTTCAAAAGAACAGTAGAATGAGCATAATGCCATGAATTCTGAGAAAAAAGCAAAGGGATCATTCTGTACTGTTTCATGTTGAATGAAATCTTTTTGTTGTACTAACCTAGCATTAATGTAACCCACCTGAATAAAACTCTCCAACTTTTTCCCTAAAACAATACCCTAATCTTTCTATGTGAGGATAAGCTAAAACTCTCACATTAATGAAATGAGAGCATCATAACAGGAAGTCCTCCATATCTTCCCCACCCATTTATCACCAATATAACCTCACCCATTAAAAACTCACACAAAGCATGAAAGAGTAAATACCTAGCTATTGATCATCATTACTATGGCATCAGCTTGCTATCTTCACGTGAGCTTAAATTGAACATAATAACTTGTCCAGGCCCGGGCCCAGAGTCCCATTAAGGGGCATACAAAGGGGTGGGCCCTTAGGTGGGTTGCCTTATATCCTATCCTGGGTATCTTTGCGGGGGAGTAAAGTCATCAATCGGTGATGTGGAAAGCTCCTTCCATCAGTGACAAATCAGACAGCTTAAGAGCCCAGAAAACAGGTAAATTCAGTTACTTTCACAGCATCGGGAAAAAGCCAATACAAGATAAATATTCAAATGCTTTATGGAAGGAGCACCAAGAACCTTATTTTCTAAGGGCTTTTTCCCCCTTCAGCCTCTGAGAGAAAAAAAAAAACTTATTAAATTAGACCCCAGGTGGCAGCCAGTCAATTAATTGATGTGCTTGAAGTCAGAGTATCATTAGCACCATTTGAACCTCCAAGTTTTATAAGTCTTCTCCAACTACTGTGCTATGTTACTAATAAGGATGCAATGTGAAGGATAATAATTTCTATGATTCCCTGCTGTTACTGGTTTATACAAAATTTATTGGGGGTATAGCTCCTTAGCAGTACAGGATGTAAGGTTTTTTCCCCCTCTTTTGGAAAAAAAATATTGTGTACACAAAGGTCTTCTGAGTGTATCTGGTTGATATTTTTGTTTCTGAAGCAACAGATTTAGCTTTGGCTAGATCAGAGTATGGCTACGCTGTGGATTATATTAACAGGGATGTGTATCTTCTTGCTGTTCTAACCATAAATTTGGCTTTTATATGGCGCTTTTCTCAGGATCCCATAGTGAAAATACAAAATAAGCAGTGCATAAATAAATGGAAGATTAGAAGTAACAAAGTTAGTTAAATTAAACAGAAAGCAATATGCTGCTAACCTCCAAACCTGCTAGGTTAGTCAAACAATAAGGAGACAAAACCACTAACAGAAGTAAAACGTTGTGTGTACAGACTGAGGTGTGAAGGATAATGTCCCCAGGCTGTCCTTTGTTTTCAGTCTGCTGGTGATGAGCTGGGTTTAAATTTAAAGATGTAACCAACCTCACAACTGGTAGTGGGACAAGACGGGTCTTCAGTCAGACTGCCTAGGCCACCACAGCAGGCAAGGATAGCTCAGAGAAGTTGCTGATGGAAGAGGCAGAATATTTAAATATCATGGAGGAGAGATGAAGCTACCACTGTCAAACAGGGCTTAAATGCTGTGGAGCCTCTGAAGATTCATTTTGTTTTGATCTAATGAGGGGAGTATAGCTCCTGAAAGCTAGTCAAGAAATCTGTTTGGTCCAACACAGTATTAATCATATTTTTTATTGGACTTTATTTCTGTGAATAGTGTCTTATATATAGTCTCATGCAGGACTTTGAGTGCCTTCATCGGTTATCTTTTTTATTTGAAAAGGCTCAGAGGCATCATTGGAAGATTTCTTAGCTTGGATCAATGTCTAGATTCCTAACTTACAGTTTAATATCACACATGTCAGATCCCGTTCCTGGACCTTCTGGTGATGAAAAATGGTAACCAACTCAAAACAACTATTTATACTAAACCTACAGCCAGGAACACATTATTTCACTATGATAGTTTTCATCTGAAGAATCTTTGCGATAGTATGCCCTTTAGGCAATTTTTAAAGATGTCATCTCTGTGAGACTACTCAAGAATACCATAAACAATCTAGGGAACTGTGAAGGAGGTTTTTTGGAGCGTGGTTATCCTGAGAAGGTAGTAAAGTGAACCCATAAAAGGGCTCTCTATGCTAACCAGTATTTACTTTTGACTAGTTTACTGCATCAAAATATGATTCACATGGTGTGCATGATCCCTTTCTTGAGCAGATCGAATCAAATACAGAGGATCATACTGTCCCATTGGTACATTCTACAACTTTATGAGGTTTTCCAGTCAATCCCATTATTCACTCAAACATGCAGGCAGAACTTACGAGATAAGCTGATATCAACTACCCCCAGCAAAGACATGAAGATACAGGTCTCGGACATTACACCTGCGGTCTAGTGTTTGAAAATGTACTCCAGCGAGCAGGGGCCTTGGGATGTCCTAATTTAGATCTTTATAATATAATACACGGTCCGTGTTGGGTGAAACCAACCTCATGGCACAGAATCGGACAGTTTCTTCATTTCATTCCAGCCTAATAAGCTAAGTAGCGATGATACAATATTCTGAACATATGTAAAGATTAAGAATTCATTGATGGATTTATGAATGTCACCAAGGGGAATTGACACACATAAAAAAGAAAAAATTCTTTTAAATAACCAATGATTATATACTGAGTGGTAGTGCAATACAAACTACTTGCTATTCAGCACACTCATTCATAGTAAGGCTTCGTTAAAATTGCCTATATGAGGTCATTTATTCATAAAAATACTAATGTTTTTTGAATTTTTGTGGAATTATTGCGGAGGAAAATAGAGGTGTTTTGGTCTTTTTATTGTCACAGTGCCTAAATTGACTGAATCCTCAAAAAAAAGTGCAAAAAAAAGTGAAGAGAAGGTCTAGTTATTTGTATTCTTATATGGACATTTTATTATGAAGAACTCACTAAATATTACTTGAAGGAATAACAAAACATCATTTAATTGGCGATTAGTTGGAAAGTAGAATTGTTGACAGACATACTGGAAAGCAGAATTCTCAGACTTGATTTTTGCACAGTTTGCACTTTGTTTATTTGCAGCGTGGGTTAGCAAGAAGGCTGTCTGATTTTATGTGATTAGAATGTTTTATATATAAACACATTTTTTGAATAAAATATTACTGTGAGATAATCTAGTTCATTATGCAGTAGTGTTCCGTGCTTGTAGTATTATACATAGTCTGTATTTTTTTTTGAACATTTCTAGATAACTTTACTGCCATATCTATATATTGTACTATAGTTTAAAATAGATACCAGACAAACCTACTCAATGAATTAAAGTGCTCTCTTAATACATACATATAATTACCCTAAGGTAAACCAGCACTCATGCATTATGTACAAAGCAAAACTTTATTTAGTATAATAAACTATTTCTCAGGTTTTTTTTTAAATTGTACAAAAAAGGTATAATTGTCCCTATATTAAATGATTGACATTGCTTAACACAATAATTAAATACATACATTTTTTAAAAAGTATCAAAATGTCATGTATAGATAGACAAAAATATTACTTCAAAATGCAAAAACACACATACCCCACACTCAGACCAGTTGCTCCCTAAAACACCATCGTCATTTTAAAAAAAAAAAAAAGGTGATTGCTATCTCTTTAGGGGTGTGCGCGCGTGTCCATGTACGCATGGTTCCCAGCACACGCACATGGACGCACCAATTTTTTAACATGCACGGTGCTGATGCACACACAAAATCCGATGACTGCACTCATGTGCGGATGGCCCGCAACTCGTGCGCGGGCGGGAATTTTCAAAGGCCATGTGCAGCGATGGGAGTAGGGCTTCCCCAGTTCCCTCCCAGTCTGCTCCAATTAAGGAGCGGACTGGGAAGGAACTTCCCTATAACCCTACCTAACCGCCCTAACCCCTTCCTAGCTGCTACTTTTCTTTTTGGTTCGGTTACTTACTGCTCCTGGGGAGCAGACGTAATCTCCGCACGATGGCCAGCTGCCAGCTCGCACTTCCCTAGGACAGCGTTGAATGGTGCTGTATCCCGGCCTGCCCCTTTGGAAAGGCTCAGCCCTTCGGCATGTAATGGGGTTTATGCGTGGCTGGGCCTTATGAAAATGCACGCAGCGTGCAACCCCCCCCCCCCCCCCCCATTTTTACACGCATGGCCCTTTTAAAATTGGGCCGGCAATTATTGAAAAATACATTCATTGAAAGAAACAGTATAATTTGCCTATTCTAAACAGTCACCATGTGGCCACAATTCAACATCAGTGCACATGTATTGAAAGGCCGATCGGATCGCAGTGTCCGGTCGGCCGGGGTAATGTGGGCCCAGGCCCACGAATAAAGGCAGGACCGGGCCGAGTCAGAGTGCCCGGTGGGGACCTGAGAGGCCAGGATGCGGGGGGGGGGGGGAAGGGTCAGCAGGAGGGTCGCGAGGCGGCGCCAGCTAGGCGGGGGTAGGGGCACGGGCTGGGTGCGAGCGCACATGCGCTCGGGCCGGGAGGAAGGGGGGTTTAATTGGCTGGGGGGGGGGGCGGGACAAAGCAGTTTGGCGGGCAGGGATTGGGGCTGCAAGGGTCTCCGGGGGAGGGGTAGTGCGGGTGTGGAGTCGGCTGGCTCAGTTGCTCGAGGCATCTGAGCGGCAGGCTTCGTTTTCCCTCCCACCCGCCCTGTTATTTCTGTTGTTTATGTTAATTATGTTGTTGTTGTTTGTTCAATTTATTGGGGGTTTGTCGTCGCAGCGGGGTGGGTTTTGCGGATGGCCCGAGCCAATGTAAGTCAATATTGTTATGTAAGGCTGGTCGCCATTTAAGGGGGAGGGCAACTGGGGGCTGTTGTCCGGGTGGAAGGCCCCTTGCTAGCAGAAGGCGGGGGCCGCATTGGCCTGATTCCTTGCTCGCCAGCGGCGGGAGTCCACCGGATGAACCTCTTGCTTAATGGCGGCGGAGGTCTGATCTTGGTGTAGGGGCCGGTGGGGGTGTTTGAGTCGGTTGGCTGGTACTGACCGCCTGGCTGAAAGTCGGCGGTCAATGGGGGGATGTTTTGGATAAGTTATTGTTAAGCGTTAATTGTTGTAAGGCTCGGGTCTCCTGGTCAATAAAGCTGCGGCCCTGTTTTACCCAATCTTTTGTGGTGTCATTTTGTAAAAGAGGGCGGTTGTGAGTGAGTGAGGTCCTGGATGCCCATATTATAGAGAAAAGTAATATTTAAACGTTCTTGCATTCTGCTGTGAAGAATCCCGACAAGGTTCTATGTTTCACCATCTGCCTTCTTCAGGGGGATGTTGAACACAAAGAAGCACCTTCTATTGCTAGTAGTTTGAAAGTTTGTGTGTCTGCCTCCAAACGTTGCCATTATAGTAAGGCCAACCGGTCTTAGTCAGAGTCTTGAGACGCAAACATCTGCACTGTGCATAACAAAACACCAAAATGTTGGCTAGCTTGATAAGTTTTTTCCCCAAGTGTACTGCTTACTACCTTAACATGCCTTCCTCCCTTGTGTCAGGGACAGTTGTACCTTTTTTGTACAATTAACAAAACAAAACTTGAGTTTATTATACTAAATAAAGTTTTGATTTGTAAATAATGCATGAGTGCTGGTTTACCTTAGGGTGATTATGGGGTAGATTTTCAAAGGGTTACGCGCGTAACCCCCGAAAACCTACCCCAATCCCCCCTGCGCGTGCTGAGCCTATCTTGCATAGGTTCGGCGGCACGCACAAGCCCCGGGATGCGTATCAGGGGGCGTGTCATGGCGGCACGTCATTTGGGGGCGGTTTGGGGGGCGTGGCCGAGGCCTCCAAAACAGCTCCCAGACCGGGGAATCGCGTGCGAGTTACGCCTGCCTCTGGCAGGCATAACTTTTAAAACAAAGGTAGGGAGAGGGTTAGGTAGGGGAAGGGAGGGAAAAGTGTGGGGGGGTGGAAGGAAAGTTCCCTCCAAGGCCGCTCCGATTTCGGAGCGGCCTTGGAGGGAATGGAGGCAGGCTGTGCGGCTCGGCGCACGCAGGCTGCCGATTTTGGGCAGCCTTGCGCACGCGCGTATCCTTTAAAGTCCGGTGTACTTTTATAAAATCTACCCCTATATGTTTATATTGTATTATGTATTTAGTTAGATTATATATATTTCATGCTATTGCACACTGAGTTAAAGATTTCAATATATTGTGCACAATGACTTCAGGATCTTTTTACTGCACCCAGCATTGTGTACATATAGTTGCAATCATTTTCTCTAGCTGTGTCACTTTATATATTTGTCCACATTAAATTTCAGCTGCCATTTAGATGCCCAGTTTCCTAGTCTTGCAAGATCCTCCTGCAGTTCTTTGCAGTCTGCTTGCATTTTAATTACTTTGAATAATTTTGTATGGTCCGCAGATGTGATCACCTCACTCATTGTTCCTTGTTACAGATTTAAATAAATAACTTAAACAACATTGGTCCCAGTACAGGTCCTTGGGCATGCTGCTCCACTGGAAAAACTGAACATTTAGTTCTTCTCTTTTTTTTTTTTTTTTCCACTTTCCCTTAACCAGTTATCAATCCATAATCCTCCTATTCCATGACTTTTTACATTTCCTGCAGGACTTTGAGTGCCTTCTGTAAATCCAGATATACACAGTATTAACCAGCATCCTTATTTACACCTTCAAAAAATTCTAGTAGATTAGTAATTTCTGTATGCTAAATCCATGTTGGCTCTTGCCCATTAACGAGCCGATTCAGTAAAGTCCGCAGGAGAGCGGACGAACGCCCGCTCTCCCGGCGCGTGCACAGGTCACTTGCCTGTGCGCGCGATTCTGTATTTAAATTAGGTGGTGTGGTAGAAACGGGCAAAAGGAGGCGCTAGGAACACTAGCGCGTCCCTAGCGCCTCCTTTTGACCCAGAGCCGGCGGCTGTCAGAGGGTTTGACAGCCGATGCTCAATTTTGCCGGCGTCAGTTCTCGAGCCCACTGACAGCCATGGGCTCGGAAACCAGACGCCGGCAAAATTAAGTGTCCGGTTTTCGGCCCAACAGCCGCCGGCCCATTTTAAAAGTTTCTGTTTTTTTTTTACTTTTTTTACTCTTTGGGACCTCCGACTTAATATCGCCATGATATTAAGTCGGAGGGTGCACACCAAAGCAGTTTTTACTCTCAACCTAGCTTGATGGACTCTCTACCTGGGTAACAACAAGCTTGTGGAGAGAACATTGCACAAATCTCATCTTTGGGTGAGTTTCTTCACGCCATAGGTCATCAAATCTTCACAAGAGACCACTGTTCTGTTCGTACGTCTCACTTTGAATGTGAAAGTGGCCCCTAACCTCCTACACTAATACTTAAACCTCACCTCGAGTTACTAGGTGGGCCTCCCATAGGGATACAAATACCTGTCTAGGGAGGAGGCACTATGGCAAAGCGCTCTCTCTCTCTCTCTCTCTCTCTCCCCCCCCTCCCTCCCTCCCTCCCTCCCCCCCCCTCCCCCCCCCCCCCCCCTTATTTGGGCTAACAGCCTTTCGCATAGGTGATAGTGCAACTTGCAATACACATGCTTATTAGCATAAGGTACACCCCTTTTTGGTATCGCATGCGATATTGGAAAATGAGGCCCTTAGTTTGTCAGTCTGCTGCAGTATTTTTTTTTTTTTTTACAGAATCACATTTTCACAGAGATTTGTTTCAGTTTCTCTGAATCACCTAAGAGTGGCTTCAGTGTGGGTATCTCCCCAAAATCCTCTACAGTGTCCTTTTATCCCTGATCTAGTGCAGTTTCTCTCATCCCAGATCTCAGGCACATCTAACCAGTCAGGTTTTCATAGGATATCCACAATGAATATGCTTGAGATAGATTTGCATACACTGCTTCCATTGTGCAAATCTATCTTCATGAATATTGATTGTGGATATCATAAAAACTGGACTGGGGTTAGAAGCAATGATCTAGTGGTTGAAGTGCCTCCCTTACCGGTTTCTTTTTTTTATATAGATAGGGACCCCATTGGCATACTTACTAAGGAGGGTGGCCTAGTAGCAAAGTCATGTAGTGAAGTGTGGAAGAATGTACCATCTGCTACAGCACCCCCACTAGGGATTGCTATAATGGTTTATTCCTGCTTGTATATTAGCGAATATTCATGACATTGTGAGCTATATTTGCACATGTTTGGCCTAAGCACTCAATTCACATATTTTGGTCCCCCAGAATTTAAATTTGTTTGGAAGGTAAGTCACTAAGCCTAGTGTTGAGAACAACTGCAAAACAGCTGATATTTGAGAAATCTAGCTAGGGATGTAGCTTTAAGAGACTGATTGTCATTTTGAGCTGGGAGAGGGAGAGAGAGGGTGCAGATGCATAATCTGAGTGTTTGTTTTGGTGCATTGTTAAAATCAGTAAAGTTAAATTAAAAATTTGAATCGGTTGCTTGATTTTCCAATTTTTTATCTCACAGTGCAGAACAGGCAGATTGCCACCAGAGGGCACTATGGTAACTTTGATGCTAGTCTTCTGATCAGAGACACAGGAACAGGAAAAATATTTGACCATATTGTAACTTGTAATTTTTGTTCAGTCTGGTTTACTGAACCGACCAGAATTTTAGTACTCTTACTAATAAATTAAAAACAAAATTAAGAGCATTTTTTAATGTTTTAAAAAATTAAGCTAGACAGTTTTTTTGTTTGTTTTTTTTAGTTCTGTATAGCCACATTTTACATTTCATTGCTTCATCTTATGTAAAATTATTTTTCTGAAATAACTGATAAGTAAGAGTTAGCCCACTAGTCTTAAGTGAATCGTGCTCGTCCTCTAATCAGCATGCACCTTCTGAATTCTGGCTATTCATACAGCATATTATTTTCATAATTTTATCAAGTCCTGGTAATGAATGACATCTTCCCTTGCAATGATGGCATACAGGTTCAAATTGAGAAATGCCTTTCCTGATCTACTCGAATTAATTCAGCTTCACTGAATTTCCAACTTCCTATTCTGTTTGTTTTTTTTTCCTAAAGTTGTACATTAAGGGGTGTTGCACTTGCTAGATTGCTCAAAATATCATCCAGTTCATTTCTTATTTCATCTCACCTTTTGGTTCTTGTTTGGGTCTTGTTTGGGTCTTATTTCTGTGTCTCTTCACTAACTTTGTTCTAAAATACTTTGTTTCTTATATTTTCACACTCTTTTACCCTAGCAGTTTCCTCCTGCTCCTTTTGGACTTCTAGCTCAGTGGGAACTTGCTGTGGTGCTATGAGCCTTCATTCAGTATTTTTATAGCCCACTCCAACTTAGCCCACTCATAAACTTCAGCTCTCTCCAGAACCCAGCTACTGTGGTCCCAAGTCCGCCCGCTTCATGTTACCGAACTGTGATGAATGGAATTCCTCCCTGAAGGGCCTGTGACCATTTGTCTCCACAGCATCCTAAGTCTCAGTTGACCCAGGCAGCAGAGGCCCATCCCATGAATCACACTCAAGTCTTTTCCATGAGGGTGTGCGGCTACTGGGCTGGCCTTGTTTTCACACTTTTTGTAGATGAAATATGTGCATCTTTTATCAGCACACCCTTGATTTTTCTTTGGTTTTACCTGACAGCTTCCTTCTCAGCTGGAACCTCCTCTAACTGGGCTATTGCACCAGGAGTCATCGGTGGCAGCTACTCAAAGGATTTTCCCCATTATTCCCTCTTCTCTTCCCCTCCCCTTTAGGCCTCCCTCTGGAATCCTATACAAGTGTGGTCAGGAGGCAGCTGGCAAATGTCACTGTTGTGCTGGGAGTGGGACTCCATACCTCGAGTCTGTGAGCACAGCTTCCACTGCATTCTTAGCCCCAGCTAGCCCAAACTCTTGGTGTCAAATCCCTAAATCAAATCTGGATCTTGTACATACTAGTAAGCATCACTGCTGGTGATATTCACTTTTTAAATCTCATGAGATTTCCTCTAGATTCGAGAAAAGCTTGCAGGGGATTTTGGTAAGGATCCACACTGCAGCACCATATTTTACTTAGAATGATAATGGTTGGATTTTGACCCCATTGTTGACTCCAGAAACTGATTGCAATTAACATTCACACATCTTCTGTGTTTAACTGAACTACTTACATTTTATTTCAAAGACTTAGACTTTCTAAATATCGACCTAAATAAACAGGATACTTGGAGGTTTCACACACATTGTTACTGTAGCACTGCATGGTATTGCAACCTCCTTTTCTCTCAGAAGCTGAGCTTGAAAAAGGAGCTCCTTGACAAGCAAACGGGCCGTTACAGTACATTGCACTCCAGTGTCCGGTGGAGCGCACTGTTAGCCCGTGTTTGGACATGCGTTTTCGATGCGCTAGCTTTACCCCCTTATACAGTAAGGGGTAATAGCTCGCCGAAAACGCACGTCCAACCCCCCCCCCCCCCCCCCCCCCCCGAAACTAATAGCGCCCGCAACATGCAAATGCATGTTGATGGCCCTATTGGTTATTCCCGCACGATCCAGAAAGCAAAATGTGCAGCCAAGCCGCACATTTTACTTTCAGAAATTAACGCCTGCTGGCGCCGGGGAAGTGTACAGAAAAGCAAAAAAAACTGCTTTTCTGTACACCCTCCGACTTAATATCATAGCGATATTAAGTCGGAGGGCCCCCCCCCCCCCCCCAAAAAAAAGAATTTAAAATTGGCCCGCGGGTCGGAAGACGGACATTCAATTATGCTGGCGTCCATTTTCTGAACCCGTGGCTGTCCGGTTTGAGAACAGATCCGGCAAAATTGAGCGTCGCCTGTCAAACTTGCTGACAGCCGCCGCTCCTGTCAAAAAAGAGGCGCTAGGGACGCGCTAGCCGGCTCTCTGTGTGTTTTTCTGTATCGGCCTGAAAGTTGGTAGGAGATCATCCTGGTCTGCTTTCTCTTACTTTCTCTTTAGATGTCTACTCTGCCCCTAAAATTCAGCACATTATTTAAAGATGCATGTCAGTAATACCAGACAAATAACTACAGTTGTCTGATCAGAAATAACTCCTATTTACTCTGTGAAATCTGTGATATACTGAGTATATTTTATAGTACTGCCTTTATTAATACTTCAAACCAGCTTGCTAGATATAAAAATATGCCAAGTTGTATTACAATTGAATTGTATATTAAGTATAACAGTATTTATTTTCTTTTTTTTTTTTTTAAGCTTATTTGACTCTAGGGTTGCTTATCCTTTAACTACTACAACAATAATTAGGGAAACTTGTTCCTATTTATGTTAAATGCTGAATAAACCATCTATTGAGCAACTTGCAATATAAAAAGAGGTGATAACAGAATATAAGCTTAGTCCATGCGAAATGTATCACCTATAGCAGCGCTTCTTAACTGGTGTGTCGCGGCTCCCGGTGTCCCACAGCCCCATTTATACTTCCCTTTACCTTTTTCCTGCCCCCGCAGGCTAATTGGAAGCCTCCTCTGTTCTTCCTGCCCCCACGGGCCAATTGGAAGTCTCCTCCCTTCTTCCTGCCAGTGGATGGAGGAAGCCTCTGATTGGCCAGTGAGGCAGGAAGTAGGGGGGCATCTCCTAGCCTGGGGGTGGGGTGGTTTGAGGGGGACTGGGAGGAGTGACAGTGTCCAGGTCCGTGGCGGCGAAGAAGCCCGACCCTGTGGCCGCCATGGGCTGGAAGTGCTGAAATTAAACACAGCAGCGAGCCACAAAGAAAAAAGGCCAACCGCGATAGAGTAGGGATTCCCCAAAGAGGCAGTGAGTCGCAAGCACTAAGCGGCCGGTTGTTCCGGGGATTCTCCCCCCCCCCCCCCCTCGATGCAACAGTGAACGCAGCAGAAATGCGTTAAAGTAAAAGTGGCACTCAGCCATGCTGATTACAGTCGGGGCAATTGAAGCTCCCAGCAGCCGTAAAAGCAGGCAGATGGGAGGCCGCGGGAGCCTAGGGATATCCCGACAGCCAGAAGAAAGGCTTGAGTGCTGTGGCATATTTTTTTAAAATAAATGTTTGCTGCTTCAGTGCGGCTGAGAAGGCAGCAGCAGTCCTGGGAAATCTGCCACTGCGAAATTAAAGGGGAACACAGCATTGGGGCTCTAAGCAAACTGTGTGTGAGACAGAGACTGGGCAGGGAGGTGACTGGGGTGTGTGTGAGAGACAGAGATTGGGCAGGGAGGTGACTGGGGTTTGTGTGTGAGAGACAGAGACTGGGCAGGGAGGTGATGGGTGTGTGTGAGAGAGACAGACACTGGGCAGGGAGGTGACGGGTGTGTGTGTGTGAGAGACAGAGACTGGGCAAGGAGGTGACTAGGATGTGTGTGAGAGCCAGAGACTGGGCAGGGAGATGACTGGGGAGTGTGTGAGAGCCAGAGACTGGGCAGGGAGGCGACTGGGGTGTGTGAGAGAGAGTCTGGGCAGGGAGGTGACTGGGGTGTGTGTGTGTGAGACAGAGAGCGATAAGACTAGGAAGGGAGGTGACTGGTGTCTGTGTGTGAGACAGAGACTTGTCATAGGGTTTAATTGGGGGGGGGGATGTGTGTGTGAGTGACTTGTGGGTCCTAAAGAAGAGGATCGTGAGGACAAAGCTTCAGCAGCCGCTGCTGCTCCTGGTATGTGCTTTCAAGGGAAAGGAGTAGGAGAGTTGCTGGAGAGGGTAAGTAAAGGTGGCATTTTAAGTTTCTTTTTCTTGATTTACTGCCATTTTAATTACTGAGTATTATGTGATGTGCCTGCTGTTTTGAAATATTTTATTGATATTTGGACAATTTTTAATTTTTATGAGTTTTAATTGTTTGTTCTGTTCATCAGCTGTTTTGAAACATTTATTAATATAGTTTTACAGTTATTTCTGTGTGGGGATCTATAGCAGCTTGGTTTGTTCTGTTCTCCTAATAGGAGGTGTATTAGTGTTTAGGACCTGATTTAATATTTGTAGTGTTGCCTTTTCATAGATAGGGTTGTTATGTGTTCCATAATGCAGGTGTAACTTTGTGCAGATTAGTTTCTGTGCATTATTGTAGATCCTGGGACTGTGTTAGGTACTATATTTCTCTTTCCATTTCTCCATGTTTGCACTGCATGCAGAGTGGCTTTTTTTGGTTTTCCATTCCAGTTTCTGTCTCCATATTTATAATTTGTGGTTTTTCTGTACTTGGTGAAGGTAGGTTCTGTATGTATGCCTGAGGTGAGGTATTTTACTAGCATGTAGGCAATTGTACCAATCTTATTTGTTGTGTTTTCTCAATAGGATATGCATTAGTGGTAAATTATTGCCTTTTCATAAGGAGGGCTATTGTGCCTGGTAGTAAAACGAGTTTGTTTTGCTTTTACTGAGATGTCATCAGAACCAGAATCTTTTATTTATTTATTTATTTTGCATGGTGAGTTCTATGGGTAATGCCCTAGTTCTGCTCTGCATCCATTGTTAGGGGTCAAGGGGGTCCCGTGGATGCAGGGGGTATGTTTACAAATAGCCCCGAGATGGTCATATGTTCAGTGTATCACACATGTGAGAACCATCTGTCAGGTGTATCCCGGCCGAAAAAAGGTTGAGAACCACTGATCTAAATAATACAGAATATGGGAAAATTCTGTCTTTAGCTTTGTGAAAGGTCTTGTTAGCAGTAAAGCATGCGATTAATCATCTCTTAAATTGTACTCAGCACAAAGTAAGCTAATGGAGGTATGCATACATCTCATTTCCAGCCAATTGAAAAAGCTATATTTACCACTTAAAAGTATTTATTTTGTTATAGTGATTAACAAACACTGAAAGATTTTTTTTCTCCTAGTTTTTTCACCCGATTACCGTACATTGCATCCCCTTTTCTGAGCAGCAGAAACATTAATGATAGGTTTACCCATTTTGAGTCAAATTAAATTTTAGTGGGGGTTTTGCTTTGTGTGCAGAGTAAAAAAAACCTGCAGGCCCCCTGGAATACAGTAAACTAATGGCATGCAAATGCCCCAAGAGTAGAAGAAAAGCACTCTGTTGCGGGTGACGTGAATGTGAGCCCCTTTTGCCGTGGCACAGTTGGCGTAGCCTTATGGGGGGAGCCCCAAGGTCTGTGCCGACAGCTGGTGAAAGAGACTTTGTGCAGGCCAAGTTAAGGCAGAGTTTGAGAGTTAGGGCAGGCGACTGGTGAGGGGTATTTGAAGTCTAATTCTTAAGGTCGGATCCAGATGACAATGAAGGAACTGAAAAGGTTTAAAGCTAGAGAGACTAGACAGAAGGGCAGCACACAGGGGAACAGGAAGGACAAGACCAGAGCCATCCAGGGAAAAATTCCTGGACATGGGTAAGACAGACAAGGCCAGGCACAAAGTCAAGCAGGACAGGGTAAGGCTGAAGACCATGCTGGAGTGAGGCAATGCTGAAAACCAGGCGGGCCAATGAAGCAAAGCTGAAGCCCAGGAAGGCCAGTGAGGCAACACTGAGGTACCTAGATGAGGCAAGATGACCCAATGCTGAGGCAAGGCAGGAAGTTCTGTGAGGGCCCTTTTATAGGGCTGAAGAGATGTCATTGCTGGGTGCTGCCAAGACTTCCTACTGCTGGCCCTTTAAATAAGGAGGTGTCGGACCACTCACAGGGTTGTCCCATGAACGTAACACAAACTAAATGTAAAAGTGCACTTTTTTTTTACACTCAGATTCCATTTGCATGCCCATAAAACTGTAAATTTACACTAAAAACAATGGAGATATGACAGCTATACACCATAAAAAAAATAAAAGTAATGGAGGTGGTCGCTAATTCCCAATCCTTCCTTGCCCTAAGTTAAAAATTGGGCTGGGGGGGGGGTGGGGAACTGATTGGGCTGAGCGGCCAGATCCCCCTCCCAGCCACACACTAAAGCAGTTGCCACGGCATCAGCGTTCTCGGCCCTCGCCTCCCAATTCCAGACTGAGAGAGAGTAGATCTTACCTCCTTCCTGGACTGCTGGTAGAGCTCTCAGCCATATCTGTATTGATATTAATGTATTCATTTCACTGGCTACTACTGATTGGTTCCTTCATTGACAGCTGACGATCAATGGCAGACAGTGACGTGAATAAATTAATATTAATGCTGGTACTGCTGAAAGCTGTACTGGCATCCTCTTCCCCGCACAGGAGGAGGTGAGGTCTAGTCCCTCCTTAGGCTGAAATCAGGAGGTGAGGGATGGGAATGTAAGGTGCTCTTGCCACTTCTTTGTGGGAGGAAGCGAGTTTGAGGTTCAGCCAGCCTACCGGTCCAAACTTTTATTCAGGAGGGAATGTGCCCTTGATTGCCACTATTTTTTTATTGTGGGGGGGGGGGGGGCAGTGGCTTATGTGAGAGACTGGATGGGGGTGAGGAGGTGGGGGGTGGTGCTCAATCTGCTCTACTATGGAAAGTTTAACTCTTACTCTGACCCAGGAGTTAAATTTCCTGCGGTAAAACAACCTGCACTATAGGGGTCTGTCCTTTAGCATGCCTCCTTCCATTCCAGGGTAGTAGCTAATAAGCTCCTTACCTTGCAATTTGCATGGAGACGCACTATGCATGGCTTTTTACTCTTGCTTTACTGTTTGTGTTTGGCCTTTAAAACCCCTATTACAGCCTGGGGTTAGGTTTAGACCTGAAAAACCGACTTTTAACAATAGGAGTTAAAAGTTGCACTAGAGCTAACACGGCTTAATACATTGGCCATCTTTGACTTGGAGGAAGGGGCATTCCCTACCAGGGCCAAGGGTATTAGGCACCCTAGGCAAACCTTACAGTCTGGCGCCCCCTCCCCATACACAATTTTAAATTATGCATTTATAACATACTTTACATGAAAAATGACATTCTGAGGTAAAATTAATATACAAGTTGTTGTGATAATTTCATGCACTGTTGTGATGCCAACAAGAAAACTTTGCATCTTGGAATTCATATGGCATCATACCTATTGTGATTATATTTCATCATGGTCCTCCTGTATCAACACAGTACTATTTGCCAATGCTCAAAGAATAACAACCCCACCTATGAAAAAGAATACCACAAATATTACCCCAGAATCTAAAATATCAATACACCTCCTATCAGGAAAACAGAACAGGCCAAGCTACTACAGATCCCTACAGAGAAACCACATGCCAAAAGAATGCTTCATCTGTCTTTGCATGCAGAACACAAACCCTCACCAAATACAGAATAAAGCCGTATAAATAGAAATGTGCAGACAAAAACTGAACTGTAAAATGCATCACGCCAGACTCTATACAGTGTAACAATGGAAAAACAAAAATTTCACCATTCCTCTTGAAACAAATCAATAAAATCAAGATATATAAATCATTAATCATAATATAAAATCATACAAATAAAATAATTTCAAAACAGCTGATGAATAGAATATCCAATAATTAAAGACATGCAAATTTTGAAAAGCTTTACCAAACACCAATAAAATATTTCAAACAGCAGACACATCACATACTAACCAATAATTAAAATGGTAGTCAATCAAGAAAAATTAACTTAAAAAACCACCTTTACTTACCCTCTCCAGCAGTTTTCCTACTCCTTTCCCTTGCAGGCCACACCAGAAGCAGCAATAGCTGCTGAAGCTGCCTCACAGTCCTCTTCCTTAGGGACCACAACCAGTCTCTTCTCTCTCTCACACACACACACACACCAGTCACACCCTCAGGACCAGTTTCTGTCTCTCACACACCAATCATCTCCCCAACCAGTCTCTCTCTCTCTCACACACACAAGCACACACACACACACACCAGTCATCTCCCTGATCAGTCTTTCTCACACATACACACGTCACCTCTCTGGCCAGTCTCTCTCAATCACACAATGCTCTCGCTCTCTCTTACTTACACACAGGCTTTCAATCACACACATGTTCTATCTCACTTACATAAACGTGAAATCACAGCATCATATAGAATGTATCTCAAGGAAGACCTCATACAAGGCATACATTGATCAGTGCTGATTAGCATCAAAAGTACACCGCCAATATAATCATGGGTCTGTGATGTGCTGATCAACTTGGCTTGGCTTGGCTTTGGATACGACCTCGCGACCATGTTCTTGGCGTTCCTCGACTTCATTAAGTTAAGTGCTATTATGCATAATGAAATACGGGTCTAAAATGGACCACACACTCACTTGAGCTAAAAAAAAAGAAAAAAAGTTGATCAGCACATCACAGACCCATGATTATATTGGCGGTGTACTTTTGATGCTAATCAGCACTGATCAATGTATGCCTTGTATGAGGTCTTCCTTGAGATACATTCTATATGATGCTGTGATTTCACGTTTATATAATATTCTAAACTTTTGGGACACTAGCGTTTACGTTTGCTGCTTTGTTGACCCGCTATCCCTGTCTTATTTTTAGTGCTATAAGAGATCAGTTTTCTATCTCACTTACAAACAGGCTCAATCACACACATGCCCTCTCACACAGCCACAAGCCAGCCAAAAACTTGCTCCATATCTCTCGCGCACACACATTGACACACACAAGCACCCTCCCTGTCTCACATATACACCACACGCATACAGAAGCACCCTCCCTGTCTCACATACACATTACACTCTCACAGAAGCATCTTGCTTTCAGACTTGCATGATTTTTCACTTTTACTAAAAGTGAATGTGATGCTCCCAACCGTTTAAATAAGAAAACCACATTCCTATCGGAAGGCAAAATGACACCCTTCCTTCAGGTTCTGTCCTCCCAAGGGACAGCCACCCACACCGTACAGCTTCTTTTGTTTCACGCTTTCAGGCAATAAAGCAAGTGTCTTTCTTCAAACTATCAGTCGTATGATTATTCCTGTGGGAGATATGGAACAGAAAGACATCCTTAGTCAGCTTCCCTTTTAAATGGGAAGATTCCAGTCTTAGTCATTGAAAAATATACATTTTCTAAAGGTTTAAAAAAAAAAGCAAAACTTTCAGATTGGAACTATTCTAGTCTTCATGCTTAAATTATGCTTCAAAAAAAACCCCAAACCCCATCTGGCATCGGTATCTTAAATTTGTGATTTTGCTGAGATGAACATTTTAAATACTTCTAATCTTTTTTTGCTTTAGTATTTGTCTCTACCCACTTTAAGTTAAATTTTTATTTTCCAGAAGAGGGTTGCTTAAAATTCAGTAATTTCATCTTTCATCCAACTTTTCAAAAGTTGCTCTACCAGCACAAAAGTTGAGGTATATGTATTATCATATTTCATTTTTTTAAACTGGCAGATTCCTTTCTCATGTACACACTACATACACACCCACACAGAAGCTTCATTCCTTTCTCACGTACACATCACATACACACCCACACAAAAGCTCCATTCCTTTCTTACATCACATATACCTCACATACACCCACACAGAAACACACACACAGAGAAGATCGGCGCAGCCTGAGACTTCGGCCACGTGATCAGCTAGACCGGCCCACCGGGGGAAGCCTGATCCCCCGATAGGCCAATCTGACCCTGGCGCTGGTGGCCTTCAGCCCCTACCATGTGACAGGGGCTACCGCTGCCATTGGTTGGCCCCTGTCACATGGTAGGGGCTAAAGGTCACGGCGCCATTTTAGTTAGTGGCAGCCGAGGCTCCGGGAGCGGCAGATCGCTCCCGGGCCCTCTGCTGGACCACCAGGGGGGGCGTCGGGAGGGTGGCACAGAGGGGGAGGCAGGGCGAGTTGGGGGCTGGCATAATTTTGAAAGGGCACTTTTTGCCCTTTCAAAATTCTGCCGCCTGCTGCGGCGCCCCCTAAGTCTCGACACCCTAGGCACAGGCCTAGCTCACCTAGTGGTTCCTCCAGCCCTGTTCCCTACAATCAAAAGCATATTTTCTGTTGTCCTGTGACATGACTATTAGTTTTCGCAAAAAAAAAAGTTTGTGCCATATGATCTGCCTGCTTGCTGGACTGACAATTTAGTTCCAAACACGGGTGTAGCCAGAATGATTTTTTTGTGAAGGGGGAACTCCAAGGGTAACATGGGTAGGCACTGGGGCTAGCTCCCAGCTCTACCCCTACCCATTACCCCATCCTATGTAAGTCTTTAAGCCAATGGCCACAAAATCCTCTTACTTTCTCTCTTCAGTCTGCCCTGCTTGTCTCTGCTGTTTCTCACTCTCCCTCTGCTTAATGCAGCTCCTTTTATTACAATGGTAAATGTCTGAGGATGCTGAAGAGCAATAAATATCCTTCCTTCCAGCCCAGGCATTCCTGAACTTTCCAGAGGCTGAGAGGAAGGGGAATAATTACCTGCCAAAAGTAAACCAAATATTGGATGCCCAAAATTTTTACACATCTAGCCCAGGGGTAGTGATGTTTCCCCTTTAAGTTACCCCTCTTAAAGGAGGAGAGGGTCATGAATTGGCAGAGATTCCAGTGCTTTCAGGCCCTCTAACTGCTGCACCTTTAAGGGCTGACTCGCACATGAGGCATGAATCTGCTGCTTAGGGTGGGGGCCTGAATAAAAAGTGAGGGGGCACAATGTTGGTGTTTGAGGTAGTTGTGGGTGGATCCTTGGGCCGTGGCAGATGACCACGCCCCCGGGGGAAGATCCTGAGAGGGACCACCGGTCAGGCTCAGAGCATGGAGACAGACACACACTAGTTCTTTTATTGAACAGTATAAGGAACCACCAGAGGTGGCAGTAGTGAGCTGGAAGTGCCCGGCATGGCTGTAGTCCCACAGATACTGGAACAGCGATCCTGGATAACTGAGCTGTAGAGAAACTGAATATAGTGAGTAGGCAGGGTATGCAGAGTTCAGGAACAGAACCTTGATGGTAACACTCACACAATAGTCTCTAGAAGTAGTCCAGGTGTTGGAATAGGTTAGGCCCTCGAGGAGCGAGTACCTGGTTCCAGGGAAAGCTCTGAGAGAGAGAAGATAATTCACTGGTGTAGTAGGCAGCGATGACTTCCAGGCAGAAAGAGTATTCAGCAACCAGTCCGGGAACATGGGCCCTCAAGGAGCGAGTGCCGGTTCCTGACTGTGACCTGAAAAACAAAGAGAGAGCGAGGCCCCCAAGGAGCAGGTACCCCTGGTAAGTCCGAGGAGGCAGAGTTGCTTGGAGAGAGCGAAACTGGTCGTAACCAACTCCTAATCAACACCTTTCCTTGCTAACTCGATTAGTTAGCGATTTCTAAGACCTTATATATCCGGTATTGATGACTTCATCTCAGGGGGACGCCCCTGAGGTTCGCGCCACTGCTGGTACATCAGTCGGGGGCCGCGCGTGTGCCCTTAGGCCAGTGGTTCTCAACCCTGTCCTGGGGACCCCCCAGCCAGTCGGGTTTTCAGGATATCCACAATGAATATGCATGAGAGAAAATTTGCATGCACTGCCTCCATAACATGCAAATTTTCTCTCATGCATATTCATTGTGGATATCCTGAAAACCCAACTGGCTGGGGGGTCCCCAGGACAGGGTTGAGAACCACTGCCTTAGGCCCTTGTGAATCATGGCGGATCGCAGCATCGAGCTGCTCCGGGGGCCCCGGAGGAAGACGGCAGTGAGACGCCGCGGCGGCCAACCTTCCACTTGAGCAAGAGGGAGTCGCCAAAGAGGTGAGGAGGGCGGAGTGGAGACGTCGAGCAGCGACGGTCGCAACACACAAACCCCCCAAATCCCACCTGTGACTATGCTCCTGGTTCTGTGACTCCCAAGGGGTAAATTTGTAACAGCCCATATATGAAAGTCAATAAATACACACATACATAAGTTAACGCCAATTTTCAAAGGGAACTTATGCATGTATGTTTGCTTTGAAAAGTACCCCATCGAAACTATCCGCACACCATTGCATCTGCTAAGATGTACTCAAAATATTTTGGTAAAATTTACACACATACTTTTGACAATCACCTACATCCAAACTCCTCCCCCAGGAATGCCTCTGCTCAGGTGTGTACAACTTCTATATATATATATAAATGTATCCACATATTTCTGCTGTTCTATAATTCAGTCATCATGATATCTATGTACTTTTGTGCACTTAACTAGGCAAATTCCGTGATCTTACAAATAGGAAGTTATTGACATTTTTAAGATGAAAAAATGAGCACGTCTGCACTGTATTTATGGTTTACAATCAGCAATGGAAATTTGCAACTATTACTTGCAATGAGTTATATTTTACAGTATAGAAGTGCAAGTCATATTGTGCTGGATACTTATTAGAATTCAAAAGAAACTTTTCCTGTAGGTGCTGCTGTTTTAAACACTCTGATTATAGGCCTGTAGCTCTCCCACTTCGCATTTTATAGTATCTGGGTTTCCATACATTTAACAAAAAGAAGCTCTCTGGTGGTATTGAAACCTATAATAAAGCATATTGGCTGAGGGAGTGTGACAGTTGTAGCGTGCGCTAGGCTGAAGCTGTACTAGTATAAAGGAACTTTATGTAACAAAATCTGATGAGGGAAGGTATATCTGAGTCTTTCTGTAAAACAATGTGTAAATGCCAGGAGGAGAAATCTCATAGCAAGACTTTCAGCAATGCTTCTTGCAATATTTTAAATTGGCAGAGAGTGCTGCAGTGAGAGAGTTTCACTTTATTTAGCATAGAATATCCTAAATGGGCACTGAAACTGCTTTTTTGCTAAGTCTGGAGACTGTATTAAATGTGGAAATGCAGATGGCTCATATCTACACTGGATTTGGAGTTGCCCAAATATGGACCAGTTCTGGAATGCAGTCTGGATGCATCTAGGGAATATTCAGAGAATGGTGATTTCTAAAAGGATGGAATTTTGGCTGTGAGATACAGCAAATAATGTGCTACCTTCTCTGCTCTTTTTTTTTTTTTTTAAAGGAAATCTAATAGCTAAAAGATGTATTTTGAGACATTGAATGGACAAAACACCCCCTCGTTTAACAATGCGGAGAAAACAGAAGCTTAATTTACTCAATATGGGCAGCGGTTAAGCCTTCGCCCCTGCCTCCTACTCTTTCCCCCCCCCCCCCCCCCCCCCCACTCCCAACACCTTCCCTTTAAAATTAAAACCACCACACGAGATAGAATTCAAACAATGTTTATGGACAGATTATGGCTGCAGCATCAAAGCAATCCATCAAATGGTTAACAATACATTCCCTGTACGTACCCGGATCAGTCCAGACCGTGGGTTGAGCCTCCTGTCCAGCAGATGGAGACAGACCAAAACTGAAAGGGTATCCTATATCAGGGCAGAGCCTACCCTGCAGCCCTTCAGTATTTGTCTGTCTCCAGCAGATGGATCAGCTCACCCTGCGGTCTCCTGATTTGGGCTAGTCAGCCTTTTTCCTTCTTTTCTTGTCGGATCAAGCAAGTATTTATTTCCTTTGGGATTATCTTAGGATTTTTCCAAAAAAACCCCAAAAAGCCTTTTTAAGTTTAATTGATTTTGGTCCTTTTGCAGGAGATGGTCCCATCTCCTGGCTCTTGCCGGACTTAGGGGGGCTTTGCCCCTTGTGCTGAGCATAGCCTAAGTCCTTGATTGCTTCCTGGTGTGGGGACCAAGGCTGGTGGTCCAGCCATTCATCTCCCTCCTGGCTGCCTAGGGAGCTTAGTGCTCCATTGCCTTCTTGGCTCTCAGTCTGGCTCCTGTTATAACTTGACTTATGAGGACAATTGGGTGCAGTTGTCTACTATGGGCTCCTTGCAGGGTGGTGTTGGGGGGGTCCACTGGCTCGGTTCCTTGCTGGGAGGTGGCAGGGGTCACAATACTGAGTTTAAGGCTTATGGAACTTGCTAGCCGAGTGACTAGCACTGATCATCTTGCTGGGTGGTGGCAGATGGTTACTGGGAGTTACCTAATTTAGTGTATCTGGGCTCAGGTACCTACTGTGTTATGTAATAAAGCTGCGGCCCTGTTGATTCCAACTTGTTGTCTGTGTATTCTATTAACTTTTGTAAAAGGGCGGGTGCAAGCATGTGAATGTCCTGGCTACCTATATTATGGATAAAATAGCCTTTATCACTTCACCTTTTAACCATGCCGGTAATCGTTTTGCCTTCCTTCCATCTTTATTAATGAGTGGAATATATCTGGACTGTGCTTCTAGGATGATATTTTTTAACAATGTCCACGCCTGTTGCACACTTTTTACCTTTGTAGCTGCACCTTTCAGTTTTTTTTTAACTATATTTCTCATTTTATCAACATTTCCCTTTTTAAAGTTTAACGCTAGAGCCATAGATTTACTTACTGTCCCCCTTCCAGTCATTACAAGATATGGGCAAATCCATCAAAGACAGGAAGAGCTGTTTTATCTTAGCTACAGGTACCTTGTAATTACCAGAGTAAAGTTTTATTGTGATTTTTAGGCAGAAAATACCTAAGTACACAATACCAGTCCGTGCTATCTTAAAATCAGAAAAGCAAGCCAGGATTGTAACTTTAGAACTCAAAGGAAGAAGCTTGGATTTGTCCCAGTTGACTCTGTAACCCACCAATCTGCTATACTGTTCCAGGAGCCACATCAAACTGGCCCAACTATCTCATATCTGTCAAAAATAACAGAACTTTGTCTGCATATAGAGAAATGCAAATTTCCCTTTTACTGACAGTAATACCTCAAATGTGCATGTCCTTACGCACCACCTCCGCTAGCAGTTCTATAGCCAGATCAAATAAGAGCAGGGATAAGGGGCACCTCTGTCACGTCTCACAGACTATCTCAACTAAAGGTAAGTGAACCCAGTTAATCAGCAAACATGCCTCAGGCTTGGCATATGTAGCCTTTACCCAAGCTATGAAACGATCAGCCGGTGAAAGGCCTTTTGCGCATCTAAAGAAGCAATTTCCCCTGAGACCCCTGACTTCTCGGCCAGATGTATAATATTAAATAGCTGTCTAGTGTTAGACATTGATGATCATCATGAGCCTTTTGACTGGAAATGGCTTACCAGGCACCTCTGAGCTCAGCGCCTTTGAAAAGAATGATAGGCCTACCAAACGGATAGCTACTGAGGATCTTGTTATGCCCCTGACTTTACAATGCAAGATGTATCTAATCAAAGTGTGCAGCGATATGGGCCATACCCCCGACCTGCCCTCATCTGCAAGAAAGACCTGAAAGTCAGACAATGCGCTTGGCAATAGCTGTTTCTTGTGTGCTCTGCCAGGGAACCCAGGATCAGCTCCCAAACATTGGAGGGCCAAGCTGTGCCATATCTCTTCGAGTACAGGAGCTGGGAAATGAGTTGCCTCCGGAGTGAAGCACCTGAAAGACGCCCACTTAAAGCAGGAAAGAGAATTGGCAATATATTCAGAACCTAGAATATGCACTGTGTGGCATATAATGTTAAAATGCAAGCAAGTGAGGACTAACTGTCTAATGAGTGCATTTACTCCTAAAGTTCTTGCAGATAGACCATTAATTACCTGCACTACAGATATGTTATCTGATCAATTATGTTGGCTCTAGATATATGATACCCCCCCCCTCCCCCACACACACACAGCTTTAGAGCCACCACAATGTTAGGTCTTCAGTGATCCCATACTTGTGCCAACTGGCAGGCCAAGGTTCAGCACACCAGGCTCCCCTGAAGTATATGCTGAATCTCATGCCTCCAGAAGCATCAGTGAAGAGTTCTAATTCATGGCTACCCCTGGGAGGGTCCTGCTAAAAAGCCACCCCATTGAAATCCTGGAGGAAAACATCCCATAGCTGCAGGTCTTGCCTGACCATCCTGTTAACCACGATGTGGTGATATTTCCTTGCCGCACAAGCGTATGAACGACCTCCCCATCGGAATAACCCAGGATTGGAAGCTGAGTAGCCTGATGAGGGACTGAAACTGTCGCAATGTTGCCTTCCTAGTGCTGCACATGCTTCGAATAGCTTCACATAGATTCTGAACCTTATCCCTTGGTAGTCTGGAGATCTGCGCTTTGCATCCAGCTCTATACTCAGGAAAATAATTGACCTGGATAGCCCTTCAGTTTTTTTCTTTAGCTAGCGGACACCAAACTCTTCTACAATGCCTTGGAAGGTGACCAATAAGTGTCTGCAATCCTGCGCATGCCTACCCACAAAATGGAAATCATCCAGTTATGCATGTGGATCCCGACCGCTGCTCAACCACCCAATGCAGAAAGGAGCTGAACAGCTCAAAATACGTACATGAGATCGAGCAGCCCATCGGGATGCACCTGTCACAATTTATTTATTTATTTAAGGTATTTCTATACCGTCTTTAACGATATATAATTGATCAAAATAGTTTACATTGATAAAATTAAAAGAAAACAAAAATAAATAATATAATATACTATAAAATAATACTATAGATAATAAATCAATCATAGAAAACAGTGAATAAACTAGCCTAAGGACCAGAATATTTCTAATAAAATGAAAATAAAATAAAAATAGAAAGATAGAAATACAATTTCATGATCAAAACCTTTACTAATCTGATGTCTAATACATCTGTAAACTGATCTCTAAATTGAAAACCAAGGAGATGAAAGGAACCAGGGTGGACAGGTAGCAGGCGAGCTATCTATTAAATGGGCACTGAAAACGCATTTTGCGAAGTCTAGAAACTGTACTAAATGTGGAAATGCAGATGGCTCATATCTACACCGGGTTTGGAATTGCCAAATATGGTCCAGTTCTGGAATGCAGTCTGGATGCATCTAAGGAATATTCAGAGACTGGCGATTTCCAAAAGGATAGAGTTTTGTCTTGTGAGATACAGCAAATAATGTGCCACTTTCCATGCTTTTTTTTTTTAAAGGAAATCTAATAGCTAAAAGGTTTATTTTGATACACTGAATGGACAAAGCACCTCCTAGTTTATCAATGTGGAGAATACAGATGCATAATTTACTAAACATGGAAAAGATATCAGCTATGAATGTGAGTGGTTTATAGAAAGCATTTCCTCAAGTGTAGGAAACTTTTCTTATGTCCTTGGCTACATGGGTTAGGCGTGACGGTGAAATTTATGAAGATCTGATATAATTGTATTGCATACTACTGTGTATATATATATATATATATACAGTAGTATGCAACATACTGTGTATATATATATATATATATATATATATATATATATATACACAGTATGTTGGGTGTAGAAATGGTATCCAACACAAAAGAGCATCAAACCACGATCCTGATTATCAAAACTGTATCAAGAAAAGGAACCGGCAATGCAACAAAATTTTTCACAAAGGCTCTTCCATCAAAGCAACAGATGTTTTCCAAATCATATAGAAAATAACAAGAACTTATATATTTTTGTAAGGCGATGCATCAGTAAGCCTGACAGTGTGTTCTGTATATGTTATACTAGAACCGCCCGGACTACTAATCATTTGCGGCTAAATGACAACTCCTGTTGACGTATTTAAATGCAAAGTTCATTGGCAAATATTTGGATTTGGATATTCTTGTTATTTTTTATATGATTTGGAAAACATCTGTTGCTTTGATGGAAGAGCTTTTGTGAAAAACTTTGTTGCATTGCCGGTTCCTTTTCTTGATACAATACGGGTGTAGAAATGGAACAGGCTACTGTGGGTGCTAGGGGAGAGGAAAGAAATAATGGAAAATGTCCATGTCAGTAAGCAATTTGTGAATGATGTAACTTAGGCTGGAATTTGTTTTTAACATTGATGCAATAAACATTCAAAATATAAAAATTGTTGAATTAATTTTTTTTAAAGACAATGAACCAATACAGCCATAGGATCTCATGACTTTTTTTTTCTAAATCGCCTTCTTAAGCAATTATTTCATTATAACTATTTATTCTGTGAAATTATATAAAACAGTCTCACAGATGAAGAATACTGATTGATTAAAGCCTACATTTTATTAAATACAGTTTCAGCTTTAAGAAGGAGATTATAGATTTCCATTCAAGCTAAACTTTCTTATGTAAAAGTAGCCATTTCAATGCAATGAGAAGCATTTGTAACTGGCTTTAGCAAACTTACATTTTTGTTTCCTGGTATGTATAATGTAGCAGACAGAGAAGCTCCTTCATCGCTGGCTTATTCAAGGGCAAGTGCTGATGCGATCCTTTCAATAGACAGAGAAAATCTGCAGCTGTCCTTGTCTGTCTATTGTAGTAGCACTAGTTTAAAAAGAGACTCTCTGTAATCTGGCTTGTTGCCTCAGGTAAGCCAGTTTCAGAGAAGTGGCTGAAAAGATATCCTTGTTATTATCAATAGAATAGAATATGAATAGAGTGGGCATATTGTGCAGGTTTTATCCAGCTGTTATGTAATGTTTGAATGTGAAAGATACAGTCTAAAATGACAAAGGATAAGCTACTTAGTACTTCATTCATTCTTTCAACCTGTCAAGACAAAGAAGACGACTGATGTAGCGGGGGATATGCTGCTGCAACCTTATGTAAAATATCATTCCATTTGATGAGTCACCATTTCTGATGTGGGGAGAGAGTTGCGTGGGGAAAAATATGCATTGTAGTTCGAAAAATGTGCATTGTGGTTCGAAGAAGGATGTCTCTTACAGAGATGGACAGGTGTGGGCCTAATTGTTTTCTCACTTTCTGATCATAGGTTAAAAACAATTTATGATTTTTTTTTTTTTAAATTTATAAAGTTACAAAAAGTCCATCACTTTTAAGATAAAACCGTAAAACAGAATATGATTGCAGGAAAGGATCGTTGGGCCCATCTAGACAGCCTAGTTTATTTCCTGGTGTAATGCCATGGATCCCAATTGTCTTCTGGCTTTCTCCTTACTTGTTTGGAAATAGGGATCCTCTGTGCTTATCTCACGCCTTCTTAAATGCAGGTGGTGGAGGCAAAAACAGCAATGGGAAATCATTAGCATTCTTGCTCACTGAAGTGTAGAATTGGGTATCATCAGCACAGAAGAAAAAAATGAATCTTACATTTTCTGATGACATCCATAATAGGTCTTCAATACATTTTAAAAAGCAGGGGAGAGAAGATGGAGCCCTGTGGAACTTCTCTTGTGAGATTTCAGGGGGGAAGAGCATAACATTCCCCGGAGATTCTTTGCCACCAGTGAGCTAGGAGGGCTCGAACCAAGCAAGGACTAAATCTTACAACCCTGGTTCTTTTAAATGGTTTAGCATGATAGCATGCCTGACTGTGTCAAAGAAAGATTTTAGATTGAGAAGAACCAATACAGAATTTAGACCTTTATCTTGGGAGCATCACAAACCATCCCTTAAAGTTACCAGCATAGTCTCTGTTCCATGTTGTGATCTAAAAACCAGTCTGACATGAGTCAAAAAAATTTAGAGGCATCTAACCATGCTTGCAGTTGAGAAGCTACAATATGTTTGATAACTTTTCACAAAACGAGGGTATTAGCAATTAGTTTGTAGTTATTAGGATCACCTGGGTCTAAAGACGTTTGTGTTTTTTGTTTTTTTTAAGTACAGGGTGAATTGCTGTAAGTTTCAAAGAACTGGGCACACAGTCTTCAATTAAGGACGCATTTACAATCCTGGTAGCCCATTCTGATAAACCTTCCTTGGCTTCTTTAACAACCCAAGATGGTCCTGGATTGAAAGTACAGGAGATAAAACTAAATCCTATCAGGACTGGTTCAATCTCTCTCTATATTCTTAGGCTTCTTGTCCTGCCTTTTTCCCTAAGGAATTTCCACTTTATTAACTAACTGGAAAGAGGTCCATCAGCTAGCAGATTTTTGGCTTAAAAACACAAGATTTACCATACTGGGTCAAATGAAAGGTGCATCGAGCCCAGGATTCTGTTGCCAACAGTGGCCAATCCAAGTCACAAATACCTGGCAGAATCCCAAAAGGCCAATCTATCTATCTATCTATCTATCCCGAGCAATGGCGATGTGCCTTCACCCCGGTTTACATGTACAATAACCAAATACATTTGACAGTAGAAATTAACATTTAACGGTTTAAACATTTAACAGTTTAACATTTAGCAGATTAACATTTAACAGATTAACAGTTAGCAGTAGCTGGGTCAGGTGAAATAAACTTGTTGCAGTAACTGGTGGAATTTCGAACAGGGTTTATCAGATTGGTCAACGAGGTAAAATGGAATGGAAAGTAATATTGTACAAAGCAAGAATATTCGAAAAAGACTAGTTTATAGTGGCAGGAGTCGTATATTAAGGGGTGAAAAAATCAACCATTGGAGGTAAAGGTAAGATTCAGAGATGCACATATTCGATAAGTTCAAAGTGATCAGTGACATTGTCTGTGAACTTAACTGATACTGTCTTTGAATGTTTGGCTGAAAATCCAAGTTTTGAGCTCTTTTTTAAAAGATTTAGTGTTACTTTGTGAGCTCAGTTTTTGTGGTAGTGCGTTCCATAAATTTGGACCAGCGATAGAAATGGCTCGATTTCTTGTTGTGGAAAGTTTAGCTAATGGGAGAGATGGTATTGCAAGGTTTAGATTACTTGCTGTTCTGGTTGTCCGTTGTGTTCTGTGAAGCTTTATGATATTGTCAAGGGCTGTGTTTTCTGCCTTGTATATTGCATTATGAAGAATTGTTAAGATCTTGAATTCAATTCTTTTTTCAACTGGAAGCCAGTGTAGGCTCTTGAGTACGGGGGTGATGTGATCTGATTTCTTCTTGCCTGTCAGTACTCTAGCTGCTGCATTTTGTAGTAGTTGTAGGGGTTTTAAGGTTGTTTTAGGGAGTCCTATCAGTAGTGAGTTGCAATAGTCTAGGCTGGTGAAGATCAGAGATTGAAGGACTGTCCTGAATTCTTGGGGGTGTAGCATTGGCTTTAGGTGTTTGAGTATTTGTAGTTTGTGGAATCCTTCTTTAGTTTTTGTGGAGATGTGTTTTTTGTAGTTGAGATCACTGTCAATCCAAATTCCCAGGTCTTTTACATTTTCTTTAAGTTGTATGGAGATGTCGTCTATTCGAAGTGATGATATGGTTTTAGGTCCTGCATTTTTTCTTTCTATTAGAATGCATTCCGTCTTGCTCATGTTTAGACAAAGCTTTAGGTGGTTTAGCAAATTTTTGATTGAATCAAGGTAGGTTGCTGCTTGTTTCAGTGTGATTCCAGAATAGATTCCATTCTGCTTATCCCAGGGATAAGCAGTGGATTTCCCAAAGTCCACCTTAATGGTTTACGGACGTTTCTTCCAGGAACTTATCCAAACCTTTTTTAAACCCAACCTAACAGCTTTTACCATATCCTCTGGCAATGAATTCCAAAGTTTAATTGTGTTGCATAAAAAAATATTTTCTTCTCTTTGTCTTAAATTTATTACCTAGTAACTTCATTGTGTGTCCCCTAATCTTTATACTTTTTGAAAGAGTAAACAACCGATTTGTGTTTACGCATTCCACTCCACTCATTATTTTATAGACCTCTCTCATTTCTCCCCTCAGCTATCTCTTCTCCAAGCTGAAGAGGTCTAACCTCATAGGGGAATCGTTCTATCACCTTTATCATTTTGGTCATCCTTTTCTGTACCTTATTTAATTCGCTATATCTTTTTTGAGATGTGGTGACTAGAATTGCACACTATACTCAAGGTGTGGTCTCACCATGGAGCGATACAGAGGCATTATGATATTCTCTGTTTTATTCTCTGTTCCATTCCTAATAAAATTTCTAGCATTCTATTTGCATTCTTGGCTGCCACCACACACTGAGCAGAGGATTTCAACATATAATCCATGCCTAGATCCTTTTCCTGGGTGGTGACTCCTAATGTGGAACTTTGTATTGTGTTTGGGTTGCTCTTCCCTACATGCATCACTTTGCACTTCTCCACATTAAATGTCTTCTGCCATTTGGATGCCCAATCCCCAGTCTCATACAGTCCACTTGCAATTTCTCACAATTATCTTGTGATTTAACAAATTTGAACACTTTTGTATCATCAGCAAAGTTGATCACCTCACTCATTGTTCCCATTTATAAACATGATAAAAAAAAACAGTGGTTCCTGGAGCACTGCATTATTCACCTTTCTCCACTGAGAAAATAGACCATTTAACCCTACTTTCTCTTTTCTGTCTCTTAACCAGTTCTCAATTCACAGTAATACTTTGCTTCCTATCCCATGAATAATTTCCTCAAGAGCGTCTCATGAGGGACTTTATTAAATGCTTATTTTATTTAAGTCAGCCATGCAGTACTGTGCTGCACAGAAAGCAGGTGGATTAACATAGCAACCACCCTACTTTATCCAAAAGCTTTGTTAAAATTTAAGTATACCATAGTCAGTACATGCCCCTTTTTTTTCTGGTCATCTTCTTTCCTTGGTCTTGTACTATTTACATCTGCCTCTCTTTTCTAATTGCATCATTGATCTTAATAATCCTCATTTTCTGTAACTAAGATCCACAATAGGGATGTGCATCGTTTTTATGATGAATTAAAATATTGCACGATATTTCATAATTCGTCATGTACCAGGGGTCCCTGAAAATGATAGGAAAACCCCACGAAATTTCGTGTGGTTTTCTTATTGTTTTGGGGGGGGGGGGCGAAAGAGCACACAGAAACCCCCCCCCAAAAAAAAAACTTGTCTAAAGTCCTTGGTGATCCAGCGGGGATCCCGGGAGCGATGTCCCCCTCTCGGGCCGTCGGCTGCCACAAATCAAAATGGCGCTGATGGCCCTTTGCCCTTATCATGTGACAGGGGCTATCGGTGCCATTGGCAGGCCCCTGTCACATGGTAGGAGCAATGGATGGCCCCCGCCATTTTTTAAGATGGCGCCGGCCGTCCATTGCTCCTACCATGTGACAGGGGCCGGCCAATGGCACCGATAACCCCTGTCACATTGTAAGGGCAAAGGGCCACCGGTGCCATTTTGTTTACTGGCAGCCGATGACCCCAGAGAGCGGAAGATTGCTCCCAGGACCCCTGCTGAACCACCAGGGACTTTAGGCAAGTTTTGGGGGGGGTCGGGAGGGTGGGGGATTGTAAATAATTAAATCTGAAGGATTGAGGTGTTTTTTTTTGTTTGTTTTTTTTTCGGATCGGGACAGCTGAAACAAAAAACCGGTCAGAACTGCGGGAAACAAAATTTCCCACAGTTCTACGAAAACGATACCGGAAACGATTGCCGGTACAATACACATCTGTAATCCACAATGCTTCACATATACCGAGGCCGATATTCAAAATAAATCTAAGATCCTCAATTTAGGGACCTAATTTTCCTAAGGCACCTGTTTTTAGTTGAAGATATGAACCAGGGATGATAACTTTTAAAGAGGCGTGCGGGCGCACATGTGCGTGCATTTGTCAGCTCGCACCCAGAGATGCGGCCATTTTATAACATACAGGCATATATGTGCACAATATATAAAATAGTCTGACCGTGCATACAATTTTAAGTAGGTACATGCTTATGTGCTCAAATGGCGCTTCTATTACATAAGTGGGGGGATTTTAGTAGACAAGTGCGCTGACGCCATTTCCACTTTTCCCATTTTGCTCTCAGTTTGCCCAGGAAAGGGATATAGCTTCCAAACTCCCTAGTTTAATAGCCTCCCATTTCCCCTGTTAGCTCCTACCTTTAAAACCCCTCCAATCTATCTATTTTTCTTAATTTTATTATATACACATTCTCCATAGCAGAAGTGAAATTACACGGCAGGGGATCCCGGGGCGTGCCTATGTGCATAAGTATTTACATGCAAATTTGAAGTTGAAATCCAGAAATGCCCATGCCCCGCCCAGACCACACCCACGCCCCGCAACGTTTCGGAACTTTTCATTTGTATGCGTAGTGGGAGATTCTCGTGTATGTGGGCTCCTTTTAAAATCCGCTCTGCACACGCCGGCGCAATTTGGGGTAGATTTTACAAATTTGCCCACACGCGTACTTTTGTTCACGCACCAGGCGCAAACAAGAGTACCCGGGATTTTAATAGATACACGTGTAGCTGTTAAAATCCGGGATCGGCGCTTGCAAGGCTGTGCAAAATCGGCAGCCTGCGCGCGCCGAGCTGCGCAGCCTGCCTTCGTTCCCTCCGAGGCCGGTCCACACCTTCCCCTCCCTTCCCCTACCTAACCCACTCCCCCCAGCCCTACCTAAACCCCCCTACCTTTGTCGGCGCGCGATTCCCAGGCCCGGGAGTAGTTTCGGAGGCCTCGGCCATGGCCCCAAATCACCCCCGGGCGGAACCACGCCCACGGCCCTGCCCCCAAATGACGCGCCGCCGCGACACGCTCCCCGACACGCCCCCCCCCCCTCAGGAAAGCCCCGGGACTTACGTGCGCCGCCGAGCCTACTCCACATAGGCTCGGCGCGCGCAGGGGGAACTTTGGGCAGGTTTTCGGGGGGTACGTGCATACCCCTTTGAAAATCTGGCCCTTTGTGCACATATCTCCCGATTTTGGCGCGTATTAGGATTTTAAAATTCACCTTTAAGTTTTCAGCTGAAAATTCACTTAAATATAGGAGTTTAAATCTTCGGGCCCCAAATTTAGGACGGATTTTTATTTACCTAGGTTTAGGATGCGCTGAGTTGCTTATTGCTGAAAATCAATTTTATTTCTCAGCCCTAACTCTGCCCCTGTAGCAACCTACTTTTCAGGTTCCTAAATTTAGGCGGCTAGTGAAACCAGGACTCTAAATTTAGGCACTCGGCTCTTCTAAATTTTCAAAAGGAGAAATTTAGGGGGCTTGACTCCAAATGTTAGGAGCCTAAATCCTTTGAAAATCAGCCTTGTAGTGGTTTGTACTTAGCCATTCTTTGTGGCAGACGGTTCTTTTCCGTCCCTAACTATTTTTCCTTTGGTATTACACTACGGGACTGTTATCATCTTTTGGAGACCATCCCTGATAATTTCCCAGTCACAGGTGCTGGGATTGGGCCAGCTCAGGCTATGTAACCTGCTGTCTGAGCATGAGCACTGTGGTTAGGTGTGGTCTTCTTTTAAGAAAGGAAGGAGAGTAGCTGCTGGAGAACCCAAGCAGGGCCCCTGCCTGCTACTTTGGGGTTTCTGTGAAGTTCTGGCCCTCCAATGCCCTCCCGGTTCTGAGGGATCATGGCTTGAAGAGAGTGGGCTCTGTGTATGACCTGCTCCCATTCTGGTAGGGCTTTTGCCCCCCTGCCTTAGGGAAGTAGGTTGTGGCTCTGTGCCATGTTGCAGCTACCTGGATACTGCTGGTCCCTGCCCCCTGTGAAAGTGGGTTAGTGGTATCAGAGAGCCAGAAACGGATTTTTGGGAGAAAGGGTTTTTTGGTCTCCTGTGAGAGGGAGGGAGATTTTTCCTACCACCATCTCCCTGCCCTTGGAGAAGGTTTTTTGTGGGGTTTTTTCTCTTTCCCCTTATTGGGAAAGGATTCTGGACACTGGCTCAGGGGTGGACAAAAGAGAAGGAACTTACATTACTTGGAGTGTTCATTATCCTTTGTATTTTCATGCTTTTTTGCTATGTTTAGACTGGACTTTATATTAAGTTACAGTAAATTTCCTTTGAACACCACTCCAAGCCTCCTCCTGTTTTTCCAGCATGACATGCAGCCTTCTGAGAGCGGCTTCCGTGAGAGAGGTGAGAGACTGAAAGAAGGTTCCCCATCCCCCTGCATGCCTTGGGTTAAATCTATGCCCCCGCCCAATCGAGAGAACCCACATCCTAGGGTTTGAAAAGACTGGTGGAAGAGAACTGGGACTTAGCTCCGGCACGGAGTGTGTCCTCTGCACCAATTTGGCCCTAACACTGAAGTAGCAGGCTATATATATTTATAATAAATATTATGTAATTGACATGTTACCTAACCCCTTGAAAATTGTTGTCAATTCCCTTTTCCGGGAAAACACCCCTGATTCAAAACTCTATTTCATTTATGCCATTCCTCTCAATAAAAAGTTAACATGAGAAAATGGAAATTTTAAAATCTGATTATCTCTATAATAATAATAATATTCACTGCTTTCAATCTGGTTTCCACAGAAGTCATAGCACAGAAACAGCTCTGAGGGAGCAATTGCTAAGGCCCTCTGTGCTAATTATTCTTACTGCCTCTTTGTCCTTCTCAAATGCAACACTGTGTCTTTTAGGCTGTTGATAATCTTACTCAGGGATGTCCAACTCCGGTCCTCGAGAACCTCAAACGATCCTGGTTTTCAGGATAGCCATAATGAATATGCATCAAAAAGATTTGCATGCACTGCCTGCACTGTATGCAAATTTATCTCATGCACATTCATTATGGATATCCTGAAAACCTGGCTTTTTTGTGGCTCTCGAGGACCGGAGTTGGCCATCCCTCATCTAACTCAATTGAATTGACTTTCTACCTTTCAGTTTTAACAGCTCATTCTGAAGGTACATAAAATACCTACAGACATAACTGAATATATTTTTTTTTTTCTTGGCCTTGATTAAGCAACTACTTAATATTGCCTATGTCTGTCACTTTCTTGATGCCAAGGTCTTTGTTTATGCTCATTTTTCTTTATGATTTTATTTTTGTAAACAATTGAAGTCCTTTATCTTGAACATATACAGAATGGTGCTGTGAAAATGCAATCCATATTCAAATAATGGGACTAGCATTATTTTATTCTGCAAATGATTCCACTGGTTCCTTGTCTTTTTCACACTATAGTTTCAAATTATCCTCCTTGATTGTAAAATACTTCATGGACTTGAATGTACCTATTTAATGGTAATACCTCAGACAATTTTTGTCAAGTACTTTTATCTGGGAAAGAATGTTGTCCGTTCTATATCTGTTGATATGTTTAGTAGGTTGAATAAGTTCATGGAAGACAGGGAAAAAAGAACAGGTATGATAATCTATTGAGATAACAGGTACTGATTCAGAAAGGGAGATGCCTATTTTGTGCTCATTAAGACATTTGTTTGACTAGGGGAAAAATAGCTTTAACAAGTAATTCTTTCTGTCTTTTACTGGATATTCACTAGAATAGTTGACTTCAACTCAGTCCTTGGGGCCACTCAATCAGTCTGGTGTTTAGGATATATGTGATGAATATGCATGTGTAATGCCTCCCCCCCCCCCCCCCCCGGGAACATTACCAGTATGACCCAGGGTACTCCTTGTGTTAGCTAGAGCAATGCAGATTAGGTAAGTGAGGGGAGGTAGCATTCTGTTTAGTCCCTTCCCTTGAGGGTGCTGGGATGGCCGTCCCCCTCTGTAGGTTTTATAAGCAGCTCTCCTGAGAGCTCTGGGCAAGGTGTAGTTGATTTTTGGACTTAGTAGAGGTGGTAGAGCCTTTTTCTGTGTTGGATTTTTAGGGCTTTCTCTTAGGGCTCAGGCAGACCCTGCCTAGAATCTGTGAGACAAGTCAGGGCTCTGCTCTGTTCATCAAATCCCTAGTGGTGAGAAAAAAAAAAAAGAGGGCTTGCCTATTCAAATTGCTAGCCTACCGTATCACATAGTTAAATATCGCACGAGGTGTTGCGTCATTGTGCAGCATATTGGGTCATCGCACAGTGCCTTAATTTTTGCTACACTATAAATACTACCTTCCTGATGTGCCTCTGAGGGTGTGTCAGGAGTTTGGTTAGAGGAGGTAGGTGGTGTTGGTGGGTTCTAGGAGATTTATAGTGATTACTGATTGTATTGTCTTCTTTGCTGTGGGCCAATGTTTTCCTTTACCTTTGTGTTTTGTCATCTTTGTTGGAGTGAATATTTTTGTTTCTTAGTCTGTTTTTTGTGTGGAGGTGGTGAGGAGGTATTGAGAGTGGAGAAGTGGTGAGGAGGTGTGACTGTGAAGGAGGTGTGCTTAGAGGTTGTGGAGAGGATGGAGCATGAGAGGGATGGGGAGAGAAGAGGCATCACGATAGGCGGGGGAGATGGAGATGGAAATGGAGGATGTGGGCAGAAGTGGCAGGGGAAGGAGTCTGGAGTAAGAGTAGGAACAGGTGCATGAGTAGAGAGAGGCAGCATGGAAGGAATAGGAGAGTGGAGGAGGGGATGGGTCTAGTCAGGTGAGTTTTGGGGGAGGAGTAGGGCAAGGTAGGAATAGAGAGGGCAGAAGGGAATGCAGTTGGTTGGGCAGGTGTGGAAGGGAGGGAAGAAGGGAACAGGACAGAGAGTGAGGAAAGGGAGGACACCTCTCTGGAAGAGGAAGTGGCACCCTCTTCAGCCAGCACCATGTGCTCATCTAAGGGCCATAAAATTCAGCACGCAGGATAACAACCTGGTGATCGCAGGGGTCCCTGCAGAACTATCCTCAGCTGTTTGGCAACCAGTGGCCAAGACATCTAAAGCAGTGAAGGGCCAGATATGACACAACCTGGCGCAGTCCATCAGTAGGCAGAGCGATGTGGTAAGAAGTGGGAGCTGGTCGCCCTCTGATACAGGAACATTAAGGCCCAGATGAAGGGCAAGGTGGTGGCGAGAGCCAAGTACCAATGCGTGACTGGAGGCGGAGCACCCTGTCCAATCCAGCTGACTCAGATGGAGGATTGACTGATGGAGAGGCTGAGACCGGACATGTTCGAGGGGATGGCTGAGCAGCTGGACACAACACGAGCTGCAGCTTGTAAGTTCACCTCACCCGTAAATGGGCAGGCTCCAAGGGGAGGCACACATCAGTTGGCATAAGATGCTCACTATGCAAAGAAGCTCACTGCCCCTCTTCCTAATAGGACACATTCAATTTTTTTAAAATGATACTCCTCCTCAAATGGCTGTATATATTGCAGATGATGCCCATTTGGGTTATTAAGCGGGATCTTAAACTATTCCTCCGAGCTTTACGATCATATCTCTGGCAGGGCAGATGGGCTAGATTGTCACTGGAGATTATGATGAGACCTATAGATGAGGGGGGTTTGGGCCTTCCCACCCTGCAATTGTATAATTTAGCGTTCTGTTTAAGATATGTGAAGGACTGGATACTCTCGCTATCAAACTTTACCCCATGTCATAGTCTTTTGGAGTGGTATGGCGTGCCCTCAATTAACTATCTTCTCCAACTGGTCAGTCAAATATTACCATTGCATCTTAGATCTCACCTGTTACTAGGGACCTGTAGGAGGGCGTGGATGCAGTTGTGCACATACTGCCGCCACTCACACAGATTATCCCCAATGATCACAATTGCCCATCATTCATTGTTTACTCCAGGTTTATAGACAGGTACTTTCAAATGATGTCAGACTAATGGACTAATTTATGTTTATCAGTTATTTGAATCAATATCTGGAAGACTCCTAATGCTTACAGAACTGCAACAACAATTTAAGGTAGCAGTTACAGATTTTTTTGCCCTGATACAAGTACAACATTTTATAAAGAGCAACTCACAGCAACTGTTAGATACTCCATCTACAAAACAGATCAGGGATGTACTACAAGTGGGGAGGACACAATGCCCTACCATATTAGCCTTGGTGAAGGCATTGCTGAAGATTACTGAATCAAAGGTATTATAAGGCATATATACGAAGTGGAAAGGGTAGCCCCTTTTTACTCTCTCATTCACTGATTTTAAAAATAACTACGTAAGTTTGCCCGATATCTCAGATAACGTACTTTTGAGAGAGTCCCAGTATAAATTTCTTTGGCAACTATACAACACCCCTACCTGAGCATATCAGATGCAGATCACCACTTCCAAGCTGTGTCAGAAGTGTAGACTATGCAAAGGTACCTACTTCCACTGTTTCTGTGAGTGCTCAATAATACTGCAATTTTGGGGAAAAATCAAGCTCCAATGTGAACAACTTATCCATGGTTCGCTACCTTTACATCCTAGCTTATGGCTCTTCAGAACCACAACTTTGTTAGATATCACCCTGGACTCGGCTACCCGGATGTTTCTTAGGAAAGCTGGCATTGTAGACCAGAGAGTTATTCTATCAAACTGGCTGGGGGAGAAAGGGCCTGATGACGAACATTGGTTTAGAAAAATGATTCACCTATGCTCCTTCAAATATGTGACAGCCCAGAGTACTTCTCCAAAAAGATCAGCGGCCAACCAAGAAATATGGTCCGCTTTTCTAACTTACTTGTCTCCTTCTATGATCACAACATTAGAAAATCCTTGAAATATGCCTGGTCACATTGCTATTGCATGAATGCATTGAGAATGAGATCTATTGACAGTGGCCTTACTGCTTTGGATTTACAGTTTAGTGCCCCGCACCCAATATTACACTGGATGGTGTAAACTTGAAAGGTAGCATAGATATATCAGAGTTGGGTGGACCCATTACACTGAGTCCTCCAGCGGTAAATGGCAAGACTCACATGATTGGGTACTGCAAATCAAATCATACTAAATTATATTATACAACATACGCAACTTTGGACAGGGCTGTTCAATGATTAAAGTGGCGATTTAATACTGGGCTGGTTCCGTGAGGAGATTTCCCATATTTTCGTTGCCAAGACCTCTGCCGGAGCACGCCCGATCAGCCCCCTGCTCCCATCGCGCCCACGAGGCACCCACCTTCGAGGCCTACAGCCTGACGCCAACGCGATTTCCCTACTGCCTCCTAGCAGCCTGAAATTCCACCCACCAGCATCATCGGAAGCAGCAGGTCAGCTCCTACCCCACTTTCGGCCACCCAAAGACGCCAGAAGAATTGCCCAGGCCCGCCAGCAGTCACAACCGTGCCCTACCACCTCATCGTGTGTCTCCTCCCCCTTCAGCGTCAAAGAAGAGTCATCACAGTCTGCCGACCTGACATCACCCATAAGCGACTGCCTCCTGCTTAAAGCAGTCACCGACCTCTGGCGTCGTGCAACTAAGGGGCCAGCCCCATAGTGCGCCCCTTTGTGCACCTCTGCTCTACCCCTCCTGCCCACCCACCTTCCCTTAACCCCCCTGGTTCCCATAATCCTCTGCTCCAACCACACTGCAGCGAACAATCCATGCCTCTGGAACAGCTTCTATAATTTGCTCTTTCCCCACATATACACCTTAACCTAGCCTACATCTCTATGATTGAATCCATAATTTTACTCATGTCTTTGATTGTAGATTCCACATTTCGCATACGTTCTCTATTTTGCATATTTCCTTAACACTGTCTCATTAGTATTGTTTACATTCTTGTCATTGTCTCATCATTATGGTTTTAGACATACTTGCCCTTGTCTCATCAGTATTGTTTTAGACATTCTTGCCATTACCTCATCAGTATTGTTTACATTCTTGTCATTGTCTATAGCCTTAACAGTGTTTCTAGCTTTAACCTTATACAGGCTGTCACATGTCCCTTAACCCCAACTGCTACACTAATCCACCTACACCCCTTCCACACTCTACCGGCACCACACCTTACCCTTCTACACCCAAACAAAGATGCAACCTTTCCCCATCCCCATCATGAAATATCACTACTGCAACCATACAAAACACCCTACCCCATCTCTAATCCATCAACTGAGATCCCTTATTCCCATCATGACCTCCCCCATCACACAACTCCTTGGACTCACCATCTTCACACTGACTCTCTTTAATGCTCAATCCCTCACAAAAAAAACCCCACATTCTCGACTGCCTACTAGACTCGAAGCCAGACATCTACGCGATCACAGAAAGCTGGCTAAAAAACACTGACATAGCGTTAATTAACCAATTACCATTACACCTTTACGATATATGCTCACTACCCAGACACAAAAAAGAGGCGGCAGCCTACTATTAGCCGCCAAAAAAGAACTCAGACTAATCCCCCAGAATGCGAAGACCGCTTCTAAATTCGAAATAGGCCTCTTCAAATCTAATCAACTGCAAATATGTTTAGTTTACAACCCCCCAGGGCTACTGGACTCCAATGCCTCCCCCCTCATAGAATTAATTGCCAAACACATTAACACTGATTCCCCAGCTATTGTCATGGGGGATTTTAACCTCCATGTCGACGCGACTCCGCTATCCTCTAACTGTGAAGCCATTCTGGCTTCCTTCAAGGCCATGGGGTTTAAGCAAATCATCAACGGCCCCACCCACAAAGCAGGCCACACCTTAGATCTCATCTTCATAAACTCCTGCCTCACGCACACCTTTCCCCCACCTGTACCCCAGTCCCTTGGTCAGACCACTCGATCACCACCAACCTCATGGTAAAAGCAAAACTGACACTTCCCCTCCCCAAGACCACCCTCCACTTTAAAAAAAAGCCTGCTCCATGGATGACCTCAGTTCCCTCCTATCTAAAGAACTACACAATCTAGATTATTCAAACGCAGACTCAGCCATCTCCTCCTGGTTCAACATCACGAACTCTGTAACCAACAAAATTTGTCCCTTAACAGCTAAAGAAATCAATCCCGCCCTCAAGAACAAAAAACCCTGGTTTTTGCCTGAACTAAGGAAACTAAAACAAGAGCTAAGACATAAAGAACATAAGTGGTGTAAAGACCCCTCCCCAAACTCGCTGACTGCCTACAAAACCTCCATGCACAGCTACAGGACTACCATACTACGTTCAAAAAGAGACTTCCACGCCCGCAAAATACACAACTTTCACTACGACGCGAAGGCCCTGTTCTCGTATGTTTCAGATCTTACAAAATCCAAGCCCAATCTAAGTCCAACGAACTTGCAACCTTCTTCAGAATAAAATCTCCAACCTCTTAGCCCTTCTCACTTCCATTAACACCTCCCCCATACCCCCTTACACCTCCAGCCTCAACCAGAGAGCCAATTTTGATTCCTTCAAACTCACTTCATCCCTTGAAATCAAATCCATCCTCTAACATGAAACCCTTATCCCATCCTGACAAAATTACTGCTCACTATTCCGAACACCATCTCCAAACCCCTGACCAAAATTATAAACTGCTCCCTGTCTCAAGGAATAGTCCCTGACCCTGGCTGTTCAAACAAGCCTATCCTTAATCATTTAATCAGTAACATTATATTCTTTACTCTATATTTTATTTTGTTCTACATATTTATTTTGTATATACTATTGTTATAACATATATCATTCATCTGTTCCTCTTACTGTTGTGATTCCATATATTTATACTGTTACTCAACCATTCCTCTCTCCTTACTCTTCCAACCTCCAAGTTCCAGTAACCCTCATTCATTGTAACTTACCTCTTCTCTTAACTCTTATCAGTAGCTCTCTAGGTATGATTATTGTTAATGTTAAATATCCCATGTTTGATATAAACCGATGTGATATGACATGTCATGAATGTCGATATAGAAAATAAATAAATAAACAGTCCCAGTAATAATATTTATTTATGGCATGTATCTTATTAATCTCACTAGAATAATCTATCAATTGCACACTATATGTTGTCCAATGCATTAGCACCGCTTATACCCACTAGCGGCCATATCCCCATATCATTAGCACCACGGACACCATATTATAAAGCTCCTGCACCTTACCTGTTATCTACCTGTTATTTGGGAAGACACAATAGGAAAGACTGGAGGGGGGGTAGGAGAGGGGAGGGAGGGAATTGGGGATATCAATCAGTGATAATGTGGAGTCCGGACAAAGTAGTGATAATAAAGTACACAGACAACGTCCCTAATGAAGCTATTTCATATGTTCTTCTAACGTGGTTCTCTTATCTGTGTTTTCTTCTTTATTATTATTCTGGTTATTATTGAGAACAGAATATTGATTGTTACAGCAAAGGCCATAATTACCTGTTCCAATACTGAAGGACATACATCATAGACATTTACTTGTATATGTGTATGTACTATTTAACACTGGGTAATATACTAATTTTGCTTCAACTTGTATCAGAGGAGGAGGAATTGTCTGGAGAGTTCTTACGCTATTATGTATTTCAATTACAAAACTAATAAAAATATTATCTAAAAAAAAAAATACTCACTGTTTGGAAAATTCTGTTTTCTGGTTGTGTCTTTTCATTGTGTGATTTTAGTGCTTATGTGTGATTTTAGTGCTCATGTGGAGAGCAAACCTTTAACTGAAGGTTAAAGGTTTGCTTTCCACATGACCTTGCTTGCTAGTATGGCCTGCCTCTTTCCAATTGTGCAGTTTTTCGAGCATGCCAGACCATATGGGTTATTGCATAACAATGAAAGCTGCATGTATGCTGGTAAGGAAGATAGCCAGAGGTGAAGTAGAAGCTCCTTACTGGGGATCTTCAATATTGCCTCTTGTTGCCTTCTTCACCCATCATACCGTGTGTGAATTAGGTAGCAACTCCTGCTTACATGCGCCTGTATGTGACCTGCTCAGTACCTTCATGGGCAACACACTACACAGAGTGCATGTCCATGTTGGGTGTTGTAAAGGCAAAGTTGGAGTCGTCATGACACAACGGTTAATTTTCTGCCCCCTCATTTCTGGCAAGAGTGCAAGGGTATGTGACCAGATACATTTTTTCATACATGTATACGATGTGTACTTGTTGAGTGCTTATACACACACTCAGCTGCTGCGTCACAAGTAGGGATGAGGAGTGAGAGAGTAAAATCTGTCCTACAATGTACACAGCCAACCACCAGAGGTCATAGAAGGACACTGCTGGTGCTGGAGGCCAGGCTCACTTCCACACTGTGGCTCCCACCCTGGTACTGGTATTGCTTGGGGGTCTGTATAATATGTGTAAGGTAAGGCTGACCTTACAGGTAGCATCCAGATCCCAAAGGCAGCCCACTATTTATTTATTTATTTATTTTAACATTTTTTATATACCGAGGTTCTGGTAACAATGTTACCAATCACTTCGGTTTACATAGAACTTGGAATGACATAACACAGGTGTCTTACATAGAACAAGGAAATGAAGAACTGGGAGAATAATTAATTAAAATTAAATTAAATAGCATAAACATTGAGAGAAACAACATTTTAAATAACTGAAATCTAACATGCTAGAGATTCGGGTCAGTCATGTAAAAGTAGTCAGTTTTAGGCAGGAGGATATTGTATTTGTTTCTGGGATTGTTGAGTGATGACCCAGACTGGGGAGTGTTGGAGAAGTCGAAATCAGGCGTATGCTTGGGTTTCGACTATAGGAATCTCAGTCTGTGGAAGTCAGCCTGGTCTGCAGCACCCCTTCTACATCCTGTGCAGATTGTGTACCACACACTACTCACTCACTCTTCCACCCTACTTGGCACACTGCAGCTGACATTGTGTTACAAGAGTCACCAAGTACACAGCGTAGTGGAAGTGAACGTTTGGTTACTGTAGAAGTGAAGCTTGTACAGTGTTTAGGAAATGGTGCCCCTTCCCATTATCGACACACACAGGTGCACCGTATCTACTTTTGCACACATAGGGCTGGATTTTCAAAGGGTTACACGCGCCGGGCCTAAAGCCCCAGGATGCAGGTAAGTCCTGGGGCTTTACTAAAGGGGCAGGAAGGGGGCGGGGGGCATGGGTGGGATGGTCCGGGGGCGTGGCAGGGGTGGGGGTCATAGGCTCCAGGCACAGTGGCCATTTGCTGCTGTGCCAGGGATCGTGCGCCAGTCAACTGAGCTGAAGTAAGTTTTGCAACAAAAAAAAAAAGTCAAAAAAGGTAGGGGGGAAAGGGCAGGGGAGGGTAGGGAAAGGTGGGGTGGGGTGGGGGTAGGGAAGTTCCCTCCGAGGCCACTCTGATTTCGGAGCGGTCTGGGAGGGAACGGGGGAAGGCAGCGTGGCTCAGAGCAGGCTTGGCACGCGCAAGGTGCACAATTGTGCACCCCCTTGCGTGAGCTGACCCCGGATTTTATAACATGCACATGCATGTTATAAAATTGGGTGTATATGTGTGCGCGCCGGATAGCGTGCGCACCCTTTTAAAATCTACCCCATGAGATATTGTCCTTCATATGGGTGAAAGACGGTAGGCCAACCATTGCACCATCTGCACAGCACAGACTTAAGTGTTAAAAAATAATGGGAGCTGGTTTGGCAGCCTCTATGTCACCTGTGCATATGAGCAACGGAGCGGTGCCAAATGAGAACAGTGTGAGAAAAAAAGCGACTTTGTAATTGGAGTTCCACAATGCCTGTGGCCCATGGCAAGCAAATCAACAACAACCACACACACACACACACACACACACACACACACACACACACAAACAAACCTATGCACCAGGTTTCTCAGTACATGCAGCATGTAAAGCAGCTTGATGCTAAGCACTCATCTGAATTGGCCCTCTAGGCGTAGCATTACCTAGTCCTTTACACTGCCTGTTCCATGCGTCACAGTATTTCCATATTCACTGGCCAGTTTCTTATCCAGCACTAGCTCCCTCCATTCATTTCCAAGCCTCTGGACCAGGCCTAGGTGTGGGTAGGCAGCACACCCCATAATAACAGTAACTCCAGTGATTTGTGGTAAAACATCATTGGGGGGGGGGGGGGGGGGGGGAAAGGTGATGCTGAGACCAACAGCCAAATGTTAAGAATAACATTAAAGTTGTACAACATACTGGATGTGTCATTATGCCCACCTGCATAGCTCTACCCCGCTGTGAACACTACAGATAAAACCATGAATGTACTTGGGGAAAATGAGCAGTACAAGAAGTCAGACCATTTCTACCACGTGTCCATATGCTGCCCTGTCAGAGGCACACCTCCTCCAGAGGGCAACCACTCTGTGCAAAAGTTGGCTGTGCTCACTTTAGGGAAACACACTGCCCGCTAAGGAGTATTGGATTGCAGGGCCAAGGGAGCAACCTCCGAATAGCACAGCACCCACACACACACCCAAAGAGCAAACCACACCTAGCACGTCAATCACCAAGTGACAAACACATTTATGTTAGCAGTAGGGACTGCGTGCTCCAGTTCCTGCGCCTACACATCTGCAAGGCCTATGTTCCTGCAATGTTTGTCATAAAACAACATAGAGGTGTGTGTCAGCTTGCAGTAACTGCTAATGAGGCTGTGTGAGTCCTTCCTATCCAAATATTATCTATAGCTGCCCACAGGAAGCACTTCTGACAGAGGCATATATCACCCCTATTTAGTGTGACCTTCTGACATGGTCCCCTGAAGGGCTTAGGTGCCACAAAATGGGTGTCTGTCAAGCTAGTAACACATAAAGGCCATCACCTATCACGGCAAACACGACATCTGTGGGAGCATTAGGCCTATACATTCAGCACTGTGTGACGTTTACTATGGAGGCAGCTTGTAGGCTCCTAACCAGTTCAACTGAGCAGACTTAGACAAATCAGAATGCAATTCAGAGAGGACTACATGGACTGTGTAGGAGCACACCTGGCCTGCTCACAACTAACAGTAGAAGTCTGTTACATCATTTATTGCTGAGCCTAGATCAGCAGTCCACAGATGTCATCACACACATGCGCATCACCAACGACATGCAACCATGAAAGCATGGAAATCTGTGCAGTGATGTTGGTAACACAACTATAATCAAAGTATTTTGGACAGGAGTTCTCAGCCAATGTGCTTTAATGGGGCTCAGAGATTACAGCTGCAGCATAACATGTAGTAGGTATAGATTAAAGGTAAAGAATGTGGATATGTTGAGGGTACATACATATGTGCAAACTGTGCCACCACATGACTATCATTGACACATAACATACTATGACCTGGCAGCAACCTGACATCTCCTGATCAGAGTGAGGCTATGTGTGACATGACATGTAAAGGCAGGAGGCACACACACACACACACACACACACACACTTTGATGTTACCCAAGTAGAGAGTCTATCAAGCTAGGTTGAGAGAACATTATACAAATCTCATCTTTGGGTGAGTTTTCTCACTCCAAAGAACATCAAATCTTTATAAGAGTGTATTGTTCTGTTCATATGTCTCACTCTGCATGTAAAAGTGGCCTCTAACCCCTACACTATTACCTAAACTTCATCTCGAGTTACTATAGAGATATAAATAGCTATAGAGATATAAATAGCTTACTACTAGAAGGGCCTTGTAGGTAGGTTCTCGTTCTCTCTCTCTCTCGTGATAATTAGGAATTAACATAAAGCATTCCCCTTTGTCTACCACATGCAATATTTACACCAATTTCAATACAGTGGCTGCACTGTTGAATATGCCTCCAAAGTGATAACTTTGCTATACAGACTGTGTCTGAATGTAGATCTCTAAATTCTTTTATTGGCTCATTGGTGTGCAGCCAGCACCCAGGGATTGGTTTACACATGATATATATTTGCATGCATTGCCTCCACTGTATGCATATTCATTGTTTTTATCCTCAAAATCAGACTGGCCAAGTGGTCCACAAGAACAGGATGGTGGAATACAATGGACTTTTGATTTCTCTTCAGTCTAACTTACTAGTTATCCAGTAACTTCCTGTTTTTTTAAAATGTGAGTTTTAAGAAACATAGAAACGTGATGGCAGAAAAAACTGTATGGCCTATTTAGTCTGCTCACTCACAATTGCAATCTTCCTAGTTAGGTTAGGATCCAGTTTCTATTTCCACCGACAAAGTGGTCCAGCAGTAGAGCACTAAATTCCCATATTATACAGGTTCACAATCTCAGTGAAGAAGTGAAATAGGGACCATCTTCAGCTCATGAATCAGACCTTAAACTTGATTTTAGTCCAAAAAAATGTTCAGAAAGCAATAAAATGAGGCTGAGTCACAAGTGAGTAGCATGAAGTCAAGGTAATTACTTGGATGACTACTTAATGCAGTTCACTTTCACTAGGGACAAGTTTGCCAAGTTCTGGGGTTTTTTTTAACTTAATAGCAATACATACCACATATATTTTGTGTCTGTTACCAAAATATAATGACATTCCATGTGGGGTAAAAATCAAACCCAACAACATAGAAGAGAAAAGATTAATTTGCAATGTGTAAATAACAAGTGGGAAAATAAACATTAAGAAAATAAGTTGGTCACACATCATATAGCAATAATATAAAAAATCAACAACACAAGTAATGAAATTCACTATGAATTATAGAAATGGAGAGCTAAAGAAAGTTTGTTTAACCAAAAGTAAATAACACTGACCTAAATTTAACAGTATGCAAACTTATAATTAAAGACATCAAAGGAACCTACTATACCTCTGTGGGTAGGAAATCAGGGAATATATAAAATGATTTGACAAGTTTTAATGTATTCTAACATAATAGCAATAGTAATAATAAGGATTTAAACAGGAACTGTTTGCAATTTGGGTGTGAAGAAGTAGGGAGCTTAGAGAAAACCTTTGCTGGCTATGACAATTTTGCGTTGTAGAACGACTATTTAGAAACCCAAAGCTGGACTTGTCCAGGTCATCCAAGGCAGGTCTATTGTTCCCTGTGGATCGTATTCACTGTCGCTGAAAGGGAAGGTACTATGTTGATAGAATTGGCTCTGGGGCTCTAGCAGCAATACTGGAGCATTGATAACTGAAGTATTTGAGTTAAATAGGAAATGCTTGAAGAAGAACAAGAAGTTGAGTATCCTACTAAGATATGTGGAGTTGCTGGTCAGAAACAACGAGAAGATTAACAAACTGCTATTGCCCAAGGAAGAATCTTGCCAAGCATTCAGGTTCAGCTTCTACACAAGAAGGGATGATCCTAGAAACCAAAACCCATAGACTACCAGGAATTCTAAGTGTGTACCCTTTACTCTTATAAAGTTAACTGGAGGACTTCAATGCAATTTAAAGTATAACAATAATAATTTGATTTACACTCTGCCTTTCATGATCCTTCTACTTTTCAATACCCAAGCTGACTAGGGTCCATTTTAAAAAAAACACAACCGTTGTCTCAGATGTGGATGCTTAAGAAAAGGGCAACTCGGCCAGAGTTGGGCCTGTGTACTGTGATAAATAAAGAATCTCTTTCACTGATCCATCTTCTTCTGGTTGCTACATTGCAAAATTGGATCGTCTTCCGTTGTGTTTCTTGGGACCATGCTTAAGAAAAGGACAACTATAAGTGTATAAAACCTTTCAAATGATATTTAATCATAGATGTGCTCCTCAAAAAGTACAGACAGAGGTATATAATTTTTCAACAGCTCTCTGAAGCATTTGTTAAAAAAAGTGGAGGAGTTTATCATTTTGTTACTGATAATGACATCAAAGCAGCGGTTGTTGAGAGGTTTAGCAGAACCTGAAAATCAAAGTTGTGACAGTTTTGTACAGCGCACAACACTGTTCACTATTGCAGTGTTACCAGCCTTTATACGCAGCTGCAATTGTAATTATAGAATGACGCAGGCCAGAGCTGCAGATGTGAGACATAAGAAATCTCTGAAGATGTAGAAACCTGTTTAGGTTGACTACATTAATTTCAAAAAAGTCCTTTAAATAGGAAGAGATTATGTTAGCAGAATACCAAAGGGAAATTTGAAAAGGATTATGAACAAACATAGACCAATGGGATATTTATAATAACAGTTGTTTTAAACATAGGCCAGAAGCTTTTGTACAAGATTTAATTTATCAGTTTATATGCCACTTTTTCATAAACTGCCCAAATCAGCTCACAATCATATTATTACATAATTAGAGAACAAAATCATCAAACTGAACTTTCTATATAAAATTAATTACATTACATAAATTAAAATATAAAATGATCAAGGCACACCTAAATTTGAGCTAATAAAATAAGAAACATACAACATAAAACTAAACTATAAACAAACAATAGATATAATCTTTCATAAAACATAAAATCAGCACAAAACATGTAATTGGCATAAAATATCAGTAAAATACATAATCATATGCTGGTGCACAAAACCCTTAGGAATGAGGCCAGAAAGAAGGTGATAGTAGTATTCAGATACTCCCCTGTAGGAGGTATCTTAGGTTGAGTCAATTCAATATAGTAGAGGAGCCCAGAAAGTTTTGTGTCCTTTCCTTCTAGCTCTTTCTTCTGAAGAAGCCCAGGGTTTAAGGTTGGAGCACCAAGGCCTCTAAGAGAGGAAGTGGATGCTTGCAGCAGCTGTAAAGATAAATCTTGGAAAGATTCCTTTTGTAGGGAAACCTATCCCAGGTTTCTTGCATTTTTGAGAGTCATTCCAGAGTTTTGATGTTCAAAAAAATGTAAATGCACTCAGAAATAGTCCAAGCTCCTGGGAATGTTTGTTCTACACTAAAAGAGGTTCTATACCCAAGGCAAGTGACAGCAGAGACTTCTATCAAGAAGTAAGAAGGAAGGAATCCTAAAGGAAGTCACTGGAGTAAGAAGGATTTCATGATGGTGCAGGAAATCTCTTATGTATCCAGAGGATTTCAGAGGAGGAGTTAAAATTAAGAGTTAATTCAGGTATTGAAAAGGGAATCCCACAGCCTGAGAGGTTTCTAGGGACTGACCTGAGAGGGGTTTGTAAGATTGTATGTTCATGGACTTTATCTTTGATTGGATTTGTTGTTCTGTTATGGATGTTATCAGAAGGCAGTACACATTTTGTCAAATCATTACCTTTCCACTAATAGCTCAGTAAACTACTCAACTATTATTATTTGAACAAAACTGGTACAGAGGTGTTTTACTTATGTCAAGGTGTGTGAGCCTTGTGCTGTGGTGAGATTGACGTTGCCAAATCTGTGCCCCAGCTGGGCTCCCATCAACAGGAGGTGGACTCTCGGGGCCCAGAACTGAGCTTCACCTATATCAGCCTCTTCCCCTGCAGGTTGAGCCTTTGGGTTCTGAGGCCGGCAGAACTTATGCGAGAGTCCTGTAGAGAGCGGACAGGATTCCTTAAAAGTTATCCAGGACTTGAAGAGTTTTTGAAAATTGTTAAAAACCTATCTTTTTATGGAAGCGTATGCAAAGCTTTAGCTCTGGGCTATTTTTTTGGGAGATGCAGAGAGGATTTATATTAGTAGCATCAAATATGGGAGGGCTTAGGATTATGGACTGTTTTAATTACACTTTGTTTTAATTCTGTTTTGTCTTTATTATTGTTTTATGTTTTATTATGTATGTAAGTTGTACCCTGCTAAGATTTTTGGATTAGCAGGCTATACATTTTATATGGTTGGGGCAGGTGGCAGACAAGGAGCAAGGAAGTGCAGGCAATGGTCAGGGCAGGCAGAGATCAAGCAACCTCAGATTCCAGGCAATAGTCAAGGCACGGGTGAGCAGTCTGAGAAGAAAGCTGGGCAGGAGCTGGCAGGGCAAAGGCAACTGCAAGGAAGGAATGAGGCAAGGCAGGCTGGAACATGGCAAGGCAGGAGGACTTGTTGCTGGAAGCACAGCTAAGGTTTAAATCCCCAGCCTACACTGATGTCATCTTTCGGCGCAGCTCCTGAGTTCAAACAGTGGGGCCTTTAGCATCCAATGTGCATGCGTAAGGGGAGCCTGGGAGAAAGCAACATGATGGTGTCCCTGCCGCTGAGCGAGCTGTGGTGTCTGGGGGTGAACATGGCCGGTCGTAGGGTCATCCCGCAGCCGGCCAAACATTAAAGCTTACTGGGGTATAAGAGTGAATCCTCAACTCTAAGAGCCTTGAAGCAGCTCTTTGAAAGAACCTCGGCAGTCTCATGGGTTACATGATGCCCCAAAACTACCAGCTCTAACCTGGTGTTTGAAGCAGGAGCGAACAAACATTGAGTTAACAAGGTTATTATCATTAATTAAAGTTAGCAAAACGTAGACTCAGTCCATCAGTATGCTAATAAAATCACCCTAATGTAATTCATAACCAACTACATCATATTATATTTAAAAGAGAAGCCTGTCATGCAACACTAGGTCTGCTTACATGCTGTAAACTGGAATAGACCGGCGTGTGTATCTAGGTGGGCTAATATTTAGGAAAGGTTTCCCCAGAAGATCTTAATAGTTGGCTAAGTTGATATCAAATTAGATTATCTTTTAAGTATTGAGGAACCCCTCTCAAAGCTCTAAAAGCCATAGATAAAACCTTGAATTGGATTAGTCATCCAGTTGGTAACTAGTGCAAATGTTTCATAAGGGGGGTGGTTTGCTCTCTAACCCTACAACCAAATGTCAGTTGTGCAGCCACATTTTACATCACTTATAGTTTATAAATAAATGTTTTAGGTAAACCCATAAACAAGACATTGCCCTATTCAAGATGGGAGAGGACTGATGCATGTAAGAGTATCTTGGAAATTGCCTTCTCTGGATAGGGGCAAAGCTGGTAAAAGAATCTTAAGCTTGCAAAAACTTTCTTAGAAACAACTAAGATATGACTATCTATGATGATCCTAAGATAATTCCAAGATTATGCACCTGAGCTTTTAAGTTGGGAGAACTGTCATTGGCAAGTTCTTTATATCTGGTATGTCTGAGTTACTTACCCAAAGTATCTGGTCTTAAAACTGTTTAGCTTCAGTTTATTCTCTATCATCCAACCCAAGATTGCCTCCAGGCACTCATTTAATTTACCCACTGAATCTGTTAAATTACCTTCTAGAGCTAGAACAATTTGAACATCATCTGCCTACATATAGCTCTTCAGGCCAAAGTCTCTGGTAATAGCATCCAAAGGCTGTAGATAAATATTGTATAGGATCAGGGACAAGAAGGAACCCTGCAGAACCCTAAATTCTAAAGTATTATGGCAAGGAATTTGCACAGGGGTTCTTTTAAGGTGTAGTTATTAAAAACCAACCCATACCATGCCACATGATACAAATTGATAAGGTTCTTGTGGTGATATGGAGGAATGAAACAAACCACGCCTGGTGAAATGGAGACAGTGGCCAAGGCCTCAGGGCTTCAAGACATAAGATTTTTTTTTAAAAAGGTGCTGAGGCATAAAGAAACATAAATGAATGTACCATCATACTGGCACATAAAGCCTCTGCGGAGATGTTCCCACACAATACCAGCTCTAATTTTGCAATACAGCTAGCTAGACCTCTGAACTTCCTTGAGACCTGGAAAGCAGGACTGCTTGGAATATGGTACCTATTCACAACAATGAGGGAAGACAAAGGCTGCGAAATCTAATCCAACAAAAATGGCCTCTGCTGCTGCTCTTTGTAGTGTATATGTCATGAAACACTTACTTTTTAAAAAATTTTTATATGAAGGGGAAAAGACCTCAGCACTGAGAGGAAACGTCGAAGACTGAATCCAGACTTAGGTGGTTCAATCCTGGGTCTAAAAAACCTCTTATTTTAGGTTATTTGTTATGAAATTTTTTTTCCCTTTTGCAATCTTTTTCGTGTTCATTAAAAGTACAAAAATGTGCCCAATACTACAGTCGTCATATCATTAAAATATTATCCCCAAATGCCCTTATCTTACTTGCAAAATTAATTCTCTTGCTTTGTACGAAAGCTTTCTTTGACTTCTTGTAAATGCCGAATTGCCTCTCGATGAAGTGATTTCAGAAACCGCCGACGTCACCAACGTTTCACAACGTTTGTAGGAGGTAGGAAACAGAACTTTCTACTTTAGAAAGGGCATTATCCGGCCAGGCAAGGATTTGTGGCGTACGTGAACCATGACGAAGGGTTCCGTGAGGCTGTAGCGCCACAATGTTGTTTAATGGCATCTTTCAAAGAAAACCAAAGAAAATCAGATGAGGCAGCAGCAGCGCTTTACACAGCGGATCTCCAGGAGATTGTGAGAAGCAGAATTCCCGATCTCCTCATAGGCAGTGGCAGAAACCTCAGACCTGCTGGAGTTGTGCTCTTGGTAGCAGCACAAGGGCTGTCCATGGATCTCGCTTTGGCCACCCTCCAATGATTATTATGTTTTTATTTAAAATATTTATAGACTGCATTCCTGGCCCTAACAATAGGGACCATCCAAAGAGGTGTACAATAGTAACAAAAAATACAATACATTAAATCAGCAACAACAAAAAGCACCACAAACACCATAAACAATCAAAGAGGAAAAAACACACAAAAAGCCTGAAGACCATAAAATCAGCAATTCTTCCCAGGGCACGGAGAGGAGGAGGAGGTTGTCTGCCCTCATGGCACTCCTTAATAGAGCTTGACTTGGAAATCAAAAACAAGTATAAGCAGCTGCTAAAGACAAGCCTCTCAATTGAGACAATCCCTGAAAACCAAGGATTTCTGATAACCTCACATAAAAGGTTTGATATGAAAATGGAAAATGAAGAATGAAGACGTGCAAGGCCTAGTGTGACTGTATCATTTACACCAGTATGAAGACAGCCCATAAACTATATTAATTCAAGAATTTATACAAACGTTTTGCTAGTAGTTGATGAATCTGATAAGGCACCTTCTGGCATTTTCCTGCTTAGATCAGTGCATGAAAGTATACAGTACAAGATACATGTCTATAAAGGGTTGAAAGGCTATAGGTAAGTACTACTCTGCTGTGTAAATTTTTAAAACTAGATGAATACATCGCAGCCACATTAATGTGACAGTCACTTCTGCAGACATTATATAACTGTTACATGAAACTGATTGTTTATCGCTTTGATGGCCTCTACACTATTTTTTTCACCTTTTTTTTTTTTAATTCCATCTTGTCCTTCTGTGAAAATTGACTCTTTGTGTTTGAGGGTGCAAGGAACAACTGCAGAGAAGCATGGGCGTGAAAGACACCTGCAGCCTTCTCCCATGTGGTCCCATTGCACTAAACATTTTCTAGATCTCACTCCCGACTTACCTCTGACCCTCACTGGCCTGCAAAGTAAAATTCAATGCAGGTAATTCAGTTAGCCACCAGCACCAGGGATCCTTGTGCTGTCCTTGATACAGGTACCTGATGTGGTTGTAGTTCCTCTTCCTTGCACCTTTACCGACTCATGATCTGTTAAGATATATTCACAATAAGTGATCACGATCCAAAATAAACCAGCAAATAAAGTGCCCTATGTGATTTAAGTGCTATTTTGACCGTGCACTGCATATTACCATGCTATCTTCCATGATCTAATGTTTTCTATTAATAGTTAAAGAGTCATGATCATCACCACAAGGGAAAAGTGCAGCAGCTATTGTTACACAGAACACATTTTGTTTACTGCCTCTACCAGAGCTTTGGACAAATATTTTTTTCGAAAGGTGGAATATAAATTTCAAATAAATAAATATACAAATAAATCAATCAATAAAATAGCTTTCACACCCAGAAATACAATGAGTAAGTGAATTTCATTCATTCCTAGGGATTGTATTTGTTTACTGATTTTTCCGGGTGTGCATGCATACATATATATTTGTTAACATATTTATTTCATTTGCTTGAGTTGAATAACTTTTGGTTTTTAACTTACTTGCGCTCTGACCGACTCTGGATAATGCTGAGCTGACTTGTAGAGCTCTTTGAAGGCCTTTACAGAAAAGAAAGTCATCAATTCTATTGGTTAAGTTGTCCTTGATAATATATGAATTTTTAGATGCTGTAGCTGTTTTGGGGGTTTTTTGTACTTACTCTTGACAGTTTTGTTCTAATCTTCGGTTTTGATGGCTGGAATCCAACACTGGTACAGGGAGTATCCACACATTCCAGACAATATCATGATGCATTGCAAAAGGATGTTACTAGACTATAATGGGGATAATTAGGATTTATTTCTCAGCTTTACATAAACATGAATTCTATTGATGTTTAACATAATTTTATGTTTTTGTTGTTTGATGTACATTGCATTGAGCTTTGTATATGCAATTTATAAATCTAATGATAAATAAAATAAAAAAATAAATTAATAACTGTAATGGCCTTCCCTGTTATAGATTACTTTTTCTCCTATGATTCGTTAGGCTACAGCTTCTTAAACGTGTCCTATGGACCTCCAATCAGTCGGGTTTTCTGGATATCTACACCGGCCCTATCTAACCCCACCTTTGTTGGCAGATTTACGCCTGCTGGAAGCAGGCATGCCATCACCCGACCCAGGGGCTGGTCTGGAGCCCTCGACCACGCCCCCGGGCCGGCGCCACGCCCCCGGTCCTGCCCCGAACCGCCCCCTGACCCCTGGACACGCCCCTGGACATGCCCCCTCCCGCCCCTTTTACGAAGCCCCGGGACTTACACGCATCCTGGGGCTATGCGCGCGCCGGCAGCCTATGCAAAATAGGCGTGCCGGCGCATGGAAATCTGGCCGGATTTACCCGCGCAGGGCTTTTAAAATCCGGCCCACTATTTACATATACATTTTTTTATGATTGGAATTACAAAGAATGTTCATGGGGTACTTTATTCCAGGTAAGTCCAGACGACAAATATTCATGGTATCAATATCAAGAAAAAAACATTTCCAAATAATAGTCACCAAAGCTGATCAAAGTAAACAAAGACATTCAGTGCATTAGTTAGTGTTAAAGGTGTAAAGTATTGTGGTAGCCATATTAGTCCACTTTAATATGTAGAAATAAGGGTCAACAAACAAATTGCAGGTGACATATTTTTATTGAACTAATTCAATATGTTTATGTCTAGATATCTAGTGCTGTAGTCCTTTCATGAGGCCAGCCCAGACTAACCCTTGTTTCTCAAGTGGGGCAGAATGCACTAAACCTTTTTTGGAAAAAAGTTCTCTTCCTCAGAATCAAACACAAACATGCAATGTAGGGTGTATTTTGAGATTTATGTTATTATTTACTGGTCTGCACGCTACACTTGGTAGCCACAGTTTGTGGAAAATCTTTTATAGGGGAAATTGTATTCATAGCACAGTATTATGCCACTGTGTGAGAAAACAAGTGTGGCACACAAAAGACTATATAAAAGAACAAATGTTCTAAAATATGTAGGATAAAATATTACAAATTTAATATCAAGAAAAGCATAAATATAATAAAAATTCAAACATTTAATGAACACATGGCCTTGTTTTGACAAAGTGCCTGCGTATGGGGTAATTACATAAATGATCATCCTTAGATCTTATCAAGAAGTCATAAATGTCTATGATCAAACTAATAAAATTATAATATACAACAAAGAATAACAAAGAATACTAAACACATATGAAATGAAACCAATAGTATTACAAAATAAAAAATAATACAAATTTCAAAATAATAAAAATTAATATAAAATGGTAAAATGTAACACAAGTAAATGAGGGGAAAAATAATAATATAAAATGGCAAGAGAAACTATTATTTAAACACAAAATATATAAAAAGGGAAGTAAACTGGGCCATAAATGAAATGTTAAAACACAAACCTAAAATCTTAAATACAACACACATGCCATCTATTGAACAACTAGGTATTTAAATTGGCGATTTATTTATTTATTTATTTATTTCGGCGTTTTATATACCGTCATTCTAAAAGAAGATCACAATGGTTTACAAAAAACAACAATAATCAAATTCTAGGTCAATATTCATAATTAGGTCTCTACAACAACAAATACATGTTCTAAGTCAACACAACATCAGATACAAATTAATTAGAAGTTAGGACAATAGTTTGTAATATGTAAGTTCCAGTTCAATGATCTTCACGGATTAGTTAGTAAGTTGTCATAGTACACTTTACATTGCTCATTACTTTTGTACCAGCTAGTTACCCCACAGAATATTGTAATGCCTTGTTTGTTTGCTTGCCAAACAAGCTGCACATAGGTTTCAAATTATTCAAAATATTGCACTAAGTAGATGTTATGCTCTCTGTTGGGTGATTGGTTAGGCCTGCCACTGGTTTTTGACGCTGGTGATGGGAGGAAAAGTAGGGTTTTGATTAAGTGGCCTGTCATGCTGTTTCCTTTTGGCTGGGCTTGTTTTTTTTTTCTAGGGGTTTATGTGTATGTTATTAAGATATTGCTATTTGTATTATTAAATATTTTCATGCTGTGTTCTGCATTGGTGGTTCTATATTTTGCACAGATAATCCAATGCTTTCCTGGACAACTTTGAATGTTCTTTTTGAACAGGAAGTTGGTATATAAAACATTTTAAATAAAGTAAATACATACCATTTCACAGTGAATCTGGGGAAATCAAAAAATTCTTTTGAACTTGGACTATGCTGAAATTTGTTTGGCTCAAGATTGATCTCGATTTTTTTTTTTTGTGTATCTCTATTCAAGATCAAAGAGATCCCTTCTTGAGAGGTGCCTTCTTTGTGATCACATTGGAAAAAGGGACGTCTTTGATCTTGAAGGTTGTTGTGCATCATCAAACTAACTGTGGTCAGCCAAATTGGTTGAATGGGATGCTCCATACATTTGACATCACTAGTTTAACCAAGACAGAATATTTAAATACAATCTCTGAGTACAAAATGCTACAAACCCTGCAATTTCTGTCTGCATAGTAAAGCATGAGAAATGTTCAGACTTTATACTTCCTGCAAATTAGTGCTAGGCCTTGAAACAAGTCAATGAATAAAATAGAACAGAGTTCTTTTGTCACTGAAACTCAACAAGGTCTGGTTTTCAGGCCAATCAAATTATGTAAATTTGCCTATTTCTTAGCCATATAAATACAAACATATTTGATGAATACTCCTTATAGATGTTCTGAAACCTAGACCTCCTTGTGGTTGTTGAAAACTAGAACTTGAATGGTCTGTGGATAGAAAAAGAGGTGGCAAGATATTAGTTCTGAAAGCTTTCGCCATAAAAAAACATTACTTAGTTGTTATATAATGAGATTAATATATTTTAAGAAATTCATTATTACATATAGATGCTTGCTTTTTTTTTAATATATAAAAATCTATAGCGAGAAGTAGAGTGTATTTAAGCAGGTCTGACTGCAGTAGTAATTAGAAAATCTATTCTATCAGTCACTAAATAAAATTCAGAATATTCATAATATAAGATTTGGCAACTGGTTTTCATTCCATAGAAGCATCATGTTAGGAAATAATGTTGTGGATTTTGTTATTATGTCATTAATACCCTAGAAAAGCTTTACCCAAACATTTGTGCAGCAGCTTGAACGAGGGTGGTCTGTAATGGATCTGCAAACCATGGTCTACAACTGATCTCATTGCTTATCATTTTCCTTGCAAGTTTAACGTGTGCTGAGGACGTTTCCATTTGCTTTCGCCTGAGGTAAGAATTGCGAGCCCCTCTTCCTCTGTGGATTTGTTGAACAGGTGGTCTTCAAAAGGCTCACTTGGTATATTTAGCTTCTGAAACATGAGCAAGTTGCTCTCTGATTGGCTATCGTGACCACATGATAATTTCGGAGCCGATGCATCTGGCTTGCTCTTGCCCAGCGTTGCTCAGGAGGGAAGACTTGGAGAGGCTTTGCTGCTAAGGAAATTTATTTAAATACTACTGGTAAGAGCATTTATTTTCTGTTCTGCCACTCTTTTGACTGGCTGCTGTGCTGTTACTTGCTATCTAGCTTTTTAAATGCTTGCAAAGCCCAGTGTCTGCAATTAATGAAAAACAAATTACAAGAGAAGTGGTCTGGAGGTAACTCCAGCGCTGGTAATCCCTATGATTAAGTGCCCCATTAGTTGGTATCTGGCTTTGACCTTGACAATCATCAGTGCTACACATCAAAATGTTAGATTTCTTCTTTAAATTAAGAGTTTATTCAAATATATTTTTATGTTTCCCCTCATATATTGGTACTAAGAGAGAGAGAGAGAGAGTATTAAATATGTTCCTATATTTAACTTGCACCAGTAGGCTCCATTTGCCTCAGAAGGAATTGCAGTTTAGCTAGCTAAACAAAACCAGCCAATCACTTGGTGGTGTTAACTTACATCCCAAATATCTTTGAATGGAAAAAACAGCTGTTCCAAGACTTCATCTATGGATGTTAGCTTCTCCTTCGCTAATGTGTAACCGGGGACCTCCAAGCTCGGCAGGCCTAGATAAATCATTCCATTATAGCTGCTAGAACTAGAGGGCAATCTTGCTCCGTTTTGGAACCAAACCCTTGTGGATTTTAATATTTTGCAGGTTTGAAAAAAGCATCAGAAACAAAAAAAGGGGATCATCAATTCAGGCCCATGGTGTACAGATCGAAATTAACATCGTTACCTTGAGGTCTTTCTATACATTTTTTTTCATTTTACATGATTATAATTGGCATGTTTATTTTATTTGTTGTATAGATAAGTTTTTTTTCACCTAACAATGGACAGAAGCAAGACATGTTATTACTGCTCTGATATATATAGGGCTTATTAAAAGCCTGCAGATGTTGCGCCCTTTTGGACTGAGAAAACAAAAGGCATCGTTCAGGGTTCAGGACATGGACTATTTAGGTTCTGTCAGTCTGCTCAGTTTGTGGGCATGGATGAATTGCATCCGTATTAAATCCAGGGAGCACCTCTGCAGAGTTGTGGCTGGAATGAGCTAACAACTCATACAGTAATCAGAAGACTGAAGGAATAGAGAGAGAGAAAAACCCATCACAACTTTGGCTTTATACATTCTGCATTCATATTTTATTAGTGGCTTATGTGTAAATGTTATATTGTATCTGTAAGAGGGGAAGTCAATACATAAGGTGCATTTCCAATGCTATCTTAAAATATCTTATGTATTAACTCCCCCCTCATATATTTACTTAATATCTTGTTTCTATATCTGTTAAGTTTTTTGGCTAATATTGGTAATATTGTCTTGTAAGTTTAATTTGTGATTAGTTTGTAGGTGACAGAGAAATACTCATAAGATGGCAGACGACGAAGAATATGAGGAGGTGGTGGAGGTAAGCTTCAAGCCATTAATTGCAAGCCATTCTATCTATCTAAAACAACTAGTTTAAGTGATTTAAACATGCTCAACTGTTTCATTCACTTAATAACCAATGAAATGATTATAACAGAAGTGTAAAAAAAATAAAATAGTATGGGAAGAATGACATTCCAATGTTAGCCCTTTTCCCATTCCAAAAAATGCTTCAAAATATGCACAAAAAGGAATGAGCAGGTGGAAATCCCATCCAGTTGCTAGAGCTCCGTAAGATGCCAAATGCTCCTGAAAGGTTGAGTTCTCTATTGGGGTATTCATGAAGTCAGCAGATTCAAGATGATAGGGAAGCTCACCCTGCACTCATCTCACTATAGGCCCACGTTCGTTACAAGTATCCAAAAAATGTATTTCATCTCTTGTGGTTTCATATTTCTGTATTGCTTTTCTCTATTAAATTAAGATAATTAGTTGGCCTAATGTTAAAAAAAAAAAAAGAGAAAACTTGCTCCAAATGTTTATTTATAGCATATAGAAAACATTCAGCCAGTTAACCAATAACATATGGGGTCATTTACTCTTAGCGGGAAACTGAAATAAATTTCCCTGTTTAAGCTTCAAACGTGCAAAGAAAATGCAAAAACCCAGGAAATGCACAGGAACATTTTTAGTTTGATCTGTTTTCAGTTCAAATGACAATTTCCCATATTTTTTTTTCCACTTGTTTTCCAAAGTGTATGCACATAAATGCCATTCTATGCATAAAAAGATTATGTGCAGAAACCACCAAAAACTAACAGAATGAATGCACATCCCTCTTAAAGACTGCAGCATCTCTCCCCGTTTCTGTTAGATGAACTGTTAAGACATACATTTGTACGCTACATATGTGGCTCCCTTTATCCAGCGAGCCCTCTCACCGAGTGCATTAAGATCATTTTCAGAATGTCTTTATCATTCTAAGGGAGGCTCTTCAACTCTGGTTTTCAAGGCCCACAAAGAGGACTGCGTTTTGGGATGTTCAGAATGAATATTCACACACACACCTGCACTCAGCCAGGCAGGTTCTTGTAATTTATTTACTCTGAAACCCAACCTGCTTTGTGCTCCTCATAGGCTGGAATCAAAGAGCCCCACATTAGAGGGTCCTGGCCAATAAATGAAATAATCTATTACGGCACAGAGTATTCTTCTGTAAGACAAGGTTAAACTGATGCACTGGTTGAAATTAGGTGGTTTATGTGTATGCGTAATACAAAGCAAACTTCTTTGACAAGGGTCGGTATGTCAGGGGTGCTCAAATTGGGGGTGCTCAAACGGGTCCTCGGGCCCTCCCGCCCAAGCCAACCAGGATATCTCTAATGAATATGCATAGTCATTAGGGATATCCTGAAAACCCAGCTGGCTGGAGGTGGGTCTGAGGACTGGTTTGAGCACCTCTGATGTGTATATGAAGACAGTCCTTTGGTTTTTTTTACCATAATGCTTTGTTATATTAATGTGGTTATAACTAAAGTTCCATATATCCACATCTCTTAGTGGCACATGGATTTTTCTTATAATTTTAATTTAATGTTATATTTTGTGTTTGAAGAAAGCACCAAGTCAGTTCTATTTCCTGAAGCCTTTTCTCCCTAGCGATACTATGGTTTTTACGTATTTAGAGATTTTTCACAATCACATTTCAGAAGCAGTATAGTCTAGAGATGCACGCTGACATTCTCTGATAGTCTTGTGCTGAGTTATTAATAGTAGAGCAGTTATGAATAAAATAGCAACAATGGCATATGATGTCATTAGCGAGGCATCCAAAGAACTTGCTGAAATCTTTAAAATCAGCCCTCTGGTTTAGTTTACTGCAGTGGACTCCAAAGCACAATAACAAGGCAAATATTTTAAATTATAGGACTTTTAAAAAATAATTCATCTGGTAGTGCCATTTTATTTTCTAGTAATTCACATGAAATCCTAAAAACTAGACCCTGTTAGGCTGAAGTAAAAATTGCAAGCATAATATGTTCAGAATGCTGTAGATGCTTCCCGTGAGATGCCATTGTACACTGTCACTGTATGCACTGTAGCCCAGAGGCTTGTCAGCTTGTCAGTAAATCATCGCAGACATTGCTGACTGATCTGGAATGTGACTGACTACAGTTTGAGAAGATGACCGGATGACATTTACCGACTGAGTCAGGCACACTCAGCAGTGAGCAGAGACTTACTGAAATAGATGGTCACGTCCCTATGATATATTCTCTGGGATATACACATTAGGCTCTAATGGGACTATGTGCAATATGGACCAGGGCGAGTTTTTTTAAACAGTCAAAACTAGCAAAGGGTGAATACAGTGACATAAATCTGAAAACCCATGTCATAAATGGACACTCAGAAAATCTCTGGGCAGTGCTTTCTGAGTTTCTACATTTTATAATTTAGACAAAATATTGTACAAGGAACTACGTGCCTGGGTAGGTTGTAATCCAAATGTTTTTCAATAAATATAAAGACATTCAAAAATGGATTTTGTCACAAAATATAGACAAAGACTTTCTTTATTATTTTTTAACTTGGATTATGTAATTGTGGGGTGTCTTTCTCTGCAAAATTTTGCAAATTAAATAAGTGCCAAACATTTCACAAGCACATTTTGAAAAAGTAAGTATTTTCCACATTAAAACCTTTCTAAATGAATTTGTAATAGCCTTAAATTTTAAAATGGGGATAATTTTGTTTTTTTCAGAGAAAAAAAAACTAGGGACAATTGTAAACAAAACCATGTAAAAATTGGAATTGCTTTAACTACGAAGTGATTTGCCGCAAAAGCTGTGGTAAAATGAAAAACAAAATTGCACAGCAAAAGGCTTAATGAAACTCTTAGATATTTTTGTGATATTTGAGGTTTTCTCTTCAGGGGACAGTTTTCTTTCTCTCTGATGCTAAATGTCATTTTATGAACATGAAACTTATTTTCCCTATGATCTGCTGTAAGAAATCCAATATCAGATCTACTCTTTTTGCTGATCACTATGAAGTTAGTTTTCAGCACTGGCTGTTTAAGTAACTTAGGGCCTCATTTTCTAAAGTATCGCAGGCCTGCAATACTTTAGGGAATGAGGGGCGGGAGGCCGAAACGGGGGGCGGGCCTGCGCTAGCCGGCAGTGATTGCACCGTCGCGGTGCGATCGCTGCCGATTTCGCACCCAATAGCGCCACCATAGAAGATGTAGCTATTGGGCGCGAACTGGGACGCGAAAAGGGCTTTACCTTTTCGTCGTCCGCGGCGTCTTTGCGGAGTCGGCCCCGGTGACGCCCCGACTCCTCCTCTTCCGGGGCCGACTCCGCTCCCATTTTGGTATCGCACGCGATAAGGGACTTTTCGCGTGCGAAATGTCCCTTATCGCGTGCGAGCCGGATGGAAAATGAGGCCCTTAGCCAGATATAACTTATCTGACTGAGGCCTGGATTCACCATTCTCGCCCAGAATGGTGAATCCAGCGGTAACGGGGGGGCGGTTCTGCGAAAGCCGGCAGCCATCGCACCACCGCGATGTTATCGCTGCCGGCTTTTGCACCCAATAGCGCCAACGTGAAAGGTGGTGCTATTGGGTGCGCTACTGGCAACGACTCCGCCACGACTCCGCCCCCGGCAAGCTATCGCATGCAAAAAGTCCCTTTTCACGTGCGATAGGCTTAGAAAATGACCCCCTTAGTTATGCTGTACAATCAGTGGTATGGTGAAACCACTGAATATAGGTATATATGCACACTTCGCCGGATAAATCTAACCCAGCTAAGCTTAGACCTGCTCTATGGGCTGTCTAAACCTAGACATACACTTGTACGCCTAACTCCAAATATCGGTAGTTAGGTGTAAAAGTTATATGCCTAACTTGCTCCACCTCCAGTCCACCCAGGGCATGCCCACATTTTTTCATGTAAGGCACTTGTATGGATAAGCGGCAGCCGCTGCACATGGGCGCATATTCAGTGGCCACTACTTAGCCGCATAAGTCCCTCTTACCTGGCTAAACAGCGCTGAACGCGTTTTCAATATCGACCTCTATGAGGTGAATTTTAAAGCCTGACAAGTGCGTTAAATAAGGGGATGCGCAAAGTAGTTGGGTTTCGCACACGCTGAGCGGATTTTAAAAGCCACCAAGAGACCCATGTATCTCCCGCAGTGCGCACATTTCGAAAGTTTTTCCAAAGGGCTGGACGTGGGCATGATCTGGGCGGGGCATGGGAATTTTGGCGCATAAATCTAAGATGTGCGAGTAAATATTTATGCAACCTGGCATGCGCCAAGGCCCCCTGTCGTGTAACTTTACTTCTGCTATGGATGACATATAAAAAAGAAAGAAAACTAGATCGATCTGCAGGATTTTAAGGGTCAGGGCTAACTGGGGGGGAGTGAAGGCTATCAAACCAGATGGGGTGGGAGGACCTCTCTCTTAACTGGGTGAGCTATGGATGAACCGATAAAACTGGGAATGGTGCTGGAGCTTGGCCCTTTTAAAATACCCCGATTTACATGGTAGAAGCAGCATTTGCGCATACATGCCCGCGCCCACTTAAAATCTGGCACACATGTACAGACGGCCAGGCTATTTTACAACATGCGCACATGTGTGTGTGTATGTTATAAAATGGGCGTGTACCTGAGTGAGGGCTGATGTATGTGTGCACATGCACTGGTTTGAAAGTTACCGTCCCTAACTTTATAATTAGTTACTGAAGAATAGCGCAACCTATGAATTTCAGATATAGCTTTTCTTGTGCTGCTATCAAACAGTACTCAAATGATTGAATTCCTAAGCTTGCATTTTGAGTTGCTTAAACCTGACAGTTCAGACCATATCAGCAGTGGTATTGCTGCTTTGTGCTTCCAAGAAAGCACTGGAGTAACCTGTACAAAGTGATGGTTACAACCCACAGCAGCGATGAAATGATTTCATCAGCCTTTAAGGATGCATTGGAATAACCTGCATGAAGCAGCAGTTACAACCTTAAATAGAAAGTATTGGGATAACCTGCACAGAATGGTAATTATAACCTTAAACAGCAGTGATATGATTGCATTGGGCTATGAGGATCAACGGGGTTTGAACCAGCAAAGCTAGAAGGCAGAGGCAGGGAAGCTGCAGAGGAACCACAGAGACAGAGAAAGGCAAGAGGACATTTACTCTTCAGTAGGGATTATGCCTTCAATATCATTTCATATCATTTTAAAAAGGAACAATAGAAAGAAAACCAACAAAATTAAATTTTTATTTTCTATCGTTTTTTTGTGTGCATTATCTGCTGAAATAAAAAAAATAAAACAAAATAGCTTCCAATGCAACAAAATTTGAGTGATGACCTTCCCCCAATGAAATGACATGACAGGAAATGATATTATTTGGCCTGCAAACCCTTGCTATTTGGTTTGCAGGTAGTCACGCCTTTGAAAGGACCCATTGGTTTAGCACAAGGCATGTCCTGATTGATGATAATATATATGGAGAGAAACAGAGGCGCACCTTTGTTGTTACAAAATACTCTTGGGATTCTCCAGACCTTCTGGCCTTTTCCCTGCTCCGCATCCAGCTCTACACTCCTGCTCCAGTGTTACAGCTTCAGGCCCAGACACCTCCCAAGCTAAGCATCTAGGTCTGGTTTTACCAGTGTTGGCTCAGCCTTCATTCAGCCATCCAGCCTCTTCCTAAGGTACCCTGCATGGACTGGCAGTCAGAGCCATAAACAGCAATGGTACCACAGCATCAGGCTTCCAAGAAGGCTGAGTGACCTGAATGGAGGGGCCATGATTAAAATCCAAATTTCAAAGTGCATGGGGAGACTGGATCTTTTTTTTTTTTTTACCACAGCATTTTTAACCTCAGTGGCTGTGGAGATTATTGAAAAATTGTACATTAGACAGAGACGGGGGCCTGGGTATTGACTTAAGTAAAGAAGCAAATTTGAAGATGGCAAGGCCAATTGGCAGAGGGGTATAGGCCATCACTGTGACAGATTTTGGATATGCTTGGAACATATGTGGAGGACAATGTAGAAAAAGGTTTGAGAGGACAGATAAAAGACATGGGAGGAATGAGGAGTTGGAGTTGGGTTGTACAATGGATTTAATATGTACATCTACCCACAATGAATGAACCTCAACTGGGCAGACTTGGATGGACCATTTATTCTGTTACTATTTTATATTTTTACTGCTTAGTAGCTGTACACACATTTCCAGCTGTTCTAAGCTTCCAAGTTTTGCAGTCCTTGTTAAATGTAACTTTGTTTCTCCTGATTATAATAAGTTGTTTATGTTTACTGTTTATGTCCCTGTTCGATGTAAACCGACCTGATAAGGTATTTAACTTTGAAGGTCGGTATAGAAAAATGCTAAAAATAAATAAATTGTGATGTCAATTGGTAGACTGAACTAATTTGACATAGAAATTAAGGATAATTGAAAGTATTTGCCACTGTTTGCCCTTCTGTGAATAGATTTGTCACAGAGAGTGTAGAATCATTTGAATCACTACTTAAATTCTGGCAAAAGATTTTGAGAAAAGGTGAAAACCAGTTAGTGTAATATCAAGGAGAAAGGGGCAATCAGGATTCTGGTGAATTCCCTAGAAAAAATAATACAATATGATGGCTCGTTTTTTTAAATACTTGTATGTGAGGCAAAAATTAAGACAAAAAGGGGTAATAATTGCACATAACTAGACAATATCTTACACCCCCATTTTTCACTTTTGGTGTAAACATTTTCACAGATTTCTATAAATTTCTGTTGAAGAGCAAAGAGCAGTCAAATATGTCTTACTCAAAGGCCATGGTTTTATAAAATGATTTATTATTGGAAAGTCACTTTAAAGAAAACTGAAATCCCTTTAAAGCAGTGGTTTTCACTCTAGTCCTACAAGCCCACAAAAAGTCTACTTTTCAGTATAACCCCAATAAATATATATGATAATGTTTGCATACATTGGGACTAAAAATGAGATTAATATATGCAACTACATCTCATGCATATTCACAGTGGATATCTTGAACCTCTGATCTTTTGAGGGGAACTCTAGGACCAGGTTAAGAATCATTGGCCGGACCTGTATTTAAAACTTTGATAGATTCAGGAATATACAGGGCTTAAACTCAACTGCAGCTGTTTACAGAGTTGCACACTGGTAAATATTTTATTAACTAAGGCTGGCACTGTGATTGAGAATGTTCAGGTTTTGCAGGCTCACTGATCGGAATAGCCAACCAGTGAGTTTTGCAAATGCTTACTTGTGGCGCCAGCGTTCTGCGAGTGGGAGACGTGGCATGAGATCGGAGAATTGCACTGGCCCCTGGAAGCAGCCTGATTGTCCAGGTTCCCCCTACCTCTTTCCCAGAGGTGTCCCAATTGCATTGACTCTCCTTCCCAGTAGCAGCCCAATTGCATGACTATCCCTTCTCTCCCCATTGGAAGAGTCCCGATTATACCCAGTGGGTATGATTTCATGGTGGGTTCTGCTCCAGGAAATAATATGTGAGAATTCAAGAGCTGCTTCATCCTCCCCCTCCGCCCCCCCCCCCCCCCCCCCCCCCACCAACAAGATCTTGAAGTCAATATTTTAGTTTCTCCAGGGCTTCCATTGAATAAGCCATGTGGTTGATATTTTCCCTTGCTTTGGCTTTGTCCTACTTAGAATTTAAATATGAAGTTTTGCACATTACTTACTGGAGCATACCTGGAGGAAGTGAAATAATATTACTAAAGAAGTCGCACCAATCACTCATGCAAATCAGACCCCCTCCCCCCCTGGAGTATAGCTCTAGCTTGAAGAGAATACCAACATACCAGCAAGAAAGTTAAAAGGGGCACATCAAGAAATGGTCGGATAAAAAAAGAAAAAGCTACGGTCTATGAATTATTTAAAAAAAACAAGTTGAAAAATAAATCATGGCACCTTAGAAGAAATGAGCGCTAGAGTTTTCTTGACGGAGTTTGTTCTTTTTTTCTTTTTTTGTAGTACTACATTGAAGAGACCATCGTTGAGCACGGTGGACCGACAGAGGTAAATGACACTGGGAAAAGCAAATGGGCTGCTGCAAGCCTCTGTGCCACAGAGATTGCAAAATTGTAAATCATTCTGGGTTTTGAGGGTTATTTCACCGTGCTGTGTGTAAAGGAAATAGCAGAATGACATTAGGAAGCCTTAAGGAAATGCTTGGGCATTGTTTGAGTTATGCACACCGCACAAACATGAGAAAAAAAACGAGGCCCTCTTTTTAAGTTGAATCTTGGTAGGACTCGTGTCGGCTGCATGCATAGTAAAATATGGTATATTCTGGTCTGATTAGTAAAAACGTTAATCTCACAGATAACGTGCATCTACCTTTCAGACAGCAGAGTAGTTCATTGCTCTTTTCAAAGCATATGTAAGCTAAGCAAGCAGCATGAACAGTCCCAAGCAGGAAGGAAGGCCAAGCACCATTCTCTCAGACACAGTGGGAAATTTAAGAACAGCATTTATATTTATATTTATATTTATCCGGGGCATGGGACAAAGCAGGGGAAAAGCTACAGCAGAGGTGCTCACCTCCAGTCCAATTAGCTTTTTTTTTTTTTTTTTTCCTTACACCAAAAGCGTGCAGACGTATCTGATGAATATTTACGGTGGATATTCTGAAAACTAGGACCCGTTTGTCTCTTTCGAGGACTGGAGCTTGGAGCGCTTGAATGAGACAAAGAAAATGATGGTTCTCTGATGCAAGCTGGATAGAAAGGGCTCAGGGGAAGATGTGCAGAAAAAGGAAAAAAAAAAACCCCCCACATCTAAAAGAATATTGTTACAATAAAAGTTATTTTATATAGGAAAGAACGAGTCGGCTGTTTAAAACATGTTCTTATTCACGTTATTAAGCTGAACTTTCAATTAAGTTAAAGCTTTAATCGGTAAGGGCTTTTCCCATTGATATAAAATGGGGGACCAGCCCTACTCACTTATAGCACAGAATGAATATTATAAAACAGATCTCTTGTAAGTTGAAATAATCCTTTAGATCTAATTACACTCAGCTTAAAATATTCATTTTTTTCTTCCCCAAAATATAAAATCTAAGGCATAATAGAGTAGGATTTGGTGAACTTGTACACAATTGACGTATTTTCAGAGACATTATGCCATCTGTAACTTACAGATTTCTGTGGTCGGGTCCTGGCTGAGACTCTTAGAAATAGCAGCTCTGGCTGGTCAATGTCTGGGCTTTCCATCCCACTTGAACGCATGCAATAATCACTCATTTGAGGCTTTCCCAACCATTTGCAGACTATTTGCAGCACCTGTCTCTTCTTTTAGGGACGTTTATGCCTGTGCCCTAGAGAGGGGGAGAGGTCTGGCTTTGTGAGAACGAGTGCTGACTGTTGATGATCCTGAGCAAGCTGTTAAAGCATTTTAAAATCTCAAAATATATATAAATATATAGATACATGGACAGGTGATTTAAAAGCAGCCATCAGAATGATGCAACCTTTGTTTTTTTTCTACCATGACATCATTAACTGGAAAGCAGTTCACTTTGATACTTTGCTTGTAAATTTGGACTAGGATAATCGCTAGTATCACTCGTAATTGACAGTCATATTTCCACTTAATACCACGGTGTAGAAGTTGATGTGGTTGCCTAATAGCTTAGTTGTGGCATAGTGTGTGTGGACTTGGAGAGGGAGCAGAAATGTAATGCTTAATCTCCTCATTAGCCCTTTCTGATACCCTGCAGCAAAAAAGTAGCTGAACAATATCATGCCCATAGTGTACATTCAGGGGCAAATATCACCCTGCTGTAGCATGAAAAAAGAATGCCCGTAGAATAAATGCAAGCTTTTAGGAAAGCTATTGCTAACGTCCTTATTCCACTTTGTGCCTTAATCTAGGCCAGAGGCTAGCAGGGCCCATTATTGATGTGAATCCTTTCAGGAATATAGAACGCCTGCCCTTGCAAACCCAGCACTGCACCTGGCAAGCAGGCTGCAGCTGTGTGGCAAACATGTACTGTATTTCTGGAAGACAGTCTGGGAACTTCACTTGCCTCTCCATAATGTTCCAGCTTCTTTACTGCTTGCAACTTGTTCTAGTGAGCCAAGGCTTGGTATTTTATATTTGATCCCTTTTCTCAGGGCATTCCCTGTAGAAGCCAAGGGACAACATTCAGATGTTGCAGAGCACCGACCAACTTGGTACAGCTCTGGAATCAGGATTTGCCTGTGAGGGGACGTACATTACTGCAAGACCCAAGGGGGATCACCACATAGCCTCTCAATAATTAAGTCCACACAATGGTGGTGGTTCTAAAATAAAAATGTATTGTACTGAAGTCAAAAATCGAGTAAAGCAGTCCAAAAATAGAGGGCAATACAGTCTGTAGAGTTTCAACAAAATTTCAAAATACAAAATAAAAATTACAAAATTCAACAAACTTACAGATTCTAGGAGGTTGTAGGAAAATTTGGACTTATCTTGGTCCCAACAAGCTTCTGTTTCTCTTAGAAACCCAATTAGAACCTTTGGCCTCGTCTTCTCTCACTTAGACCATGCACTTAGTCTCTTAGATAAGGCTTCCTCTCCCTTTGAGCTTGGGAAAGTGACTGCCAGAGCACTGCTTGTGAGCTCCTCCTGGAACTCACTTCAACCAGCTTGAGAAAACAAATCCCTCTCACCATGGAAAGGAAAAGCAACACCCCTTTCTTTTCCTATAAGTATGTAATGCCCATATTAATGCAGTTTCTTAAAATATTTGAATTAATTAGAGATGCTTTAACACCATCCCTGCTGAATGTAAAACCACATAATATATTGCCATCTGTTAGTAAAGTTTAGCTTTGTGTATTCTGCAGATTTTGCCTTTTACTAAGCAAGTGCTGTGATTGATTTTTAAGACTTGTGAGATCCTCATGGCGTATGCTCACTCCTGTTCGTAACATCTATGCTATATCTGCTCTCCTGGGATAATCACAAGGTTTACCATAGGATAAGTACTGCACTGCAGTGATTTAAATCAGGGTCTTACTGCAAGAATTTAATGGACCTTGAAGAATAGATTTTGTTTGTTCTTCTGATCTTCCAACCTTGTTCTTTTCTTGGCACATCGGGTTATTTTCTTGTAGTGTTTTATTAATGATAAAGTATTCTGTAGAACTTCCCATGCCTTAAAACAATGAATACATCAAAATACCCAAAAAGGATAGCAGTAATAAAAATATGCCAAGTGCAAATAACTCAAAAGACCCAACAGCATAGTGCGAAACAGATTTGGTCATCTGGCTAAAAACGTAATCTTTTCTGTTTCTGGTGGAAAACAAGTTCATAGTTATATATCTGCTGAATCTGAACTTCCAAAGATGCAAAGTTATAAAAAGATTCTTACTAATTATGAAAGTAACCATTTTTCGGTTCTGGTGTTCCCAGACCCACAAGTATGTTTCAGGGGAATCTGAGACTACTACTGCTACGACTGAGCCATCAGAGATGCCAACCAGAAAGAAGGTGATACGGAGGAAAGTGGACACCTCCAAGTTCATGACTCCGTACCTAGCGCACAGCCACAAAATGCAAAACCTCTTCAGTCAGGTAAGACATCCACAGGTATGGTGCTGTTATGTATTCTTCCTGCAGTCAGCGAGAACATCTGAATGAGAAATTCAGGCCATGTTGGCAGCATTCAGTTCTTGTTACTGACCAATATGGTCTTCATTTGGAACAAAACAAATTTCACATTAAGAATGCTGTGAGGTCGATATTCAAAGGCATTTATCTGGCTAACTTGCATATTATCCAATTTGAATATCATTGCCCACTTATCTGGCAAAATTTTCTGGATAAGTCATTATCTGGGTAAAATGTAACTGGATAAAAGGAGCATTCTGGGGGGGAGGGGGTTGAGTTAAGCAGGTTACTTATCTGGCTGATATTTGGAGTTAGATGAATAAGTAATTCAGTTAACTCTAGACTCTGTTATGGGCAATTTTAAAATTATCCAGGAACGTGTTCCCAGATAACTTTAAGCTTATTCGGCTATGTTCAAAGAATATTTAAAGAGATTTAAAAACAAATATTTAAAGAGATTTAAAAACAAAATCTTGGCTGCTAGCCAGGAGCCCTTCAGTCTGAATGGAGTATAAGTTGGCTCCGGTAGGCCCATGGTCCCACCAATTAAGCCTCCCAAAATCTTGTTAAAACATGGTGGACCAAAACCCAAGAATGTAAGAGTGCTCCACTTCTCCTCCTTCCTCCCCTTTCCCCTCCCTCCCACCCTCCAAGCCAAGCCCAACCTCAATTCTCCCATCCCTGCTTGCATCCTCTACATTAACGTGGCCGCTGAGTTGTCACTGCTAGCAACAATTTATTTGAATATAGCTACATAACCTTAAAGTGATGTGGGTACATGTACCTGGATAATTATAAACTTAGCTGGCTATATTCAAACACAGCTGGTTATGTTTAACACTATCTGGCTTAAGGTAGCAAAATACATTTATTTGTGAATATTCAGTGGGATGTTTCTCTTGATGAGAGTCTTGGATAACTTATCTAGATAACTTTAGCTGGATAAGTTTTCTGTTTTAGGGATTTTTTTGTATTGGCCACCTTATGTTGTATAGGTGTCGAACATTGGTTCTTGAGGCCTACAAGCAGGTGTGTAATTTCAGGACAACCAAAATATGTGAATTGACCATTAAGAAGAAGCACTGTTTGTGAAGCAAGCTCATGAATATACATTGTGGATATCCTGAAAACCAGGACTGTGTACAGTTCTCAAGGACTGGAGTTTGACAGGCATGGAACCAGGTTTCTAGCAATGCACTATGAGGGTTTAGGCTCCTAATATTTGGAGTTAGGTGCCTAAATTGTCCCTTTTGAAAATTTACTAGGTCTGAGACCCTAAATCTAACTTCCTAGTTTCACTAAGCTCTTAAAGCTAAGAGGCTAAAAAGTGGATTTTAATTAAATATTGGGCCCACTAGAATATGACTGTAAGCCTAAAATTGGCCAATTTAATTCAGTTGTTTTGAACACCCTACAGGCCCAGTGTATTCTGACGACTAATTAGTGGTGCACAAATGTTCACAACCCTCTGTTTTGAAGCTGAGCTTTCTTTAGTATCAAGCAATTGCATTCCCTAACGTCTGGCTCTTTTCTCATCCTCTTCATAGTGCAACATTGCCACTGTGTGGCCGCATGCGTGTACAGTAGGTTCTAAAATAAATAATGCATTGAGATATTTCCTTACTTCACTTTGTAAATCAGGATGCTATTGGAAGGAGACAGGTACCCCTCAGGCAGTGCTTTGTTTTCAGATGGCATGGACAACTATGGAATTTCCAGGCCCTGGGGGGGCAAAGTCAGAGTTTGTGCCACTCTGTATTCAAGGCTTCTGAAATGTGCGGGCTTTGACCTCTTCCACAGAAAGTAAAAAAGCAAGATGGTCTAGGGCAGGAAGAAAGCCAGCCTCAGGTTCCCAAAGCATTGCCTGATCACATCCTAGGGCAAAATCGGGCACGTGCTTCCTCGCACTTCTTGTGGGCTTCAAACATATAGAACAAGCAAACTGTCTTCCAGCTTGAAATGTAAATAACCCCCCTTCCAGCCTCAGAGTGAATGGGGAGCAGATGAAAATTACAAAATTTGTTTTACTAGTAATTTATTGGCTCAATTCAGTGATTCTCAACCCATTTTTCAGGAACATCAATCACAGCAGGTCTGATTTTAGTTTATCAGTATTGAAGAGGCATGAAATGTATTTTTATATATCAACCTGGTTCTTAGACTCATACATATTCATTGTGGCTAGCCTTAAGAACAAGCCTGGCCAGGGTGCTCCTGAGGACTGGGTTTAATTTACTGTAGCTAGCTATAAGTTGGGCAGCCTGGTGGCTTAGTAGCAGGTACTGCGCATTGTCATGCAGAAGACCCGAGTTTGATGGCCAAGCCTTTGGAGCTGGGGCTGCAGAGGCTGTGCTTGCATTCCTCCGTGAAGGCACCTAGTGTCCAGACCTTGGGTCCACATTAGCTGGATTGTGGAGGGAGCCGTGATCTCTGGCTCCTGGTCCAGGGCTGTCACAGCAGTGGCTGAACGGAACTGAGTTGGAAGGGGATCTAAAAAAATAAAATAGAGGGAAAATCTCTAAGAAGTTGTGAATGAAGGCTGATGGTGCCGTAAGCTGATTAGAGGTCAATCCAGGGAACAGACATCCTGACCTGAGAGTCAAACCCAGGTCCTGTATATGGCAGCTCACAGCACTTGTCACTGAGCCACCGTGCTGGCCTCACATGGTATGTTTCTAATTAATTAATAGCTTCATTGTCTTTCAGAACAAGTATAAAGAAAAATATGAAAAAAACAAGGGACAGCCGCCAGGACTTACAGCTGATACGCCAGAACTTCGCAGAATCAAGAAAGCTCAGGCACAGCTTAGTGAGGTCAGTGGCATCCCTCCACACCACACATGTCCTGAAGAAAGCACTGTTGGGTATACTGCTTTGTCATTGTTTGTGGAGAACCAAAAGGGAAAGGTCTACAGGAGCAGTCCTGCCACATTGTGCCTTGCGGAAAATGCAGCGCAAACCAAGGTTTCAAGCTGGAAGTAAGGTGATCCGTGAGTGGGGGGAATGAGACGATATGATAGCGCAGTTACAAATTTGTTTGGCTGTTCTTAAGCACAACTTGTTTGTGATAATCATGAATAGAGTAAATAACTTCTAATCTGTTCAAAGGAATTATTTTGGGGGTACGGTTTAAAATCATATTTCAGGTCTGAAGTAATAAACAATGGGGTAGATTTTTTTAAAAAGCGCGTTCGCGTACTTTTGTTGGCGCACCAGGCGCCAACAAAAGTACGCTGGATTTTATAAGATTCGCACGTAGCCGTGCGTATCTTATAAAATCCTGGATCGGCGTGTGCAAGGCTGCCGATTTTGGGCAGCCGGCATGCGCCGAGCCGCGCAGCCTGCCTCCGTTCCCTCCGAGGCCGCTCCGAAATCGGAGCGGCCTCGGAGGGAACTTTCTTTCGCCCTCCCCTCACCTTCCCCTCCCTTCCCCTACCTAACCCACCCCCCCGGCCCTATCTAAACCCCCCCCTACCTTTATCCATGGATTTACGCCTCCCGGAGGGAGACGTAAATCCACGCGCGTCAGCGGGCTGCTGGTGCGCCGAGACCCGACCCAGGGGCGGTTCCGGAGGGCGAGGCCACGCCCCCGGGCCCGCCCCCGAAACGCCGCGCCCCGCCCCCAAAATGCCGCGTCGTTCAGCCCCGCCCCCGACATGCCCCCTTCAGAAAACCCCGGGACCTACGCGCGTCCCGGGGCTCTGCGCACGCCGGCGGCCTATGCAAAATAGGTGCGCCGGCGCGCAAGGCCCTGCTCACGTAAATCCGGGCGGATTTACGCGAGCAGGGCTTTTAAAATCCGCCCAAATATGTGTATGTAATGAAATTTTGTATAACTACCAGAAATTAATTTTAAGCTTCCACTTTCCTGATAATAGTCCAGACTATCTTCAAATTAAGTAAAAAATGTTTCAAATAAAGGACATAGACTTACCCAAACATGGTGAGGTTGATATTCAACAGATTTGCCCAACTGACTATGGGAGTTAACTGGACAAATCTTTGTGGTTTAAATTACCTGCCTCTACCCTTGCCACTGACTGGAAAAGCTCTGTATGGGGAAAATCGGTGCCTTTATAAAACGAGGCAGGGCTGGAGGCATTCCCAGGCCTTGGTAAAACTAGCCCATCAGCTCTGATATTCAGTGCTGTCTGACCAAAGTTAGACGCTTAAGCCCAGCTGGGGAGAAATCTAGCCTGACATCATCTGAATAACTTTATCCAGATATATTTAGTTGCAGCCTTACCCAGATAGGTTCCGCTGACTATCCGTAGAAAGTTGTCCGGATAACTTTAGGTAATTTGCCAGCTCACTGGCTCTTTGCATATGGGTCTCTCCATGTTTTGTGCTCTGGAAATTGGTTTTATGATATGTCTTAAGTCTGCAGGTTTTCTAGTATTGTATTGAAATTCTTATGCTGCAAGTAAATGATTTTGTGTATACGTTGATATAGGTTAAATATCGAATGGAAGGTGATAATGCTAAGACTATGTGCCATGTTGATGGAACTGCAAGAGACATAGAACATGCTAAAAAGGTGTCCCAACAAGTCAGCAAGGTAAGGGGCGTCTCCAGTATTACAACCCATAGCACACAAAGAAACCCTAAATCATCTTTTAATAGCAAAAGCTTCCAGCTGGAGAAAGCTACACATTGAAAGGATCCCAAAACATATGAAAGAAGGGGTAAAAGGTAGCTTTGGCCTATTCAAAGCCTTGAAGAAGGAGGGGGAAAACTTTACTGTAAGTAACATACTTAGCAGGTATTTAAAATAAAGGAAAAAAGTGATAATCAATTGAGCAATACCTTGTGAAGTTTGGAAGAACAGTATATAAGAATTGTTAAATAAACAGCAAAATAAGTGCATCAGAATAACCAAGTTCTGGCAGTGCGCATAACTAAAACAAGGATTGTTATTGTTGACTTGAGTAGAAATTACCTCTGGAAAAACTTTATCTTGCAAAAACGTTTTCAAATGCATTTATTTATTTTATAGTTTTTATATTCCATCTATCACAACCATAGCCATCCTAAGCATGTTATAACATAATTTAAACATTCTTTAATATACAACTTTTAAAACAATCAATATAATAAAACTATATAAGAAGCAATTCAGAGCCGTTCAAATGCTTGACGAAATACTCAGGCTTTCAATTAATTATGAAATGAGAAGGGTCTAAACTAACATCATTATTACAATATTTTATATTTGTAGGAACATTTGAAAAGGCATTAAGCACACAAGGAAATAGCACAAGGGTTCAAGACAAGAAAATGCCTGTGTTTAATTTGAGTAACTACAAATGTTGGGGGAAAATTTGAATCTAAAACTAAGAAATAGACTCTCCGTTCTGAAAAGCAGCCTGAAAAATACATCTTTATGAGATTTAAATGAGAAAGGTAACTCGTCCTGCAGCTATCTCCAGTAAAGATTTAAAAAAAATGCAAAAGTGGAAACTATCAAAAGAAGATTGCCCCTTTCTCTGCCCCCCGCCAAGAGCTCTTCCAATTGCTTCCTTGTAATAGTATATTTTGGCAATCAGTGGTATGGTGTCTCCAGGGACGTTCAATATTTCATGTAAATTCCTCTTAAACATAACCATCAGGCAATACTGGCTAGCTTGGGAAAGTTAATAAGGCAGAGGTTCTTCTTCCTAACAATATTTTTAAGATGTTCCAGTTTATCAGACAAGACAGTATCCATTTTAAGAAAATCATTGCTTAAAGTCTAAAAAGATCAAAACTGGTCCTCCGGAGCCTTCACCCAAGCCATATTATCATGCACTGCCTTTTCCTGCTATCTAGTGTGCAATTTCAATTCCAGTAGCAATATATCTAAAGTGTTTATTTGACTTGTGATCCATTGTTCCATTCAGACCATTATTCTCCAAACTGCCCCAGGGGCTGGTCCAAACTCTTCAGCTGTCAAACCCTATAATGGTGACCTGAGTTGCTTGCTGAACTGATGTCATACAGCTTCTGATGACTTAACTGAGGCTCCAGCTAGAGGAACCATGCATGGGTTCCACCACCTGAACTATCTCTGCTGACGTCGCCTCCAAAGCCTTTGCAGTAGCAGCAGTTCTCACATTGTGCTGGCTCCTTGTAGTTGGCGTGCTGCCCCTGTCTGGAGGCAACAACATCACTTTGGATGCTGTAATCTCTGCTGCACAACTGGCCATTGAAGCTCCCTGTGGCATCAGAGGAGTTTGCATAGTCTGGAAAGTTGGTCCCATGGGGTCCAAATTCCTCCAAAGACATGGGTAGATTAATTGGACCCAAAGGCAGCTGGGTGACAAAAGCCATCATACCCATGGATGGCATAGGTATTATGGAACTGAGATGAGTGGTGGCAGTTTTTTACATTGCCTTTCCTTTTACCCTTGGAAACAACAGTACAAGTTAAAATTTAAATAAATCAGGAAAGTGCGGATAGGGGATCAGGAACTCAGCTGCCAGTGTCCGACAGTCAGACATTTTGGATCCACCCTCAGCAGCTATGTTCTTAATTATAAATAGAAACATGAATGTGACAGCAGATAAAGACCAAAAGGTCCATCTGGTCTGCTCAGTTTCATTCCTGGTGCCATGCCATTGATCTCAGGTGATCTTTGACGTTCCCTTCACTTTTTCAGAACTAGAAATCTTGTAACCCTACCCAGAAGGAGCATATAAATGTGAGAGGGTCTGACATCTGATTGCCAGTCTCTTGGTAGGGTTCAAAAGGATTTGGGTCAAACAGAGGTGAGGAGGGTGTGTAGAATGCCTAAGCTGGATAGGGATCTCACAGTATCCAAATCCGCTCTGTGATCCACTCTGACTGCTGTCTTCTCACTGCCCCAACACTCACATAACCGGAAAATAGGATATATTGTTGGTTGGATATATTCCAACAAACTCAGCTTTTTTATTTTCTGGTGGTATCACCAGCAGTCAGAGCATGTAACATAAGTGAAAGTCACTGATTAAATCAGGGTGCATAGGCTTACACAGCTAGGCTACATTAGTTACAGAAAGCAAGGAAAGGTTAAATATAATAGAGCTTCAACAATTATATACACATTCCCCTTGATAAAAGGAACTACCTGCAAAAATCTCTCTCACTCTCCATTCCAATCGATCAAAAATAAGCTAAAGGAATGTGACTTCCCCTCGAACTCTTTACCCCAGTAGACCTGGTCGCTCACCGTCTTAGCATAAGATGTTACACCTCAGTGCTTCAGCACTCACGCGTTGAATGCATAGGATTTCTCTCTAAACTCCACAGAAACTACGCAGCCCTCCAGATATTTCTTCTTGACTCCCATCCAAGCAGCAGCGAGGGATTTCCCCCGTGTGCCCAGTTCTCACTCTTCTGAAGCGTCCTCACTCCCCTTTCTCCCCACTGACTGCGGTGGGATCTCAGGACTCTCCTCCGGCCTTGGAGCTCAGGTCAGATGTCCTGGGCGTTTCCCCTTGCGGAGAAACACCACTCTACCTCAAACCTTTCCCCTTTGAGAGGGAAAGACCCTGCAGGGCCCTCTAAGAAACGAGGCCAACCTGGGCGAACCCATTCCCTGCCGAAATCCTAAATCCAGCAATTTACATTGGAGAAAGATTCCTCTCCCCACACCTCATAAAGAAGAATCGTTCTTTAAGAATCCATTAGCCACTTTTCCCATATGGAAAAAGTGCAAAGGCATCTTGTAATTTTATCAGAGACCATGCCATCCAGTGACCGTTCAGAATATCACCTTCTCCATCCTATCCACTGAGCAGTGATTGGCAACCTCTGCTCTCCTACAATATTTTCTCCCCAAACTTGCATCAAATCCCCGGCAGGGATCCTGGGAACTTCCCCACCCAAAATCTATTCTGAAGAACCTTCTATGACACAGGGCCCATTTGGTGGCCCTGCCACAGTCCTATGGCAGAAAAGGGCCATGAAGCCCATTTAATCCAGCCAGTTTACTTCCTGGTGCAATGCCATAGACCTCAGTTGATCTCTGGCTTTCTCCTCACTTCCACAGGAGATCCTATGGCAGCAAAGGACGAGAAGGCTGATCTAGTTAGCCTAATTTACTTCTTTTATTGATTGATTTTATTTAGATGTTTTATATATCATCATTTTAAATGCTGCAATGTTATGGATTATGAGAGTAGCCAGAACAGATTTTTTTATTTTGGGGTGGGGGGAGCTGGGAAAGTTAACATGGGCGGACGCTGTGGCCAGCCCCCTGCCCTGCCCCATCCCCATTACTTATCCCATCCAATATGGGTCTTCATAGCAGTAGCTATAAAACTTTTAAAATTTTGGGCAGCACTCTTTATGTGTCTTTTCACGCTCTTCCTGTTTCTCACTGTCCCTCTGTGGTTAAGGCAACTACTTTATAGAAGAGTTAATCTCTCAGGCTGCTGAAAAGCAATTATGTAAATCGGCTTCTACCCAGCTCAGACATTCTTGAACTTTGAAGGGGCTGAGAGGAGGGAGGGGATAAATAATTACTTGCCAAAAGTAAATATAGATTTTGATGGCCTGAAAGTATTACATGTCTGGCCCAAGGGCAGTGGTGTTTCCCATTCAAGTTTGCCTCCTTAAAGGCAGAGGCAGTAATTCTAATTAGAGATTTACAGCGATACTGCACTTTGGTTTGGGCTTCGTTTTCGGCCTGCCGTGGGAAATTTCATTTTTCCTGCGGTTCGGGCTTTTTTTTTTGGGTGATGCTGATTTTCGGGTTAGCGTGCGCTAACATTTTAAAGTTAGCGCGCACTAATGGGAGTTAACGCACGCTAACCCGAAAAAACACATTTTTTCCGAAATTTCGGAAAAATTGCATTCGTTTTCGTCCTGAACCAGGACGAATTAGACAATTTTGTTGAAATTGTCTAATTCGTGAAAAACGAATGCACATCCCTAATTCTAATGCCTCCGGACCCTCTAACTCCTGCATCTTTCAGGAGCTGACTCAAATGGGACATGACCCTGCCATTAGGGGTGGGAGCCTGAGCCAAAAGTGAGGAGGCACAGGGCCCCTGAGGCCCGCGCTTGGTTCATCTTCTGCCATAGATCTCAGTTAATCTCTGACTTTCTCCTCGCTTCATCACAGCTAAGAATCTTCTGTGTTTATCCTGTGCATTCTTGAATTATGATACTGTTTTGTCTCTACTACCAGCCCTTCCATGAAGCCACAACTCTTGCCATGAAAAAATATTTTCTGATACTGTTTCTACCTTCCTGGTGCCTCAAACCAAGCATTCTTTCTTCAGAAAAGTTTGCTTCCTCTGCATTTCATATATATTTGTTCTAAATTTGAAATAAATAAATCTGATGTTATATATTTCCCTTCCTGTTAGGTCCTGTATAAGCAGAACTGGGAAGACACGAAAGAAAAGTACCTATTGCCCCCTGATGCACCAGAGCTTGTGCAAGCTGTTAAAAATACTGCACTTTTCAGCAAGGTAAGGGACATTTAGCACTAATGTGTGCAAAAGAACCAATGCAGACCAGTACTTGAACTAGGTTTAAAGCTATGCCAAGATATATGTTTACATACATATACAGTCTTTATGGAGAGGTAACACGACGGGATCCACTTTAGGAAAAGTAAGGAAAGGGTGCAATCAGTTTTGTTACTGTATTGTCTGTTTCTAGATACTAAACCTGAGAGGAAAACAGGTCTTGATCCTTCAGGTTTTCAATAACTTTAACATAAGGCATTATACCATATGTATGGCATTGTTACACTAACCTCTGTGCTGTTAGTTTGCTCCTAAGAGGGAATAATGTTGATTTCTATCTGTAATCTGTCTGTATAATTCCCTCTTCTAAATTCTGCTTTTTGAAAACCAGATCTAGATACATTGCATATGCTGGGAGGGAACGGTAATAGTGGTTACTTCAGCTTGCAGTTGCATAGGTATTTATTGTCCTGTTTATTGGTGGTTTAGCTTAGTGATTAGAACAGAGACCCTGGAGATCCTAGTTCCAATCTCTTATCCACCACTTGATCTGTGATTTTCAGCAAGTGACTTCACATCCCTGGACTCAAACGTAGGGCCAGATTCATGAAGGCTTTTAACTATTTTGTGTCTATGGGAAAAACCTTCGTGAATCAGGTACTTAGGTTGCCCGTCATCTGGGACATGAGCATAGTAGTCTTGAGTATTTTGTACAGTACTAGGCACGCTGACAACTCTATATTGATAATTCCTTTATAGGAGAAATGCAGTAAATCTTATATGGAATATGGCACTGTCCATAAATATATAAGATGGTCTAAAATAATGGTCCTCAACCCAGTCCTGGGGGAATGCTCTGACCAGTCTGGTTTTCAGGATATTGACAATTGAACAGGCATGAGAGATATGTGCATGTAATAGAGGCAGTGCATGCAAATGTATCTCATGCCTATTCATTGTAACTATCCAGAAATAGAAATGGATCAAAAAACCATAAGAACATGAGATCAGGGAATCCCCAAGCACTCGGTTGACGACCAATGGTGTATATCACTGTGGCCTCAGTTTTGCAAAAGTCCTGATCCATATAAGATAAATATCTGGAGATATTTGACCCATGGCATGCTTTTCTTACACCGTGTAAAAGATGTTCAGGCCAGCTAGGAGATATTCATCAAAACCAGAACTGGGCTGGCTGAGCTCTGCTCTTCTTACTTGGAGGTATATGGACACTCTAATATGCAGCTTGTATTGTGGTAGGCTGAGAAGAGTAGCTGGGGCCTAGTGAAAACTTTGAATTGCAATAGCAATAACAGACGCAGCCAGAACCTCACTCCACCTTCTTTCACCGCCCTTTCACATCATATTCAATAAGTACACAACACACTGGTATGGGAACATCAAGGCCGCAGCAATATAACTAGCCTGAGCCCTTATACAACATATAACTCCAGTTATCCACCACCAGCCAGCAAGATAACCAACCCCCAGGCCACCCGGCCTGGTCCTAGTTAGACAGCACCTGCTGCCTAACTTCAGCCTCTGCCACTGGCCAGCAAGGAGCTAATTCCCAGTTTAGCCAGTTGACCGACAGGTAAAGCTCCAGCCAGTATGTGCCTCCAACTGGCTACCCGTAGAGCCACCACCTTTCACTAAAGAGGCTCAGGCAAACCGCCAACCCCAGCTGCGACAGCCATAAACCAATATTACAAACATGGTACATAACACAAGGGCAGGAGGAAGGGTCGCTGCTCGTCCAGGAATACCTTGGGTCAGAGGCACGTAGCCGGTACACATGCCCTTAAATAGGGCTCCCTACTTCCGATACTCCCCGTGGCGCTGTCCAATCTGATTGTGCCACGAGGGAATATTCAAGATCTCATCCGGGGTCTCAGGACTCCTCCCCACCCCACACCCGCCCCTTCCAGCTTCAAGCTGCCGGAGCTTGTCTGGTGCGCCCATTAGCCTCAGGCAGCCCGGCACTCCGGCCGAACTGCCCTTACATAACAGACGCAGCCAGAACCTCACTCCACCTTCTTTCACTGCCCTTTCACTTCATATTCAGTAAGTACACAACACACTGGTATGGGAACATCAAGGCCGCAGCTTTATTAACAATATAACTAGCCCGAGCTCTTATACGACATATAACTCCAGTTATCCGCCACCAGCCAGCAAGATAACCAACCCCCAGGCCACCCGGCCTGGTCCTAGTTAGACAGCACCTGCTGCCTAACTCCAGCCCCCACCACCGGCCAGCAAGGAGCTAGTTCCCAGTTTAGCCAGTTGACCAATGGGTAATGCTCCAGCCAGTATGTGCCCCCAACTGGCTACCTGTCGAGCCACCACCTTTCACTAAAGAGACTCGGGCAAACCGCCAAAGACGCAGGGAGGCAAACTTATCCCGTGCCTCCCCAAAGATGCGGCCATAGGTTCCCTCCTAACACCCATTCCAAGGCCTCCTGGATTGCATTAATGAACAAGTCCCTGCCGATAAATGATAAGTGAACCCATCTGATCTAAATAAACTGGCTTGCAGGTCCCAGGATCATTCATGCTTTATGTGCACTCCCCCCATAACCTTCAACCAGGATCCAATCTGCTGATTGGCTTTCGCCCTGCAGCGCCCCTAACTGCGCTACTCTATTTCGGCCGGCCTTGGAATGATGTCTGATCAGCATAACACTAACGTGGAAAGGTCCTTCCTCACCATGCTGATGAACTGTCTGCCCGATACCTTACCCCAATCATTACCCCCCAAATGCACCACCAGCACGTCCGGGATGGACTGGGAATTCAATGAATGTCGCACCAGTGGTAGGAGCTCCGACCAGCACATCCCGCATCTTCCCAGCCAGTGGACGGCCACATTCTGTGCAGCCAAACCCAAGTGAGGGCCATACGGCCGATGACATGCATGCTTATGTGCCCAGGCCACAAAGGAGTGCCCAATGACCCAAGCCTGTCAACACCTGGGCGCAATATCTAAAGGAGAAACAATACAGTTAATGCAAGGTACCATAGTCCCCCACCCCCGGCCTAATGTATAGTCGGAAGGCATCAGATCTCCATCTCCCAATCCTCTGTATCACCTCATCCCCCAATCCTGACCCAGTGGCAGAGGTGGCCACTCCTATTCGGAAGGAATGTGTCCTGAAATTGGCATCCCCCAAACCTATTTTGACCAACCCTGCCCTAAAGACCACCTCAAATTGATATCTGGTCAGAGGGCGCAGATCCTGATGAATCAACAGGTGACTTCCTCCTGCTGGGCGGATGGCCACACAACCCGCTAAATTTGCCACTGGGCAAGTTCGCAATCCTTCACTGCCCTTAAAACCAACTCCGTCCCCTTATCCGCCTGGTCTGTTTTTGACTTCCTAATTAGTAGCCTAACAAAACCTTTCCAACTAGGACATGACATAGCTGTAAACCAGTTCGTCCACATCTTTGCTAGCCCTGGCTACTAGTTCCCCAATGCGCATTGCCCCAAAAAAGGCTAGCACAAAAGCTGTGTGGAAGACGCACTCCTCATATTCAGACGAACATATTATTGAGGCCACCTCCCATAGTGCCACCAATATGTTGTGAGTAATGGGCCTTTATACACTTTTAAAAATACCGGTAAAATGTAATGATGTAGATTGAAGGTATTTTTATACAGGTTATATAGTTCACAAATGAAATGAATTAATGGAAAATAAAAATATTATTAGATAATTACTGTGTCATTGAGTGAGCGAAAAATAGAGACCTTGTCTTTAATGTAGTTTTTGCCTAAGTGAGTAATGGGCCGCCTGGTATCCTGCGACACACCCGCTCCTCTGGCCCAGTCTAGCAGCAACTTACGCACCGCGAAGTGACCCATAGGGAAGTCCCAGCTATGAGCTCTCATAAAATTCAAAAATCCCATCAGCTGCTGGGACACAGCCGCCTTGGTACTCCCAGACCTGTGCGCCTATGGAATGAATTGAACCAGCTCCATGTCGTGAACCGGCCCCCAGCACCACCCCCAAGCCAAAAGAAAATCCACCACCTTAGCGGCTCCAGCTAGGTATCCCGCCCAAGTTGAAGGAGCTAGTGATGCCCGCAACAGTTACCGAACCTCCATAGAGAACTGGGCATGGATGCGCCGACAGGATCCACTGGAGGGGCAAGGGTCCTGAACAGAGCCCACTTGAAATGAGAAAAAGAATCTGCTAGTTTGTTACGCATCCCCGGGACATGCCACGCCCAGGCGGTAACATTCAATCGCATGCAGGATAATACAAATTCTCGTAACAGTTCAGACACTAAGAAACACCTAGCTGCCCTCTCACCTCAACAACCCCCAAATCACCTCGACAACCCCCAAATTATTGCACCAAAAAACTATTCTCCTATTACACATTCGTGGCCCCCATATATGTAATGCAGCTACTATTGGGAACAATTCCAGGAAGGCTATATTTCTGGTAACTCCCAGTTGCACCCACTCCTCCGGCCCCGCAGACACGCACCAGGAACCCTGGAAATATATACCAAAACCCTTCCCCCCAGAAGCGTCCGAAAAAAGCTCTAAGTCTCGGCTAGACAGTCTTTCTTTGCCATAAACAAACTCCATTAAATTCCACCAGAAATGTCTGCCATACTCCTAAGTCCTCCTTCATGCCCTTGGAAATTTGAATCTGGTGCATAGGCCTATGTACCCCTGCCATTGCCTAGGACAATCTCCTCAAAAAGACTCTTGCCATGGGGATAACTTTGCATGCAAAGTTCAAGCTCCTGACATATGACTGTTCTTGCTGCAAGGTTAATTTTCGACACCCCCAAGCCCCCTCTACCATTTCCTTCAACTTCTCAAGCTTGTCCTCCGGCAATCTTGAAACCATATTCACTGAGACCAACTCAATCCCAAGGAATGTTAGAGAAGTACCTGGCCCTTCCGTCTTTTGAGATGCCACTGGGATACCGAATTCCTTGGTGGTCCTCAGAAAACAACCCAGCAGTCCCTGTCAAGTTTCTGAATTTTTTGGTCCAATAAACAAAAAATCATCCAGATAGTGCACTATGTTGGATAAACCTGATCTCCGCTCCACCACCCAATGCACAAAAGTACTAAACAACTCAAAGTAGGCGCAAGAGATGGAACAACCCATGGGCAAGCACTTATCAAAGGAATTTATTATCTGGAATTTGTTGCCAGAGGATGTGGTTAGTGCAGTTAGTGTAGCTGGGTTCAAAAAAGGTTTGGATAAGTTCTTGAAGGAGAAGTCCATTAATGGCTATTAATCAATTTTACTTAGGGAATAGCCACTGCTATTAATTGCATCAGTAGCATGGGATTTTCTTAGTGTTTGGGTAATTGCCAGGTTCTTGTGGCCTGGTTTTGGCCTCTGTTGGAAACAGGATGCTGGGCTTGATGGACCCTTGGTCTGACCCAGCATGGCAATTTCTTATGTTCTTATGTTCTTATGAACAACCCATGGGCAAGCACTTAACAAAATAAAACTTACCCAAAAACTGAAGACCCAATAGTGGGAAACTATCAGGATGTATGGGCAACAGAGAAAGTGGACTCAATATTTGCTTTCGCCATGAACGCCCCTGGCCCACACTGGGCAAGTATCCGGACTGCCGAGTCAAAAGAAGCATAAGACACCAAACACAGCTCCCTAGGTACAAAATCATTGACCAAGTTGCCAGTGGGGAAAGACAAATTGTGTATGAGGCGAAATTTGCCCGGTTCCTTTTTCAGAACCACCGCCAATGGGGAAAGAATCATTCTCGCAAATGGGGGCTCCTCAAAAGGTCCTGCTATTCTACCCAGAGATAGCTCAGTCACCAGCTTCTTGGCAATCACTTCCTTTCATTTAAGTCCTGCAGCAGAATGCTTTACCCGACATCGATCAATAACACCAGTATAAGGGATGTGAAAACCTACTGAAAATCCCTCCCTGACTATCCTCGCAGCCCCTGCCCTAGGATAAATGCTAAGCCAAGGCTCCATGGCCTCAGCCCTCACCAGGGATGGCGCCTTAAAATATATGTCATTTTCCCACCTGCCCAGGACCAGGAGTGGAGGAGTAGTGGTTAGAGCAGTGGACTATGAACCAGGAGACCAGCGTTCGAGTCCTGCTGTCGCTCCTTGTGACCTTGTGCAAGTCACTTTACCCTCCATTGCCTCAGGTACAAAAACTTAGGTTGTAAGCCCTCTGGGGATAGGGAAATACCTACAAGTACCTGAATGTAATCCACTTTGAAGCAGTGAAAAAACAAAAGTGCAAAAAGAGGAATATAAAAAAATCTAAATAAAATTAATCTAAATAAAACACCGCCTCCGACGCCGACCACGAGGCAGCCCCTGCCTCCTTCCGCGAACGCTGACGCCATCCTGCCGACCTTCCTCCTCCTCCGAGGGAGCACGCTGCCGACGTACAGCCAATCAGGGGACAGCCCTGATTGGCCTTTAAATTTGAACGGCTCCTAGGCGCCGCGTGCCATGCGTCGCGCGCCAAAGGAGCACAACAAAGGGGCAGGCCCCTTTGTGCGCCCCTTCATGCAGCCCCAGAGGGCTGCCCCCACGCGTTCACTTCTTCGGACTTACAATAATTCCACTGGGAACAAAACTACACCATCCTCCGATCGTAACTTATCAATCAATCTCCACCTAAAGTACTAGTTCCAGCTTCTCAGACCTAAAAAACCGAGACCACCCCGAACTCAGCTTAGTTCTCCCTTCGAAGAAAATGAAGTCACGGATATAGATAACCTCAGAACAAACCACTCTTCTCCACAATTTACTACAGGCTACCAGTTTCTCCCTGGAACATTGAAGAGGCACCCTGTCAACAGTCCCCTATAGGTTTCAAGTCTTCTCCACCCTACCAGCACCCACCCAGCTCTTGCCTAGCCCCCGCAACCATATCCAACCAGACCAGCTTCTACCACCATCCTCTGATCTCTCCTCTTCTCACCATCCTCTCTTCAACATTCGAGCAGGTACCATGCAAACCTACCCCATTCCCATCGTCTATCATCGCCACTCTCACCTCTTCAAACTCTCACAACGGACCTTGAATCAGTCAACAAGATCATTCATCCCTATCATGCTCTCTCCCTTGACCCAATTACTAGGACTCACGATATTCTCTCTAACCCTCTTCAACGCTCAGTCCCTCACAAAGAAAATGTACATTCTTCACGATTATCTGCTCGACTCCAAACCAGATGTATGTGCTATCACGGAAACCTGGTTAAAAAGCTCTGACACCCCACTGATAAACCAGCTACCTATACACCTTTATGACATCTTCTCAATTACAAGACCCAAAAAAAGAGGGGGTGGTCTGCTTCTAGCAACCAAGAAAGAATTGAATCTTAGCCAGCAACCCATCAAGACCTCCTCCAAAAAACTAGAACTCGGTTTGTTCAAGTCAAAACATATTCAAATTCTCCTTGTTTACGCTCCACCCGGCTCACTAGACTCTGACGCCTCACCTCTTATAGAAACCATTGCTAAATACATTAACATTGACTCACCTGCTATGATTCTGGGGGACTTCAATCTGCATGTCGACGCCTCCCCGATCTCCCCCAACTGCGAAACCTTCCTATCCACACTCCAGGCAATGGGCTTTGAACAAATTGTCAATAAACCCACCCATAAGGCAGGACACACACTAGACCTCATCTTCCTAAACTCACACTTATCATACATTAACACTCCAGACTGCACCCCAGTCCCTTGGTCCGACCATTCACCTATATCAGCTACTCTCACGACTCGAGGAAACCCCTCTCAACCACAACCTCACTCCACCATCCATCTCAGAAGAAAATGTTCCTCCGACATTCTCAGTGAACATCTTTCCAAGGAACTCCCCAATCTAGACACCTCCAACCCCAACTCAGCCCTTCTATCCTGGCGCAATATCACGGAGTCTATAGCCAACAAACTTTGCCCTAAAGAGACGAAAATCATCAATTGGACTCAAAAAAGGAAGCAACCTTGGTACTCACCGGAACTTAAACGGATGAAGCAAGACCTCCGACACAAGGAAGGCACTTGGCGGAAGTTCCCCAACACCACAACTCTGTCAGACTACAAACGCACCATGCATCTTTATAAGATTTCTCTTCTACAAGCAAAAAAAGACTATTATGCCAGCAGAATCCATGATATTCAGTATGATGCTAGGGCCCTGTTTTCCTATGTATCTCAACTCACTAAACCCTCTGCCCCTACCATCCCTGACGATCAGGCTCAATCCAAAGCCAATGAACTCGCACTCTTCTTTCATGATAAAATTGCAAACACGCTAGTGCTCCTCCCTACCAACTCAACACCTCCAGCGCAAAACTTCACCACCATATGTTCCACCAGAGCCACTCTAGATTCCTTCGAGCCCACCACCCCTCTGAAGATAGAATCAACACTCAAGAAGTTGAAACCATCCAGCCACCCGATGGACCACATCCCAACGAAACTTCTGCTCCTGATCCCTGGAACTATCTCCAGATCTCTGGCTGACATCATCAACTGCTCCCTAGCCCAAGGAATATACCCGGATGATCTTAAAACAGCATCTATTAAACCTCTCTTGAAGAAACCCAACCTGGACACAAATGAGCTCTCCAACTTCCGACCAATATCCAACCTCCCGCTGCTAGCAAAACTCACCGAGAAGGTGGTGAACACACAGCTCTCGGACTTCCTGGAGGAACACAAAATCCTAGAGATTTAGGAGTCATCATTGATAACCATTTGAACCTAAAAAAATCAATCAATAAGATTTCGAAGGATTGTTTCTTCAAGCTTCAAGTAATGAAAAAACTCAAACCCCTTCTCCATCTCCAGGACTTCAGAACTGTCCTTCAGTCAACACTATTCTCCAAAACGGACTACTGTAACACTCTCCTCTTAGGACTCCCGATCTCTGCCACCAAACCACTACAAATGCTCCAGAACTCAGCAACCAGGATATTAACCAACACCAACTGGAGAACTCACATCACTCCTATACTTAGAAACCTACACTGGCTACCTATTAAATACAGAATCTTGCACAAAACACTCACCATTATCCACAAATCCATCCACAACCAACTACCTCTAGACCTGCAGTTCCCACTCAAACTATACACATCCGCAAGACCTATCAGAGCGGCACACAAAGGGAACCCTTCAAGTCCCCCCTACCAAATCCTCTCGTCTAACTTCCACGAAAGAACGGGCATTCTTCACAGCTGGCCCCATCATCTGGAACAACCTGCCGACTGACCTAAGACTGGAACCCTGCCTGATTACCTTCCGAAAAAAACTCAAAACCTGGCTTTTCCTCCAAGCCTTCCCTTAAGCCTAACATAGCAACAATACTTCTATTTAGCCCAATAGACTAAATGACCGACCCAACCACTGTATAGACATACGTTCTCATCCTCCAGTTTTTCTGTCCTTTATTTCCTGGCTACTCTAGCCCCCAAGTTCATTATCCCTGTTATTTGTAACTGTGCTTCGGCCTTCCTGTTATTATGGTTATGTTCAGTTAATCCCTAAGTTTTGATGTAAACCGGTCTGATATGAAGCTTGTCATGAAGTTCGGTATAGAAAAATGTTAAAATAAATAAAGAAAGAAATAAATCTACTCCCTTCTTTGCACATTTGGTTGCCGGATGACTGGCACCACAGTTGGCACATAGGTGTTTAAATTTACAGTCTGTGAAATTGCAGACCGACCTGTTAAAACACCAGCACACATCAGATACTCCAGCCACAAGTTTTCCCGCATGGGCCCTGATTGAAAGGGCCTAACACCTAACCCGCCACAGGTTCCTAGAGGAACGCTACTCTGACTCGCCGGAGTTGCCCTGTTAGTCATTTGAGTTAGCCATAACCCAACATGCTGAGTACCCCAAGACATAAATTTATTTTCCTCCATCTTGTCTCGGAAGTGCTCATCATAGTTGAGCCATGCCCTACCCTCATAGTCCTTGTGCGCAGCCAATATAGCATCAGCATAGGCTAGCATAGGACCACTAATCATTCTTAAGAAACAGCGGACCCAATTCAGGATCGTCTTAGGAACCTTCCTGTGTGTCCCCTGTGGGTGCTTGCTATCTTTTTTCTTCCAGTCCTCCTTTTTCCCACCCCTGCGGCCTTCTAAAAGCTTAAAGATATCTATATACCTACGCTTCCGTATTTTCCGCCACATGGAGTGCGATACATCTTCCCACAATTCCAAAAGGGTTAACAAACCAGGGCGCCCCTGTCTAACGACTGTGCTCCCCCTTCACTAGCTACAGCGGCCTTACCAGTGGTCAAGGAAGATGAGGAGCTAGATGATGTGGTTGAGGAAGAAGATGAACTAGGGGAGCTGTATCTACTCCACCTGCATCTATGCTTCGACCTTCCCCGCTTTCTGATCCCGGCTTCCGCCTGGGATGCAGAAGCACCCTCTCCTTGCTTGTCCCGGACACATTATTGTGACATGGCCTCACTCCCTCAGACCGCCCCGTATTCCCACCGTCCTCGCTCACGACCTCACCCACTGGGACACCCATTGCGCTTAACTCACCCTGTGACATGAGGGCCGTGGTCATCCCGGAGGCACCAGCTGCCGCAGCATCCATTGCTCTCCCAGCCACTCCCACTGGAACCGATCCACATCCAGTATGTGAGGTCTCTGCCAGGTTGCCAGGGGTTATCCTCACGTCCTGTTGCTCTGGTCACCCTACCTGCAATACAGCAGAAGATACAGCAGCCACTGGAGAAGAAACCCAATCCACACTATAAGGATAACTTCAGCCCAGGGGATAACCTCTCCCCCATGCCGAACCAGCAGAGGAAAAAAATTCTCCCCCGCTGCGTGGCGGTTTGTATCCCTTCAGGTCCTCTGTAGTCCCATCTCACGGGGGGGAGGGGGGGCGCATCCCCAGGGGTTCACTCCCCCCTCACCTCCCAAGCCAAAACCCTGTCTGTATCCCTGTGGGGGGGGGGGGGCTCACTCGCTCAGAAAAGGAGCCGATCCTAGCCAGGATGTCCTAGACTCTCCCCCAGACCAATCCTGAGCCATGCGCGATCCCTCCCCCACAAAACCCTGCTCATCTACTATCCCCGGCCAGTCAGCCCCAGTACTAGGACCTGCCTGGTTGTAAGCTCCCTCCCAAGCAGCTCTGGTCCCACTGACTAACCCAGATGCACCCCGCCTCTGGACACACTCCTCTGAGTCCGCACACACCCTATTCCACCTGCCCCAGAATGCTGCTGAAGGGGAAAGCCTTTTTGGCTGCAATTTTCCCCCGCTGTGCCTGGCTACCCCTGGTTTGAGCAGGTTGTGACCCACTAGGGTTAGACACTCCAGCCCACCTCCTGGACCCCCTACCCGAACGTGACCCAGCCTCCGTTACCCCGCCGCTGGATGTGCTAGGGACATTTTCCACGTCAAAAAATCCCCCAGGACCGGCTTCTAATGGAGCAGCCAGTAAACTTTTACCTTTACTCCTGCTCCTCCCCCCTCTTGCCGACCCAGCCCCCACAGCTGCAGTTGTACCAATTGGTATAACAGACACGTTCCCCCTGGGCCGAACCCTCACACTCCCCAACGCCATTGGGCCCAGTGAGTCTGCAGAAAGAGCACCAGACTCCGCCTCCCCCCTGCTCAGCCCCCGAGCCCCCCCATGCGTTCTGATTGGATGCGCTGGGCGCTCAGCATCTGATTCATGGTCGCTGACTGCGACCTCGATGAGCTGCTCCTCCTCAGCCATGATCTGCACGCTGCTCGTCCAGGAATCCCGCGGGTCAGAGGCACGCAGCCGGTACACATGCCCTTAAATAGGACTCCCTACTCCTGAAACTCCCCGCGGCGCTCTCCAATCCGGTCGCGCCGCGAGGGAGTATTCAAAATTTCATCCGGGGACTCGGGGCTCCCCACCCCTTCCGGCTTCGAGCTGCCGGAGCTTGTCTGGCACGCCCATTAGCCTGGGGCAGCCCGGCACTCCGGCCGAACTGCCCTTACAGAACATTTGATGGAACATGCACAAGCATTCAGCTCAGCTGGGCATCAGTGTTAATCAAGACTGTGGATTGCAACAGTAATACTTAACATTTATTGTTCATTTAAGGGGTTAAACATTTATTTTCTGATTTTCTCAATTAAAAAAACTATTTGATTTCATAGTCTATTTAAAACGATGCTTTGTTTCCAAGTCTTTTTGAACTAATTGATTCTTCCCTTTTAGAAACGGTACACAGCAGACTGGGAGGAAGACAAAACTTTGTTTTACCCTTACCATGACAGCCCAGAACTTAGGAGGGTTGCAAAAGCTCAGAAGGCTCTTAGTGATGTAAGTAACAATGCAAATGAAATGACATTGGAGGAACAGACCCTTACGAGGTACAGGGTGCCAAATGTGACACATAATTTTCTACAACTTAATTCATTTCTTTGCTGTTAATTCTGCAGTCTAGTTAAGCTTTCTCCTATTTATGGCTGAAGTGGACAAGAATGTTCCCATTGAATATAATACTGAAATATCATTTAGAGGCATATTAACTGTAGCCAACCATAGCATCCAACTCTCACTTGCAATTTGATATCTGTAGGGTATAATTTCTGGATAATAAAAACTAGCTTTTCAGCTCTCCGGTCCAAATTTGATTGACATTTTTATGTTACAGACTCAGTAGACTAGTGTATATTATTTAAAGATGAGATCATTGAAACTATATTTATGATATAGATCTCTAATTTTATATCACATGTTTTCAAGTCATCTATGTAATATAAAATCCTCATTGGTAATTAAAGTGGCCCTTTATCATATGTGGGCTGTCACCCTCATGTCTGAAATAGTCTTAGCAGCAGCATGGGATCATAATTAAACTGTGGTTAGTGTTTGTGGAGAAATGAACAGACTGCATTGTGCTCTGAGTGATGCATGGATGTTGACACTTTCTAAAAGTACGCTTTAAAGATTAGATTCACAGATAGAGGATAGTGGAAGGTTTGATTTCTATGAAGACTTGAACGAACAGACTTTCGTGCAAGGGCTACAGAAATGATATAATCTCAGGTGGTTAAAAAGCAGCTGCGCTTGAAGGTAACTTGATGGCTGGTATCTGTTTAAATATTGTGCTGTACCCTTGTTAGGGGACAGTTTAATTTAACTCACAAAAATATGGCCTATGCCAGTGACTGCTACCCATAAGACATTTATGAAAGCAAGAAGATTCTGAGCAGACTGCATGCTTAGGTGGATCATTGCTCATTAATGTCTTACAAAAAAACAAGTGTTCTCCATTAAGTGATGTTTAACAGCAATCTGTCAGGGACTAAGAGGGTACATTGCATTGATTTCTGAATGTAAGATTTGCGATTAATCAAGTAAAAAACTAAAACTAAACAAGGAACATTTTTAACAGTGCATGTATAAGTATGTGCACTCAGAGTTATGCCTGTATTTTATAAATTGTGTGGTGAGAGCTGCACAATTTATTCTTCAGTAAACAAACGCTTCTTTAAATGCTGGGAATCAGCATAGTTTATGCACCTGTTTTATAAAAGTGTATATATATATATATATATATATATATATATATATAATGTACGCAGACATAAATCTTCAATTTATGTGCAAAAGCAGGTGTTTTAGAAAGTTAGATGGTGTATGTGTGTATTTTGCTTATGAAAATACTTTCTCATTTATGTACTTCCAAGCACCTGTTTGCTGAGGCCTTCACCAGTTCACACACACCCTCCACTACTTGCTCCAGACCCATTGCCCCAAAATTGTTGAAAAAAGAATTGTGAGATTTAATTATCATTACTTAAATAGCAGGTGTAAAAGTGCCTAGCATGTCTTATATGGTATCCATGTATTTTGCTTATAAAATATATGAGTGTGAAAGTACTTTCTAACTCCACCCCAGAATGCCCTCACAATGCTCTCAAAATGCCTTCTTTGTACGTGCATTATTGTCCACGATGCACTGTGCACTAGCAGTACACACATAGACCCAGCCCTATGAAAATGTACTTGCCCTGCACAAAGACTGCATATAATCCTGTATCCCGATTTTACATGCTCTAATACCGTGTATGTCTTTGTAAATTACCTCCTTAAAGAGGATCAAAGAAGAGGTTTAAAACAAATAATGCCATAATCAAACATTTATTTTAAATAATTCAGATTGTAGTTAATGCAAATAAAATATAATATTGCTGTAAAAGCTGACCTAAGAAGGATACAGAGCCCATGGCAAATCAACCACAGCGGGGTCCTGGAATGCTGAAATTAAAGTGTTGGGAATGGAGCTACCAGGGTGGTGCGGGGCCCAGAAAAGTCATCCCCATTCACCCTAAGGTCGGCCCTTTGTACTATGCAAATCTAGAATAACAACTTGGTGATCAGGTTGCTGTAGTGCTGATAAAATCAACTGAAAATATTAGTATTCATCCAAATGCACAACAAACAGCATACCTAGACAGCAGTTTAGGGATTTCCAAAATATATTTGTTGCTTGGCCTGGCACCTAATACATGGGTTGGTTCTCCAGGAGACTATATTTTTCTTATATATATTAATAAGGTATTTATATTATAATTGCGATGGAGAAGGTACAGAGAAGGGCTACCAAAATGATAAGGGGAATGGAACAACTCCCCTATGAGGAAAGACTAAAGAGGTTAGGACTTTTCAGCTTGGAGAAGAGACGACTGAGGGGGGATATGATAGAGGTGTTTAAAATCATGAGAGGTCTAGAACGGGTAGATGTGAATCGGTTATTTACTCTTTCGGATACTAGAAAGACTAGGGGACACTCCATGAAGTTAACATGGGGCACATTTAAAACTAATCGGATAAAGTTCTTTTTTACTCAACGCACAATTAAACTCTGGAATTTGTTGCCAGAGAATGTGGTTCGTGCAGTTAGTATAGCTGTGTTTAAAAAAGGATTGGATAAGTTCTTGGAGGAGAAGTCCATTACCTGCTATTAAGTTCACTTAGAGAATAGCCACTGCCTTTAGCAATGGTTACATGGAATAGACTTAGTTTTTGGGTACTTGCCAGGTTCTTATGGCCTGGATTGGCCACTGTTGGAAACAGGATGCTGGGCTTGATGGACCCTTGGTCTGACCCAGTATGGCATTTTCTTATGTTCTTATGTTCTTATTAATAGTTCTAAGGTCTTCTCCTGTTGTGTTATTAAATTCAGTTATTAGCAGAGTGTGTTGAGTGCATTTAAAAGACATTTAAATGGGGGACTTCATTAGTTGTATTATTACTATTGATATTAATATAAACTCCAGTGGAAGGAGGTGCTACATAAATAACTCCACAGCTCAAATGTGTGATTTAGAATGGGCATGTGTAACATACCAACATAATGAGAGGTTTTCCCATGGATGAGGAGCAGAGGCTGGAGCAGAAAAAAATATAAAAATAAAAGAACACAAATGATTACCTTACAAGTAATACAGGCAAAACCAGTACATGCACATTTATAGAATACCTTTAGAATCTTATGCTCTATATGACACAAAAACACATATCCTTATAGTAGAAGAAGAATTTATTAGCAAAGGAAAAAGTAAGAATATTTAGCTTTTTGCCTTTTTTTTCTCCCCAACTCCCCAACTGCCCAACTGCCCAACTGCCCAACTGCCCAACTCCCCAACTGCCTTTTTCTCCCCAACTGCCTTTTCTTCAGTTCTTAGTTCAAACAAATTAAAAACTTGTCAGTACCATTTAAATTCTGGCTTAAATATTAGCAAATGTTTTCTCAGTTCAATCTCAAGGATTTGCTGAATGCTTACAATGAATTTCTCTACAGACCTTGGGTGATAGTTCAGCAGTCGATTGTTTAAAGATTTTACAATGACTTCTAACTCTCCATGTGGAACAGGAGATCTTTCTGCCTGAAGTTTATCAAAACTTCACCAAAATGGAATTAAAATTCCTTCTTTATGCTGTATAAAATTGTAACAATTCTTCTGATTATTCTCTAACTCAGTTTGCCTAATACTAATAGAATATGAGCAACTATCCTTGTACTGTACAGATAAGTTAAAATAAAAAAAAATCCCAAATGATCTAAAATGTTCCTTACTTGCTCTTTCTACAAAACAACAAAAGACTATGCTTGTTTCAGTTTACTGGATAATGGATTTCTTGCCAGGTTAGATCATTAGAAAATAACCTGCGAAAAGAACTTTTTTCCCTTTCTTTTTCTCTCAGCCCAATAGAGGCTGCAATTCTTTAATTACTTCATAGTCCCTGTCTCTTTCCCTCTCTCTCTGACCCTGAAATAAAGAAAGCCCCTGTCTTTTCTTTCTAGACTTCAAAGAGACAGCTTTGGTTGGTTAATAATTCTCATTTGTACTTGATCCCTTGCCTGTTATGGCTACAGGGATGAATAAATAATGTATCACTTAACTAAGCTCTGAAGTAAAGGTCTGTCATTCACCAGTTTGAATTTCAATAGTGCTTGATAGGCTTTCGAAGATTAGTTAATTATAATATCCTCCCCTCTTAAGAAGGACTGCCCAGAGTTGTTTTTTTTTAAACTTCCAGGCAGCCTGAATAGCCTATCATAAACAAGAGAATATTGCCTTTCTATTATGTTTTTCAAAAAGATGTTTGAACCCCTCCTACTGTGAAACATTTCCTTCTTCAACTAGGAGAAAAAAGGTTTCATGTTCAATTGTCACTAGAATTAAACTTTAACTAGGCAGAGGGAAAAATATTTTACATTAATACTTCCTCCTAAGTCACTGACCTACATTTATTATTCCTTTTGACCCTGTGGTTAGAGCAATGGGCTTTAATTCAGGAAAGCAATGTTTAAATTCTGCATTTCCCCCTGATACTCCTTGTGACCTTTGGCAAGTCACTTTATATCTAATTGCCTTGGGTACCTGCTTACTGGCTAATTTTAAAAGGTATGGGCGTGTGCCCATAAACACACGAGCAGAGATACGCTTAATTTTATATTGTGCGCCCAAGATATTTAAAATATCCCTGTTGCACGTATGTGTGCAGCCTTTATGCACATATTTTAATAACATGCCTGCACAAGTGACCAGGGGGGAGGGAGAGAGAGAGAGAAACAATATGACACTTTAAATATCTCCCACTGTAAGAGGGGCACTTTCAACTCAGGGTGGGGGTTTTTTTTTGGGGGGGGGGGGGGGGTTGGCAGTGTTACAAGGGTCTGCAGACCCTTGCACTCTAGACAGATCAATGTAACAATGGCCCTCTCAAAACCCACTCTGAGTTGAAAGTGCCCCTCTAACAGTGGGAGATATATAGAGTGTCATATTGACTCTTACAGAATCTCTCTCGGGGTTACATGTGTAAGATTTGGGAATTCCCAAGCTCCACTCGTTTTCCACCTCCATATTCTTGATGTGTGCACAGGTATGGACGTGTGCACTTCCTGGATTCTTAAATTTTGCATTGCTCACTCACGGTCCGCATATGCGTGTATTTGACCGTTTTTGAACGAGCAACACTTTTAAAATCTACCTTTTAGATTGTAAGTTGTTTGGGGAAGGGACTTATTTCTGAAATGTGTAAACCACCTTGAGCTAAAATTGGAAAGGTGGTCTAGAAATATAAAATATTATTATTTTATTTTTATTAATCTTGACTCAGGTTCCCCTTCAGGTGTAATGGCACATATTTAACATTGGAACAAACTTCTAGATACACTCTATCAGCCCTGAATGCAGGTCTTCCATTGGGGAGAAAGATAAACCTCCAAGACCCTGGGTGTTAAGTGTAATATCCTCATCTGCCTATCAATAAAGACACTTCTATAGTGATGATCCTTCATAAAAGTTTACTGAAGAAAATATTCATCATAAATACTCTATACACTGGATACAAATGTCTCAGATACATTTTCCATAATGCAACTGAACGCAATAAATCAGTGACTCTGTGGACCCTCACACTATCTTTCAGGGTTCCTTATTTCTTCTGGGATGGAATATGAAGATGTCCTAGCCAAATTGGCAAAGGATACTCCTTTGATTTCTTCCTATGCTTGATTTTGATTTCTCTTCTGTGCTCTGTCTTGTACCTTGTGGGCACTCCTGTAGCTGTTCACTGTAGGGAAACATTATTGTAGTGGCTGTTTTCAAGTGCACGGTACCAGCTAGGTATCCATTCCTTCTCAACCATTTGCCAAATCGGCTATAGATTCCCTACAACTAAGGGACACCAGAATAACTAATAAAAATGTCTTCTGCTCTCTCTCTCTCTGGAGTAGGAAGATTGGGAAAGATCTTCCTCAAAGCAAAAATCACACAATAAACAACTCTCAAAAATACAGAATAAATACATTTCTAACTACACAATGAGGATGAAAAAATAAATTGTTTACTAACTTGACTCCTCAGCCAAGGCTTTGGGCCTGTACTTCAAAGCTTAATGAAACTGGAAAAGAACAGCTCCTACTTTCTCAAACCAAGAAACCTACATAGACACTGAGAGTCACTTGCTAATAAGGAAGCAGGAATAAGCCACTGCAGCAAACCTCCAAGGTGGGTGCTGTGGCAGGGATGGCACATTCCTCTTCTTTGTGCTGCCTGACCTAGCTACTAGCCCACACTCCTTAGTAGGGATCCTAGTGGTATCCTACAATTATTTTTTTCTCATTTTGATTTCTTTCCTGATGAGAATTACATTTTCAAAAGTTTCAAAAGCTTTTTCTTCCTAGTCTAACCCATCATTATAGAATGCTGCTAAGCTTTATTGAAAAGCAGAAAGAGCCCATTTTCTGCTTTCTGATAACTGCAGGTAATACTGCAGCTTTAAACTGAGTGCCATAAACCTATCTGTCGGACAACTGAACAGAAAACAACAGGTGATAAATCTAGCTGGCCACAATCCCTATGTAATCCTTGTAGTACCTAAGAAGATAAAGTGTTGTGTAAATAAAGGGTACCTATATGGTACTTTGTCTGTTGGAAATGATCATAGTACTGACTGCTAGATGTGTTGCCTCTGTAATTTGCAGTAGACATACTACTGTATTATGGAAAGCCAAAATGAAAAATAAAAGGCATTATAAGTGTAGCCTCTCTTCTAGTGTAAGCTATGAAGGAAGTGGACACAATACCAGGGCATATTCCAGGTAAAGTCTTCCCACATCTGGGCATGGGTTCTCTGAATGGGAGGGAAAGGTATATGTCAAGGACCCAGGGCATTGTGCAAAAAATCTCTCTGGGGATGTAAGCTCAGTCTTCTGCTCTCTAGAATTTCCTGCGCCAAATAAACAGACTGGATACTCAAATAGGGTATTCCAAAACCAATAGTTTACTGTATGACTTGGTAAATGGTAATCAAATGGCCCCCAAACACATTTTCTTCATGTTACATCCATAATCGCTCCAAAAATTCAAGTCCAAAAATTAATCTGCGTTGTGGCCTCTTGGCCTCAGGGGTCCCCTTTCTTCCTGAGAGTGGAATATTAGGCTATCCAGGATGAAATGGATCTTCTGTGCCTGTTGCATTTCCTCTTCCATATACTTGTGTTCCACTGCTTGACTCCATCTTAAGACCTCTCCGTCCTGTTTGCCTGGGCAGAAACTCCTGTGTGGAGCCTCAGGTTTCTCCTCTCTCCTCCAAATGGTGTTGTTTCATTCTCCCAAAGTCTTCTCAGATGCAAAATCATTGCCACAGGGGGGAAAAAAATCCTTCTTTTCCCCCCACTCTTCTCTCGAGCAAAACTTCCTCCCAATCATAAAAATCATGAAACTTCCAAAACGCTCAAAAAAAATCAGTCTGACCACAGTTACCAGCTACTAGATGTGGGCCAGGAAATTAATCCCATTGCTTAATTCTTCTCAGCAAAAAGGTTTTTACCAATATTGAAAATAATAGGCAACTACAAAATCAAATCCTGGGAGAAAATAAGAATCTCCAACAACAAATGGCCTCCAACAGCAGTGACTCTGCTGCCAGAATTGAAGGGGAACTTCAGTTGCATCTGAATAAGTGCTTGTAACGTTTGTAGTGTTGAGCCATTAAAAGAGAATTCACTGCAAACTCACTTAGAGCAAGGCTTGCCAAACCTGTCCTAGGAAACCCACAGTCAGGTTTTCAGGATATCCTCAATTAGTATGCATGAGATGAGTTTGCAAATACCGGCCTTGCAATGTATCTGTCCCTACGACTGATTTGGGGAGCCCTGCACTATATCTTGAGATCTGTGTTTATGGAAAGTCTCTTAAGCCTCCAGTATAGGACAAGGAGAAACATGCATGTTCCCTGCAGCAGGACCTAGTCGATGAAGGATGAAATGTTTTCCATCCCTGAGATGTTTTTTTTTTTCTTATGAACTCATTTAAATTTTCCTCCATATTTAATCCTTCAGCCAGATCAGAGTGAGAGTGGATCACAGCAAGAGAGTGCAGCCTGCTCTGTCCCATTGTTGGTCACAAGTAGGCCATTAAACCTGAAAGAGACCGGTCAGCAGAAGAAACTGGTACAGTGAGGGGAAATCCTCAGTTTTACAAGCTCATGTGTCATATTTGGTTGCCCTCAGTATCATCCATAAAGGCAGCCACATCTTTCATGCTTGCCATAGACGAGCCTCTTTGTTCTGCTTTTTTTCTGGAAAAATCTGCTTGTGCTGCTGTTGCTGCCTTGCTTAAAATCCATTCCATTCTGCTCAGCAGCATACAGAGTTCTGAGTTACTCTTGCCATTGGCAAGTGGACACGTTTAACATTTTGGGGCGGATTTTAAAAGCGTTACGCACGCAATATACGCGCGTAACCCTTTTAAAACCCTCCTGCGCGCACAAGCCCCAGGACGTGCGTATGTCCCGGGGCTTGAAAAAATGGATGGGGCGGAGCATGGCCAGAGGCCTCACCACTGCCACTGGGCCCGGGGATCGCATGCCGGCACTCAGCCGGCGCACACAACCTACACCTGCCTGGAGGCAGGCGTAAATAATCCAACAAAGGTAGGGGGGATTTAGATAGGGCTGGGGGGCGGGTTAGATAGGGGAAGGTGGGGGAAGGTGGGGGTGGTGGAAGGAAAGTTCCCTCCGAGGCCACTCCGATTTCGGAACGGCCTCAGATGGAACTGGGAAAGCCATCGGGGCTCCCCTAAGGCTCGGCGTGCGCAAGGTGCACAAGTGTGCACCCCCTTGTGCGCGCCGACCCCATATTTTATAACATGGCCCTTTGTGTTTGATGGACAAGTAATGTGGATGCTGTAACAGATCACAGCTGCTTAAAGTTGCCCCATTAGATGTAAACACAACAGCAAAAATCTTAACATGGGTTGGTGGAGGTAGTAAATATCGTGCTGGTAAATGCACCCAGTCAAAGAAAAGATAATGGAAAATAGTTGTCGATCAGCATATAGGATAGCCACACATTAGCTGATTCACAGTGTGATGGTTGGTGCATCATATGGCTCTGCCAGCTACTTGTAAATATTTGCATATACCACAGGCCATTTTCTTATCAACCACAATAGATAAGGCACTCTGCATTTCCTGCAACACATAAATAGATATCCTGCAGAAGACTATATGAGATGGTCGTCTGCTTCTCGGACAAACCTTGCAGCACTGGTGCCAAACACTAGAGTTAAGACCAAGCCAGGCAGTTAGTGCCTGTGCATCACATGCAGCTTGGTGTCTGCAGTCCTCCATGAACTTTGTTTCATTCTGATGTTCAAGTATTGTTTTCACAGGCTTGCACTGGCATTGTGTGTCTTGACATTGTACCATCATCTCCATTTGATTTATATCAATAATATTTGATTAATTCCTAATCTTCTGCCTCCTTGGACTTGAACTGCCGATGGTCATCAGAACCTTGTAATGACAAGAAATCCTCTTAAAGTGAATGGTGAAATAGGTTTTACCACAAAGCTGGCAGCAGCTTTTCACATTTACAAGCTTCGTTAGCTCTGCTCTGTAATCATATTTTTTCAAAATGCTCAAGAGCTGCATTGAGCTTTGAAAACCAAGTCCAAGCAAGTTGGTGTTTATTTTCATTAATTCAGGTTTCTATTTAAAGCTATATTGTATTTTGTACAAAACTGGCAAAGCTGTATGAAATAATTTGTAAAAAGAATACAAATATTATGAGTCTCACTCTGAGGCCATTTTTAATGTTGGAATGGTTAAATCCAGCATAGTATGATAAAAAAAAATATCCCGTACATTTATATTTCCTCAGTTCCCATGACCCAATTGGTGCCATTCTTGCCATGAGACAGAAGGTTATATACCTGGTTGCATTGCTGTACCAGGGCTTGGACTCACACCTAATAACAACAGTGCAGAGCTAGGCATGTGACTTTGTCGGAGGTGCTGTCCTTTGCATGAGTTATTAAAACAAGGCCCTTTTTATGTCGCTGACATAATGTTTCAAAGCATTTTTCCAGCAACAGAAGAGCTATCCTGGTCCCTTTGTTTAGGGGTATTTTCCTATGTGCACTTTTGTGTAGTGTGCGAGTATCTAAGTAGTTTAACTCCAGAGGTGCCTGCACATTGATGTTAGTCTGTGGTCACTTCTGAATGCTGATTCTATGAATGTTGCTCTATTTCTCCAGGTAGCAATAGCAATAATATTTTAGAGGTCATATTTATTCTTGTTACTGTTGCTGAATAAACTTGCTCTGTGAAAATCACAATTCGGTGTACATTCTGAAGATCTTACGTTATGTAGATCATAGCACTTGTTTTGAGACTGGAACAACAAGGAAGGCTTACATAAAACTGAAGGAAGCTGGTATTAGTGTTTGATTTGTTCTTTCAGATTGTCTACAAAAAAGGGCATGATGAACAAAAGTCCAAATATACTTCAGTAGCCGACCCCCCAGATGTGGAACTTGCCAAGAAAGTGTCCAATCAGCTCAGCGATGTGAGTATACTGCCATGCCACGTGTGGATCATGAGCGTCAGAGAGCCTTTTGACTCTGTCAGACCAGATACTCCTAGCCGCTCCCTTCGATACTCCTCATCCCATGAACAGCAAAATCTTCACTTCAAAAAGCTTGCTCACCCCTGTTGAGAATGCTGGAAAGGATTTGTTTCTAATTGACATAACATTGCATATAGACTGCAATAGCTTTTATTGAAGCAAAGTAAAGACAGTCTAGAGATGTTGTTAAGACAGGAGCTTTTGAGACCACAGAGCTTCCTTCTTCATACAAAAGAAGGGGGGGGGGTTCCTTTGTGGTGCAGATTTGCTGCCAGGTCATGCCAAGTCACCCACCTGGGACCGGTTCCCCGCTACAGCCGGTGTGGAAGGCGGAGGCTGCTGCTGGCTCCAGCCCTGGAGCCTTAATTTAAAAATCCTCTGGTTTTTTTCCTAAGATAATTTGTGCTGGGCCTAGGTGGTCTTGAAGGCTCACACTCTGTCGCTTTTGGACTATTTTAATTTGGTGGAATACGATGGTTTACAATTTACAAAGAACATGGTTTTCTGCAGCATCACTGTGGCTGCTCAGACTCCGCAATGACTTCGTTTGGGCAAAGATTTGTCTTTTTTTTCCATTTTAAATAGAATTAATTAGTTCAGAATCTGCCACATTATTATTCAAACAAATGAAGAGTAAAAAAAAATAAATTACCTGGGAAGCAAAAGGAGTTGGACAGAAGCGAAAGGTACAACTCTCCAAAAAGTTCTCTAATTGCTGTGTGTCCCATCTTCTTTGCAGGCTGAAATTAGTTCATGGACATAAGAAACTAAATCTTGTAATCAATTAAGGGAAATGCTATGAATTAGAAATGATCAAACATAGCAGTCATTCAGATATAGTGGCAAAAATTGTTTTAGTCACAAAAATCAGAAGCAACCACCTCTCAGAGTAATCAACAATAAAGACAAACAGAGAGGGAAAAGGATCAAAGTCCAAATCACATGAAACAATCCTTTAAATCTTTTAAATCATAAATGACAATATCATAAAAAACAGCTCCCAGATATTTTAATCTGCAGCCTCTCGCCACGTAATGGGCCACAAGCTGTATTCAGCCTTTAGAGCAGTATGAAATTTTAATCATTTATTGTCATTTGCAAAAAGATATCTCCTTATATAATTTTTATTCCCAATATAAATATAAGTATACCCAACAATGATTTTTATGAGTCAAAAATCTCAACACTCCCAATTTTTAAGCATCAAATAATTCTGAAAAAGTAGTTAAAAATAGAATACTTAGCCCAAATAGTTGAAACGTTTAAACCAGCAAAAACAGCTTATCCACCACAATTCTCAGCATTCCCAACATGATTCATGTTTCAACTGTACATCAGTCTTCTTCAGGGGATTTTATTATAACTTCATATAGGCAAATATTCTCCAATCCCGGACGACAATACCCGTCTCTTCAAACAATTCAAAACATGGCGCCAGTGCGTCTCAAATGGGTGGCGCCATGTTTTGAATTGTTTGAAGAGACGGGTATTGTCGTTCGGAATTGGAGAATATTTGCCTATATGAAATTATAATAAAATCCCCTGAAGAAGACTGATGTACAGTTGAAACATGAATCATGTTGGGAATGCTGAGAATTGTGGTGGATAAGCTGTTTTTGCTGGTTTAAACGTTTCAACTATTCGGGCTATGTATTCTATTTTTAACTACTTTTTCAGAATTATTTGATGCTTAAAAATTGGGAGTGTTGAGATTTTTGACTCATAAAAATCATTGTTGGGTATACTTGTACTTATATTAGGAATAAAAATTATATAAGGAAATATCTTTTTGCAAATGACAATAAATGATTAAAATTTCATACTGCCCTAAAGGCTGAATACAGCTTGTGGCCCATTACTTGGCGAGAGGCTGCAGATTAAAATATCTGGGAGCTGTTTTTTATGATATTGTCATTTGTGATTTAAAAGATTTAAAGGATTGTTTCATGTGATTTGGACTTTGATCCTTTTCCCTCTCTGTTTGTCATATTTTTACATTTTTTGTACCGATGAGACTTACAAATCTATTTGGTTTTCTGACCTACTGAAGGGACATCAGGAACTGCATAAAACCCGTCCAATACGTCCACCAGCTCTCTTGTGTCACTTGCTTCATTTTGTTTCTCTTTTGCCTGCCCACAGCGCAAATACCGTGAGGACTATGAGAAGAAGGTCAAAGGAAAGTGGAGCCAGACTCCTTGCTATGATGTGGCAATTGCAAAAATGAATGCTGCCAATATCAGTGCGGTAAGTTAATGCCCCTTCGGCCTTTAAACAGATGAGAGTCCTGTTGGGCAGCTGTTAATTTGTGTTACACACACACACTCACACACACACACACACCCTGAAGCTAAGAGCGTGCATGATCGCAGCTGCCAAACTGAAGGAGTTTGTAGGGAAACAATACGGAGGTGATTTTCAAAAGGATAGGCAGGCATAAAACTGGGCTTTACGCCTAGAAACGGGCTTTTGAAAGTTGCTACGATATATGCTGCTTTGACATGTGTAAATCCTTTTGAAAATCGCCTCCTATATACTGCACATGCATTACCCGTTTGCCTTTGTTCCACAGGCAGAAGACTGTAAACTTAAGCTGTCGCTCCGTGGCGATGCAGGGGCAGAGCTTATTGGTTTGTGCAGTGCCAACCAATCCAGGCCACCCTCAGCCGGAGTACTGCATGCCCTGGCCTATGGACAGCTCAAACCTTTTCTGCACCAATGAATATTCTGTCAATTGCTCCTGTCTGCCTTCTTTCACTTTCTCTCCTTTTGTTGGCCGCATTTTTCTTTCTTTCTTTCTTTCTTTCTTTTTTTTTTTTTGTAAGGGAGGGAAGGGTCTTCCAGTTCAATCAGGAACAGCCTGTATGAATTTTTTTTTTCCTCTTGTGGAATTTTCTCCTTCTCAGACGTTGCAGGGAATGATGGCCCAGAGCAAAAGATGAACCCTTTCAAAACCACACACGCAAAGAGACCTGTAGCCCTGCTTGCACTTGGCTTTACGCAGTCTTAAAAATCAGGCCCCTTCTGTCTTTTTCCTGGAGAAGTAGAAATAGGTTTCAGTTCAGAAAAGGAGGTGGCCCTCGGTCATTATTTACTCCTATTGGCCCTGCTTCCCAGTCCCGTCCTGCTGCAGCCCCCAACGAATAGCGGCGCAGCCAGGGAGAAGGCTGTGTTAAAAGTAAAGCTTTAAATAGCATCTGGGGCAGAGGACAGATGTTGTGTGAGGATCCCTAATAAAGCACTTCCGGTGCATGCCCACCAGACAGACAAGAGAAGAAGGCATAGAACGACTGTAAAACAACGTGACAGCGGTGGATTCCCGATGAAGACCGGCCCGGGCATTCGCCGCCCAGGCCGGCCCAGGAGACACCACGGGGTCTGCCGTGCGCGGCTCTGTCACCGTCGCGCTCGGCAGACCACGTGACTAGCGTGACCGGCCCACCGGGGGATGCCCGATTCCCCCGATAGGCCAATCCGCCCCTGCAACGTGAGACATTACTTATTTTGGGGAACTTAATCCATTCTGTTTTACCGAGTGTGAAAAGCCAACTCTGAGTTGTGCATCTTCTTCACGTGACTATGATGAATTGTTAGTGTGTGTGAGACACGTCATCTCTTGTTTTCCTTTATTTCTAGAAAAAATACCAGGAAGAGTTTGAGGCTCAGAAAGACCAAATATATTTCATGCAGACTGAGACTCCAGAGTACAGTGTTAACAAGCGAGCTGCGGCGAATGCCAGTGCGGTATGTTAAAAACAAAAATTCCCAAACTTATTTGTATGCCGAACCTTGTTCCTATGTGACAGCAAACAGACAATCTTTGTCCCGCTCTTCCCTGTTCCAAAAGAAATGTGGATGTGATGAGGCTAATTTTCAGTCCTCTTGCACTTTCCCTTTGAAATTCCCCTCCTGGCAGGCATTGAGGTTTACAGGTTTGAACTCCCCACCAGGAAGTACACGTGGGAAATTAAATATAACTCCCCACCTGTACTTTTCCGGGACAGCCCTGCCCTTGCCCCTTCTTGTGCGCTGTCCCGGTTCCCTGCATTTGGGGGAAGGGGCAATTTTCAAAGGGGCTTTCTACATTCGTTTATCCATGGAGAACCTCTTTGAAAATTGCCGCTGATGTGAGAGACCCTTGGCTCTCTGTAAAAAGTGGAATGTTCCATTGCATCAATCACTTGTATTCTAAGAGTCTTGCATAGGATAATATTATCATTATCATTATTATTATTATTGCCATTGTAAAATACAAATCTCAGTTACTTGCACTAGCTTATTACTAGGACTTCTGATTATTGGTTAAAACCAATCGACCCTGATGTCAAAATCGGGCCTGTTGGTTTCAACTGATCAAATCACCAGGGGGGAGTCCTGGGGCTGTGAGAGGGAGAGTGCTGGAACTGGGGGGGGGGGGGGGGGCTATAGTGGAAGTGCACTGGGGCTGTGCTGGGAGTGAGTGTGTTGAGTTGGGGAGATAAAGAGTGGTGGGACTATCGGGACTGTGCTGAAGCTGTGGGAAAGAAAACACAGTAGGGCTTCTGATAATACGTTTTAAGAAAATTGGCAATTTGAAATAACCAAAAAAGCAGCCCAATAATGTTGTAGCAACGTGAAATCACTGATTTTAAACATTTACAAAAAAAACCCCCTAATTAGCTAAAAAAATATACACAAATTTAGAAATTTTTTAAACACTGAAAATAGAGGCCCTAATTATTACTTTGCAACTTAATATCAGTACTCTGGGATGTAAGTAAACCATGAAGAAGATTCTGAGGAGGTACCCAGACGCACTATAGAAGTATCCCCTTAAAAGGCGCACCATATATTTGAGCAATTGAACCTAGCTGCACAAATAAAACTAAAGATGACATGAGTCCTTTTCAGTAAAACAGTTTTTCTTCTTATCACCACAGATAAAGTACAAAAAAGATTATGAAAAGGCCAAAGGCGCTACTGCTTATCATGTGCTTCCAGCTACTGAGAATCCATTGCTTAGACAGCTGAAGCATGCCGGAAATGCCCTGAGTGATGTAAGTACTCTGCCTCTGAACTTGGGTTTCCCCTTGGAGCCGGATATGAAGGAGATGACATGGGGTGCTATGTGAGGAAATCTCTTCTCACTGATAATGTTTTTGGGAGTATTTACACTGAGCCCGCATGATGCATGGCTCTTTGGAGTAAATTTGCTCACCTATGTTTTAATTAGAGAGGCAAATTCAGTACTTAATCTAGTTGAATGCAGACTTCCATTGGATTGAATCTTGGCTTAGGAAATTTTGCTGTGATTCAAAGGAAAGCAGTCTTCCGAAACTGCTTTCCTTTGAATCACAGCAAAATCATATTCCACAATTAATATTCTCCCCTGAGTCAGTACTGAAATAGAAAATTCCGGATTCAGAACCTATTAAATGTTTGGAAAAATAGAACACCTTGAATAGTTCCTCTGGAGTCACTGTAAGTATGGGAGTAATCCATAGGACTAATCTATGTCTTATCTCCTGTTCTAAATTCTTATGAAAAGCAAATGATACCAAGGCTGGTAATACCTTGTAGCTTAACAAAGGTAAACGGACCATAGATTAATTTCCAAGAGTATTTTAAAACTGCAACTTGAAATAAATTTTAATTTAATATTCTTGAAATTTAATCTATGGACTGTTTTTTCTTTTGTTATACATAATTTTGTCTACTAAAAAAAAAGTAACATTTTTTCTCCCATATACTGTATTCCAATATGGTATCCAATTCCTTATAGCCTATCAGATTTATTGAGGCATAATGTTTTGAGGGCAAGCTCGTACTTCATCAGATGCATGACATGTAGACGATGTGAACTCTTGTTCCCTAAAGTTTATGCCTCAATTAATCTATTAGTCAATTAGGTGTCACCAGCCTGTCAGGTTTTAAGCCTCTGCTAATGCAAGCCACAGTCTTTTAGGGTGTCAAACTTGACTTTTTTTCAAAATAGCAACATAACAGTAATGTCCTAGTTTATATGTAGCAGATTTCAACATAAACACAAGTCTAATTATTTCAAAGGACTTTACACAATAGGAATTTAAATTCTAAGCATATGTATGTAAATTCAGATCATGTCATTCATGTAAGTCCAGTCCAAGGTCAGTATCTCCAGTTACTCTGTTTCTTTGTTTTAACAAGCATATATACAACTTACTTCAAATAACAAGACTTCACGGATTTCCCATTGGGTTCTGCTGCATGGCTCAACAGCCTTCAAACTGCTGGGAACACGGTGTTGTTCCCAGAGGTCCCTTGTATAAGCTTAAGGACCAATATATTGTAGTTCCTCAGAGGTGGGATTATAGATTATAGCCTCAGACTCTATGCAACCACCCCCCCCCTGGCTTTCTCAACCTTAAACTTACCAGAGCTACCCAGTGGCTCTAAGGCAGAGCATCAGCCTCTTATTCAACAGAGGTCTGAAGTAAGAGTACAAAGAGTAAAACTGAATGGAGTACAATTCTTTTGCCAAGTCTTGCTGAGCACTTCAAGTGGTGACCGTGTTGTATAACAACTGGAGTAAAGCTGGGCAGGGTGAACTCTAGGGATGTGCAGAGCAAAATTTTATGTTCATATTTTTTATGTCCGAAAGGGGGTCCCACTTGCGGCCAATATGGACATAAAAAAAATCCAATGAGTTGGGTATATGTACATATGTGCAAAAAAAAAATTTAAAGCCCCTCACCCTCCTTAATCCCCCCCCCAGACTTACCACAACTCCCTGGTGATGGAGCGAGGAGTGAGGACGTCATTTCTGCAATCCTTGGCGAGAAGCATGTGACGTCGGTGGCACGTCGAGTGACGCGGCGTCACGTGATTCCAGGCTCGTTCGCGCCGGACGGCTCGTTCGGCCCAAAAAGAACTTTTGGCCAGCTTGGGGGGGCCTCCTGACCCCCTCAAGCTGGCCAAAAGTTCTTTTTGGGCCGAACGAGCCGTCCGGCGCGAACGAGCCGGGAATCACGTGACGCCGACGTCACGTGATTCCCGGCAAGTTCGCGCCGGACGGCTCGTTCGGCCCAAAAAGAACTTTTGGCCAGCTTGGGGGGGCCTCCTGACCCCCTCAAGCTGGCCAAAAGTTCTTTTTGGGCCGAACGAGCCGTCCGGCGCGAACGAGCCGGGAATCACGTGACGTCCCTGACCCCCTCAAGCTGGCCAAAAGTTCTTTTGGGCCGAACGAGCCGTCCGGCGCGAACGAGCCGGGAATCACGTGACGCCGCGTCTGAGTGACGCGGCGCCACGTGATTCCCGGCGAGTTCGCGCCGGACGGCTCGTTCGGCCCAAAAAGAACTTTTGGCCAGCTTGGGGGGGTCAGGAGGCCCCCCCAAGCTGGCCAAAAGTTCTTTTTGGGCCGAACGAGCCGTCCGGCGCGAACGAGCCGGGAATCACGTGACGCCGGCGTCACTCGACGTGCCGCCGACGTCACATGCTTCTCGCCAAGGATTGCAGAAATGGCGTCCTCACTCCTCGCTCCATCACCAGGGAGTTGTGGTAAGTCGGGGGGGGGGGATTAAGGAGGGTGAGGGGGTTTATATTTTTATTTTGGCTCAACAATCGCGATTTCCCACATATCGAACATATCTATGTTCGATATGTGGGAAATCCGATCGTTTATGTCGAATCAATTTTTTAAGTAAAAAAAAAATATGAGTTGCGTTTTACTAATGCGGTCAATCCGAATGCACACCCCTAGTGAACTCTACTATTAAAGTATGATGGGAAAGAAAAAGAAAAGTCATACTGGCCCGACAGCACCCAGGATAAAAATGTGCCTTTCCTTAGCTTTAGCACTAGGGTTCATGATGGTGGTAGGGATAGGGCAGATCCTTCAGGCAAAGATAACAACCCTGGTATAGCTATAGGCCATAGTGATCTTGTTCATGGACCTGCTGTAGCACTTGAGAAACCACAGAATTTAATAAAATAAGAGGCAGAGATACTGTTATGTGGAGTACTGAAGACAGAAAGGATAGACTGGATTCCAATTTTAATGCCACAAACCCTATATTTAAATCAAGGGTTTGCAAAGAGCATGTCAAAAACTGGAAGAAAGAGGACTAGTATGCAAGGAAAAGCAGCTAAAATCAACTGACCCAAATTTAAGGTCTCTAATAACAAAAATTAAGCTAAAGAAGCACGTATGTAAGTGATATCATTTTAAAGCATTTAAGAGCTACTGCAGAATGAGAAATAGATGCTGAAAGAGGAGATTTGACAAGAAGTGTTAGTGGAGGTGTGCTGGAACAACTGAGAAGCACCAGGAGAAAGAAGCAGAAACAACCAGAGCATTTGGAGGTAACAGGTAAGATACCAGTGATTGAGGATGGTGCAATGCATGAGGATGAAAGCAATGTAAGGCAGGCCAGGAAGCTGAGTGAAAAGGAAATGTGGAAGAGAGATCAGGAGATGAAGGAACTGGCGGTTGAGTTGCTGACTCATATGGAAATAGATACTGGTTGTCAGCTGGAGCCCAGGAGAGGGAAAGACTAACTAAGATAACTTTGACACCCAAAGTGAAAAAGCATGATCAGTAAGATTAACAAGGCCATAATCTGCATAAAGGGATTATCTACTGATATCACAGAAATAAATTGGATACAGTATTGGGCAATGAAAATCACTACTGAGATACAATAAGGACACAAGGCCAAAAGCAAAGGAGAAAAATAAAAAATCCTCCCTGGAAAAAAAAACATCTAGAGGAAACAATTAACTCATTACATGTGGAATTGTCATTGTAGATGAATACTTCATTGGATTGAGGACATCAAAAATAATAAGAAAAATTGAAAAGCATGACCTGAAAAATGCTGAACTAATTGAATTTATAAATTGAAAATAGCAGCAGAAACACAAAATCTGCACAGATATAAAGAATATGGAAAGTAGAAATATCAAAATAAAATATTTAGACAGAGCTCAAAGCAACTCTATCAGGATCTGGGAAAGACCATTGGTAGGGTTCAACACCACTGACCAAAGGTGAAAAAGAAAAGTTCTGGAGAAATGTATATGAGGACCTGTAGAGTATAACAGAGAAGCAGAATGGCTACCCAGCACAGGGGAGAATATGGAAAGGGCAGACATCAAAGCTATCTGATGACCTGAAGTAACAACAAGAGAGCTGGAAGCCAGGTTAAAAAGAGCCCTACACTGGAAGAGCTCTGGCCCTGATGTGGTGCCCAGTTTTGGACTCAAGCAGTTAGTATCTCTTTACCAAGATCTGGTAAACTGCAAAAATCAGTTGATCATTTAACCAGAATTAGCACCACATTGGTTAATAACCAGAAGAAGACTTCTCCTTCCTAAGGGAGATCAAAGCAACATCCCCCCAAATTATCAATCAATAACATGTCTACCTACAATTTACAAGCTGTTCTCTGCAATAGAGGCAGAGAGAATATATAATCCCATGGATTTTAATAACATAATGGCAATAGAATAGAAGGCCAACAGAAGAGGAGTATATGGAACCAAGGACCAGTTGATGGTGAATAAAGCCATCATGACGAGTTGATGGTGAATAAAGCCATCATGACCAACAATTTATTACTCCTTAGTAATATATTGTTTTGAAATGTACAGAGTGAATCCTGGATTGATTGACTACATCAAGTTTACTATGAAAATGTGGCATACTACACTACATCTGCATCCAGTGAGGAATATTTCATCACTCTTGTTTTGTTTGGCATTGAACCCACTGAGTACTCTTCTTAACTCTTTGGGCTATGGAGTTTGCCTTAATTCCAGAGACACTAATGTTGCACGGACATCGCATTTACTGTTTGTCGATGACTTGAAGCTTTACAGAACCTATGATTGTCATGTAGCAGAACAACTTAGAGTAGTACATTTCAAAACTTTTGCTTTGTCTATAGATGTGTTCATAACGCAGTACCGAATTACCTTACCCAACTCCAGTTATCTTACACCTCCTCACTCCTCATAATTAGCTCTCCTTTTCTCCCCTCCCCTGGCTTCTGCAAGATTGTCTTGCACCAGACTCCACGCATTCTGCAGCTGTGCCTCAAAACTTTGAAATTAGGTACCAGTGTCTTTCTGTCTTAAGACTTCCCACCTTGCTATCAGAAAGAAAACCAGGGCTTGGCTGTTATTTTTTAGAACCCTTTATTTAACAAGAAGGCAGGCAATACAGAAACTAGTATGAAATACATCTGACTCGCTTCCCAAAATCAAAAGCTATCAACGATGGCTATTTAACTAAGCCTTTCCTTAACTGCAATCACTGTGACCACAGCATCCAGACAGCAACAAAAATTCCTTTTGTGACTTGACTACGGCACATGTCCTCTCAACCGTCCCTCCACCCCTTGGACTGCTTTCCCCCTTTTCAACTCACCTTCCCCCGCACTAGCTGCTTCCTTTCTACTCTTGAACCCTTTCCAGTGCATCTTCCATCTTTTTGACATCTAGCAGTCCCTGACTACTACTTCTTCTTGTGTCTCCTTAGCTAACCTCTCCTTGCCTCTTCAAACCTCTATCTCCTTACACCCTTCTAGATTTTCCCTATGCATAGCACCCCTTCCAACTCTTCTGGAAATTGCCATATGCTTAGTATAAATGTAAGCACTAATGTATAAGAATTCTTCTATAAATTGATTGTAATTCCCCTTGAGTCCAGATTGGTTAAGGCGGAATATGAAATGTTTACAAATAAATATCAATCAATAAAGAAATTAATAAGATCTTCTCAAATGACATCAGGATGACATTTGGCCTGGATAAATGGTGCTAAGGCAACTTCAAACAAGGGAAAATTAAGCAAAAGTGAAAATATTTTTCAAACTGAGGACTGTTGCATAAATATCTAGGGGTGGATGAGGGTGCAACAATTCAATACAAGTTACTGAGAAAAAAAGACCAACTGTAGGAGACTGAAAATGATTTTGAAAAGCACTTTAACACCGAATAAGATACAAACTATCAATTAACTTGAAATTCCCACATGTTCCTATATTTTTGAATAGTAAACTGGCCTAATTAAGATTTTAAACAGTTGGATATAAGAGCAAGAGAGCTTTTCCATGTCTATCAAGTAATCTATAAGAATCAATGTATGCCAGTGTAACAGGGTGTCAAATTCTGTGCCCCTGTGAATAGTTTTTGCCCTTGACCTGCAAGAAAGTAGTGATTTTGGCTAGTATGAGAACTCTCCAAGCCTCTACCAGACCTTGCCTCCAAAGTGATGTCAGCAAGCTAAGCTAGAGTACCACTCCCCGCTGGGAGGAGTTGCCCGGGTGTATAAAATCCCTGCACCCTTGTGATGCAGACAGAGGGTCCAAGAGAGTTAAGGAATTCAGCACCAGCCTTAGCTCTGCGCTGAAGGTATGCGAGTGTCTCTCCTTGCAAAGGACACTTTGTAGACCTTGTCCCTCCACAGAGAAGGTCTGGGAGAAGAGAAACAGGACTCCAGGACTAAGAGTTCCAGAGTGTGTTGGAGGAGTTCCTGAAACCAGAAGAGAATCTGAGGAAACCTAAGAGAGAAGGGGACTCCTCAGAGTACTGGATGAGTTTACCATAGAAGAGAAAGCCTTTCTGGGGAAAATTCACACAGTCAAATATTGATCAAGGAATTCAGTGAAAAGGCTCTAGAGAGAAACAGAAGGGAAATATGGAGGAAGAGAGAAGATTCCACCATCCAAAAGGTACTGGGAGGACCCAGGAAGGAAGGGTACCAGTTCTAAAGAGCCTACTTTTGTGGGAAGGAGTGTGTTAAAGAGACTATATTTGGATTTGTGGTGTATTTTTACATGTTGTGATACTGGACTACACTACCAATGGGTTGAGGTGCTTTGAATTTTGGTTTTCCTACCACCAGTTTACAGTAAAGACTTTTATTTTGAACAACAGCTGTTGAGTGGACTGATGTTCAGAAGAGTCCCATAAAGAGACAAAACCCTAAGGAGGTCATGGGGCCACGCATTGTCTGTGGCCCTCCCTGAGTGACCCCTGTGCCCTAGATCTGATGGGACGGTGTAAGAGATTGTGCATTCCAAGAGCTGAAGGCAGTATGGGCCTTATAGAAACAGATTTTGCATATAGAACTGCTATTATAGGCCTGCAAGCACACCTAACATCATCAACGAATCCCAGTACTCAAAAAGTGTCGAAGTAAACAGCCAAAATCAGTTTCCATCCTTAAGCATGAACGATTTTTTTGACGAGTGGAAGGAACACGTGAAAATCTACCAGTACATGAGGGGAAAGAAGCAACAGAGTTTGCAAAACAAAAGCAAAACTCTTTAAAGAATCTGACTAGTAAACAAGGAAAGCAAATCAGGAAAAGCACAGATATAGCGGGAGGGGTTGTTTCAGAAACCCCATGTCCTTCAAACCTGTCTCAAGAATGGCTAGGGAGAAGTAAGCTTAAACCTAAAGATGAGAGATTGCTAATTGTAGCACAGGATGATTCACAGCTAGCATAGAAAAAAACCCAGTAAAAGCAGATACATGCAGATTCTGCAAAACAGAACTGGAAACAGTTAAGCACCTCATCACTGGATGTCAAGTGCCGATGTCAGAAGGCCTGTAAACAGAGAGGCATAATAAGGTGGCACATCTTATCCACCGGACATTGTGTAAACGTTATAACATCGCTGTACCAGAAAAGCACTGGGAACACGACTCTGAGAGAAATGTAGAGAATGAAGAAGTTGTGACCACCTGGGACATAACTTCTCCTACCGATTAAAGACGTGATGCAAGAAAACCAGGCATTATGGTAAGGGTGAAAGGCGTAAAAAAGTTATTGCTGACATAAATGTCAGTACCAAATGACTATTCAAATGGAGAGAGAGAAGATCCTCAGGTACCAAATGATGCAATAAGAGACCAAGAAAGTGTAGCAGAAAGATACAGAAATAGTCCCAATTGTACTGGGTGCTACTGGTCTGATTAGGAAGAACTTTTAGCCACATCCTGTCATGTTGCATGTGCATATTACATGCTTTGAACTCCAGAAGGAAGCTTCTTTGGTACAATGCAAGAATTAAGAAGGGCATTAACAGTAAATGAGAGCGATTGAGATCAGACGCAGTATACCTGCTTACTTGTACGGTTGGATAGGAGAGGGTTTTTTTTAGATTTTGTACACCACTTTGGGCTGCCTACGAAGGTATAAATAAATAAATAATAAGCACCCTGATTTATGAGTGAGGCTCCTTCCTTCCCGTTAATTTGCAAAATGAATCCATCTGGAGACACGACCCCCAGACTACTGGTTTGAGGTCAGGCCCTCATGCAGCCTCTGTCAGACTAGCAAGAAAACTGTATGAACATTCACTCTGTACATACAAAGATTCTTCTTCCTTTACCATAGATGCACACATAGGGAAATTGTCTAGTCTGTGTAGTTATTAGTTAACCTGACTGTACCTACTGGAAGTCTATATGCACCTACAGCTACTGAAATCCTCTGTGGAGGAATATTATCTACTGTAAGGAAATGGTACTAATGCGGAGCAAGAATAAAATCTTACATATAACCTTTTCCTTTGTATTTTACAGATATTATACAAACAAAATTATGAGAAAACAAAAGGAAAAAGCATCAATTACTGTGACACGCCCAAGTTTCAACTTGATACTGTTTTGAAAAATTTTAGTGGCGTAAGTATGGGTTTGTTTTTTTTCGTTGCTGCATGCTTTTTATGTATCTATGCATGCAGTCAAATTTCACCTGATCTTTCCTCCTATGCAGATTCACTATAAGGATAAATATCAGAAGAATATTTTGGGAACTTACCTAGGCAGCTATGAAGACCCACACATGTTGCACTGCCTAAAAGTGGGATCATTGAGGAGTGATGTGAGTCCAACGCTATATGCATCTCAGGTTTTGTTCGTTTAAGGTACCCTGAAAACCTTTCAAAAAAATTCATCCTAACCCCATTTCTTTTCTCCCCTACCCCCTAGAAAATCTACAAAGCAGATTATGAAGATGACAAGACCAAATGCTTCTTTCCACAAACTATCACTCAGGAATATGAAACAGTCAAGAAGTTAGACAAGATTAAAGACGTATGTGCACAACAATAATTTCTGTATTCAGGCAACCGTACAGGGAGATTGCATTCATTCTGGTAGTGTAATTCAGCTTTGCAAGCAGGCTGCTCTTCTCTGCTAAGCACTGAATTTGTTTTGAGCGTTTTCCTGCAGCCCTCAGAAAGAAATCATTGAGCACAGTCCTTTTCCTCTCTCGGGACTGTGTGTTCTGGATGTGTAGGGATGAATTCCCTGCCATGTACATCTTCATTGTATGTGGCCAGTATTATGGAAGGACCCCACAAAACCCAATTGGTTACACTTTCTCCTTATTTAAAAAACCCCCCAAAACAAACCCTTTTCTAATCCTGTTATTTTGGTTCATTTGACCCATAGGGAGAAGAGTGGGGGGGGGGGGGGCAGTCATTTACTTTTCCTCAGCAATAAAATATCACCAAGAAAAATTCCACAGCATAGCTGCCCAAAGAAATAAGGCACAATGGCGGCCCCACAGCCTGGGGTCACCATCATGTTAAAGGGTGCGAACAGCTCGTAGCTTCCCCATCTCAAATAGTAAAAAAACCAAACAAACCCCAAAATTGAGATCTTGTGAGACCCCTCTTTCCCACCTCTTTCCTGCCTCTAGAGGTGGCCCTAGGGCAATAAAAATGTATTTTAAATGTTACAATCACGTGGCAGAGGCAGCTCCCCTCCTTTCCCAATCCCTTCTCTTTGTATCAATTGACCCCTCAGCCTCCAAACTCCCCCACGCCTGAGGACCCCTCCAGATCACCACCTAGTCCACAACCCTTGACCTCTCAACCCCATCATATCTTTCAATCCCTGGTGGCCTTGTGAGGCCCAGAGTGCCCCCTGGCCTCCAGGCCCTGAGCCCTCTGAATAAAAATGGCCCCAGCCAGCTTCTTATCAATTTATGCCCCAGAGGCAATTATAACATTTATTGGTGAGATTTGTGATATATTTTGCTGCTGGCTTTCTTCACGTTGCTTTAGAAGGAGCAGCCTGTACTATTAGCGCAATACTTAAAATAAGCTTCAAGAACGTGTTTCTTTGCTCTGAACTAAAATTCCAGGGGCGCCTTCTGACCTCAGGGTCAGGTCGCCTGCTTTTCTAATCCAGCTGCATGTCAAAGAGACTCAGTGACATTTCCACTCATTTCTACGAATTTAATAAAGCCATTACAAAACATGTTACCAGCACAAAAAGAGAAACAATCTGAAATATACACAGAATGTAGGTGATCTCAAATTTGGAGCATAGAATGCTAGGAGCTGATAGGGAAATCACATGCACGTCAACAAGATCCTTTCATAAATGAACACTGGAAGAGAATTTCAAAGGGCTTTCCATGAGTAAAATGTGCATTATCTTTGCCAAAGCCTACGTGCAGATAAAAGCACATGCACAAGGCCCGCACTTTGACTGGAGGTATTCCCAGGGCGGGATCAAGTCAGGGAAGAAAAGTATCTGCAGAAAAATGAGGTGCAGTTCTGTGGGGATATTTTTTTCTTAGGCAGTGTTCCAAGTAAAGCCATGTGCGAATGTTTGCATTGAAAACTGGTGCAAAGACTGCGGATAAAATGTAGCCATGGGCTTTGCAGCCTTGCGGGCAGTATGAAAATTGCCCCCTATGAGACTGGACTCCCTCCCTTACTCAGCATGCGGGAACCTAATCTCATCACAGCAGTGTTACCCCCCTTCTACTTATCATCATGAGCATCAGGCCCTGATCTGTCTCTGACTCCCTCTACCCTGTCCTTTCACTTGCTTTCCATCTGCTTCCACTTTAAATTCAAGCTCCCCCCCCCCCCCCCCCCCCCCCACACATCTTCTTCCCACTCATGCACTCTCGCCCCTCCCAATATCTCAACCCTCATTTTTTGCTCCGGTCCTCTCGCCCACCCTATACTTAGTACAGATTCTCTTTGCTTTGTTTGTTTGTTTTTGTTCAGCTTAGCTCAGTCTCTCCTCCAAGTCCTCTCTCTTGCTGTCCCCTGTTTGGAACTCACTCTTGTTTGCCAGATCCCACACCCATTCCATGTACACCTACAAATCCCACTTGAAGACACACTTCTTCAGAAAGCAGCATTACCTTTAAAATAAACCGCTTCCTCTGAACGCCTTCTCCTACTCAGCTCTAGCCTCCTACCTCAAGTAGATCTCCTTTCTTAGGGGGTCATTCACTAAGCCACAATAAGGTTACAGCATGTGATATACACATTTTGCGCTGTTATTGCATGATACTCGCATTTTTGTGCAATAGTTTGTTAAAAAAATCCACGCCCTATTGAAATTAGCTGCTTTGCACGCATTTGTATGCATAAAATGTACTAATTTGTGCAAAGCAGCTAATGCAATAAAATAACATGGTTTACCGCAGTTGTGTTATTTGCCGAAAAATTAACTACAACTCAGGAGATGTAGATAATTTTTCACCAGGAGCATCAGGACGTTAACTCAAGTCCTGATGCTCCTGCACTGAAATTAAAAGGCCACATGGCTCAAAATGAGCACCACTCCCAATGAGCACAGCTCACAGTGAAACCCCTCCCCCCCTCCAAACAAAACTCCCTATAATGCCATGGGGCAATCCCCTCCCCCTCCCCTTTCAAAAAATATTCCCTCTGTTTCAATGCCCTCGAGGGATTCCTACCCCTCCTCGCCTGCCCCAGACCCCCGCCATACTTTATCACAAATCCCTGGTGTCTAGTGGCCCCTCCAACCCCTGGTCTCCCTTCCTTTGATTAAATCCCTGGCATTTAGTACCCCTGGACCCCCTCTATACCTTTAGATGAAAACCCTGGTGTCTAGTGAGGCCCAGAACACCCCCTAGCTCTGAGCCAGTCGACCCCATATTCCAAAATGGCACCCACCGGCCTTCGCTCCTATTCCTCTATCATGCTCTGGGGCAAAGGCCGGTCGGTGCCATTTTGAAAGATGGCATTGATTGGCCCAGAGTTAGGGGATTTTGTGGGCCTCATTAGTCACCAGGGATTTCATCTAAAGGTATGGGGGATGGACTAGGTGGAGGGGCACTAGATACCAGGGATTTAATGAAAGAAAGAGGAGGTTCTGAGAGGGTGGGGTGCCACTAGACAGCAGGAACTTGTGATAATGTAGGGGGGGATTGGGAGCACCTTGAGAAGGTGGGGGCAGGAGACACTCGGGGTGGTTGAAATGGAAGGAAATATTTTTTGAAAGGGGAGAGGTTTTGGGAAGAGGGTGGGACATCGCTGCGCTACATTATAAGGGTTTTTTAAACATTTTTTTTTACTGTGGGGCTGCCTCGACAGGCAGCGAGGAGGTGAGCAGGAGTCTGCACAGACCCCAAGAGGGTGTTCTGGCACATTAGGAGGGGTATATTTTGAGCCGATGCTGGTTCTCTTAGAAGATGGCAGCCACTTGCAAAGGAGGCCTTTCCCAGTGATCTTTTTTTGTGGAATCTTTCCACAAGGAAAAATAATTTCCCCGTAATATCACAATATTTTCTTGTGGGAGGGGTCAAATATCGCAGGAACTCCCCCCACAATATTTTAACCCTTCCAGCAACTATGCACGATTAATTTGACATCACACCAACTGCCATCCAGCTTAGTGAATGACCCCCTTGGACTGTAAACTGAGAAAGAAATTTCCTTACTCGTTGCATCTACAGCATACAATTAATAGTGTCTATCTAGTGGTGACTGTATGTTTGCTGTCTATTTTCCCATTTTTAGTATGTGTACAGACAGCACCCTGACAAAGTTCAGTATACTCAAGTGGCTGACTCTCCAGTACTTCTTCAAGCACAGGTGAACTCCCGGCAACTAAGTGACGTAAGTATATTGAATAATTCAATGAAATAAGAAGACAGACGATCTAGATAGTAAATCTTAGAGGGAGCAGAAGGAGTTAGTTTACCTAGTCTAGTGAAGGAAAGACATGATAGTAGTATTAAGATAGATACCTAGAAATTATAAAGAAGATAGTGATTAGTTGTTGTCCATCTGTCCCTGAAGTAGTAAGCTTGCTTTGCAGATGGGGAAACTTAGCCTGGACATTAGGAAGAAGTTAAAAGATAGTTAAAGACGGGAGCAAATGACCAATCTCCGTCATTAGAGGTTTTTAATAGCTTAGATACAATAGACCCAGGCTGAAAGCTGTGGATTAGCTAGATGGTATCTAGAAGTCTCATTTCAGTCCTATGACTGTGTGAAAACAATTATAGGTTCATGTTCTCATGGGACCGGACATAAGATAGTCCATTGAGATGATGTCAACAAGATTGTACATAGAAGACTTTCTCCTAGACTCTACTGAGGCTGCTTTTTAGCAATTGAAATCATAAACATTCTTTGTTCTTCTGCAATCATGTTTGTCAGTGGCTTCTTGATTTTAACATCAGAGTGCACCAAAGACAATTATGGTGCTGCTCACTACAGTTTACAACTGCTGTTAGTTAATAATAGTTATCATAGTACACTAAATTATTTTAAACATATTTAAGAGAAGATCCTAGGTGTTTTGGATGCTATTGATTTATCTGAATTATTCTTCATGCTAACTTGATGGCCTACGCTCTGGAGTACATTAAAAAATTCATTAGCATGCATTTTTATGAATGTTTTTTAATGGCACATTTAATGCACTATTAACTATAAGATATAAAGCCTTTAGTGAACACCATGCCAAGTGAGTTTTACTGCAGCTTGCAATGCATCAGTGTTCCTGCTGCTAGTAATGCATCCGCATTACAAGACACAGATACACGAATTCTTATGGGGGTTCTGATCTCCCGCCTGCCCCCCCTCCTCCACTGAGTGCAGAATCTGCCTCTCTGTGACTTATCCCCTACATCTTTTACCCTTCCAATGCAGAAGTTGCCTTCCATAGGCCTTAACCTTTTTGAGTGTAGAAATGGCTTCAACAGGACTGATCCTCTCATCCCCCTGCCTACTCCCATGGCTGACAAGGAAACAAATGTTGGGGACAGGATGGAACACTCTTCCAAACTGTCTCACTGCTACCAACTGAGAAAATAATTCCTGGCAACCTTCTACACTCCATTGCCCGTTATGTGAAGGGCAAAGGAGCACATGCCATCATTTTGACAGTTGGCATCAACAGAGCAAGTTGGATGAGTGCTCCATCCTATCCCAAACTTCACTTCCTGGACCTTTAAGGGGGTAGGTTGGTCCCATCAGGGCCAATTCTGTACTCGGGGAGATGGTAAGGGGAAGCCCTAGTGGGGTGATGGGGTGGTTACGTCTGTATTCTGGGGGAAGAGGGGAACAAAAGGGTGGATCCCTTGTAGAGTTAGCTGGATAAGCCTTATCTAGCTAACCTACTTAAACTGTTTTTTTGAATATTGAGCACTTAGTATCTACTAGTATCTGGGGCATTTCAGAGTGATATGGCACAGAAATATAAAATATAATGATTGTTCATTCTTCACCTTTTAGAAGTCAATGTTTATGCAGTACATTTGTAAAAAGTTGAGGAATTCTTTGCTGAATCCTGTGTACTGAGCTTAAAAGTTTCAAATCAAGTCACAGGTTCACCCTTCTAACATATATACCTGCATTCTGATCTTATTTCAGCTGAATTATAAAGCCAAGCATGAACAAGAGAAATTCAAGTGCAGTATTCCATCAGATGCTCCCTTTATTCTCCAGTCTAGACTTAATGCTTATAACCTCAGTGATGTAAGTATAGTTCTGTCTGGATGGCTGTCTTTTTGTCTATCTACCTACTTATTTTGGATAGATTGCCTGGCTGTCTAAAGCATCTGCTTACTGACTGGTCAATATAGTAATCTGACTAAATGTGTACTGAAGAAAATGTGTACTGCTTTGTTTTAATGCCCATATATTTTTTAAAGTCCTGATACAGTAAGCTAATGATATGCTAATTCACTGGGAGTTAAAAAATGTGCAAAGACTTTAAAATGTGCATTTGGCACAGGCCGAATGCACATTTTAGCTCAGGAAGGGATGGGGGCCATCCCAGACAGCTATGGTATAAGTAGCAGCAGCCATCACTGCCACTTACCCAGATAAATACCAATTTATCCGTCTGTCTGGCAGCGGGAAGCAGCTGCCAGATAACCAGATAAGTTAGTATTTATCTGGCTATCTGGCGCAGGTCACCGCTACTTATCCAGATAAAGCTGTTACCCTCTGCCAAATAGATGGATAAGTCGGTACTTATCCGCAGACATTTCAAAACTATTTAAAAACTTATTTTCCCCTTTTTTAGGGGTTTTAAGTGCCAGTGCAGTAGCATTGGGAACTTAACCCCAGCTCTAACCTGGAGTTAAATTTCCGGCGTTAAAAAATGTGCACTGGCCAGATAAGAGGTGGTACTAGTTAATGCCCTCATTTGCATGGGATTTCCTTGCTAAGCAGTACTCCTGATTAGAAGTGCGCACTGTCTGCGTGCAAAACTCTTTGCGGCACTGGGAGTACGTTTTTTGCGCAGAAAGTGGGGGCTGAAGTGCAGGCAAAAAGGTCCGTTCAACTGAATGTACCTTTCTGCTCAGCCTGTACGTCTGTGGAAATCTGTGGTCAGCAGTTTCAAATCTCACCTCGGTGATCAGCTCAGCCATACATGCTTCCAAGGTCAATACGATGAACAGCGTTGTAACTGGGCCGTAGTAACTGAGCTATTGGTCTATATAAAGTGTCTTGGTGAAAGGCGATACGTGAGCAGGGTAGTAGTGCTAGAGCATTTATCTTTGGTTCTGTTTTCTTTTGAATACTGCATGCTTTCAAAGCACGAGGTGTCCATGCTTTGAGCATGGCTGTTTTTTTTATTCCCTTTCTTCCGTGACTCTTCAAAACTTGAAGATGACGGTAAACTGTAAATCCCCTGAATGTATGGTTCTATCTGCCAGGTTCCCTTCTCTTCCTAGGCACCATAAGGAGATGTTCTTCCTGAGATCATCATGTATTTATAGTCCAGCGGAGGAGATGAAAGTGTGTTAGAGTGGAATTTGGGTTTACAATAGGTGTAGGCTACATCAGTGGTCGACATATAAAAATATGTCATAATAATCAGTGTATAATTTATTATTAGGAGTTTGTCAGATACAGCAAATATGATAGAGTGTGAAAATTGCCAACAGCGAGAGAGAGCAAAAAAATGTGCTAACATCTTTTGTGTTGTGTAGAAGATAAATCACAAATTTGCAAATTATCTTCACTTTAAGTTACCATTCATGGTTACAAGCTGGTATGTAAGCTACATCCATTCCAGTGACATCACTGCATTCATTGATATTGATTGGAAATTCATATAATCATCTCAGAATTATCAGATGTGCGAATACCCCCAAATTTATGCCCTTTTCACTTCTAGGCATACCAGATGTTTTAGATGGGGGAGACCAAGGAGTTTCTGATTACCTAAAATATTTAGAAAAAATGTGAAAGGTGGCGCTAATGGGCGCGCTACTGGCGACGATAACGTGGCTTACCGTATCGCCGCCAGCGAAGACACCGCGGAGTCCGCCTCCTCACCGCCCTGACTCCTCCCTGAGCCGCCCCGACTCCGCCCCCACTCCTCCCCGATCATGCTATCACATGCGAAAAGGGATTTTTCGCGTTCGATAGCGGCTTATCGCACGCCATAAGCCTTACAAAGTGACCCCCACGGTTATGTGTCGCCGCTTTTTATAAATAAATGTAGGAATGATGTGGCTGTATGGACTTGTTTTAAAAGGCAAAGCTGAGTACTGAAAGGATGTGTCCATAGAAAATAATTATGATGATTAAAATGTGCATCTATCAGTTTTAAATTCTTACAACAGAAGCTCTTATTCATGAAAAATCCTTCATTTCTTTTAGACTGCATGGGAGTATTTATTATCAAATTAATTCTTGACTTTGTACCAGAAGGAAACTAATTATCACAGTTGCCTGAGCCAATATTTGTGTGCTGTTTAATAGCCATTTGGATTTTAATGTGAAATCGTTCTTTATTTGTTCTAGACATGCTACAAATATGACTGGGAGACATCAAAATCTAAAAATTTTGATATAAAAGTTGATGCAATTCCACTTATTGCAGCTAAAGCAAGTGCAAGAATTGCCAGCGATGTAAGTGCCGTATTTTGGATCCACACAATTGCACTTTTAGTTTTGGTTCTTGATTCAGGGCTGTGCCTGAAATATATTTGCTCTTCCTGCAGGTGGCCTATAAGAAGGACTATGAAAAGAACAAAGGGAAGCTGGTTGGAGCCCTTAGCATTCATGATGATCCTAAGATGCTGCATTCGGTGAAGATGGCCCGAATACAGAGTGACGTAAGTGTCACTCAAGTCACCTTGCACTGTGTCTCGGGGCTCTGCTTTTAATAAAAACATCTGACTAAGGAGATAACCGGCTGGATCTGGGGTTACGAAAATTGTTTCCACTGAATGGCTAAATAGATTCACTATGCATCTATATTTATATCTTTGTTAGTTCCTCCAAAAAAAAAATGGGGGTTTCAGGAGGTGGGCTTAGGTCGAGCAAGTATGGTGAAGATTGAAATATAATGCATACATATAGGAGGCAATTTTCAAAAGGTTTTATGCACGTAAATGGACTTTTGAAAATTGCTACTTTTACCCACGTAACTCCTTTGAAAATTCACTCCATAGGTTTTACCGCTTTATCCCATCCACAGGTAAATGGGGAAATGTGTGGTACTTTTGTACCCATGTGAATGTTAGTGAATTTTCATAGAGAAACTACATGGGTAGATTTTCTTTCTGAAAATCCACTACAAGTTTTGCAGTTACAGAAGTACCCATGTATCCCACCACTAGCCCTTCTAATGAAATTGCTCCATCTAAACATTTTATCATATTTTGAAGTCGGATCAAAGTTTATTTTTATTTATTTATTTTTTTATTCAAAAGCACAATCTATCTTGCAGTGGCAATGCAGGTGTTTCTTATAGCCGTTGAATTGGCTTTTTCAGATTGAATACAAGAAGGATTATGAGAAGACAAAGACCGTATACTCTGCCCCACTGGACATGGTCCAAGTCAATATGGCTCAGAAGGCGCAAGCTATTGCAAGCAACGTAGACTACAAACATCTCCTGCATAACTATGCCTATCCTCCTGATAGTATTAGTTTGTCTCACGCAAAGAAGGCATACAATCTGCAGAGTGACGTAAGTAATTGAGGGTCTGATTATGCAGTACTTCTGTGCTGTAACATAATTCTCCTGCAGGAATCAATTGCAGAAGAACATTGAAAGCAGAACTTACCATATTATTTAAAAATATCATCTTATCTGTTTCTTAGCACTTCATTTCTTGTCTTTTTCTTTGCCCTACTATATTTTATTTTATCTTTACCTTGGAATAAAAAATGTGAGCCAATTAAGAGAACTCCACCATATAATATATATTTTTTAATATTCACAGTCCATTAATTAGTTATTTCTACTGTTCCTGTCCTTTACCTGTATTAGCAGGGAGGGGGGAGTTCTGAAGAGGGGTGACACTAGTACGGTGGTATTCACTCCCAGCCCTGAAGGGCTGCCAACAGGTCAGGTTTTCAGGATATCCCTAATGAATATGCATGCATACTGGCTCCTTTGTATGCAATCTGTCTCATGCATATTCATCAAGGATACCCGGAAAACTGACCTGTTGGTGATCCTCAAGTGCTGGGAATGAATACCTCTGCAGAAGCATCTTAATTCATAATGCAAGCAGTAGGATACATTAAAGGGGAAGTGGGAAATGTGGGTAACATGGTCATTATCCAATGGATTTTTCCATTTCTGTTTGCATTGTGTAGGCCCTCATTTTATCCACAATGCAAAATGCAATACAAATCAGACTTCAAGAGACAGATGCAAATGTTTTGCTTTGTTAAATATGGCCAACTGAATGTTTCACCATTTCCATTAAACCTTTTTTATTATTGAAAAATAACACAAACTCATGTAGTTAAAACTCAACTTTTCTGCAATTTAAATTACCTTGTCATTTTAGAGATTTTGTATGCATAACTTAAATTCATTATGCATGGTTTTACAAATAAAAAGGAAGATTCTCATGGTGCAGGATAAGGCTCTTTGATAAGGAAAGGGAACATCTAAGGAAAGCACCAGTATACAATCACATTCAGAGAACAAAGAAGCAAAGCTTGAGTACCAAAATGCATATGGATAATGTGTCCCACTCACAGCGTTCTCTTTCTCTGGCATTTCCTCCTCATGGTGTTCCAGGTTGATTACAAAGCGGATTATAATAGCTGGATGAAGGGCTGTGGCTGGCTGCCATATGGATCTCTAGATATGGAAAAGGCCAAGAGGGCTTCACAGATTCTTGATGAGGTAAGTAATTGATAACTACTAAACATATCTAAGGCATGCTAAAACTATGCAGGCAGTGTTTATCTTATGTCCTGCTTCTTCTAGTGCACATTCTACTGTACTGGTTTTTTTTTTTTTTTAATCATACATCGTGATTCATGATTCTGGATCCGTGAATCATTTTTGTGCAATCAATTTAAGAAGAAAGGGGGTTGGGACCTATTTGAAATAATTCTGGGGAAAGCATGAGAAAAAAATGGTTGCAATATATCACTCATTCTCACTCTGTGTGGTATTTCAGCCATTTTCAAAATGCAAACTGAAATTTGTGATTTTTAGTTGTGACCAATGCCTAATTGTGATTTTTGTGATTCCTCCTGGTTATTTGCAGACCATGAATGTGTAAATCATAGAACTGCAGTTGATGACCGAAAAAGTCCAACTAGCCCATCCATTCTGCCCAGTTATTCCTGTCCACACTACCAAGGTTTTATCTCGGTTCCCATATCACTTCTTATCCAAGTCAGTTTTTGTCATACGTATTCCACTTTTATGCTTATTTTATTTTTCCTGAAAATTTATCAGTATTCTGGCACACAAAAGGGTGAAAAATCATTGGAAAATAGTCATTTTCATCCATTGGCTTTGATCCCGTGAAAATGAAGGCCCCTATTTGTATTCTGCCCTCTGGGACAGGACCAGATTTACATCTCATGCACCCCTAGGAGCAGGAGCTTCAGTGTCTTTCCTTTGCCTACAGCTGACCTTTCTGTTTTCTGTAAAAAAAATGAAGCCATCGAAAAGGAGAGAGGTCCCCTTTAATGACCGGGGAGGGGAGGGGGGGATGGGATGTTGGGCTGGCATCGGTCTGCTTTCCTCTACTTGACAGTGGGGTTCAGCTTTGCCAGCTTCCCTCCATTTCTCCTCCTTGGCAGGCTGGACGAGCCCAGCTCCTTGCGGTCCTTCCATCACAGCAGCAGCAGGCACACAGTCAGTAGCAGGATACTCTGGGAAGACATGGGCTGATGGAGTTCCTCAGGGGAGGAGGGCACACATGCACAGAATGCTGTTCTCCTCTTGGCGGCCTCGGGGATCTTTCTGCAACTGCATAGACTCCACCTCAACTACATGAAGGGGAGCTAAGTGCTCCGTTATGGGTTGCTGCCCCTTCTGAGGTTGTGGAGGTACGGGATGCAGGTGAGGGCTGGCCAGGCTCAGTGTCTCTGCAGAGATGGGAGGAGAGGAAGATATCTGGGAAACGGCAATGGTGTGGTACCCTTAACATTGCCTAATGCCAGATCTGGCCCTGCTTTTTGGACAGATGAGTATGCAAGATCTCCTGTTCACTTCCCACCCAGGGCTCCTCCCTTCTCATGTCTAACCACAAAGCTGGATTGTCATTTCAAGGGATTCTGATTAATATGGAGTGATTTACTGTAATAGTTCAGGATTATATTTATCCTCTTACATAGAAACGACGGCAGAAAAGGGCCAATGGTCCATCCAGTCTGCCCAGCAAGCTTCCCATGATACTATCTGCCATGCAGGTTACCCTCATGTATCAGTCGGTGCTGCTTGACCTGCTTTGCTTATGGACTTGGCTGTAGATGCAGTCCTGTGGTTTTTTTTCCTTAATGTCTGCGCATCAGTACCCCAGACTGTAAAAAAGTCAAGGCTCGTGTTGGTTGTCCCCAAATACAAATTTCTCTTTTCCTCCACCCCCTCCTCTTTCTTCGAAGCTGAGAGCGATGTTGCAGTTACATCAAAAACATCAAGGCTTATTTAAATTCACCGCATTTATTTGTTTCAGAGGGAGAGGTAATTTGCCCTTAGCAATCCCTGAGTGGGAGCTGAACGCTGGCTTCCCTGGTTCAGGGCCCATTGCTCTGACCACTAGGCTACGACTCCACTCTTCACCTCTGGTCTATTACATTGTTCTCTTATTTGAAAACAGTTGTACCTGTATATTTCCTTTCTGTAATAAATACGAGCACCTGTGGTTTAAAACTAATTTTCCAGATTGTTTCCTATTTCAACAAAATAAGAAGTGGGAAGTGAGACTAACTGGCTTCTATGTAAACATTTTGGTAATAAAAGTAAACCAGTTTTAAGTTGGTAATTGGCTACCAGATTCCCATCCTCCAAGAACTTATAGGGTCAGGGCAGTTGCTCAGACTTTGTGGCCTGAACATGGAGGGCAGATAGCTGGTAACATGAAGCTGGTGGAAAGGGTCCAGAGCAGGAACTTGTAACAAACTGGTAACAAAGGGCTAGAAACAAGGAATTATGGCAAGCTGGCAACAAGGAACTAGAAACAGGAATTCAATAGCAGGAAGGCTGGAGCACAAGAGGTTCGATTAGCAAGAGCGATGGGCAGCCTTCTGGTTGCTTGGATCAACTTCTGGATTCCCAGCAACCTGATTTATTTGAGCCCCAGCCAATCCCGATACCTGAGTGTGTGGCCGCAAGGGCTATTTGACAGTTATGTCCCCTGTCTCAACTCCAGTTCCCTCTGACTTGTGAACTGCTCCAGTAGTTAGGGCTCCTGTCCTGCCTCCCAAACTGACCTGCGTTCATGCCCTGTTGGTGTCTTGCTCTGACATTATTGCAGTGATGGAGCTGGAATTTCATTCTGAGGGGCTGATTTAGCCTCAGCCAGTGTGCAGGTCCCCCTCTCAGTAAGCGAGACCTGCCAGGCTTGATCAAGGTCTTTGGGCCTATTTTATTCATAGGCACTATCGTACATCAGATGCTTGGACCCACATACTGTACCCTGACCTTTTTTTTATTATAGTCTTTATCAGTTAGACTAGAAAACTCTGGCATTTTCCCCATATGCAAATTAGAAAGGAAACATTCAGCAACATTATCTTATCAAATGGGAAATGGAAGATAGAGGATGGATCGGTAGTGGTTCTTTTCAGATTTCAAATTAAAAAAAATCTAAATGCATACAATGGTCAAATAATTAGGTTAAAAACTTTTAACTGGCAATTCTTTATTAATTTCTTGTGAAAATATTTATTTACTGTGCTTATAGACTGCTTTCCTGGCCTCTAAATATAAAAGTGTTCAGTTTTACTGGGTGCATATCGTCAACCTCATTATAATATTTGTCTGTTTGCTTCTCTGCTCACTAATTGTTAGACTGTTCTGTTCCTGGGTTGTAGAGACTAATGGATCCTTGTTTTCCAGTTAAAGAAAATAATATAGCTAGTTTTTACTATTGTGCTAGTGTAAATTAATCATGTTTCCTTTTCTCTGAACAGAAAAAATACCGTCAACATCCAGGTACCATTAAATTCACGGCAATTGAAGATGCTCCTATTGTAGTACAGTCTAAAATCAATCAAGCACAAAGGAGTGATGTAAGTCATTGGGTCTGGACATGAACAAATATGATTGATTAATGCTTGGTATTCAATATATAATCAGTGTATTAATAAAACAATCCTGATCAACTGGGAAGTGAGCTGCAAGATTTACATTCTATTGCACCCTTAGATCCCTGTGATATGAATCCTAGAAGTCATCATTGTATATTTTCTGGGACCAGTCATAGTTCAGAACGTATAGCCTTTACCCCAGCAGCATACTCCGGTCATATTGTTTTTAGTTTAATCATTATGGGGCGGATTTTAAAAGGGTTACGCGCGTAACCCTTTTAAACCCCTCCTGCGCGCGCCAAACCAAATTTGCATAGGCTCGGCAATGCGCGCAAGCCCCGGGACGCACATATGTCCCGGGGCTTGAAAAAAGGGGCGGGGCATGGGCGGTCTGGGGTGTGGCGTGGCCAGAGGCCTCCGAGGCCTGCTAGGCCGGGGGATCGCACGCCGGCACTCGGCTGGTGCGCACAACCTACGCCTGCCCAGAGGCAGGCGCAACTTAAATAATAAAGGTAGGGGGGGATTTAGGTAGGGCTGGGGGTGGGTTAGATAGGGGAAGTGAGGGGGAATGTGGGGGGGCGAAAGGAAAGTTCCCTCCGAGGCCGCTCTGATTTCGGAGCGGCCTCAGAGGGAATGGGGAAAGCCATCGGGGCTCCCCTAGGGCTCGGCGTGTGCAAGGTGCACAAGTGTGCACCCCCTTGCGCGCGCCGACCCCGGATTTTATAACATGCGCACGGCTGCGCGCACATGTTATAAAATCGGGCATAGATTTGTGCGCGCCGGGTTGCGTGCAGAAATCTACGCCCGCACGTAGGTTTTAAAATCTGGCCCAATGTGTGTATCATTGTGAACCGCCTAGATGGATTGTTACTAATTTTATTAGCGGTATATAAAAACTTTAAAATAAAGAAATAAATCACAACGACGGACGACAGATTCCCCGTGCAAATCCCATTATTTCTACGTAAGCCAATTAACAAAGAAAGAATTCTGAAACAAAGAATCCCTCCTCAGAAGAGTGCAGCATTCCAAATGAAAAGCACAGCCGCGCACAGCTCCTAGGCGTAAATATCCACCACAACCACCGATGAGAAAGGAAGATCCCGTTCTGCCGCATTGTCGCTAAAGAGCTGCAATCTAGAGCAGAAGTCTTAGCTACACCTTGGCCCCTCTTAGCAGCTTGTACGATGCCGTAGGAAAATGCTTCTACGGTAAATTCTTCTTCTGTCTGTCACTTTAGGGCCTGATTACCCAAGCCGTTTATGCGCATGAAACCCAGATTTCTGTTCTAAAGTAGCCCCAGGCACAGTGTATGTAAATGTACGCACATAACTCGGTCTCAAGCAATACTTGTGCAAAAACTGGGAGTAGGCGTTCTGGAAGGCAAATTTGAGCTGAGGATATGGCCTGCACACTTTTGTTATCTTCAAAAGTGTGTGAGTTAAGTTACCATGCACAAGTTACGCCCTGCTTTGTACAGTTTTAAAATTCTGTGCATGAACAATTCTGTGCATAGCCAATTAAGGAAGGATTTTCAAAGCAAACTTGTGCTCATAAGTTTGCTTTGAATGTGCTTGGTAAAGTATGCGCATATTATGAGCATGCAGACTTTTCACTATATGGGGAGCTTTAAAATGATCCTTCCCTAATAGCAACTGATTTTGCCTTCTTTTCTCATGGTCAGCTTTTAACATCTGGCATGGGGAAAGCAATCATTGAAGGCAGAATCCTATAGCCAGAGTCAGTGTTTTACACTGAACTACTACTACGATTCTTTCTATAGCAGTTACAGAGGTACACGGTGCCCTATAAACACATTACGAGACAGTCCCTGCCTGCTCCATGGAGCTTACAATACAGTCAAGACATGCAGACAAGATGAATAAGAGAATTTGTATTTATTATAAAAATGCTTGAATTAAGAAGGCCATGTTCAAGAAGAACCAGAAGTACTGACTCTGGAAATCATTATAAATTGAAATAATGTTTATGTTGGCATATGCAGACTATGATTGTTGCGTATTGTTTCTCCATGTTTATATTGGTGCTTCTCATTCCAGTCCTCAGGGCACACCTAACCAGTCCGATTTTTAGGATATTCACAGTGAATATGCACGGGCAGTGTGAAAAATGTGAACCAGCGTGGCACAATTTTGCCATTAAACATTCAGTTTCGTATATTTTTTCTTATGGCAGGTCTTGTACAAAGCTGAAGGAGAGAAAATTATCCACAAGTACACTTTACCCCCAGATGTCCCTGAATTCCTCCAAGCTAGAGTGAATGCCTACAATCTCAGCGACGTAAGTGGTTCACGCTTGATTGGCTGAATAACATGCGCTGTTGTCACTGATTTCTAAATGTTGAACAGAAATGTCCTATTATTTTCTAGAATTACTACAAAATGGGCTTGGAGGAGTTGAAATCTAAAGGATATGATCTGAAAATCGATGCTATTCCCATCAGAGCTGCCAAAGCTGCTAGACGTGCTGTCAGTGATGTAAGCGACGTCCTTTTCAATGGTTGCAAACATGCACTATACCTGTGATTCCTGCTACTTTTAATGGGGTGGCATCCTAAAATTTCACCATTGGTATTTACATTTGTTTATGAAATTTAATTTCTATAACATGGACAATTGTGACCAACCCAGCCTCCCCTAGTCCCTTACCAGGAAACAACTACATACGATACCAAGTCTCTAGACCCTGAGACACATAGAATCAAGTGAAATAAATAAAGGCTGCAGTATTATCAGATGCCATAACAAGGGAACTTAACCTAGGTACCTGAGCCCTTCATAAATACACGGATTGATTTTCATCTCCAAAATGAGGAAAGAGAAGACACAAGGGCGTGTGCTTTCCCGAATCCCCTGGGTAAAGAAGGTTTTTTTGTCCTCTTAGGGAGTCTGTCCAACTCTGAACATCACAGGAATAAGACATTTCTTGACTATGAAGTTAATCAAATAAAAATATATCACTTTACATATTTTTTTACTTTTGGTATCACAAGGCAGCCCAGCACACTCAAAGCATGACTGCCAGCCCACAGCTGCAGGCCACGACTGCCCTGGGGGGTTGAGGGGGGGTGTCAAATGGGCCACTGCTTCACCAGGGCCAAGTGGGCCCTGCTGATAGTGAAATCCTTGATTACTCCTGAGAAGTCCTCAGTCAGAAATCCTCACAGTGTTTAAAGCCCTCTCTTGGGAGCCACTCAGGCCCTTCCCTCATCTCATCCCCTCAAACTGCATCATCCCTGCCAATCTGACAATTAGTACAAGTTCAAAATGGCACAAAGCAAAAAAAAAAACCCAGCCAGTGGTAGCAGTTCATATAGATGTGAACATTTAACATGTCGTATCTTTGAGCCCATGCTACAGCTATATCCCTGCTGCCAGTCTCCCCAAGCCAAGGAAGGGTGAGTGGGAATTATGGCAATGGTACAGAGGCAGGAAGCAAGAGGGCCGAAGCATTGTCCTGCCCCTTCTTTTATTCCTACCTGCCGTCCCCCTACCAATGATCCTGTGAATCCCTGTAGCCGATCAATAATGCTGCAGCCTGTCCACCCATGTGCCAGCTTAGTGAGCAGGCACATGAGCCAGCAGAAGCTGGGTGACCTGACAGAAGGGCAAACCTGGTGTCGTGGCTGACCATGTGGCCGCGGCTGCATCTCTGTAGGCCATGCAGCTGCAGCGAAGATCTTCTCTCTCTCCACTAGGTTGGTAAATGTTGGGTGTCAGCCAGATGCACAGGTGCCATGTTGCCTGCAGTATCCATGTGTAACATCCCTTTCTCATTTCAGTACAGTGTCAGTCTTCATTCAGTGACACAACAACTATTAGGGGTGCAATTAAGGCGTCCCAAAGCTACCTTCATTCTGTTTGTTGGGTACAGTAATGACTAAAACCAGCTGGTTGTTTCCAACTTGTCTTTATTCAGCACTATGGCACAACGTTAAAAATGATGGTTGACAACTGCATGGGCATTCCCAAAACTTTATACAGATACTACTTTACAATGTGACTCCCAAGATATTAGCAAATGTTATCTCAGTTTGATTTTCCACCTATTTATATTTAATTTGGAGAATTACCGATAACTCTTGGACTTGTCTAGGAATATTACAGTATTAACTCTCTCTGTACTCATACAGGGCAGTCTTAGAAATCCCGCCAAATTGTATATAAATCTGTGCATGTTCCTGTCTCAGAGCACCTGAGAGACTCTAACAGAGAGCAGGATTAATATAAACAATTGCCATTCCACAGACACCAGCTTGCTGCAGCTCTCTTGCTCCTCAAAATCACACTGTCATACACTCTGCAAGAGCAGGCCCGGTATATTCCAGGTAAACCATTATTGCCTTCTGCCAGGGATGAATGGAACATACCAAAATGACTAGTAACAGGGGGATATACAAGCATGCAGTGTAGTGCTACACATTTAGATTCCCCCAGGAATTTTCTCTTCGTTATTCCCCTCACTCCACTGTCCAACATTGCATTTCATTTTGTTCTCTACAGGTGCAGTACAAGAAGGAATATGAAAACCAGAAAGGAAAACTTGTTGGTTTCCGCAGCTTACAAGACGATCCCAAATTAGTCCATTATTTGAAAGTAGCTAAGATACAGTCTGACCGTGAGTACAAGAAGGATTACGAGCAGACAAAAACAAAGTACAACACCCCAGTGGATATGTTTAATGTCATGAGTGCTAAGAAAGCTCAAGACATTGCCAGTAACACTCATTACAAGCAGCTGATTCATCATTACACCTACCTGCCTGATGCAATGAGCTTGGAACTGTCCAAAAACCGGATGCAGATACAGAGTGATGTGAGTGACACCCGCTTTTATTCTAAATGGAAAGATTTCACAGTTGGCATTTGCCAAGAGCTGAAAAATATAAGCAACGTTCTCTTTTGTTGTTTTGCAGAATTTGTATAAAACAGATTATAATAACTGGATGAAAGGCATTGGATGGCTTCCATTTGGATCTCTGGAAGCAGAGAACGTTAAGAGGGCGGGAAATGCCTTGAACGAGAAGAAATATCGCCAGCACCCAGATACCATCAAATTTACCAGTGTAGTAGATTCACCAGTTATGGTTCAAGCTAAAACCAATGCTCTTCAACTCAGTGATGTAAGTACAGCATCAGCAAATGATCACCATAAAGTGATCATCGTAGAACAGGAGATTCCAATATGCTAGATGTGTTTGGCATATATTTCAGCAGAAACAGCTGCTTTCTGCTCTCTAGTTAGCTTTCCCTTGCTTGTACTTCAAGATCTCTCTGATCCTATTTAAATTTGCTTTCTTGGATTATAGATATCTGATCCCCAAAACAGAGTGGACATTTTCTAAGCATTCTTGCTTTGTTTTATGTGCTGGAAAGTCCAAATTGATTAGATTCCAGATCATGAGTGGGCATCTGTAGAACTGACACAGTTGTTTCAGACAAACTCAGAAACACCATCATTAAAGCAATGCCTACGTAGCCTGTGAGGGTGACACCATATCATTTCTTCTACGGTTAACTGAAAAGTCAATATCATTATGGGGACTCCAAGAAGCAAGAGTGATATCAGGTTTAGTCTTGCTTTAAAATAATTAATGCAGTCATCCATGATATAAATCTGTTTGCACATAAACCAATGCTCTTAGCTGACTTATTATCTCTGTCAGTGCTATTTTGATTGTCCTCAGAGAAAGAAACCCATGTCCATCAAGTTCCGAAACTAAACATTTTCTATTCCCATCAAGTTCCCAAACTAAACATTTTCTGGAAGCATTTTCTGTGATTTGTGTTTGTAGCTGTTTTTCTTAATGCAGCCGATGGAACACCTACTAAAATATTGACCTACTGTTAGTAAAAAAAAGGTTTATTTGTTTTTGTTCCACAGAGACTATACAAATCATCAGGAGAGAAGTACTTGCATAAGTACAATCTAACGCCAGACGTCCCGCAGTTTATTCAGGCTAGATACAATGCTCTCAACTTGAGTGATGTAAGTAGATTGTAAGAGTGCCCTGCATGTGCAATCCATGTATTGTTAGAGAAATAAATAACGACATTGATTACTATGACATATTTATGTAAGCTGTCTTACGTGAAATAAGTCTTTACTTTCTATATCAGTGGTCTTCAACTATTGGGGGTTGTGTTCTAACCTAGAAAGAGTTATGCCTCAGCTGCTCAGGAGGTGCCTCTGGCACCAGCGGTGACTCTTTAAATCTGCCATGTTGTTCTGGCCATGGAGGAGAGGAGACTGGGTTGCCTATTGCTTCTCTGCGCAAGTGCAAACAATAAGTAATTGGGAAAGAGGGAGCAGCCACAGGGACACCAGTTCTTTCTGCTTTTCCCCAGTGGCTGCTCTCAATCTGGCCGATGCAATATCAGCGTGGGGGAAAAAGGGCGCTCTTGATTGAGCGCCCGCTCTCCCAATGTGTGCCGATTGACCTCTCCGGGGAGCCCGATTTAATATTTAAATCGGCCGCCATGGTGAAAAGGAGGCACTAGGGGAAATTGTGCGTCCCTAGCGCCTCCTCGGCAGCGGGAACCCAGGACAGGTGCCTGTCAGCGGGTTAGGAAAAACGGATGCTCAATTTTATGAGCGTCTGTTTCCCTGACCTGTGCATAGCCACGGGTTAGGAAAACTGATGCTCATTAATTGAGCGTCCCTTTTCTTAACCTGACCGCTGGCACACACTTTTTCTATTTTTAATCATTCTCCTCCTTTTTGTTTCTCTGATTTAATATCACCACGATATTAAGTCAGAGGAAGTACAAAAAAGCAGTCTTTTCAGCTTTTCTGTACACTTTTAGGGGCTGCTCAAAAATTAACGCCTGCTCCAGGCAGCTTCATCAACATGAATTTGCATGTGATGAGCTCTATTAGCGTCACAGGGGGATTGGACGCGCCTTTTGGGTGTGCTAATCCCCTTATAGTATAAGGGGTTGTGGATGTGCGACCAAAACGTGTGTCCAAGCACAAGTTAACCAGTGCGCTCGGCTGAACGCACTGCATTTCATTGGCCTGAAAGTTTTGCTTGTGTCATGTCAATCAAAAGCTGAAAGAGAAGGAAAAGAGAAAAGAGAGGGGAGAGGGGAGAGAGGAGGAGAACAAAGGAGGGAAGTGAGAATAAAGTGGGAATGGGAAACCTGAGCACGAAGTGGGAGAGTATGATTGACTGGGAGGGTTAAGTGAGGGAATGAGTGATTGGGTAGTTGGTTGTGGTTAGTACACAGTGTCACACTATTCTTTGAAATGGTTACCGTGCATCTATTGAACTACAAATAAGTCACCACAATCAAGCTAAAATTAAAAGTGGCTCCCAGGTTTCCAATTAAACTTAAAGGTGGGTCTTAAGTTTGGGCAGGTTGAAGACCTCTACTCTAAATGATGCACAAAGATTGTATAGTTTAAGCTGACAGTGTTTGGTTCTGCTTATCTTGCCTGTTAGCTTAGTGTGAATCTACTTGTAAAATAAAGATGACTTAATATTCAGTGTCCCGTCTTCCTGTTATGCTTCTGAGTGCTTGTCTCAGAGAGATGTTGTTTTGAATGACAGTTACTGTTACAGGTTTGCAATGTTAATACTTGAATTCTCTGTTGCAGGCTTATTATAAGCATGACTGGCACCAGACAATCGCTAAAGGGCACAATGTGTTGGGTGACGCCATTCCAATTGTAGCGGCCAAAGCATCAAGAAACATTGCCAGCGATGTAAGTACCTAAAACATAAGGTAAAGCTTCTTCTTTTCCTTTTTTGTAAAGAGATTTGTTTTTGCGTTTTAGCCTAGGTGATGTTTAGTGTAAATTATTTAGATATTTTTCTAATAATGCTAATCAAAATCTATTTGCTCATCAGATTGCTATAATTATGAGCTTTTCATTGCTGTAGTAAGCAAGCAATCAGAAAGCAGCTAGCCCTCGTTTATTTCAAATTCTCCTAGGCTGCCTTCCTGATCTTGAAAGACCATTCAAAATAGCATACAACATATAACAACAAAGAAAATAAAACAAAACAACCAACAAGCAGGCAGTAATTCAAATACAAATATAGTTTTCCGCTAGTCAGAAAAGCAGCCAGTAGCGTATTAAATGAACAATCACGGAACTGCAACTAATTAGAACAACCTGAAGAACTTCCACAAAAGTACACAAAGTTAACTTTAAGGGCAAGTTGCCTTTTCTACAACATATTTTATGTATCAGATAAAGATTAAAGACTGCGATGTGCATTGTGAGCCTTTTATAATGTGCCTTTTTTTCATAGTACAAATACAGAGAATCTTATGAAAAGGCAAGAGGTCAACACGTTGGTTTTAGAAGTCTTCAAGATGATCCTAAGCTGGTCCATTTTATGAAAGTGGCTAAGATGCAGTCTGAGCGTGAGTACAGGAAGGACTACGAGAAAACGAAGACCAAGTATCATACACCTTTGGACATGGTCAGCATTACAGCTGCTAAAAAGTCCCAGGAAGTGGCCAGCAATGTGGACTACAAGCGGCTGCACCACCACTATACCTATTTACCAGATGCTATGAGTGTTGAACTTTCAAGGAACAGAATGCAAATCCAGAGTGATGTAAGATTTTTTTCTTGATCTCTATTTTATCATTTACGGATGTCTCTAGCTTTCAAAGGAAAGATTGGTGAACAGATTTTATATTTTACTTGCATTTCTTGTTTTCAAAATTGAGATGTCAGAAACAAGAAAAGTCTTTTCTGAAAGGTTGCTTTGCGTTTGGCATAATCAGGAACGTCATTGGACTAATTTGAAAAAGAAAATAAAAGATGGTATGTCTATGCAGGCTTGTGGTAAGACAGAATTAATGAGTGGCTTGACTTGAAGTCAAAGGAAATTTGATGTGATCACAGAATACAGTGGGGATATGAATTGATTATTGGACAAAAGTAATATGCTTCAAAAAGTTATAGTGTAAGTCTTCTTCAGCTGAGTTAAAAGGAGGCTGGTTTTCTTCTAGGAAACCATAACTTCCAGCTGTGCTAAATCCTATTGTTTTGCAGCAATTCTGTGATAAATTATCAAGGCAAATCCTTAATCACTCTGCCTTTGACACAATGTTCGTGAAATATTGAACTCCTTATAGGATGTCGCTCTTAGAATAAAGACTTCATTGGAATTACTAACCAATCTGGTTGCTTTAAGGAGTAAACTGACCATTGTTTTTTAGTCTACTACCTCTTAACCATAGGAAGTCATGGTAGAAAGTGGTGTGCCTCTGAGATGGTCTCTTTTCTGATCATGAAACCTTGTGTAAAACAGTTTCTCTATAAGCTACAGTGCAAATGCAGTATGCATAGAAGGTGTCAGTGCTTTGTTTCTGCAGGGATCATGGAATGAATGGGCACATTCCTGTAATTGTGATTATTCACCAATCTTTGTTTTCTCCTTTGCAGAATTTGTACAAAGCAGACTACAACAACTGGTTCAAGGGCATTGGATGGATTCCTTTGGGGTCACTAGAAGCTGAAAAAGTTAGAAAAGCTGGAGAGGCATTAAATGAAAAGAAATATCGCCAGCACCCAGACACCATCAAATTCACAAGTATTCCAGATTCAATGGAACTCGTTCTGGCCAAAGCCAACACTAAACAGCGGAGTGATGTGAGCACTCTCTTACTAATAGTACTGTTCCATTATAGGGAGATTAGAGAATTCATTGTTTTAACTTAACTTGCATTATTTCCTATTTTGAATATATTTAAATTAAATTAATGTTTGTAAAATGAATGCAGAATACTTTTTTTTACTGGATTGTTTACTGATATGCTTCTTAATTAACAAAACTCATTGATATATGTATCACTCTATGGGGTAGATTTTCAAAAAACGCGAATAGGCGTACTTTTGCTGGCGCATCAGGCGCCAGCAAAAGTACGCTGGATTTTAGTAGATACGTGCGGAGCCGCGCATATCCACTAAAATCCTGGATCGGCGCGAGCAAGGCTATGAATTCTGTATAGCCGGCGCGCGCCGAGCCGCGCAGCCTACCCCCGTTCCCTCCAAGGCCGCTCCGAAATCGGAGCGGCCTTGGAGGGAATCCTCTAACGCCCTCCCCTCACCTTCCCCTCCCTTCCTCTACCTAACCCACCCGCCCGGCCCTGTCTACACCCCCCCTTACCTTTCTCCGGGGATTTACGCCTCCCGGAGGGAGATGTAAATCCCCGCGTGCCAGCGGGCCTCCTGCGCGCCGGGCCGCGACCTGGGGGCGGGTACGGAGGGCGCGGCCACGCCCCCGGACTGCCCCGGGCCGTAGCCACGCCCCCGTAACCGCCCCCAAAACGCTGCCGACACGCCCCCGAAACGCCGCGACGACCGGGCCCACCCCCCGACACGCCCCCGACATGCCCCCCTCGGAGAACCCCGGGACTTACGCGAGTCCCAGGGCTCTGCGCGCGCCGGTAGGCCTATGTAAAATAGGCTCACCGGCACGCAGGGCCCTGCTCGCCTAAATCCGCCCGGTTTTGGGCGGATTTAGGCGAGCAGGGCTCTGAAAATCCGCCCCTAAGTGTTCAACAACGATTGCTATTTTTCTCCATTAAAAAAACATTATTCTGGGTGGTGCATTAGTGCTGACCGAAAAGATATACACACTGTTTTGATCCACAAGCTTTTGAGGTTTACGATGTTTAGGGGAATGTGGAACATCTCACTTCCAGGTCACATATTGGTTCAAATAGAGCCTTAGTTGGTAGTGGCTTAGAAGCATTAAAAGGAGTCTTTGTGATCTACCTGGTACATCTTTATCTTTCTGTCCAGTTTCTCAGGGATAGCCCTTACCCAGAAATCAGTGATTATATTCATCTGGTAGGGTTGTGTTGTGAACCTAGAGACAGAGCGGTTGCAGGACAAAATGGTGCCCCGGGGCAAGGGCTGCTTTTGGCACCCCTTTCCGGTGCCCGCCGACACATTCAAAAGGGTGGCCTGCTGCCTCCACATGGCATAGCGCCTATGGTGGGCACCCTTCTTGCCCAACCTTTGCAACAGCCCTTGAGCAAGTCATATAAACTCCGTGTATTGCAAACATAAGTGGTAAATTCCAAGAGGTGTGTATGATCCTGTGCACACTATCAGCATTAGACAAGTAATGAACGTTATTATTGAGTGTACTTAGAAACTGATCTTCTCCTTCAGTCTTACATGTCGTCGTCTCCTAGAACAGAGTTGTGGTACGTTTCCTGTCATCACTGTTCCTTACTCTGTGCACATTCTGTATGTGAACAAAAGCTTTAATTTTTAGCAGTAAATTTAGTAGAAAGTTAAGATAAAAATTAAGTAATCTTTTCCAAATTTGTTCACCGGGTTTAATTTTTGAAGTTTGCCATAAAAAACAGTATTAATGCAGTTCAGTTTGCACATCTGCATTATGTGGCATTATAGAGCTATATATTTGTATCTTTCAGTTAACTTACAAAGCTTCTGGAGAAGAAGTTAAGCACAAGTATACTCTGCCGCCTGATCATCCTAACTTACTTCAAGCCAGAGTTAATGCCTATAACATAAGTGATGTAAGTATGACATTGTTTAAAATGACTGACATTGTGCCTCAGGTACAGTTTAGATGTTATTCAGGTTTGTACATGTAATTCACTGCCTAAAAGTTAAGAACATAGGGACATTGTCAGAAAGGGATCAAGATTTATTCATCATAACATAGTAAACATAACATAGTAAATCACCACACTAGCCAACAGGACAAATTACAGCATATTCCATTCATGCCACTTGTACAATTTAGCAAAACCTGCTCTACAGCAGCTCACTTCAAAGTTTTCTTAATTCCAGTATGTACATAGAACCTTCAGTAAGACTAAACATGGTTCCTCTTTCTTGTTTCTTTTCATGACCCTTATAATATAATCTATGCGCCCTTTAATACAATATGTGTTTCTCCCCTTTCCATTATAATCCAATTTTTATGCCCTTTTCTATGTATCTATTATCCCTAATAATATATATATCCCTTATAATAATTATATATCCCTTTCTATGTATCTATAATCCAAGTTTTATGCCCTGTTCTATGTAATTGCATTCTTACATGCCTGTTTCTCTGAGTTACAATGTAAACCGAGATGATATGTAAATTTTACATGAATCCCGGTATATAAAAATGTTAAATAAATAAATAAATAAATAAATAAACAGCAGATAAAAACAAAAAAAGGTCCATCTAGATGCAATTTTATGCATATCTAACTAAATCAGATCCAATTTTTGCTTGGAACCCAAGCCACCGTTCCCTGTACGTACCCGGATCAGTCCAGACCGCTGGGTTATGCCTCCCTTCCAGCACATGGAGTCAGAGAAAAAGCTGAAAAGGCACCACTGCTATGTCCCCCTGTAGGGTTGCAGCTAGGTTACCCCATGCTTTCCAGGAAACACAATGTAGCTGCAACTGTCGATCAGTAGGGTTTGCCCCATGCTTCATTACCATTCTCTTGCCACTAGGGATCCTCTGATTTATCCCATGCTTTTTTGAAGTCTGTTACTGCCCTTGTGATCACCGTCTCCTCTGGGAAGGTATCCCAGCCATCCATCACCTTCTGTATGAAAAATATATCTCCTGACATTGTTCCTGAATATGCCTCCTTATGTGACATAAACCAGCAGAGATGGTACTTCAAAAGTACAAATATATTTTTTGTTTTACCTAGTCCAAGTAGCAGTCATTGAAATGGGCATCCCTTCGTAATTCACTTATGTAGACATATTTTTTTCCTCTCACTCATTCTCTAATTTATATATTTATCTATGTTCATTTTCATATACATACAAATTTACATCTATCTGCTTGCTTTTCTATGCTGTGCATGAGTGAATAAAGTGAGTAGCAACCATCCTATAAGTGCTGGTGTAACACAGTAGCAAAGGAATATGGTAGATGATGGCAGAAAAAGACTAGTTGGCTCATCCAGTCTGCCCATTTCAAAATGCTAAGGATATATACAAGTATGAAGACATGCCAAGATTATTGCTTATGTAAAGAGGATGTAAACCTTTCTTCAGTTTGTTAAAGAAAAAATAAAAGTAAACTGATAAACCAATAAAAAAAACAACCCTTTTTATTTTTCCTTTATTAAGTCTTGCTACAAAGCAGACTGGAACCAACGCCTTGCCAAAGGGTACGATATGAGACCAGATGCCATCCCTATAGTTGCTGCTAAAGCTTCAAGAAACATAGCCAGTGACGTAAGTATAATCTTAATGGAAGACAGAAGAACTAGTGCAACCTTGAAATGAAACCCATAGGAGCAGCAGAAATGTGAGACCCTCCTATTTCCCCCCCTAAAAACATCATATTGTACCTGACTTTCGCTCAGAGCTGAGGTCAGTGCCTGATTAACAATCGGCCGACATCAGGAATGATATCAGATACTAATTACTTATGTAAGAGAGGGACTTTCAAGGGGCAAGAACGAATTACCATGGAATAGGAAAGGAAATGGCGATAGTTTTCTAAATGATAATAGCAAATTATTTGACCTTTTGAAAACTTTATACAGATTGAGAATTATGAGAGTTGACTATGGGGACTGGTGGGGTGTGCACAGGCATTTTTTTTGTTTTGTTTTCTATTTTGTTTATTTTTTTTTTTTCATTTATTTAAAATGAAAAAAAAATTTAAAAAAAGGAAAAAGAAAACAAACATGTCTGGTTCACAGCCAATGACTCCTGGGTCCTCTCCTGATCCTCCTCATAGACCCCTTTTCTCCTCTTGTTGAAAACTGCGTCACGGGGCAGAAGTGATCCCTGATCACTGCTAGTGCAGACTGAGGCTGCTGCTATTGTAAACATTTGCAGTACAAAATAGTGCTGGCCTGGGCTGGCTACTGCCATAATGGTGCTGGCTTCACTCTGCCCCCCAAAAAGAAAATTTTTAACAATAGATAAGATCTGGGGGGGAAGCGGGGAATGAGGTTGAGAGGACAAACCAAACAAAATTATATTTGTTTTTCTTTCATTTTAAAACCAAAATGAAACGGGATTATTTTGTTAAAACTTCCCTTTTCATTTCTAGCGAATGCGCACACCGTAGTAGGCATGTGGAGAAGTGAATTGAGCCTGGAATAGGACTGGAGGCCAGTGTAGATTCCAGAGGAATGGGCTAATGTGGTAATATCCATGAAGTCAGATAATATCCGTGCTGCAGCATTCTGCCCTCGCTGTAGAAATTTTAGGCATTTTTGTGGGAGACCTACATTCAATGGTCAGGATAGGACAAATGCTTATATCAGAATGGCCAGGCTGGCTCTCTGCATGTATGGGTTTTTTTTCTGCTTTAGTTGCTGGAGGCGGTGGAAGGCATTCCCTGCAGCAGGCCCAGAATTTGGCCTAGTCAACCGCCTCCGGTGCCAAACGTTTGTAGGCATTGGAGCTTCAGCGCCACTGCCATGCCTAAATCCGAGCCTAACAGTGCCGGCTTCAGTGCAGTAGCACTGGTAGCAACTAAACGTTGGTTTTTGTTTTTTTTTTTAATTCCGCAAGGGACCTCCTGCAACCCTCACAGATGGGCCCTTGCATGGGTTTCCATGGTAACAGGAAGCTTGTGCTTGAGGAGGGGGGTGGGGCACTTCAGGGCCTGTCAGGGCACAAAGGCTGGAAGAGGCCCCGCGCTGAATGATTTTAACCTTCAGTTGCTTCTGCTGCTGCTGCTCTGGTACCAGTGCCAGTAGCAGAGACAAAGTGATGCTGCGACTTGGAGGTGCCCTGGGGAGGGGGGGAGGAGTAGCCTATGAGGGGAGGATTTCGGCAGAAGGAATTGCCTTCTCCCCACCCTGCAGGAAGGATGGGGGCAAAGACCTCCCCGCCATTGCCTACGGGCACGCGAAACTTGAATCCAGCCCTGCCCTACAACTGTAGTGATTTGGGGGTTCCATGTTTGGCCTGGTGTTTGAATTCATTGCTTTTATCTTGTGGTTTATAAATGAGCATTACTTGTTAGATAATTGCCTTTCAAAACAGCAACAACTGATGGTGAAATGAAATTATGTAAGCAAGATTCCTAGAGATCAATCTCCATGCGTTCCTTTTTTCCCGCAGTACAAATACAGGGAGTCATACCAGAAGGAGAAAGGCAAGCAGGTTGGATTTCTCAGCCTCCAGGATGATCCCAAACTGGTTCACTACATGCATGTGGCAAAAATGCAGTCAGAACGCGAGTATAAGAAAGATTATGAGAAAAGCAAGACAAAATACCATGCTCCTCTGGATATGCTGAGTGTGGCAGCAGCAAAGAAAGCTCAGGAGGTTACTACAAACACGAACTACAAGCAATTAATCCATGGCTATACTCTCTTGCCTGATGCCATGAACCTGGAGCTGTCTAGAAACAGGATGCAGATCCAGAGTGATGTACGTGATATATATCTTAACTTTTTGCTGAAAGGTTTTTATTTTATTCAATTGAGCAGATTTTGGGATCTGGCTATTAAAAAGGCCATAACTAATAATCTATTGGATAATTGACATTTGCAAAAAAAACATGCTAGTCTACATAAAATTGTCTAGTTTTGTTTGTTTATTATGCTGTTGGTTTACTTTGTTTTGCAATTGGAACAAAATACAAGGGAATCATTTATGAGTAAGATTTGTACTATGAGATAGATGTTCAAATGATAGCCAGCTAGAGAAGCTAGCTGGATAAACATATCCCAGCTCACTAAGCTGGGATATTCAGTGGTGCAGCCATGCCGCTGAATATACCCAAATAACTTTTAGTTAGCTGCATAACTTTATCTGGATAACTTTAGACCTGGTCAATAACAGGTCTAACTTATCTGGTTAACTTTGCTGGATATGGCTGAATATCACTACTTATCCAGCTAAGTTAACTGGATAAGTAGCTCCTGCCCATTGCGCTCTATCCTGCCCTTCATTTATCTGGTTAAATAATTATCCCATTAAGTAGCAGCCATTGAATGCGGCGGGATATTTAGTTGTCACCACATAAATGGATAAGTCTAAATGTATCCTGCTAAGTAGCTTACTTCTTTTGCCCTCATGTTGTTACTGTGTTCATGTATATCACTTTGTTTTCAAGGAAGGTGTAATGGCAAACTAAATTTAAGGCTCCAATATTTGATAATTCCTATCTGAATCTTCCACTTGGGATTTCGTGTTACAACAAATCGTCCAACTAGTTAGTAGGCTGCAAGCGCAAATACTTTCTAATTCTAATCTCTCTGTTACATCTTAGAAAACAGTACACTCGCAATAATCATCTAGAGAAGGATAGCTTGTGTGAAATGGAAAGTTTATCATGACATACTGAGGAGGTTAAACCAGACTGAGATGACCAGAGCAGGACTGACTATGGACCATGTTAAATTCCGGCATATCTCAACAGAGTACTGTTTGCTCCCCAGGGAAACTGAGATACAGCATTCCATATTTATAAAATTGGCTTTTATAATTTCATAATTCAGTGTTCTAATACTTCTGTAAATACTAAATTTGGTGCTACCCTCATTATTTTGATTTGCTCCCTGGACATTTACAAGATCAGTACTGATTCTGAGGCTGAGGGGACAGGGAAAAATGTTGTATTATTTGGAAAGGCAGACTAAAAATCCAAAAATGATTATTGTTATATGAATTCAGGGGCTTATTTACTAAGGTGTGTTAATGTGTGTTAACTACCCAGTGTGGTATTTAATGTGCATTAAATCTGCGTTAATATATGTTCACACCAAAAAAAATGTGTTTGCACTGAAAATATTAATGTACTGTATTGCATGTAAATACATGCAGACCTGCTCATTGATATTAAAATAGCTTACTACAAGTTACATTAAATGTTATGATTTGGATTGGCTAAAAAAGTTGAATATACCTTAAGAGATGTATTTAACTTGGCCAAGCACCTCAGTAGGCTAGCACTGTACTGGTTGTCATAAAACTGTTATTGCAGTATTTACATTAGTAAATAACAGTGGTAACTAATGTGTGTTAAAAACACGTATTAGCAGATAGGCTGCTTTAGTTTGTATCAAGTAAATACTGGTGGGATTATGGGAGAAGATATTGCTACAAATATGCCCATTTTAAACTTTTGGGTATAGAAGGATAGAGGTTTTGGGTGGAGTACTTTGGCTAGTAGTTAAAGGAGATGGGCATCCATGTTGCAAAGTTTTTATCACTGCATATGCATTGTATTGATACTATAATATTATTACTACGTCAGTCATCTTTTAATGAACAGGAAAAAATATTTTAATTTATCAACTGGGAGCCTATGTGCATGCAAATAATTGTAAGTTGTTTAGGATGATCATTTGGGTTAGGTTAGGCAGGGTACAAATGTAATAGAACTTAGAACATAGACTAATTCAGTTATTTACCATTATTCCTTGACGCATTCCTTTCTTCTTGTAGTCAGTAATTTTTGAGGTTGCAGATCAAATCCATGCTTCATATAGGATCATTTTAACAAATGATTGTATCTCATTCTTCTGTTTGGTTAGAACCTGTACAAAGCTGATTTTAATAACTGGCTTAAAGGAATTGGTTGGGTTCCAATTGGTTCTTTGGATGTTGAGAAGGCAAAGAAGGCTAAAGAAATCCTTAGTGAAAAAAATTACCGCCAACGTCCAGATAAATTGAAATTTACCATTGATCATGATGCAATGGATCAAGTACTTGCCAGAAGTAACGCACTGGTTATGAATAAGGTGAGACTCCATAAGATCAAATCTTATCTGGGTAATGAAATTCAAAATAAAGAGCTTGTTCTTTTATACTTTTTCTTGATTTAAGATGGGCTTTCTTTCACTGGTTAATTTTTGGCCAATTAATAATATAACATTGCAAGATGCTTTTGAACATGGTCTGGGTTGTATAATTGTTAGGCAATTGGCATAAGCTGACAGGCAGTAAACATAAGTGTTGAGATCTATTGAACAAGGCCTCTTGTGAAATCGTACGAGATCATGAGCTTCAGCTGAAGTAGGATGAATGTGACCTATTTCCTACTAGAGCTTGCAATATAGTCTATTAGTATTAATACACTTTCTTCCATATTGTATAGTGGCATATCAGTGAGTTGTATTCTCATATCTCATTTGCAGAGAGCTTACACGGATGCATGGAACAAAGACAAGACCAAAATCCATGTTATGCCTGATACTCCAGAAATCTTGCTCTCCAGGGTGAACCAAATGAATATGAGTGATGTAAGTTACAATAAGAGTACAAGAACCCATGCTACATTGCCTTCTGTATACTCATATCCTAAAAATACCCTACCTAAAGTTTTGAATTGGAAAACATAGACAAAGGCTTTTCAAAAGTTTCAAAATATCACCTGTGATGTTACTGTCATTTTTCTTTTCAAATAGAAATTATACAAACTTGCTTGGGAAGAAGAAAAGAAGAAGGGATACGATATGAGACCAGATGCTATTCCAGTAAAAGCAGCAAAGGCCTCTAGAGACATTGCCAGTGATGTAAGTTTCATCTTTCACTTACTTTGCTATGTGCTATAAGTAAACTACTTGTATTATTATTGGTATATTTCCTTCAAAGTTCCCTGTGCTCCATTCTGATATGTAGGGATTTGTAGATTTGTAAATAATCAATTAATTAGTATTTATTTCAGAATCCCTTTGGAAATGCCCATGTAAGCATTTTTATTTCTTACTGTGATGTGTGAATTATTGTTGTGCACTTTTTTGAAGTTCAAAATTTACATTGGGTATTTGCAAACTTACCCCTAGATTCATCAAAATGCTATCATTGTGCATGGATAATGCCTGCAATAAGATAAAGGGGGCATGTTAATGATAATTTTAGAATTACCGTACCACACGCTAACATAGCGCTTCACAGAGGTAGTGAATCACAGGATGCATTAACGTTTTCGCATCCCGCGATACTTGTATTTTGCTACTCGCGAAGTAGACCAGACAGGCTATTAGTCAACTATTTATAATCACTATAGGAGGGCCAGCTAATAAGTCAAGGTGAGATGTTGGTGCTGATTTAGCATTTTGGGGCCAGTTTGATATGCAGAGTGAGATGTACGAACAGCACAGTACACCTCAGTAAAGATTTGACGTCTTTTGGAGTGAGGAAAGTCTCACAAAGACGAGATTTCTACTATGTTCTCTCGTCCTAGCTTGATGGACTCTATAACAGGGTACCATCAAGCTAGGGCGAGAAAACGTTGTAGAAATCTCATGTTTGTGAGACTTTCCTCACTCCAAATGACATCATATCTTCACTGAGGTATTCGTACGTCTCACTCTGCATGTCAAACTGGCCCCTAAACCACCACCAACACCCCACCTTGAGTTATTAGCTGGCCCTTCTATAGTGCTATAAATAGTTGAATACTGTGAAGGCCTCTGCAGAGGTGCGCTGTCTTTCTCTTCCCACTCTACTCCTTGCCCAGGCAATGTAATAGCATTGCTAACACATGCATTATGGCATTAATGCCATAATGCATTTTGATGAATGGCCCTATTAGAGACAATTTCTAGAGTTGCAGTAAACGTTACAAATAATTTACAAGAACTAAGAGACACTAGAAGGAAATTTTTTGAAATTAGAATTCCTAAGTAAAAATGTGTAAGGTAAGAGTTGAAAGATTCATGATCATTGCCAATGATAGACTGCATTCGCTATAACTAATGCTAGTTACAACCTGAGAAATGTACATAAACAAATTTTCAAATTCATATCATCAACCAAATATATTAACGAGTTTCTTCTATTTTCTGTGCTTGGAGAAAATATTGAGCACATCTGATTCACATATTTACTAGCACAATAAAATACAGAAGCTCTAGTGAAAATGGATAGACCATATAATTACTTGGATATAATGGACCCAATATTCAGCGTTATCTGCTTTAGTTAACCGGATAAGTCTAGGACAGCTATTTTGGCTGCCTAAAGTTATCTGGATAAACTTATTCGGTTAACTTGGCTGAGATATTCATATAAATATAGGCTAATCAGCTTATTATTAGCCTAATACATACAAATCTAATAACAAGCCTTGCCTCAAAAATCACAAGGTGTGTTATTTGATTCAAAGTTTGCTGTAGCTCAAGAGTTCTAGCTAAGGTCACCCAGGAGTATCAGGATGATAAAATGCATCCTGATGCCCCTGAATCATGAATTAAAGGGGCCGATTTGCCCTGCGTAAACCCCACCCATGTATGGTAAACACCACAAGAGTATCTCAAGAGCCCTTGTCCCTGCCACTGCTCCTTGAAGTGGCCAAAATAATATTTAAAAGGCATTTAATTTGTAGTGCAGGCTTTGCATCCAAATTCCTCCCTCTTTTCAAAATTTCCTTCTAGAGTCCAGTCCCCCCCACCTTCTACCATAGCTCACTCTCCCGTCCTCCTTTGGATTTACAAAACTTGCCCTGGTAGTCTAGTGAGGCTCAGAGTGCACTCTAGGCTCCAGAACTGCTGGCTGCATTTTCCAAAATGGCACCAGCCAGCCAGCAGCTTGTCTTTGGCCCTATCACATGGTAGGGGCAGTCAGTGCCATTTTGTAAAATGGCTGCCACCAATTGCATAACCTAGGGGTATTCCAGGATCCAACTAGACTACAAAGGGACATTTGGTAAGTCCAGGAGGAGGGCCAGTTGGGGGGAGCCAGCCTTTTGGGAGGATTTTGAAAAGGGGAGAGTTTTGGGGATTTGGGGACAGGCCTGAGCCACAATTTAAGGTCATTTAAAGTTTATATTGGGGTCTTTCGCTGCCTTAAGGGGTGGATCTTGAGATACCCCTGAGATCTTTACCATACTTAGGGGGACATTTTCTCGGGGTAGAGCAGCCATTTAATTCATAGCAGCTCCACAGCTGAGGTCCGCCATTACAAGCTATTAGTCTCAGCAGTACTTTACTAGATACCACAGTTTAGTAAACCTCATAGTATTTTTTCCCTCTGGGGAAAATATTGTGGATTAGTAAATAAGCCCCATTATTAGCAGGATAAATGGTTCCACTCTGTAATGCCCCCACCTTACCCCTCACTTAACCAGCTATCTTTATAGCCAGCTACATGGCAGTCACTGATCACAGTGGAATTTCAAAATCCCACCATTTGACATATTAAGTCTAAAGCTGGCTGGCCCGATGGTTCTGAATATTGGGCCCAGTATATACTATATGACCTGAGAATGTGTGTCATTAAAGTATTTAACTATTTAAAACATCATTGTAGCATTGACATCGCTAGAGGCCTATTAACTTAAGTTTTTCTCCCATTTTGTATCTATTGGAAAAATGCTCCCTAAATTAGCACTTCATTGTTATTGTATGATAATGGTACTGAGGTGGACCCTCAGAGTAACCTCACAAGCATACTCACGTGGGTAAAGTTGAGTTATTTTCACATAAACATGCAAGGAAAATGAAGGTAATCACCATAAGTGTCTGTGCTAATTATACTTAGTACCACTGGGATGCAGTAATATATAATATGTTACTGTATTTTTCTTGTATGCTAGTGAAAATGGGAAGGAAATTTAAGGGAAAAAATCCCTCTCTTTCTGATATTCATTTGCTCAGTATTCTTTGGAATAAATGCTTTGTTCTTTTTCCCTACTGATTATCTTTGCATTAAGCCCCATTACAGGAATATGAATATCTCACATACTAGATGGGGAAATCTGGCTATCTACTTCATGAAATGTAAATAGAAAAAGGAACTTAATTGTATCTGCTACTAACTACCACTATATTCATTACATAGACTCATGCAATTGGGTAAATATTCTCTGAAAACCTGAAGTCTGACAGAATATTATTGATTTTTTTCAGTATCTGCAGTAAATGGTGTTTTTTTTTCATTTGCAGTATAAATATAAACTAGCTTTTGAGAAGTCAAAAGGGAAGCACATTGGCTTCCGCAGTCTTGAAGATGACCCCAAGTTGGTACATTTCATGCATGTGGCTAAAATGCAGTCTGAACGTGAATACAAGAAGGATTATGAGAAGTCAAAAACTAAATTCCACATCCCAGCGGATATGTTGAGCGTTACCGCCGCTAAGCAGGCCCAGGATGTGACCACCAATACAAACTACAAACAGCTGATCCATGATTATAAACTTCTGCCTGATGCCATGAGTTTTGAATTGGCCAAAAACAGGATGCAGATACAAAGTGATGTAAGTGAAAGACAGACTTTAAAGGCATGGCCTAAGGTCTAAGTGCCTTATGTATACATAAACAGTAAATTGTATGTCACATTTTAATATTACACTTGTACATAAAAAGTAATATTTAAAATTGCATGCAAAATGCATGTCTTTATACTTGAAAAGTTCCTGAAATTTAAAACTAAAACAAAGTTTCAAAAGTAATCATGTTTGGTTAACTGTATGCATGCAGTGTAAAAATTTATTAGCAAATTTATTCTCAGTGGTTAGGCAGTCTTATTTTATGTTTGTTATTGCTTTGTTTCAGAATGCATACAAATCCGAATACAATGACTTCATGAAGGGCATTGGATGGATGCCACTGGGCTCTTTAGAAGATGAGAAGAATAAGAAAGCTATGGCGGCAGTGCGTGAGAAAAGCTACCGCCAACACCCTGGCAAATTGAAATTCTCAAGCCTCATGGACTCTATGAACATGGTTCTAGCTCAGAATAATGCTAAGACCATGGACTCGGTAAGACAATGTCTGAATTCAATTAGTGGTGGAAGAATAGGATCAAATATGTAGATAACTGTGTTTGTCAACTTTAAGAGTTTCACCCGTCTAGAATGAGTTCCAAAAGATTTCAAAACACAAATAAATTAGATTCTTGAGTCTTTATTAGTAAGATTTTTTAATATGAGGCCATCATATTTAGTGTTGAGGTTCTTCACTAAAACGAACCAGTACTATGAATTTTTCTCACAATACTGCCTCATTGACATATTATGCAAATGACTTTGAAGTGATTTTGTGGCAAGAAGGTCTGTGAAATAGTGGAATTTATTGCAAGACCACTCACCCGAACTCTGTCTTTTGGAGATGTAATTTTGTGGAAAATCAGCACTTTGTGTGATTTTCCACACCCAAATTCACTATGGAAAAATTGCTACTGCGCTGACTTGCACAATTGTTCACCTCATTAGCAATTTAAATGAATTTTTGCAAACAACTTGGTGCGAACACAAATTTACATCTGGGAAAATAGCATATTTTGAAATTCGCAAACATGATTAGTAGCACTGTGTGCCATTTTTCCACATTATCATGTTGACGAAGTGGTTCACAGTGAATATATTGATATCCTAAATTTGAAGGTTTATAGTAGAATTTAAAAGGCACATTTTAAAGCCCTACACTCGCTGAAGCCGGGAGATATGCGCAGAAGTTGAGCCAGCGCACACCACACGGATTTTAAAAAGCGTGTGAGTACGTGCATATCTCCCAGTATGCACACAAATTTTTTTTTACAGAAACGGGAGGGGTATGGGCATTATTAGATTTCATAATGAAATCCGCACCTATTTGCGTGCACATTTGTGTGCTGGGGTCCCCTACCAAGTAACTTTACTTCTGCTATGAATAGTGTGAAACTAATAAAGCAAAAAAAACCGAGGCAAATTACTGATATTTTAAGGGTTGGGGTAAAAGGGAGGCTTATGAACTAGGAGGGTTAGGAAGTCCTATCCTTTAACTAGGCTAACTGGGAACAAACTGGGAAAACTGGTAATTGTGCTGGCGCATATATTCTAGAGATGTGATTCGGCCGAATCTTTTGGTTCGGCCTTTGTTATCAGCCCACCGCGGGAAATTTCATTTCCCACGGTTCGGGCAATTTTTTTTCGGCTGTCCTGAACCAAAAAAACCCAAAACACCCCAACCCTTCAGATTTAATTAATTACAATCCCCTACCCTCCTGACTCCCCCAAAACTTGCTTAAAGTCCTTGGTGGTCCAGCGGGAGTCCCAGGAGTGATCTCCCCCTCTCGGGCCGTCGGCTGCCAGTAAATAAAATGGCGCTGGTGGCCCTTTGCCTTTACCATGTGACAGGGGCTATTGGTGCCATTGGCCGGCCTCTGTTACATGGTAGGAGCGATGGACGGCCGGTGCCATCTTAAAAAATGGCGCTGGCCGTCCATTGCGCCTACCATTTGACAGGGGCCAGCCAATGGCAGCGATAGCGCCTGTCACATGGTAAGGGCAAAGGGCCATCGGCACCATTTTGATTAGTGGCAGCCGACGGCCCGAGAGGGGGAGATCGCTCCCGGGACCCTGCTGGACCACCAGGGACTTTCTGTAAGTCTTGGGGGGGGGGGGGGGGTCGGGCATGCTTAGGGGGTTGGGAGGGTGGGGGTTGCAATTAATTAAATTTGAAGGATTGGGGTGGGTTTGGGGTTTTTTCTAATGTGCCCTTTCTCTCCCCCCCCCCAAAAATGATAAGAAAACCACATGAAATTTTGTGGGTTTTCCTATCGTTTCGGCGACCCCTCTGAAACGCGACGAAATAGGAAATATCGTCTATATTTCCTATTCTCACAGGACAAGCAGGATGGTAGTCCTCACATATGGGTGACATCATCAGGATGGAGCCAAATCACGGAAAACTTCTGTCAAAATTTCCAGAACTTTGACTGGCCCCTACTGGGCATGCCCAGCATGGCACTAACCCTGCAGCCAGCAGGGGTCCCCCTTCAGTCTTCTTTTTTCCGTGCAACAGTAGCCTCGCGGTAAAGGAGCTCTGAAGAGATTCCTGACAGAAATTTTCCTCACGGAATTACTAAAAGTTAAATTGCCCCGCAGGGGTCCCTCTAAATTTTCTCTGACCGCGGTACTCCAGTATGTTTTTACCCATTTCCCATCGATTACCATCGAGTTTGGCCCCTGCGGCCTACTGGCCGTCGACTGTACCACGGTTTGATTTTTTTTCAATGGCCATGGCATCAGGGTTTCGTCGGTGCCCGGAATGTACCCACACCATGTCTATCACAGACCCCCATAAAGTCTGTGTAATGTGTCAAGGCCGCGAGCATGAAGTCCTGACTTGCACCAAATCTGCCCTAATGCAACTGAAGGGTCGCAGGGCCAGAATGGAGAAGATGGAACTTCTCTTCTGTGCTCAAACTCCGACTCCGTCCATTGCATGGACGTCGTCGGAACCGGCACCGTCGACTTCACGCCAGCATCGACCGCCAAACGGTGACCGACCGGCATCGACGACTTCTCGGCCATCGACACCCTCTACTCCCCCTCAGGATCGAAGGAATCACAGGGAGAAACATCACCATCGACACCGTAAGACTCGGACCATCGAGGGAGCGAAATCATCGACCTCGCCATCGTCCAAGCCGCTGTCAAAGAAACTCTGTCCAGGAAAGGCACCGACCATTCTTGCGACCGGGTCACCGAGGCAACCCTCACCCGATCGGGGTTCGGGAGCTGCGACTCCGCCTTTAACGGTGGTCCCTCCAGCTATGCCTCTTCCTCCTTCTTCTTTTCCAGAGCCGGGGCTGCTTGCTCCAGGTCTCCGAGAAGAACTGGACCAGATGGTTCAGGAGGCCATCGACAAGGCGATGCAACGACTTCAGGTTCCTCCGGCACCGACACCGGCACTGACTGTGGAACCGACCATCGACCCGATTCCGGCAGTGCTGGCACCGCTGCTGTCCAGGATGGAAGCGCTAATGGCCGCCTTTCCACCGATGGATCCCGGGTCTCCGATGGCTCCGATGCCCTCCCCACTGACAACATCATCGGAAGGAGAAACACTGTTCCGCATCCCTCCATGAGGAGTTCTGCCTCATCCATCGATGCCGATACGTCCATCGGCGCCACAGAGTCATCCATCGATACCCTCGTTGCCTGCACCGGTGCCTTTGATGCCATCATCAGTACCTCCAATAATTCCTCTGATTCCTTTGGAGCCTAGACCGGGACCTTCAGGTATCCAACCCCCTCTACTTCCTAGAGGGAAGGCTGCTGATCCTTAAGATACCTGGGGTGATGATACCTCATCAGACACCAATGACTTACCTTCATCACCTTCACCCACTGAGAGCAGAAAGCGTTCTCCTCCAGAGCACCTCTCATTTATAAATTTTGTGAAGGAAATGTCTGAATTGATTCCTTTTCAATTACAGACGGAACAGGATGATAGGCACCAGATGATGGAGTTGCTCCAATTCCTGGATGCCCCCAAGGTGATCACCTTTATTCCCATCCATCAGGTCCTTCTCGATCTCCTCAAAAAGAACTGAGAAAATCCTAGATCAATTGCTCCAGTACACAGGAAAGCTGACACTACTTATTTAGTTTAGTCAGCCCCAGGTTTTCAAAAATCACAGCTTGATCACCACTCGGTTGTGGTAGAGTCTGCACAAAAGAGAGCAGAGAGGTCAAAACCTCACTCCTCTGTTCCTCCTGGAAAGGAACAGAAGTTCCTAGACAACATTGGTCGCCGAGTATTCCAAGGGGCCATGCTCATCTCCCGAATTGCTGCCTATCAGCTTTATATGACCCAATATAACAGGGTCATTTTTAAGCAGATACAAGATTTCTCAGACTCCCTGCCTCAGCAATTTCAAGAACAATTACAAATCCTTGTAAACAAGGGTTTTGAGGCAGGTAAGCTTAAGATTAGAGCATCTTATGACATTTTTTACACCTCTACCAGAGTGTCTGCAGCTGCTATTTCGGTGAGACAGTGGGCCTGGCTCAAGTCTTCTGACCTTCGCCCAGAAGTACAAGACCAGTTATCCGACCTACCTTGTGTCGGAGATAATCTGTTTGGCGAATAGATCCAATGGATGGTAGCAGAATTAAAGGATCATCATGAGACCCTAAAACAGCTCTCTTTGATTCCTTCCGACTTCTCCTCAAAACAGCCCTTCAGGAAGGACTCTAAGAAGTCGTTCTACCGCCCGAAGAAGTCTTACCCGCCACCATCCAGATCCTGTGCTACGAGACCTTACCAAAAATCGCAGTCTCGTCAAGCCCGAAAACAAAAACCACAAGCAGCTCCTCAACCAGGTCCTGCTTCAGGTTTTTGACTTCCACCTAGAGAGCAGCAGCAAGATTCCTCTGTTGCACATATCAGTGGGAGGTCGACTGTGCCACTTCCACAGCATGTGGCATTCAATCACATCCAACCAATGGGTATTGGGAATCATTGCTAAGGGTTACCATCTGAACTTTCTTGCCCTGCCACCGGACTCCCCACCTCTACAGACGTGGAGAACATCCGATCACTCCGTTCTTCTGGATCAAGAGGTCTCCCTCCTTCTCCAGTCAAGAGCAATAGAACCCGTTCCATACCCTCAGCAAGGCCTAGGGTTCTATTTCCGGTACTTCCTAATCCCCCAAAAATTGGGAGGGGTCCATCCCATTCTAGATCTACGGGCCCTCAACAAGTACCTCCAGTGAGAAAAGTTCAAGATGGTCACCTTGGGTTCGCTTCTGCCTCTTCTACAAAGAGGAGACTGGCTCTGCTCTCTGGACCTCCAGGACGCATACACCCATATTGTGATAAGTCCAGCTCATCGCAAGTACCTGAGGTTCTTAGTAGGTCCCAAGCACTATCAATACCGAGTGCTTCCATTCGGCCTAGCATCTGCATCACGAGTCTTTACAAAATGCCTCATAATCGTTGCAGCCTTCCTCAGGACACAAGGTGTTCACGTCTACCCCTATCTGGATGATTGGTTAATCAGGGCTCCCACTCAGCAAACTGCTCTGTCGTCCCTCAGTCTAACCTTACACACTCTAATTTCGTCAGGATTTCTCGTCAATTACGACAAATCCTATTTAGTCCCATCTCAAAACTTGTTGTTCATTGGGGCAGACTTGGACACCTTACAAGCAAAGGATTTTCTGCCTCGACAACGAGCACTGATTCTCGTGTCTCTCGATCACCAGCTGCAGTCTCAGCATGCTGCGACTGCTCGCCAATTTCTCATCCTCCTGGGATACATGGCGTCCTCAGTCCATGTCACATCAGTGGCCCGCTTGGCCATGAGATTCATGCACTGGACTCTGAGGTCTCAATGGACTTAAGCTATTCAGCCTCTGTCGGCCATTGTCCACGTCACCGACTCACTCCGTCTGTTTCTCGCCTGGTGGAAGAATCAGACCAATCTCCTCCAGGGATTGCCCTTCCAGGTCCACCGATGCTTTCAACCTCGGGTGGGGAGCCCATGTAGCCAATCTGCAGACACAAGGCTCTTGGTCTCCAAAGGAAGCCAAACATCAAATAAATTTCCTGGAGCTTCGAGCAATAAGATATGCTCTCAGGGCTTTTCAGGATCGCCTGTCAAATCAGGTCATCCTAATTCAGACAGACAACCAAGTGGCCATGTGGTACATCAACAACCAGGGAGGCACAGGCTCCTTCCTTCTGTGTCAGGAAGCTGCGCAGATTTGGGCGGAAGCCCTCTCCCATTCGATGTACCTCAGGGCCACCTACTTGCCGGGAGTGGACAATGTGCTGGCAGACAAGCTGAGTCGCGTCTTTCAACTGCACGAGTGGTCTCTCAACCCCTCGGTAGCGAACTCCATCTTCCAACAATAGGGATATCCTCGGATAGACCTCTTTGCGTTTCTTCAAAACCGCAAAGTGGAAAACTACTGCTCTCTCATTCGCAGCAAACACTCTCAGCCCAGAGACGCATTCTCCCTCTCATGGGCAACCGGTCTGCTCTATGCATTCCCTCCACTTCCTCTTCTCTCGAAGACTCTCGTGAAGTTACGTCAGGACAAGGGAACCATGATCCTGATAGCATCTCACTGGCCACGCCAAGTGTGGTTTCCAAAAGTTCAGGATCTCTCCATCCGCAGGCGCATTCCCTTAGGGAAGGACCCACTTCTGATCACTCAAAACGATGGGTGCCTACGCCATCCCAATCTTCAATCCTTGTCCCTGATGGCGTGGATGTTGAAAGGTTAATTCTTCAGCCACTTAACCTTTCAGATCCAGTTTCCCGTGTCTTAATTGCTTCACGGAAGCCTTCCACGAGAAAATCTTACTCTTATAAATGGAAAAGGTTCACGTCATGGTGCTCTTCTCAGTCCCTTGACCCCTTTTCCTGTCCAATTCTGAAGTTTCTGGACTATCTCTGGCATCTGTCAGAGTCAGGTCTTAAGACATCTTCCATCAGAATGCATGTCAGTGCGGTAGCCGCCTTCCATAAAGGTGTCGGGGATGTCCCTATATCAGTACAACCCTTTGTAACACGTTTTTTGAAAGGCTTGCTCCACATCAAGCCTCCATTACGTCCTCTGGCCCCTTCTTGGGACCTTAAACTGGTTTTGGGTCAGCTCATGAAACCACCATTCGAGCCTCTTCACTCCTATGACCTTAAATATCTCACATGGAAAGTGATTTTCCTTTTGGCTATCACTTCAGCTCGCAGAGTTAGTGAATTGCAGGCTCTAGTTACCTATCCACCTTACACTAAACTTCCGCAGGACCGGGCGGTGCTCCGCACTCACCCAAAATTCTTACCTAAGGTAGTTTCGGATTTTCATCTTAATCAATCCATTAAACTACCTACCTTTTTTTCCCAGGCCCCATGCCAACCCAGGAGAACAGACTCTGCATACCCTTGACTGCAAACGGGCTCTAGCGTTTTACCTAGACCGTACAGCTGCCCACAGGGAAAGCACTCAATTGTTCATCTCTTTTCACCCTAACAAGTTAGGGAAGCCTGTGGGTAAGCAGACTCTCTCCTCCTGGTTGGCGGACTGCATATGCTTTTGCTATCAGCAAGCGGGCATTCCTTTTCAAGACCGTGTTAAAGCACACTCTGTGAGGGCCAAGGCGACTTCAGTAGCACACTTACAATCGGTGCTGCTTCCTGACATCTGCAGGGCTGCCACCTGGAGTTCTCTCCACACCTTTGCAGCCCACTATTGCTTGGACAAAGCCAGAAGACAAGATTCCATCTTCGGTCAGTCTGTCCTTTGTAACCTCTTTACAATGTGACGTACCAACACCCTTCCACCTGCCTGGTAGGGTTCAGGATGCCCTCTACCAAATTCCACCCCAGTTGTTTTGCCTGTTGCACGCCTTTGGGTACATTTGGTACATGTTCGGACATCCTCAGCTCTGTACTCACCCATATGTGAGGACTACCATCCTGCTTGTCCTGTGAGAAAGCAAATGCTGCTTACCTGTAACATGTGTTCTCACAGGACAGCAGGATGTTAGTCCTCACGAAACCTGCCTGCCGCCCCGCGGTGTTGGGTTCTGAAAGTTTTATTATTTTATTTTTCGGCACTGCCTGTAGCTTTCAAATAAGACTGAAGAGGGACCCCTGCTGGCTGCAGGGTTAGTGCCATGCTGGGCATGCCCAGTAGGGGCCAGTCAAAGATCTGGAAACTTTGACAGAAGTTTTCCGTGATTGGGCTCCATCCTGATGATGTCACCCATATGTGAGGACTAACATCCTGCTGTCCTGTGAGAACACCTGTTACAGGTAAGCAACATTTGCTTTTCATCGCAAACGAATGCACATCCCTAATATATACATAAATCCTCCCACTTGCAAGGTAGAGACGGAATTTGCATGCACATGTGCATGCCCATATAAAATTGCGCGCACACGTACGCCCGTTACAGCCTATTTTATATCATGTGTGTATATACCCATGGCATTTTAAAAGTTACAGCTGCACGGGTGCACATCTATGCGCATATGCCAGCTTGCGCTAATGGACATGGCCATTTTATAACATATGCACGTATATGCTCTCATGATATAAAGTAGGCTGTACATGCATACGTGTGCACACAATTTTATATGGACGCACGCATACAAGTGGGGGAATTTTGGTACAAACACGTGCCGACGCGATTATTGGTTTCCCCAGTCCATTCCCAGTTCGCTCAGTTAAAGCCTAGGACTTCCTAACCCCTCTAGTTAATAAGCTTCCCTTTTACCCTTTTAGCACCAACTCTTAAATTGTTGCTCACTTGCATTGTTTTTTTTGTTTTATTAGTTACACGCCATCCATAGCAGAAGTAAAGTTATGCAGGAGGGGACTGCGTGTAAATACGTGCAGATTTCACCGAGAAATCTAGGAATGCTTATTCCCCACCCAGACCATGCCCTTGCCCTTCCCCTTTTTTGTAAAAACCCTTGAGTGCTTACCAGGAGATGCGCGCTTTTTAAAATCCACGCAGCGCACACCGGCCTGACTTCTGTGCATATCTCTCAGCTTCGGCGCGATTAGGGATTTTAAAATTCACCTTTAGGTTAGCAGTCTATGGAATAATCATAAAGGACTTCCTATTGCCCGTGCAGCAGAGGGGAAGAAGAGGAGGCAGGTAAAAATAAAATCTAAAATGTGGTGATTCTTTTTATCACCATCCCAAGTTTGAAGTTGGCTTAGGTGAGCTGGCTATAATTCTGAAGTGGCTACTGGCTAAGGTTAGGCTGGTTCATGCCCGATTTTACTTATGCACTGAAGGCTTAATACAAATTGACAGCTTGGTGGTTAGTACAGAATGTTTTAATGTCTTGCTTTCTATTAGTTTAATTTGGACAACAATTTCTTTTCTAGCACCTGTATAAACAAGCTTGGGAAAAAGACAAGACAAAGATTCACCTAATGCCCGATATGCCTGAAATTCTGTTGGCAAAAGTAAATGCATACAACATAAGTGAGGTAAGTGCACAATCACTCAGAAATATTTAGAACCTGATTCATCAAGGTTTGGATATGTTTTTGGGTGACAGTTTAATTAATAATTATTAGTCAGGCAGATTTGAGAATTGCTATTGTCATTGCTTACTTCTGGGATGGAGCAACAAGAAATCAACTTCCCCATTAGTGTCTGCTGGGTACTTGCTATTGACCTGGATTGGCCATGGTCAGAGACAGGTTGCTGGGCTCTATAGACCACTGGTATGACCCAGCCTGACACTTCTGAGGTTCTTGGTAAGGTCTTTTATCATTGGCACAGAATTGGGAAAAATGGCTCTGGTTTTCTTGTTCCTCCCAGCCACAAATGCTCATAGTCTGGGCAATAAAATCCCAGACTATGGAGACATAGTTCACGAAATCTCATGATTGGGATATGGCCATACCGGGCTATAACTTGTTAAGGAAGGACACACAGGATAGAAAAGAGGAGGAGTAGCTCTTTATGTAAACAAACCATATATCCAAGCAACTGAACTGCAAGGAATATGGGGTAGAGAAGAAGCATTATGGGCAGTCCTAAAAAAAAAGATGATGGTGCATCCATTTTTACTGGAGTGATTTACAGGCCTCTGACTCAAATGGAAGAACTAGACAGAGATCTGGTTGAAGACATCTGAAACATGGGAAAGAAGGGAGAAGTTTTGATTGTTGGAGATTTCAATCTGCCAGACATAGAATGGAGAATCGCTTCTGCAGAATCTAATAGGAGTGGAGGGATAGTGGATGCCCTGCAAGGTACTCTGTTCAATCAAATGGTAATGGAACTCATGAGGGAGGGAGCTATATTTGATTTAGTGCTCAGTAATGGGGATAACATCTCTAATGTCCGGGTGGGTGCCCATCTCAGCACCAGAGATCATCAAAAGGTATGGTTTGATATCGCATATAGGATACGGAGAAGTCACATGAAGGCCTGAGTTCTGCATTTAAAAAATACGGACTTTGTTGAAATGGGGAAGTACCTGGAGGTAGAACTAGTAGACTGGGAGAAAATGAGAAAGGTGGAATAACAGTGGGCCAAACTAAAAGGAGCAATTTCAAGGCAACTAATCTATATGTTACAAAAGTAAACAAAAGCAAGAGAAATAAGAAACTGATCTGGTTCTCAAAGGAGGTGCCTGATAAAATAAAAACAAAAAGAACAGTGTTCAATAAATAAAAAGGATCCCAAAAAACGGAACAGAAGGAAGAATATCTGATGAAACTGAGGGAGACAAAGAAAGTAATCAAGAAAGCTAAAATGTCAGGTAGAAGAAAGAATTACCAAAGAGGTAAAGAGAGGTGACAAAACATTTTTCAGATACATCAGAGAAAGGAGAAAAGTCTGAAGTGGTAGAGTGAAACTGAAAGGTGAAAAGGATCAATGTGTGGAGAGAGATGAAGAAAAGATGGAAATAGTAAATAAATACTTCAGTTCGGTGTTCACTAAAGAAGACCCTGGAGAAGGACCGTCACTAATTAACAAGACATTGGAGGAATGGATGGAACAGACAGATTCTCTTCTGTAAATTAAGTTTTATGGGAAGAGCTAGGAAAACTGAAATTGGACAAAGCCATGGGGCCTGATGAGTTTCATCCCAGGATACTGAGGGAGCTCAGGATGTGCTGGCGGGTCTGCTTCGTGACCTGTTCAATAGATGCCTGGAAATAGAAGTGGTGCCGAGTGATTGGAGAAGAGCAGTAGTGGTCCCGCTTCACAAGAGTAGGAACAGAGAGGAGGCTGGAATTACAGGCCAGTTAGCCTCATCTCAGTGGTGGGAAAAGTAATGGAGATGCTGAAGGAAAGGATAGTGAACTATCTACAGACAGGAGGATTGCTGGACCAGAGGCAGCAATGATTCACCAGGGAAAGATCCTGTCAGACAAATCTGATTGATCTTTTTGATTGGATGACTAAAGAATTGGATCGAGAAAGAACGCTCAATGTGATTTACATGGATTTCAGCAAAGCTTTTGATATAGCCCTGCATAGGAGGCTTGTGAATAGAATGAGAAGCTTGGGAGTGAGGGCCAAAGTGGTGGCATGGATTACAAACTGGTTGAAGACACAAGACAGCATGTGATGGTAAATGGAACCTCTTCTGAAGAGAGAATGGTGTTATGTGGAGTGCCGCAAGGATTGGTGATGGGACTGGTCCTGTTCACCATCTTTGTGAGAGACATTGCGAAAGGAATAGAAGGTAAAGTTTGTTGTTTTGTGGATGATACTAAGGACTGCAACAGAGTGGACATGCCGGAAGGAGTAGAGAGAATAAGACGTGATTTAAGGAAGCTTGAACAGTGGTCAAAGATATGGCAGCTGAGATTCAATGCCAAGAAGTGCAGAGTCATGCACCTGGGGTGTGGTAATCCAAAAGAGCTATACGTGATGGGGATGAAGGGCTGTTGTGCACAGAGCAAGAGAGGGACCTCGGGGTGATAGTGTCTAACGATCTGAAGACGGCAAAGCAATGTGGCAAGGCGATAGCTAAAGCCAAAAGAATGGTGGGCTGCATTGAGAGAGAAATGACCAATAAGAAAAAGGAGGTGATAATCTCCTTCTACAGGCCCTTGGTGAGGCCTCACCTGGAGTATTGTGTTCAGTTCTGGAGACTGTATCTCAAAAGGAACAGAGACAGAATGGAGGCGGTCCAGAGAAGGGCGACCAAAAATGTGTATGGTCTTCATCGAATGCCTTATGAGGAGAGATTGAAGAATCTAAATATATATACCCTGAAGGGAAGGAGGAGCAGGAGTGATATGATACAGACCTTCAGATACTTGAAAGGTTTTAATGATCCAAAGTCAACGACAAACCTTTTCCATCACAAAAAAATCAGCAGAACCAGAGGTCACGATTTAAAACTCCAGGGAGGAAGACTCAGAACCAATGTCAGGAAGTATTTCTTCATGGAGAGGGTGGTGGATGCTGGAATGCCCTTCCGGAGGAAGTAGTGAAGACTAAAACTGTGACGGATTTCAAATGGACGTAGGATAAACACTGTGGATCCATAAAGTCTCGAGGATGTGAATGAAGAGAAGAGGCATGGGGGTGGCTTGCGGGAATGACGGCTACTTCCTGGTGATTAATACCCTTATTCAATAAACATACACACAGTTAATGCCTCTGGGCCAGCAATTCTGCTGCTTGTAGATAGTTCACTATTCTTTCCTTCAGCAGCGACTCCAATACTTTTCCCAAACCGAGGTGAGGCTAACTGGCTGTAGTTTCCAGCCTCCTCTCTGCTTCCACTCTTGTGAAGAGGGACCATTGCCGCTCTTCTCCAATCACTCGGCACCACTCCCATTTCCAGGGATCTATTGAACAGGTCACTCAGTGGAGCCGTCAGCACATCTCTGAGCTCTTTCAGTATCCTGGGATGAACCTCATCAGGCCCCATGGCTTTGTCCACTTTCAGTTTTCCTAGTTCTTCCCATACATTCTCTTCCGTAAATGGAGTTTCATCCATTCCACTCTCCTCCAGTTTCTTGTTAACTAGCGTCGGTCCTTCTCCAGGGTCTTCTTTAGTGAACACCGAACTGAAGTATTCGTTTAATATTACTGCCATTTCTTCATCTGTTTCCACCCATTGATCTTTTTCACCTTTCAATTTCACTATACCACTTTGGACTTTTCTCCTTTCACTGATGTATCTGAAAAATGTTTTGTCACCTCGCTTTACCTCTTTGGCAATCCTTTCTTGCGCTTGACTTTTCACTTTCTTGATTAATTTCTTCGTCTCCCTCTGTTTACCAGATATTCTTCTTTGTGATCCTCCCTTTGGGATCTTTTATATTTCTTAAATGCTGTTCTTTTAACTTTTATTTTATCAGCCACTTCCTTTGTAAACTAGATAGGTTTCATTCTCTTCTTGCTTTACTTTACTTTTCTAACATATATATTAGTCGCTTCAGTAATTGTTCCTTTTAGTTTGGCCCACTGTTGTTCCACATTTCTCATTTTCTCCCATCCTTCTAGTTCTTCCTCCAGGTACTTCCCCATTTCAACAAAGTCCGTGTTTTTGAAACACAAAATCCTGGTCTTCATGCGACTTCTCCGTATCGTGTTAGTTATATGAAACCATACCATTTGATGATCACTGGTGCTGAAGTGGGCACCCACCCGGACATTAGAGACATTATCTCCATTAGTGAGCACTATATCGAGTATAGCTCCCTCCCTCGTAGGCTTCATTACCATTTGTTTGAACAGAGCCACTTGCAGGGCATCCACTATCTCTCTACTACTGTTAGATTCCGCAGAAGGGATTCTCCAGTTTACATCCGGTAGATTAAAATCTCCAACAATCACCACTTCTCCCTTCTTACTCATCTTTTGGATGTCTTCAATCAGATCTCTGTCTAGAACTTCCATTTGATTTGGAGGCCTATAAACCACACCGATAACCACTTCTTCTTTGCCCCATCTTCCCTGCAGCTCGGATGCTTGGATATTATTTTTGACATAAAGAGCCACTCCTCCCCCTTTTTTGTCCACTCTGTCCTTTCTTAATAAGTTATATCCCGGTATGGTAGTATCCCAATCATGTGAATCCGTGAACCACGTCTCCGTGACAGCAACAATGTCCAAGTCCGCCTCCACCATTAGGGCTTGCAGGTCTGGGATTTTATTGCCCAAACTATGAGCATTTGTGCACATAGCTTTCCAGTTGTTCTGTGTGACTTATTTAGCTGACTTTTGTTATCCACTTTGCCTTTATTTATTGCATTTGTATTTGTATTTGGGGGGTGACATTCTAATGTCCTACTGTCAATGTTTGAATAGCATTTCTTCTGGCCGATGATCCTGGGAGGCTTTTAACTATAGTGTTTCCCTCACTGAGAGTTCCCAGATTAGTGCCTCTGATGACAGAGTCACCCAGCATAGTGAGCTTTTTCTTTTGGTTACTGATTGTATTATGGAATTCTGTATGCATTGGGTTTCTTCTTTCTTTTCAGATAACACTTCAGATAACCCTTCAATCTCTTGCAGTGGCATTTTGTAGTACTTGTAATGGTTTTAAGAGTTATGTGGGAAGACTGAGCAATAAGGAATTACAGTAGTCTAGGTTTGAGAAAATTAGAGTTTGCAATACAGTTTGGAAGTCTTCAAGAGTTAATAAAGGTTTCAATCGATGTAATATATGCAGCTTGACATAACTTGTCTTGATTAATTTATTGATGTGCTTTTTCATAGTAAGGTTGTCATCTAGCTGGATACCTAAATCCCGTACTTGGTTTGAAGGAGTAATTTGAAAATGACCTAGGTTTAGAGTCTATGGTTTAGCTATCGAAGAGTTTCTCCTTAACCAAATGATTTCAGTTTTTTTTGGGTTTAATGTTAGTTTAAGTTTCAATAGTTCCTGCTGCATTGCTTTCATAAAGGTTGAAAGTGTCAATGCTGTGTTTTCAAATGTTTTGGAGAGTGGAATGTAAAACTGTATGTTGTCAGCGTATAGGAAGAATGTAGTTCCTAAATCCACCAGTAGTTTGCACAGTGGGAGCATATAGATATTGAATATTGGCAAGAGTGCAGAGCCTTGAAGGACCCCTGTATCAATTTAGAAAGTATCAGATATGTGATTGCCCAGTTTGACTTGGAATGTTCTATTAGATAGGAAGGAAGGGAACCATTTGAGAACATCACCTTTGATCCCAATGTTGCACAGCTGATGGCACAATAGGGTATGGCTCACACAGTGTTAAAGGCGGCTGTTAAGTTGATTAGCATGAGAAAATAAGATTCACCCACATCAAATCCTCGTAGAACTGAGTCCGTTAATGAGAGAAGTGTCTCAGTTGATTGTTTCCTAAATCTGAATTGATCTGGGAAGAAAATATATTGGTCTTCCAAGTGATTTACCAGTTGGGTAAATACTGTTTTTTTCAAGTACTTTTGATGGAAAAGACATGTTGGATATTGGACGATGGCTGTCCCAATTGTCAATTCTACCATTTTTATTTTTGGGGATCGGCTTTATCACACTTGTTTTAATCCATGTGGTACAATTCCTTCTGATAGAGAATGATTAATTAAGGTTGTTATTGTTAGGGTGATAACATGGTTTACTTGTTTCAAGGAACTGGCTGGTATTGGGTCATGTTGGTGATTAGCAGGCTTAATTTTTAGCAATGATTCGACTGATTTTGAGGTTTGTTACTCTTTCGAACATGGCCCACTTAACCAGGCCATGTGAATCTTCAGGTGCTCTTGTTGGAGAACAGGTAGTGTATTGAATTTTTAACCTGTTGATTTTATCTAAAAAGGATGTGGCATATTATTGCAAGCGGCCTTTGAGAAGTTATAGTTTCTCGAAATGGAAGATGATGGGTCCTTAATTAGATGTTTAACAACATCAAAGAGCAATTTAGAATTAAATATTACCCCGTGAATCTGTTTAGCATAGTAATCCTTTTTTGCTTTATTGGTTAGTGTGTGATATTTTGTTAGGAGAGATTTTTATTTTCCTAGGGATTCAGAAGATGGGCATTTCTGCCATTGTTTCTCTAATTTTCTAAGGTTCTGTTCTAAGCATCTTAAATCTTCATTGTACCAGGGCTTCTTTTGTTTAGAGGTATTCCTTTCTTTATTAATGGTTTTTGTTTAGACTGGACTGAGGTTTTCTGCTATGTCATTGACTATCTGATCCCAGGAATCAAATGCTGAGCAAGCATTTGATTGACTAGTTCAAGGAAATTATCTTCTAATGATTCTGCAAGTACCTACATGTCTATCTTTTTCCTGAAGGTAAAAGTATGGTTATTATCTATGCTTTCATTGGTTGAGTTGAGAAAGGTTATTTTTGCCTTTATTAATTGGTGATCAGAATAGGGCAGTCTGTTGTGAGAGGTATTTGTTGCGGCTCTCGGTCACGGCAACCCCCGACTGGGCCCCCCTACCTGCTCCACTGCCTCTCTTCGCCACAACACACTCCGCTCTGCGGCCGGCCTCCCACGGCCTGCCGCATGGCTGCCAACGCCGTCCTCCTCTCTTCAGCGGGGCTCTCCCTAGGCGTGTGCGTGGGAGGTCCCGCCCTTTAAAGGGACAGGAGCGGGAATGTCAAGTCCGGTCCCGGAAGATGACGTCATCCAGCAGGGGTGTTTAAACCCCACAGCTCCCTCTGAACATTGCCTTTGCAACAGGTCTTCTCTACTTGAGTGCTAGTTGCTACAGACGTCCTCCATTCCTGCCTTGCTCCAGTTCCAGCTTCCGTTCCTGCCTTGTTCCAGTTCCAGCATCCGTTCCTGCCTTGCTCCAGCTCCACTCTCCGTTCCTGCCTTGCTCCAGTTCCTGCCTCATTCCTGCTCCTGTCTCCATTCCTCGGCTTGATCTCCAGGTTTGACCTTGGCTTGTCTTCTCATCTCTGCTGGTCTGCTTCCCACCTTGACCCTTGGCCTGTTTCACCATTTCCGCTTCTTCGTTGCCTGTCCCGGATCTTCTGCCTGGACTCTGGTTTCACTCTTCACTGCCTGCACAGACCCGGACTGCTAACCTTGTCACCATCACCACCTCCTGGAGATGAGTTCCATTGGGAGCAATCCCCCGGTGGATATCTACCACTTGCTCCGGCTCAAGGGTCCACAACCATAACAGTATTGATTAGACAGTTACTGGTATTGGCAAATATTAGGTCTAGAATATGTCCCGTTTTGAGTTGCTTTGAAAACAAATTGGGACCATCCCAAAGCTTCAATTGTCTCTAGAAACATTTCACAAGCTTTGTTTCTCTGTGTTTTATCTACATGGAGGTTAAAGTTTCCTACAATTAAGGTGAAATCTGGTGATGGAAACACCTTAGCGAATAGTTCAATTAGTGGTTGTTTATAGTCCCGAGGACGGCTGTCTCGGGAACTATTTAATTATTACCTACCTTACCAGCAGGGCAGAGACTTTACTAGCAATGTCAACTGTCATGGTGAGCAGACTTTTTGTGGTAAACCTGGAGGACAATAGGGCAATCCCATGTTTAGTTGTGGAGATTTTAGAATTGCAACTTGGCAGGGAGGATTACTCTCTATTTTGTAAAGTACTAGCTTAAGTTCTTTTTTTTACAAATTATTAATAAACCCTCACTTTTTCGTTTGGGTCTAGGAAAATGAAATGCCTCATAGTTAGGGTGGGAAATTTGCTTTAAGAGTACATTATCTTTGTCAGTCAGCCAGGTTTCAGAGATGCAAAATATAGTGGGGTGTAAATCCTCTAGCAGGTCATTAAAATAAAAGGACTTTAGGGTTCTTAGATCAAAAAAATCAGGGCCTTGGAGCATGATTTGGACTTTTTTTTTACAATGTGGTCTTCAAATCATGATCTAGCTGGAGAAATATAAATTAAGATTTTCACTGGCAAACTTGTCCTTTGTAGCCATAGCCAGGGTTACCGCTCCTTCAATAGACTAAGGCAACTAACTCAAAAGCAAAAAAAGAAAGAAAGAAGCGTGGCAGCTCCAAAACTTAGGTGAATAGATAAGGAAACAAAAAAAAAATGCTACCAAATGTCAAAAATTAAAATACATTTAGAGGGGAGGGGAGTGGAAGGAGGGAAGACATTTTAGCCACTTTTTCGATGTATCCTTTAGAGTATTTGGAAATCCCTATTTTCCTTATGTTGAAAATCCTTATTCCTTTGAATTATGAAGTTTTAATACAAAATATAGTTAAACATGATTACAGCAGACAAGCTTCCGATTCCTCTCACTGGCAATATTATGCTTTCATACAAAATTAAACAATCTCATCTTTTCCCTGGCCCTCATAAGACCTAAGCAGTTCTTGTTGAAACTGGAAAACATTGAAATTTGTGTTGGGGAAGAAAAGTCAATATCAAGTTTCAAGTGACGATTACTCTGAACATGGCTGTCTTCATTTTAATTACTTCCCAAGAAGGTAGAGTACTGCTGGTTGAGCTGAAGGAGGCAGTGCTAATGCAGGATGGGATGGGACTGCATTGTAGAAAGAAGCCCCCTGTCCAGCCTCCGGTGAGCTCTGTGCCCAGCCTTGTGCTTTGCTGAACATCGATGCATTCACCAATTCACCCAGTACGATCTAGGAAAGGTAGCTAGATCAATGCATAATAAAAGTTTCATTTAATATATAGGAAATGCACTTCTTTACTACAAGTCACGCAAGATGAGATCTGGATGTCAATATGATTATTAAGAAAGGTTAGTTTTTAAGAAGTGAAAATGTGTTATTTTTGTTGTTCTTTTCACATGGAGCTCCTATGGTGGCATGTGGGTCATGATCGGAAATAAGTAAATAAATAAGTAAATGCATGTATTTAACAGTTGAGGCGCCTGCCCCAACTTCTCCTGGCACGGAGGGCTCATGGCGGAAGTAATGAGCCACTGCTTCACCCATGGTCCTGGGTTCTTCCCTCACAGGGGTAAATAGTCTTTCAAGGCCCTTACGGGTTTTTTCCCCCTCACCTGGAGTTCCTCACCAAAACTCTCAAGAATCACTCCAGGACCCCACAGCATGACTTCCCCAATTCTGAAGGCCTGGGCTCAGTGATCTTGGGCCCTAGCCACCTTCCCAGGATAGGAACCAGCTCTCAGCACCGCTCTGCTGAGATACATTCCCCATGAAGAACTTTTCTTCTTTGAGGGAGAGCTCCAAAGAACCTCTCGCTTAGAAAGAGAGGCTCGAAGAGCCCTGAACTACGAGGGCACAGGAGTTTTGTTAAACGTATGACACCGCCCATGGGGAGTGTCAAACCTCTTCTAACACTCCTAATCTACTCTGATATCACGCACCTCATATAGGATTTGTTGAGACACTGATGCACTGGTTAGGGGCAGTTTGGGGACTCCCCTACACTGTAAAACTTGTTTTATTTAAATGTGCAGAAACAATACCGATCTTCCATGGAAGAGGCTAAGAGGAAAGGATATGACCTCAGAGTTGATGCTATCTCTATCAAAGCTGCTAAAGCTTCTAGAGACATTGCTAGTAAGGTAAGTCCTTAAAAAAAAAAAGAAACTTGTATCATTAAATATTGTCTAATTGTCAATTAGATGAATAAGTAATTTACTTGTTATTTAAATCTATGGCAGACCTGATAATAAAAACAAACCATTTTGAAAAACCTTTGCGATAATTTAGCCACCACTACTTTTAGTAGGAAATTGAGACACACTTCTTAGGAGTCAGCTATCTGCCACACAGATGTCCTTCCTTGACGTGGGGGGCCAGAAGCAACCAGAGCCAGCAAAGGTGATCGAGAAAGCTGGCTCAAAGTGAAAAATACACACACGCCTTAGGAGTAGATGGAGGAGATGTGCTTCTCTCCGGCAGACTAGCAGCAAGACTGGCTCTGAGCTGCAAGTGTCGTCCTGAAGGAGGAAGGGGAGAGGTGTTCAGAGCAGCAGCTTCTGTTACCACAGCAGTTAGTGTTCTCCCTATTTTGCTGCAGGCTGGGAGTGAAAAGCAGCAGAATTTGGCTGCCATTCTAGCAGGTATCATATACTCTCCTCAGCAGCCTGCAATTTCTCACAAGCTTGCTTGAGTAGTTTCCCCACAACGGCATAAACATTGAAGCAGCAACTAGAACAGTTTGAGATAATGTTAAGGATTACGGGAGGGGTAACTTGCTATCAACAGAGATTTTCTGTAGCATGCATATAAACCTGAGGCTCATAAATTCAAACCCTTGCTTGGTCCATTTAGCATTTATCTCATTTAAGGCTAATAAAATGAGGGATGATTTGATAGTAATGTCATCAAACTTGTTTATAAAATGCCCTGAGGTCTTAGGAAACGAGTTACTGTATAAATGCAACATTACTATTTTTTTAAAATGTATTAAAAGCAATCATTAGTAAAACATTGTTTTCATGTATTTAATCTATTCCTCTGTTAATGAGAAATTATTTTTAGCATGTGTTAACTTGTTACAGTACAAGTACACAGAGAGCTATGAGAAGGCCAAAGGGAAACTTGTTGGCCTCCGCAGTCTACAAGATGATCCCCAGCTGGTCCATTTCATGAAAGTAGCTAAGATGCAGTCAGAGCGAGAATACAAGAAAGATTATGAGAAGACCAAGACCAAGTACCATACACCTGTGACTACGTTCAGTGTCATGGCAGCAAAGGAGGCTCAAGCGGCTATATCAAACACTAACTACAAGCGGCTCATCCACAATTACGTTCTCCTGCCAGATGCACAGAGCCTGGAGCTGGCCAGGACCAGGAATTTAATTCAGAGTGATGTAAGCTTCTGTTTTCCACTTATATAATTCTTGTTATGTTCTGTTGCCTCTGAGTGCAGCAGAGTTCATTAAATCATGGTTCTCTTTATAATTTCGTTCTGATAGAATGAATATAAGCAGGACTATAATACTTGGTACAAAGGAATGGGCTGGATCCCAATTGGTTCTCTTGATGTGGAAAAGTCCAAGAGAGCTTCTGAAATCGTGAGTGAAGCAAAATATCGCCAGCACCCAAGTCAATTTCATTTTACCAGCTTGACCGACTCTATGAACATGGAGCTTGCTAAACAGAACGCACAGGTTATGAATAAGGTAAGAAGACAGAGCGTAGATGATCTGGAAAAATAATCACTTTTCTGGAGCAGGGAGGAGGGCTGAAATGCACAGTGTTGTCTTTTACAATAAATGCAACAAAAAAGGGACCATGCTAAAAAAAAAAAAAACAAAAAGAGGAGCTTCCAATAAAAATGGCTGGTTATGTAGTCTGTTTGTAAGAGATCTCAGTCTGGATTACTGGCTTTCAGGCCAAAGCAATATCGGCATGATTGAGCGCCTGCTCCTTTAATGCTTGCCAATCCACCTCTCCCGGGTGCCTGATTTAATATTTAAATCGGGTGCCGTGGTAAAAAGGAGGCGCTAGGGGAAATCACATGCCCCTAATGCCTCCTCAGCAGCGGACGCCCAGGAGAGGTGGCTGTTTGCGTTGAGCCGTGTGGCGCACAGTTTTGCATCGGCCTGCTTGTTGGTTATCGGATTTCTTTATCTACTGTAGTTTTCTTTTCTCTTACTCTCCTTCCATATTTCTGGATCTCTTCCTTTGACTCTCAAATGTTTTCTGCGTTTTGTCTGTTTTCTTCTGGATTGATATTTTCCTTGTAAAAAAAAAAATAAAAACAAAAAAACCCCCAGGTGGTTAAAAAGTAAAGGAGCATAGACAATAGAATATAGAAGATGAGGGAAGTAGAGGAGCATAATGAGAAGGATGAATGAAAGGGAGGTAGAAGGGGTTGCAGCTGACAGAACATTAACATTTCCTGCTGGTGCAGATTTACATTGTATATTATCTCAGTTAAAGAGATACTATATTTTGAGATGAAAACTCAAACACGGACTAAATTTATCAATCTACAAATGAGTTAATGTGATTTATTCCTATACTGACTGTATAAGTAGATACTATAAAGTTAGTTTGTAATTACCACCCTTTTTTTTTTTTTATAAACAGCATTTATACATTGATGCTTGGGAGAAGGATAAGACAAAGATTCATGTTATGCCAGATACACCAGAGATTGAACAGGCCAAACTGAACAAGATGATATTCAGCCAGGTAAGGAACTTTAAAGCTAGAGGCTGTGGGCCTTACACAATAAAGACTTTTCCATAGGCACAGAATGGGGAGAAATTATTTTTGACTAAGGCCCTATATCTTACCTCTAGGTGTATGGCATACTTCATATGTGGGTCGATTTTCAAAACCACACGTGCGCGTGGTTCCTGGCACACGCACATGGACGTGCCGATTTTATAACATGCGCGTGCCGGCATGCGCATGATATGAAACCGAATGTTCGCGTGCACACGGGTGCGGGATTATAACATCCGCATGCGCATATGCGGGCGGACCGTGACTCGCGTGCGCAGGGGGAGGGATTTTCAAATTGCACGTGGCAATGCAATCAGCTTTTTTTTTTTTTTTTTTTACTACTTACTGCACCTCTGGAGCAGAAGTATTTTCCACACGCTGGCCGGCTGCCGGCGCGCGCTTCCCCGGAACAGTGGCTAATGGCTGCTGTCCTGGCCAGCCTCCGCCTCACCCAGATCTCGCCCCCCCCCCCATCTGCCCCTTTTTTCAGGGCCCGGCACTTCTGCGCGTAACCTCAGTTTTTTACGCACGGTGGGCTTTTAAAATGTACTTGATTGTGTATACATTGTGTAACTTTAGTGCAAATATGTTTTAGATAATGAAGAAATTGAAGTATTGTTGGAAAGAAAAATGACTGAAAAGCAAAAACTGTTTGTGTTCCCAATAATCTTTGTAGAAATTAAGAGCTGAATTTTAAGACCTGCGCCCATGTGCGTGCGTTTGCCGCCTCGCGCACATGGAAGTGGCGATTTTAGAACATATGTGCGAATATGCGTGTATACATGCTATGTGCACGTGCATGTGTGCACGATTTTATATTGACACGGGCATGGGCGCGCAAATGCTGCCTCAATCACGTAAGTAGGGGGATCTTAGTAGACACACGCGACGACGCAATTACCTGTTTCCCCAGTTCATTCCCAGTTCTCTCCAGTAAAGTAGAGGACTTCCTAAATCCCCTAGCTAACTTGCTTCCCTTTTACCCTGTTAGCCCTGACCCTTAAAACCCCACTGACTAGCCTAGTTTTTTTTATTTTATAACTTACTGCCATCCAAAGCAGAAGTAAAGTTATGTACTTGTGCATGTAAATACTTACACACAGACTTCATGTTACAGACTCGGCCCGCCCTTTTTAAAAAAAACCTTTTTGATTTGTGCGTGTACCAGGAGATATGCATGTATTTGGTGCATGTGGCACTTTTAAACTCCACCAGTTACTGTTTTAAATCTCAATATGCCCAATGTAGGAGACATTGTCTGTACATCAAGTAAATCCCCCTCACCCCATAGATGAGGTTAATCCCAGCCTTCAAAAGGTGGAAATCCAGTTCACAAAGGGATAGAGGAAATTTAGAGAACAGCATGCTACCTTTAGATCATATATCAATTTCATTTAATTCTTGCTGCTAAATAAATCTATAAAGAGACTCATTCCCATAATAACAAGGAAGGCAGGAAGCAGAAAGTACAGCTACCACAGCCTTCAGTGTATCCAACTGAAAAAATACTATTGCTGGTGGTAAAAAATAAAGAAACCCATATTCATTCCTCTGATGTCTCATTAGGGAGTTTTGAAGAAATCCTAAAATTTCAGGATAATACACCTGGCTCTTGAGTTTTCTTTTCTTGGAGTTTCCCACTCTTGGGGACTAAATAGAATTCTGTACTAATATATATTTTGCTTTTTCCATCTAGCTATCATTGTTTTTCTTTTTGTGTATGCATCTATGCTGTTTGCATGCTTTTACTACTCTTTTGTTCAAGTTTATCTTGGATGTATTTGTTAAATTTACTAAAAAAAAAATAAAATAAAATTCCACTTGCAAGGAGGCAACATCCTGGCTTATAGCCAGAAAAAAACTTTCTTTTGGCCTGGATGGTCTTGGAGACATCAGGGAAAGCTTGAATCTTCTTCCCAAGAAAAGGCGATTCTTCTATCTCTATTGCTTCTGAAGACTATCAAATCTGATGGCCTGATTCACTAAGCCTTTCCCCCCCTTAGACACAGAATAGGAGAAAAGCTTTAGGAAATTTGACGCCTAAGATGTGATCTCACAAAGTGCTTTCCAGCAAAATAAGTTAAAGTTGATAAACAGAAAGTGAATGCCGCAATGCCAAAAACTGTAAAATGCATGTACCATACGACTCTTTATTTATCATTTCAGAAACATTACAGGCTTGGATGGGAAGAAGAACTAAAGAAAGGTTATGACCTCAGACCAGATGCCATTTCAATTACAGCAGCCAAAGCCTCCAGGGATATTGCTAGTGATGTAAGTAACATTTCCATTTTTATCAAAACAACCCCTTCCCACCACCACTCGAGACGAAGCAAGCTACCCCAGATCTTATTCAGCTTCCATCAGCCGTCGCTGAGCAACAATCTCCAGAGTATTCCATCAGAACCACTGTTGTTATGCGTCCTATTTTCTATTTGTGAATGGTGCACACCGAAATCTTGGTCCACACCTGTATAATAAACCTTGGATCAACCACTCTAATTAGTTGATTCATGGTGTAAACAAGAGTGAGTCTTTTTCAGTAACAATATTTTCCATAGGTACAGAATGGTACAAGGTCAATTTCGAATAAGGCACTATGTGCAATCCATGATTTCTATGCAGGCTGAGACCTGGCAACTGCAAATGACTTTTCAGGATGGAATTAGGTTAGCAGCACCATAATTCAAATTTGTTTTCTAAATTTCAGTACAAATACAAGACGGCTTACCGCAAGCAACAGGGCCACCATGTTGGATTCCGCAGTCTGCAAGATGATCCGAAATCGGTGTGGGCCATGTATGTAGCCAAGATACAGAGTGACAGAGAGTACAGGAAAGATTATGAGAAATCGAGAACTAAGTTCAATACGCCAGTAGATATGCTGGAAATCCAGCTAGCCAAGAAATGCCAGACTTTGGTCAGCGACATTGATTACAGGCACTACTTGCACAACTGGACCTGCCTACCAGACCAAACTGATGTTGTTCATGCCAAGAAGGTTAATGAAATACAGAGTAATGTAAGTCTTCTTTTCTCTTGAATTCAAGAAAGAACATAACTTTTTTGGGGGAATGGCCCATAGCTTATTTTGTTTGTATGCAGCACACATGTTTATAATCATCAAAGCAGCAGCTATTCTCACTGGGAATGAAGTTAGGTTTTCTCTCATTCTTTGGTTTCAGAAATATTGACCTTAATGCTGGCTGCAGAAAAAATGATTAAGGCCAAATTCAGTCCTCTTGCTTAGCCTTATCTCAGTCAATTATCCGGCTTTTCTCAAATAGACAAACATACATTGGCCCATATGTTTGATGAATTAAACCCTTTCCAGTAAAGTCTCAGTATGGGGCTGGAATGATTCAGCCCATGAGGGAATATGGTCCATAAATTGTTGGATTATCTTTTAATATTACTGGGTTGCAGATTTCAAAATACCCTTTACAGAGAACTTAAACCTTTTGTTGTATTTAAGTTACAGCTGCAACAGCTTGAAAGATGGGGGTATAATCTAGTCATTTCTGTACAAACTGGAAATAAAGGAATTTTGGCATCTTAGTGCATGTGTGTACGTTTTAAGGTTATTCTCATATTGTTTGAAACAGTTATTTTAACCATTGTTTTTTGTTTCAGCTTGTGTATAAATCCGAATACAATGACTACATGAAGGGCATTGGATGGATGCCACTGGGCTCTTTAGAAGATGAGAAGAATAAGAAAGCTATGGCGGCAGTGCGTGAGAAAAGCTACCGCCAACACCCAGGCAAATTTAGATTCTCAAGCCTCATGGACTCCATGGACATGGTTCTAGCTCAGAATAATGCTAAGACCATGGACAAGGTAAGACCATCTCTTTTATGTGCACTTTCTCATTTGGCATAGTTGCAAGGATTCAAGAAATGAATTAATAAGTTTGTTCACCTAGCATACGATGTCATATTAATATAAATGGCACATGTAGCATTGCTACACAAAAGGCAATTTCTGCATAAGATATGTCACTCCTAGATTTATGTAGACTAGCTAAACTCAAGGCTGTGTGGCATTCATGTCTATGTTCAATCAAATATGTTGGCAAGTTAAAGAATCGTGATCCTCTGGCTTATGCATTGGAGATGTGTGAATAATGTATGATCAAAAAACAGAACAGCTGAATTTCAGCCTCATTCAGGTTTGACAAAACTTTTGGATTTTAGCCAGTCACTTCAGGGAAACCTATGGAATTCTCCATGGCGGATTTGGGTGAAATTTAAAAATAATTCGCAAAAGTCTGTAACAACTTAATACAGAAGAATCTCAGCGTGAATCCTCCAGTCCAAGAGATTCATCTTTTTCAAGGATCTGAAGTGGGTTTTTGGATCCAATTTAGAATTTTCACATTTTCCATACAAAAAAATAGCTTGACGATCCATTCATTGAAACATCTGAATTTACCAGGTTCAATGAATATTTCAGTGAATTTATTTTGCAGAAACTCCCACATTTGCTAAACATTTAAAAGCTAGACTAGAAAAGAGTTTGAATATAATTAGAGATTATATGCTTCATGCCCAACTTGATATATCTCAATCATCTGTAATTCATAGTATGCATTTTCAGGAGCTAATTGTATGAACAAATTATTAGTGAGAACTAGATGTTTTAAACATTTTCCCTCGTACACAAATTGGGCCTGATTTATCAAAGAATGGGAAAATAGCCTTTCTAAATTGACCTCAAAAAGGAAAACTATTGAAGCACATTTTCAGCCACTTAACTGGCTAAGGCCTGGATTTATCAAAATGCGATAAGTATTGCATGCAATAGCAAAAGGGGCGTGTTTTATGCAAATAGAAAGTTTATCGCAATTTGCGCTAATACCTATGCGAAGAGCTAAGTTAGTGCAAATTGCGATAACGTTTTCACACTTTGAGATACATGACAGACCTGTTGTATTTCCTGCATACAACCACTGGGGGACCATTTTTAATGGTCCCAGGGAACTCAGATGAGAGAGAGAGAGAGATAAGGGCTTAGAGCTTTTCGCATGCGAAAACGCCTTAGCGCATTTTGATAAATGACCCCCTAACTTTGCTGTGCTGCTGAATATACCCGGCTATGCCAAAGCCAGATCAGTATACTCGGCTAATTTTAGGACAATCTGGCTATGTTTTCTGGCTAATGCTGAAAGTTGGCATTTGTACGGATAATTTAGCCAGATAACCAGTCCCTCCCTGGTACTCCCCTGCCCTGCCCTACCCAGGATTTTAGCTGGATAAAAAAATTAGCCAGCTGGGTCTGGGGCAGTCAGATTGGTGGGAATTTAAATCCTGCGATTTGTTCGACTAAGTCCAAAATTTAGGAAGATAAACCGCTTTCAGAATTGATCTCCTTTAGTATATATGATCCTAAATGTTTTACTTTAATCTGCATATAAGTGATACTGAGATTATTTTTTTCATCATAGAAACGTTATAAAGAAGCATGGGAGAAGGATAAGACACAGATTCACGTCATGCCTGACACACCCGACATCCTTCTGGCTAAAGCTAACTTAATCAATACGAGTGAAGTAAGTCTGATTATGAATTTTGTGCGTGTGTCTTCTTAGGTTTTGAATTGTCATTTCTGCAAGCTCAGTTAACAATTGTGAAATGGATTAATTAAGAAACAATTCTAGAACTCCTGGATTCAAAATGTGTGTACGATTTGGTTTGACTGACTGTTTGTTCTGCTGAACGGCATGATGTGATGCACGCATGAAAAGGCATACGCTGAGCTGTATGACAGGCTAGGAGCACAGTATCAGTAATGGATCCTAACCAGGAACCACGGAAGTTCCCTTGCCATTTTTAAAATCTTTAAAAAGTGATGTCCTTTAGGATTTAAGTGGCATGTGTTTCAGGTCCAATAAACTTAGAATTTAAGGTTGAATTTAAAAAAATGGACTAATGATTAAATAATAAAGGGCTCCTTTGGAAGTAACATCAAGTAACATCACAATAAGGTGGTAATTTTCAAAACCGTTTCTGCATGTAAATGACTTGTTATAAAATTGCCAGGGGTTTGTATACATAAAAGTGGGTGCATATCATGATTTCGTCTCCAAGGCCCAAGACACAAATGTGAGAACCTCCTCACTGAGTGTATATTATGATAATTCACTCTGGTTGGGTATTCCAAATTAAAACATTACTGTGATTAGTTCAATTTAATCCATTTGCATAAAAAAAATGTGTTCCCAGTTGCATCCATGTCCCATTTCCTTACTCTTCTTCTCTTTCCCTCTCTCTGTAAAGGTGTCCCTTAGCACTGGGTCCTGAGATATTCTTACCCTTCAGGGTGTGGAAAGATAGGATATCCCCACCCATCTGGGACAAGTGTAGGGAGACCCCCTTCCCCAACAGCACCTGAGGTCCAGATATATTCCAGGCCTTCTCCTACAGCCAGGGGGGAAGACTCCAAATGTCCTACATTTCTTTCTCTTCATCTCCTCTCAAAACTATATAGTTGGTTTTCTTTGGTCGAAAGGTCCCGTGGTTAGAACAAAAGGTCAGATCTTCTCTTTCCTTAATCTCTGGGAATGAAGAGTGGCAGCAAACTTTCTGCAAATACAAAAATATCTTCTCAAAACTCTATCAAACACAATGCCCCCCCCCCCCCCCAAGTTATGAGATAGGCACAGCAAGTCTTCTCTATCCCTTTCTCTCCTAAAGCCAGGATGAGAGATTCACAAAAGTGAAAAAAAACAAAAAACCTTCCAAAATGATTTCACAAAAACAATTCACTTATTCCAAAAACCTGAGGCATAACCTTGCATGCAGGTTGTGCCCTGTACAGGAAAATATCTCTCCCTTTCCCTGTATGTACCCGGATCAATCCAGACCATGGGGTTATGCCTCCCTTCCAGCAGGTGGAGACGGAGAAAAACTTGAAAGGCACTCATGGTTAAGCTGGTGTACCTCCTGCATCCCTTCAGTATTTCTCTGTCTCCAGCAGATGGAGGTCATGCAAACCCTGCAGTCTTGCCCTGTTTCTGGGGTTTAGGCTATCCCTTAAAAGTAACTAAGAGTGAACTAGCTATAAGTTGTGAAACAAGCAAGTTTAAAAAAAAAAAAAAGAAGAAGAAAGAAAAAGTTCTTCTGCAGAGGGAAGTGTTTCCCAATCCTCCCAAGGGGTTATTAGATCCTGCGGGGTCATCCTCTCTGGTGGCAAGTTATTGGAGCTGGGGTTGGAACCCCGTGGGGCTCCAGCAAGGTAAGCAGCCGGGGAAAGAGATTACTGGTGGTCCAGTCCCTCTCTTACCCTTTGCTAATCCTGAGCACATGCAAAAAAAAAAGAAAATTTCTTTTTTTGGTCTGCTGCAATCCAGGACCCCCCCATCAGAATTGCCATGTTTTTGACTAATTTCACCGTGTTTTCATGTTTTTTGGGCAGTTTTTCCCCCCCACAATGCCACAACCACCTGTATGTGTGGAATGTGGAGAACCAGCATGTGGCAGCAGTAACCAAGCCTCGAGGGCTTCAAAAGACCTGCTCAGAGTGAGCTGCAGGCTGATCCCTTCTCTCTCAGTACAGGGACGGCGGCCATCTTAAGCACATTTTCTGCAGCTCAGGCAAAGCCTGTGGGAGAGGGGGAGCTTCCTCCAGCACTGTCTCCAGTCCCTGCTAGTCCTGGTGATACTTTAGATCAGGACCAGGATTTTTAACAGGAGGATCCTGTTTTCCCAGGGGGACAGGATGTGGATTCTGATCCCTTTTCTTTGGATTTTGTCCTCCTTATACATAAAGAATTTTTGGCTTCCAGGTCTATGCAAGGTGGTGCCTTGCCTATGAGACCCATGCAGGGACCACTCCCCAAGGTAGCCAAGTGCACGGACATGCCCGTGTCTGTACGGGTCGTGAAGTTGAGAGGCATTGTGGCTTCAGGAGGTTCAGCCGCTCTGGTGGTGCCGGGCTGTGCGGCTGCAGGTGCAGGAGTCTCATTGGATGATGAGCAGGGCAAACAGGCCCCTCTGGAGGGGGATGACCCAAAGATGGTCCGTTTGCTCCAGAGAGAGGAATTAGAACCCCTCATTCCTGCAGTTCTATCTGAGCTCGGAGTGGAGCTCCCACCACATGCTTCCCCACAAGACACAGTGGATCCAGTCCTGGCTGGACTGCGAACGCCGACCTGGGCTTCGTTTTCGGGGACAACGGAGGTTTTGGCAGAACAGGCAACAAGTGGCCATACAGCGCCAACTGGTGGCCAGAACCAAACCTGGTCCTTGTCCTTTTGGGGATGCAGAAACGCCCAAGAGGGCGGTTCTTCCTCCTATCTCGCCTCCAAGGCTACACAATAAGACGGAGCAGGCCCATCCCTTGATCCCTCGGGTAGGGGGTAGCCTGTCCCAATTTTACAAGGCATGGGCCAGAATTACTTCCGATCAGTGGGTGCTAAGCATAATAGAAGGAGGCAACGCTTTGGAATTTGCTCGGCCTCTCAGAGACTTTTACTTAATATCTCCATGTGGTCCACAGGTCAAACGGCAGATTGTTCGTCAGACTCTCAAACGTCTTTTGGCTCTGGAGCGGTAAACCCGGTTCCTCCAGAACACTGGAGGAAAGGAAGGTACTCCATTTACTTTGTAGTTCCAAAGAAAGAAGGGTCCTTCTGGCCAATTTTGGACCTCAAAAAGGTAAACAAGTCTCTCAAGGTGCCACATTTTCGCATGGAGTCTCTGCATTCAATCATCGCGGCTGTACGCAAGGGGGAATTCTTGGCCTATCTGGATTTGATGGAGGCATACTTGCACATTTCCATCTGCGAGGATCATCAGAAGCTCCTTTGCTTTATGGTCCTGGGAATGCATTACCAATTCTGCGCTCTGCCGTTCAGTCTCGCGACCGCACCCCGTACTTTCACCAAAGTCATGGTGGTTGTGGCGGCGTTTCTTCGGAGACAAGGCCTCCTCATTCATCCCTACCTAGACGATTGGCTCATCAGGGCAAAGTCAAGGGATTGTTGTCAGGAAGCGATCCGCAAGGTGACCACTCTTTTGGATTCCCTCGGATGGGTAATCAATCAGGCCAAGAGCAACCTGGTTCCCTCTCAGACATTGGAATTTCTGGGAGCCAATTTCGACACTTTGGTCGGAAAAGTTTTTCTTTCGACGGATCGAAGAAACAAGCTGATGGGGCAAGTTCGTCACTTGTTGGCTCTTCTACTGCCCAAGGCCTGGGACTACCTTCAAGTTCTCTGGTCAATGACATCCATGCTGGAGGTGGTTCCTTGAGCATTTGCTCATATGAGACTGTTACAACAAGCATTACTTTCCCGGTGGGATCCCAAGTCAGAGAATTTCCAATTCCCTCTGCCACTCACTGAACACGCCAGGTCCAGTTTTGGGTGGTGGCTTTGCCCGCTCAACCTGTCTCAAGGAGTGGATCTGAAAGTCCCACACTGGACAGTGGTGACCACGGATGCCAGCCTCTCCGGCTGGGGAGCTTTCTGCCAGCATCTTTCAGTACAGGGCAGATGGTCTCCGGAGGAGTCCGGATGCAATCACCTGGAGACCAGAACACATCGCTTGGCCTTGCAGCACTTTCTTCCCCACTTATGCCATCAGGCAGTTCGCGTCCTCTCCGACAATGCGACAACAGTGGCCTATATCAACCATCAAGGAGGTACCAGAAGTCAAGCAGTAGCCGACGAAGCAGAGCTACTTATGGCTTGGGCAGAGAGGAATCTGGCAATGCTAGCGGCATCTCACATCGCCGGGAAGGACAACATACAAGTGGACTTTCTAAGTCGCAGGTGCATAGATCCAGGAGAGTGGGAACTCTCGGACCGAGCAATGAATCTCATTTCTCGCAGATGGGGGACTCCCCACCTGGACTTGATGGCAATGCAGGTCAATACCAAGGCTCCTCAATTCTTCAGTCACAGGATAGATCACCGCGCAGAGGCATCAATGCGCTAGTTCTTCCCCGGCCAACCTCAGTTCTCCTGTATGTGTTTCCTCCTTGGCCTCTGGTAGGCAAGGTGCTTCGCAGGACAGAGGTCCACCCAGGGAGGGTAATCCTAGTAGCTCCCGAGTGGGCCCGACGTCCATGGTTTGCTGATATCGTCAATCTGGCCATGGATGGTCGTCTTCGGCTCGGGCATCTTCCACATCTTCTCCATCAAGGGCCTATATATTTCGACCAGGCAGCTCGCTTTTGTCTAGTGGCTTGGCTTTAGAAAGGAGGAGATTGAGGAAGAAGGGGTACCCTGAGGAAGTTATCACTACACTGCTACAAGCCAGAAAACCATTTACCTCCCTCTCATACATTAGGGTGTGGAGAGCTTTTGAGATGTGGTGTCGTGAGAGAGAGATTCCTCCCAGACACACTATGATTGCTCAGATGTTAAGCTTTTTGCAAAATGGATTAACCAAGGGCTTGTCCTTTAATTCCCTCCAGGTACAGGTGGCAGCCCTAGGCACTCTGGTTGGTAGCTCAGTGGCCTCACATCCAGATGTGGTGCGTTTCCTCATAGGAGTAAGGCATTTGAAGCCCCCTGTCCATCCAGTATGTCCATCATGGAGTCTTAATTTGGTTCTTCGAGTATTGTGTGATCCACCGTTTGAACCGCTTAAAGCAGTAACGTTGAAGGATCTCACCTTGAAACCTGTATTTTTGGTGGCTATATGCTTGGCTCACCGGATATCTGACTTGCAGGCGCTCTCCTGTAGGGAACCTTTTTTGAGGATCTCTGACTCGGGGGTTTCTCTTTGAACGGTTCCGTCCTTTTTGCCCAAAGTGGTCTCATCTTTTCATTTAAGCCAGTCAGTTGAGCTTCCGGCTTTTCCTAGTTTGTCAAATGATGTACTACATGCACGAGAGCTGCGTTGGCTTGATGTCCGACATACCTTGTTACATTACTTGGAAGTCACAAATGCTCTCAGATCATTTGTTTGTACTATGGAGCGGTCCCAGGAAGGGTCACAAGGTGTCTAAGACAATGATTGCACAATGGTTGAAAGAGCCATTTCGTCTGCATATATTTTTAAAAGAAAACCTATTCCTCTGGGACTGAAGGCCCATTCTATTCTCTCTCAAGCAGCTTCGTGGGCCGAATGCCAATTGGTATTGCCTCAGGAGATTTGCAGAGCTGCTACTTGGAAACGCTCCACCCTTTTGCTCGCCAATACTGCTTGGACGTTCAGGCGCATGGAGATTTTGGCAGTGGCGTATTGCATGCGGGACTAACGAGGTCCCACCCAGTTTACGGAATCTTTGGTACATCCCATGTCTGGACTGATATGGGTATGTACAGGGAAAAGAAAATTGGTTCTTACCTGATAATTTTTGTTCCTGTAGTACCACGGATCAGTCCAGACGCCTGCCCAAAGACTAGGAGTAGATAACAGGGGAATCAGTAAAGTCCACGCACGCATATTCAGATTATGTTATTGCAGCATATTAAGAAAGAAAACTACGGTTACAAGTTTATATGTTCTTAAAGTTCTTAAAGTTCTTGCTTGATTCATTGCTAGTCTTACTCTGCTTTGATATAATATATACTGAAGGGATGCAGGTGGTACACCAGCTTAACTATGAGTGCCTTTCAAGTTTTTCTCCGTCTCCACCTGCTGGAAGGGAGGCATAACCCATGGTCTGGACTGATTCATGGTACTACAGGAATGAAAATTATCAGGTAAGAACCAATTTTCTTTTCTTCAAGTATCTCTGCCCATGAGGCCTGGAACTGGAGAAAAGAAACGGCTGCTACTTCCTGAAATGCTAACCAAAACTGCCGCACCATCCTCTGTACTCGCTCCCCTCCCCCAAATTCAATCAGGAGCTCAGTGCTACCCTTTCCAGCAAGCCTCAGAGGAGGCACTGTTAAGAATGGTACGCCCCTCTCCTATCTTCCAAACCCAGGGCTTAGGATAAGACCATCTAGTCAGAGATCTAGAGCATCTCTTTGTGATTGTAAAAAGTATGCCTCTGTATTCCCTCTGCAAAACTGTGCATACCAAATAGCAGGGGTGATTGCTTGAATGTAGTTTTGCCAGGTTAAATTTCAAAGCAAACTTACATACTTAAGTTTGCTTTGAAAATCAGTGCAGCTTGGGTGTATAACAACCCAAAATGCATGCAGCCCATTGTAAAATTACCCCCTAGATGTTTAAATAAAATGGTTGTGATCCCTGCTAAGTAAAATGAACAGGATACAGAGACAAGGTCAATAAATTAGCTTCTTCTGGGAAACAGATTTCATTCTCTGCTGACAATAAACAGGGATGGTGGTTAAGAAATTGACACAGCAGAACTATTCTTTCATCATATCTTTTGTCAATATAACTGTTTTATTAACGGTCAGGCCTATAACGCAGGAACCTTTTCAATTTTTTTTAACAGAAACTCTACAAGTCAGGATATGAAGAACTGAAGAAGAAAGGCTATGATCTCCGTCCTGATGCCATTTCAGTTACAGCAGCCAAAGCATCCAGAGACATCGCCAGTGACGTAAGAATCATTCCTATACTCATCTTCGTAGCCGAGGCTCCTAGACATTGGTTCTTGTTTTCTAACATATTTACTGAACTCATGTTTGGATTTGCCTTTAGCAATTAATTCCAAAAGTGATTTAAAATAATTCTGCTAAGTAGTTTAAGATCATAGTAACACTGTAAATGAGGGCAGATAAAGACCAAAATGGCCCATCCAGCTCCCCCATTTGGGAATTGTTCACTTTGAATAGAAGGAATTATTAGTTTCCATATGCAACCCTACACCGACTTCCCGTTCCCCGTGTCTTTTACCTGACCTCTCAATCTCTTACTCTACCACCTCTGCTTAAGTAGGTCATTTTAGGCCTTGTCATCTTCTTTGCGTCTTAGAAAATCAAGACTTAAGCCAAATACCCTGGTCTCCTAAGTCTTAATACTAAATTTTGTAGTTATCCCAACACCATCAAGGTAGGCAAGTCTGATAAAAATAATCCATTTTCCCCCAAGCTCATTGACATTTGGGTTTCAACCTTGCTCTCTCCATGCATGTCACCCCGGACTTCTTGGAGGCTGGAAACTTTTATAACACTGCTGTTTAGGGCTGTTGCCTCTGCTTCATGCAGGTTTCTCGAATTCCTTCTTGGAAGCATGGTTGGTGCATCCCAATAGGCAAACTAGGCGGTTGCCTAGGGTGCCAGCCATTAGGGGGCGGCAAAGAGTAGCCATATGGGACTGTGAGCAGTGCCCATCCTGCTCGTGGCCAAGAGAAGCAGAGTCTTGGCGGGCTACGAGCTGCACCTTTGTGTGTGTGTGAGTGAGAGGGATTGTGTGTGTGTCTACGAGAGAGCAGAGAGGGAGGGAGCCTGTGTAAGGGTTTATGTGTAAATGAGACAAGGAACCTAAGTGTGTATAAGAGAGGGTGCCTGTCTGAGTGAATGACATTGGGGCCGGAGGGCGCAAAGCAGAAAGTTTGTCTAGGTCGCCTAATATCCTTGCACCGGCCCTGCTTGGAAGTCCAATGTAATCATGACACTGCTATTATAAGAGGTAATTTTCAAAAAGATTTATCTGCAAAAAAGTAGCATATATGGAGAGATCACGTGATGCGGTGAGCGTGGAGGACGTTCTGCCTTGAGCTCCGGGTGCCTTCCCCCTGTGCATCCCATAACATCAGGATATTAGAACCCTTATCACTGTTTTTGCATCCTCCGCTTGCCTTTCATTTCAGTCGAGGAATCCAGATTAGTAAGGGAAGCCCAACTACGGGATGACAATGCGGCTTGCCAGAAAAAGCTGTGTGGACCCAAAGGCAAATGGCTGCTGAGCTGGCCCCGATCCCTGCTAGAAACCCCTCTTGATGGTGGAGCTGACTAGATGACAAACCAAATAGATGAGCACCGTAGTGTGTGAAAGATCTCTCTCTCTCCTGGGGAGCTTCCCCAAATAGTTTACTTGGTAATAATTGAAAGCGGGCTTGGTTTCAGTCTCTTAGAGAAAGATCACAGTCCACCAGTTTTTCTTTCCCCGCAAGGGTTATGCTTGACTTTGTCTGAAAAGCTGAAGCAATTAAGATGATATACTGAATTTGAGAACAAAAGGCAAGCAAATAAACCTTGTTTCTCCTCTGCTAAGATACTCTCAATACAAATGTAATGTCCCCTTGACCACTTACCTCGCAGGGCATTCCTGGGTCTGGGATCCACCTGGCAGGAGCTCCCCTAGGGCAGACTCCGTCGGTCCTCACGTTCTTAGCGCATGGTGCCTCCACCTGGGAAAGAAGGTGTTAGTGCGTGGGATTTCCCTCCCTTCACCCCAGGAAAACAAATGGGACTGCGAACAAGGCTGTCAGTGCGTACAAATATATACAGATTTATTAGACTATATAGGAATGTACTATAGACTATATAGGAATATACAATGTACATAGGAATGACTATGTATATTGCTAATAGGATGTCAAACAGCACACTTATCTACTCATGGTTAGTAGTCTCAGGCCACGCAACTATATACATTTCTACTAGGTAGCAAGAACATATAATATTTGACAATTTGGGGTTGTTGGCCCCCACAGTATACCACCATATAGAATAGAAGGGACCTCTTGAGTTCCCGCTTAATCAAGTATTATTATTATCCTGCCCCCTTTTTTTTAATCTCTAGTCTCACCCATGTGAAAAGATGCAACTGGGCTGGTGGGGAGTGTTGGCTTGGGGGTTCTGTTGTATCTAAACTGCTGCCACCTCCCCGGTGCCATTTCTGCTCCATTGAAAGGTCCATTCTAATTTTGAGGTCCACACTGTGCTTGGGACATGAACCCACCTCCCAGTCAGTTGTTGGGGTCCATGCCCTCCTGGGGGAATCGTTCGATCTGCTGCTGCAGGACCACTCATTCTGCCGCTAGTGTCCATGCCTTCTTGGGGGACCGATTGATCTGCCGCTGGGGTCCCCTTGCTCAAGGGGGACCCCAAGTCACCTCCCAATCTGCCATTGGGGTCCCCACCCTCCTGGTGACCACTCAATCTGCCACTGGTGTCCCTTTGCTGCTGGGGGACTGCTCTACCTCTGGATCTGCTGCTGTCCTTCGGTTCCTTTCCCTTGGTAGGGAGGCTTTTCCTGGCTTGGATTTACAGCTCCACTAAACATGTTGCTTGTTTAGCGTTCAGTGATTAAGGCCCTCTGCAGTCTCAGCTTTTAGTGATTTTAGCTTCACTAGGCTCACGGCCAGTCATTTGTTGTTACCCAGCCTGGATGGGTCACTTTCTCTTAGCCAAAAGACCAAGACCCAAGTAAGGCTATGGGAAGAGAATGTATGCACACCCATCCTGCCTAGCTTTTTTCTCTGTTGTCTGAGAACTGGGTACCCAAGGTTCTGACTCCCCTTGTTAGTCAGGGTGAGAATCTGTTTGCTTCCTAGGACTGTATATTCAATACATTTCTCTCATAAATCCCTTTCTCATTCAGAATTCTCCAATGTAGAACTTTTCCAGTCATAGTTCTGTATGATTTAAAGTCATATTTCATTACAAGTTACCAACAGTAGTCCGGGGGCTGTGACATGCAAATTCCTCTACTTGAGTCTCTGACTCAATTATGGTCATTTAAGCACCTTCACACTAAGAGGTCTGGCAACCTTTTCAATCTCATTCTGTGTTTCCTGGGCTGGCGGCTCATATTTCATAGCTGCATTGTCCTTTTTTTTCTCTCTGCTGCAGTTCACTTAAATGGTAGCATGCTCCTTACCCCTCTCTCCCTTGAGGGGGTGGGGGTTCACAAAGTTTAAATTACTTAACTCAGACTCTTAGGAGGTGATCCATCCATGTGCTCATGGCTCTGGAAAAAAGTCTCTCAGTTTCTCTGCTCTTGGCTCCACTGTCCCCTGTAGGGATTTTACATGTAGCTCATCTATGAGGCAAGAACAGCTGTCAGTCTCTCTCTTTCCTCAGAGCACAGACTTCTGTCTCTCCCTCTCAATAATTAGCTCTTCAGAAGAAGAACTGATTGCAGGGCTGCCAGATGCATTCTTCTCTTCCTGGTTGCTGGATCCAACTCCTGACCATTCTCATCCTTCACACACAGACAGAGCCAGCCAAATTTGTGCCTTTTCTTCTTTAAATGGTCTCCCAGCATTCTTTTGGCTTCCTCCTCTTCTGGCTATTTACTGCTGTTTTCTGGGCAGGCTAAACAGTACAGCCCTTTTTCCAACTTGTTAACACTGTGAGTGCTGGATGCTGGTTCTTGTAGAACATTTGGCATTCATAGGAGAGCACATATGGGTTTTTGGCTGCAGCAGCTTGCAATCTCTGCAGGGTTGAAAACCCTTATTTTATCAAGTCCAAAGCACGTCACTCAGATCGAGATGCAGCTCAGTCCACATTGTAAAGTTCTAACACATGATAAGCTTGCTACACTTGTATAAAAAGGTAATGCTTTAAACTCTTATGGAACTCTTCCATATCCAAAATGAAATGCAATTCTGTTGGAAGAAAGTTCTAGAATTTAGGACCCACTATAGAAAAAGTCTAGTCCCTTGTTTAAATTAATTTTACTTTCTTGATTGAAGGAATAGTTAATAATTCCTGGTTCTGTGAACGTAATATCCATCAAGGGAATGAAACAGAATATCTTTCAACTATTGAAATTTCCCTTCAAGTATCACTTTAAAAATTAATGAAAGCACCTTAAATAATATGGTTTATTGCACAGGTAACCAGTGTAATTGCTTTAACACAGGAGTTATATGATCGAAATGGAAGTAGAAATGATAAGCGGGGCAGCAGCATTTTGTATCAATTGGAGAGTTCACAACTGAGTTTTAGGAAGACCAATATATAAAGCATTATAGTAATCTAATGATGTAATTATAAAAGCTTGGGCAACTGTATGGAAATCCTGCATAAATACAATATATTTTAAACTTCTTACCATGTATAATTTATAAAAGGCAGATTTCAACAGGATAGGGATCTGAGATTTCAAGACCAAGAGAGACTCAAATAAAAACCCAGAATTTTGAACACAAGAAGTGAAATCAATGAGACCCCATTTATAGAAAGGTTGGGTAAAACCTATTGTCAATACAATAATGAATATTCTAGCAATTTTCAAAAGCCCACATACTACTTAAAGTGCATTTATACACGTGAAATCCAGTTTTGAGTGCATAAAGCCTTTTGAAAATTATCCTCTAAGGTTGTACATAAGAACATAAGGACATGCCATACTGGGTCAGACCAAGGGTCCATCAAGCCCAGCATCCTGTTTCCAACAGTGGCCAATCCAGGCCACAAGAACCTGGCAAGTACCCAAAAACCAAATCTATTCCATGCTACTGTTGCTAGTAATAGCAGTGGCTATTTTCTAAGTCAACTTAATTAATAGCAGGTAATGGACTTCTCCTCCAAGAACTTATCCAATCCTTTTTTAAACACAGCTATACTAACTGATTGAGGGAAAATATCAGTTCAAAACTGGCCCACAAGGCATCCGACAACCTGATGCGCTTTCTCTGCAGCATGAGCCCCCAAGCACACCCTTGAGAGGTTCTGGTTTCAGTTCATCATGTGACCTGGCAGACGAGTCAAAAAATCTGCAAACAAATGACATTTTTCCTAATAACCAAAAAATAGAGCACACTTTAGACCAGGGGTAGGCCCCCTCCCATTCATGCAGTTGGTTGAGACATACCCCCTCCCCCTTCCCACACACATGTTTGGTTATATTTTAGAAATTATATATCTATTCTAGATTCCTGGCCTGCTCTTTGTCTTTTGCCAACCAATCAGTTCTAGAACCAGTTGCTAAGCAATGAGGCAACAATGCTGCCAGCCAGTGGCTCGGTCTCACACATGCACACACACAAGCTAAGTCAGACAGTTTTCAGAATGAGGAAATTTTATTATTATATGTACACACACATACACTCTTCTTCTCAGACACACACACTGTCAAGGATTCAAATTAACCTATATAGCAGTCTTCCATATAAAATGATTGCTGTTTCCACTATTTATTTATTATATCTTGCAAAGCAGTGGCATAGCCACTGGTGGGCTTGGGTGGGCAGTTGCCCACCCAATTTGGACCAAGGCCCAAACTGGAAGAAAAGCACCGGCACGATGACAAAGAGGGCGCAGACCCGGCTCTACCAGGTGTGCCATTCCATGCATTTGTACGGTAATGGAGCAGTACAAATGGGGAAGCGGCGGGCTGGCGGCAGGAGGAGAGACTGCGGGTCGCTGGTTGTATAGGTTCTGCCAGTGGCCCATGGCTGCTCCTGCTGCTGTATGTCCCACCGATTTTCCTGCTTGGGGGGGGAGCAGAAGCGCCGTGCACAGCTTCTGCTCCCTCCCCCCCAAGCAGGAAGATCGGTGGGCCATGCAGCCCGAAGATAGCAGCAGGCAGCAGCAGGAGAGGCCAACTGCAGCAGCAGGAGAGGCCAACTGATCTTCCTGCTTTGGGGGTGGGGGGGGGGGGCTTTGCGCGGTCTTGAATGTGTATGTGTGGATAAGAATGGGAGCTTGGGTTTGTGTGTGAGTGAGAATGGGTGCTTGAATGTGTGGGTGAGAATGGGAGCTTAATGTGTGTTAAGTGTGGGTAAGAATGGGAGCCTGGGTTTGTGTGTGCATAAGAATGAGAGCCTGGGGAGGGGTAAGAAAGTGAGAGGTTGTGTGTGTGTCTGCAGAGAATGTGAGCTTGTATGTGTGGGGGGAGAAGATATGAGAGCGAGAGCTTGAATGTGTGAGGGAGTCTGTGAGAGAAAGCGTGTGTGTTTCTGTTTGTGAGGAAGGGAAGAAGGCAGTAGTAGAAGAGAGACACTGAAAAGAAATTAGGAAATTAGCGACAAGGGAAAAAATAGGAAAGAGAGACCAGGACCAACTGATTAGAAAAATACAAAGTTCAGACAACAAAGGTAAAAAAAAATATATTTTGAGAAGTTAGCAATTTAAATATAATATCTTTCTTATGACCACAATTCCTCTTTAACCCCTCTCTTAAGACGCTACTATTATTATTTGACCATCATAATAGGCATCATTGTGTAGTGGTATACAGCCTTAATCACTCTGCCTTATATTTAATCATTGGTCAGTCCATTATTAGAACTCTATTTTTTTTCAATTTTTTATGTGCTTCTCACACCCATGCATTTAAAATCTTTGTTACAATCCAATGGATAACTTAATGTAAATCACTTATCTTGTCATCTTATTCCACATGTTCTCTTCTTGACTTTATCACTATTATTACTTCTGCTGCCGTAAACCCATCATAATTTTTCTGCCCAAACATTTAGCAATGAGGACAATTCACCCACTGCTCTCTTCGTGCCCGACACTGTACTGTGTTTCGGACTCTGTGATGTCCTTCGTCAAGGGCTCATATCTGCATCTGAAAAATCACATATATCACCATCTTTATTATTCACATTTTAACATATTGCTATTCAAACAAAGCAGTACTCACTTTCAAAGCGGCATGGCGTTTCTCAGCGTATTTATCTATTCTTCTCTTCCGGTTTCTCTCCCAGCTGAAATTTAAACCCCCTACGCTAGTGACGTCATTCATACGTCACTTCTGCTTTACAAAGAATACCACTCAAAGGTACTGTTTAAACCTGTTGGAACTGCTGAACGCATCCAGAATATCCACCTTTTCCATTTAAAATTTGGTCGCTCTGAGCTGAGTTATAGCAATTTAAATATGCCATCTTTGGGAATGTGCATTTCTTATTTTTTTGTACTTTGCTCTTTCTTCAGTATTCCTCAGTTCAGAGACTTTAGTTTCTCATGCTTTCTATTTTGGTTTTATCTGCATGTTTCTGTTTCTAATTTGTAGACTCTTATTATTATAGGAAAGGGTCGGTCTCTGTTTGCATGTGTGTGACTGAAATATGGTATTTCTGCTAGCGTGTATTTTCTCTGTAGTAGTCCAACTTGTTCTGTTATTCCAGTAGGTGATGTATTACTGTTTTAGGGCCTAGTGTAGTATTTGCATTGCTGCGTTTTCGTAAGGTTGCTGTTATTTGAATCCTGATAGTCAGTGCTGTGACTGTATGGTATGGAGAGGCTCTAGATGTCTCTTTCTTTGCGGGAGTTTGTGTTACTTCACAAATTAGCAGTGGAGGGATATTTTTTGCTGAGGTGCAACAGAATTTGAATTTTTTTTTTCAAGTTAGTTGTAATGTGAATTGTCCTAACTCTGCTCTGCACCTGTTCTGATGATTAATTATACTTTATTGTAGTTATGATGATTCCTGGCTTTCTGAAAAGAGGATTCATGAAAGAATACATTAATTTTTGTTTTATTATACATGATTGGATCTGATTGTTTTCTTTGCTTTTTAAACAATATACTTGTGCATTTATAAACTGCAATAAATATAAAATAGATTCAGATTAATAAGGAATTTTAATTCTAGTAAGTGCTTGAAATAATTGAGGTAAATTATTTTAAAGTTTCATGCATGATGCATGATGGCTGTTGCAAACTACTTAGAAAGCCATTGTAAGGTGCAGTATATGGCATTATTTATCAATAAGAATACAACTAGTAGGTCTCAGACCTGCATCCCTACTGCCCACCCAAAAAATCAATTCTGGCTACGCCACTGTTGCAAAGTATGGGGTGTTATGAAAAAACTGTTTACCATAATTTAGCACATATCCTTCAACTTTCTTTTCATGACAAATGCCTTATTACACCTTTTTGAATGGGGCTATAGTATTTGCTTTGAATTTTAGAATGTTGTGACCCTAGGAGCACACAAGATATCCAAAACTCTTCAAAAGGGCACAGTAGTGATGAAAGGTTGAGAACCAATGTCCTCGAACTCTACTGAAAGTGCAGATTGGAAAACAGAATAAACTGGACTGCTACAGATACCTAATCTTGGTTGCACATGTAAAACACAGATAGACTCTTACCAAATAAAGAATGTTACAACAGATTTGAAATAGAAATAAGCAAACAAAAACTGAACTGGAAACCCCCCAGAACTTAGTCTATTGGCAGTGCAAAACTGGTGAAAAAGAAACACATTTCCTTCTGTGCAAAATACGAAGGCATCAGAGACACACATTTCCCAAAACTGACAGAAAAAATGAAACACTTGTCACAAAAGAAGCAGGAAAATCTTCAAGGAGGCCATAACATTCACTTTTATAAACTGCCTTCCAATCCAAAAGAGATCCAGTGTGGTATACAAAAGAATATAAGTACAACAATAAGCATAAAATATCTACAAATACATCAACAGAAAATAATCTAGCAAAATACTTTCTTTATTTCAAAACTATATTATCTTCTAATATAAAAACTTCCCCCAGGAGAAACAGTTCTAACAAAATATGCGTTATCCCTCCATGGCCTGAAATGAAATCTGAAACCTTGAAACTGTTATTGTACTTTCTTAAACCTGTAATTTTATTACACTGTTATCACTGTTATGGGATTTGTAAAAAAATATTTTTTATTGAAAAATCACTTATATTCCCCACCCCCCCGACCCTTCCATATCCTTCCCCAGCAGTATCACTCACCCACCTTCGGGGCCAGTGCAAGGGAAGTAGATGCGCTAGGCAAACCTTACAGCCATGCACCCACCCCATCCTCAGTCTACCTAGCAACAATTAAAAAATTATGCATTTATATCAGATTTTACATGAAAAAGACAAATTGCAGTCTTCTAAGGTAAAAATATCACATACAATATATTTACATGCACAGCTGTGGTGCCAATTAGAAAATCCAGTATAAAAAGCAAAAAAGACACTTGCAACCCATATGGTATTAGGCATATTGCAATGCATGATGGGTGTGGACTTGGCGCTCAGTAAGTCATAAATAAACTAAATTACAATTACAAAATAGTATACCTCCCATATCAAAACAGCACTAGCTGCCAGTATTCAAACAGTAACAGTTCTACCTATGAAAAAGCAACTCTGCAAATATTACACCAGGCTTTAAAACACCAGCACACCTCCTATTAGGAAAACAGAATAAGCCAGGCCGCTATAGATCACCTTTTCTTAGCAAATGGGCCATTTCTCCAGACAAACTCCCAGTTACAAAGGCAGTTCATTCTCCTGCTGTTGTACCTTTTCGCTGCTAGGTTACCCCCAGAGTCTCAAAGGCCCCCGTTCATTTCCCCTATACTTCACACCTCCAGGTTACTCCCAGAACCTCCAGGCCCCAGTTCACTTCCCCATAGTCTCTGTTCACGGTTCTCAGTAGGGGCAGTCTTTTCCTATATATCACCCCAGTTTCCTCCAAGGTGTAGAATCTCTGGAACCCTATGGGGGTCTTAGATATACCTCTCCTTCCTGTCACAAAATTCACACAGACAGCACTCACACTCATGAAGCTGTTCAGGATCTCATCATTACATTCCACCAGCCAAAGGGCATACACTCCTTAGCATCTGCAGCTTAAATAAGAAGATTTTACAACTGCTTTAACATGTTGAGTGAAAGGACTCCTCTTCTTTAGCTTCAAGAAGCCTGTAGCAAGTGATTCTGCAGCTATGTGACTTGCTTGACTCGCCTACTAGAGCATATCCAGATACCCAGTAGGCGAATCCGCCCCTGGTTGTAATGAGCGGTTCATGCAATTGCCCCAATACATCCCCCTCCCCCCACATTGAGTTTTTGTATGATGAAGCAACACTTGTGAAAATTTAAAGGAGTGCTAATCAAATACAATTTCACTTTCTTACAGTATAAATACAAAACAGCTTATCGCAAGCAGATAGGCCACCATGTTGGATTCCGCAGTCTGCAAGATGATCCGAAATCGGTGTGGGCCATGTATGTAGCCAAGATGCAGAGTGACAGAGAGTACAGGAAAGATTATGAGAAATCGAGAACTAAGTTCAATACGCCAGTAGATATGCTGGAAATCCAGCTAGCCAAGAAATGCCAGACTTTGGTCAGCGACATTGATTACAGGCACTACTTGCACAACTGGACCTGCCTACCAGACCAAACTGATGTTGTTCATGCCAAGAAGGTTAATGAAATACAGAGTAATGTAAGTCTTCTTTTCTTTTGAATTCAAGAAAGAACATAACTTTTTTTGGGGGGGAGTGGCCCATAGCTTATTTTGTTTGTATGCAGCACACATGTTTATAATCATCAAAGCAGCAGCTATTCTCACTGGGAATGAAGTTAGGTTTTCTCTCATTCTTTGGTTTCAGAAATATTGACCATAATTTTGGCTATTGAAAACATAATTAAGGCTAAATTCAGTCCCCTCATGTAGCCTTGCTCAGTCGTTTATCAGGTTTTTTTCAGGAAGACAAGCCTATATGGGGGTGGCCCTTTTGTTCAGTATGGGGCTGGAATGATTCAGCCCATTCGTCGTTGGTCTATCTTTTTAATATCATTGGTTTGTAGTTTTAAAAATCCCCTTTACAGAGAACATAACTCCTTTTTATTGTAATGAATCTACAACTGTACTAATCTGAAAGACAGGGATGTAGTCTAGTCTTCTGTTCACAAACTGAAAATAAAGTAATCAAAAATTAAATTCATTTCAGAGAACACACATTGTTTGATACTGTTACTTGTTTTAACTATCATTTTCTTCCAGAATGTGTATAAATCCGAATACAATGACTACATGAAGGGCATTGGATGGATGCCACTGGGCTCTTTAGAAGATGAGAAGAATAAGAAAGCTATGGCGGCAGTGCGTGAGAAAAGCTACCGCCAACACCCTGGCAAATTTAGATTCTCAAGTCTCATGGACTCCATGGACATGGTTCTAGCTCAGAATAATGCTAAGACCATGGACAAGGTAAGACAATTGCTTTTTATATGTATTTTTATTATTTGGCATATTTGCCAGATTAGGCTATCCACCTAACTTTAGGGCTGCTATCCAGCAGTCTGGAAACATTTTGGTTAAATGCTGTATATGTTAACATTTTTATATGGTTTTATTCAGGTTCTGTCTCTATTCCTTGTGCTTTTAACATTATTATTGTATTTTATTTTTATTTCTTTTGTAAATTTTTTCTGTGCAAAGTATTGTAAACCGCATTGGGCTGTTTTTTTAAAATGCGATACAAATATTGAACACATAATAATAATTAAAAATAATAACAAAAATTGGCATTTATTGGATAACTTAACTAGGTAGGTTATCCACGAAAACTGGGTAAGTTATCCAAGAAAACTGCTGCCCCCAGACTTAGCTGGCTAATTTTTTAACTGGATTTAATAGTAGGTGTCTCTATTCAAAGCAGTCATTTTAAAGCCTACGGTTTGTCTGGCTATATCCTTGGAAGTAGCTAGACATTCTGCTTTCAATATTGACCTTCTTTAGTTTATCTGATCCTAAATGTTTTACTTCAATGTACTCAAATATACAAATTTACATACTTTTCTCCAACATAGAAACTTTATAAAGAAGCATGGGAGAAGGATAAGACACAGATTCACGTCATGCCTGACACACCCGAAATCCTTCTGGCTAAAGCTAACTTAATCAATATGAGTGAGGTAAGTATGACTATAAATTTTGTGTGCTTGTCTGTTCAGGTTTAGACCCCAAGACTCCAGCTAAAGAGTGGACTAGGAGGGAACTTCCTTATCTGCTTACCTAGCCTTCCTCCCTTTCCCCTTCTCCTCCCCAGCCCCTAAACCCCACCTAAATATTCTACATTTTTTTGTTTTAGAACTTACTTCCTCAGATGAGTTGACGTAAGTTCCGTGCACTGGCCAGCTTGCTGGTGCACGCTTACCCAGGACAGGGCCCCGCCCAGACCCCGCCATGTCCCGCCCCTTTTACTGAGCCCGGCACTTCCGTGCGTATCAGGAGATACGCACATAGCCGGGCTGTTTTTAAAATGCGCTCTGGACGCACACGGCCCAGTTTTTGCGCACACCGGGCTTTTAAAATTTGGCCTAATGTGTTTTCAACTTGGTTTTTATTTATTTATTTATTTATTTAAATACTTTTCTATACCGAAGATCATGTACAAGTACATATCGGTTCGGTTTACAGTGAACCAACAGTTGGAAATTACATCAAACGATAAGAACATAATTCAACTAAACCTTGTACAGCAAACAATAAGAACATAATTAACAAAATTGTACTAGAGTAGAACTGTAGTTGAACAAGCATAACGAGTGGAATATAGGGAATATCGAAAAAGGGAAAAACATGATAATCAGCACAGGGAGTACATTATAGAGGTTACGGGGAACTTCGATCGGTTAGACACGATTGAACCTAAGTTCTAAAAAGTAAGGACAAGTATGGGACTTTAAGTAAATGCTCTTGAGAAGAGCCAGGTCTTCAGTTTTTTTTTGAACGTCCGCAGGCAGGGTTCTGTTCGGAGTTCCGAGGGCAGATTGTTCCATTGTAATGGTCCTGCAATTGAGAAAGCTCGTTTCTTGAGAGCTGACTTGGCCGGGGGAACATAGAGTGTACCTAGGTATGTTGTTCTCATTGGTCTGGAGGTTGAGTGATGTTGCAGGGGGAAGGATAGTTCGAGGGAAGTTAGAGAGTGAATCGTTTTGTGGATCATAGTTAGCACTTTATACTGAATTCTGTATTTGATAGGGAGCCAATGTAAATACATAAGGACAGGAGTGATGTGGTCTCCTCTACCGGTGTTGGTCAATATTCTTGCTGCAGAATTCTGTAGCATTTGCAATGGTTTGGTTGTGATAGCTGGGAGGCCGATTAGTAGAGCATTGCAGTAATCTATTTTTGAGAATAAGATGGCTTGGAGAACTGTTCGGAAGTCCTGCATGTGAAGGAGGGGCTTCAGATTTTTTAGAATGCGTAATTTATGGAAGCATTCTTTTGTTGTGTTGTTGACGAATTTTTTTAAATTCAGCCGATTGTCTATAGTTACTCCCAAATCTCTTACATTAGTGGTAGTAGATATTTGGAGTGAAGAGAGGTTGTGGAGTGTCCGAGCATGTTTGTTGTCCTCTTGATCGATGATTAGTAATTCCGTTTTAGATGTGTTGAGTACTAAATTAAGGGGTAGATTTTCAGAGCCCTGCTCGCCTAAATCCGCCCAAAACCGGGCGGATTTAGGCGAGCAGGGCCCTGCGCGCCGGGAAGCCTATTTTACATAGGCCTCCCGGCGCGCGCAGAGCCCCGGGACTCGCGTAAGTCCCGGGGTTCTCGGAGGGGGGCGTGTCGGGGGGCGTGTCGGGGGGCGGGCCCGGTCGTCGCGGCGTTCCGGGGGCGTGTCGGCCGCGTTTTGGGGGCGGGTACGGGGCGTGGCTACGGCTCGGGGGCGTGGCCGCGCCCTCCGTACCCGCCCCCAGGTCGCGGCCCGGCGCGCAGCAGGCCCGCTGGCGCGCGGGGATTTACGTCTCCCTCCGGGAGGCGTAAATCCCCCGACAAAGGTAAGGGGGGGGTGTAGACAGGGCCGGGCGGGTGGGTTAGGTAGGGGAAGGGAGGGTAAGGTGAGGGGAGGGCAAAGGAAAGTTCCCTCCGAGGCCGCTCCGATTTCGGAGCGGCCTTGGAGGGAACGGGGGGAGGCAGCGCGGCTCGGCGCGCGCAGGCTATACAAAATCGATAGCCTTGCGCGCGCCGATCCAGGATTTTAGTGGATACGCGCGGCTCCGCGCGTATCTACTAAAATCCAGCGTACTTTTGTTTGCGCCTGGAGCGCAAACAAAAGTAGGCTGTTCGCGCTCGTCTGAAAATCTACCCCTAAGGTTAGTAAAGAGGGTGGTAATAGACTGTAGGCAACTGTTCCAAAAAGTGAGCGTTTTTGTGATTGATTCTTTGACAGGTATCAGGATCTGAACGTCATCTGCGTAAATGAAATGACTGCTTAAACACTCTGCTGAACAGTATTATGTAATGCATGCATGAAGAGACACATGCTGTACTTTTTGACAGGAAATTTTGCATCAGGCTAGGAGCATATTGGCAGTACGGTTCTCTTGCTTTTTTAAAACCTTGATAAAGTGATTTCCTTTAGGATTTGAATGGCATGTGTTTTCAAGTCCATGTCTTTCGCACATTGCTTTCCTCCTGGAGAAAGAACAGGCTGGATCCAGTAGTCCCAGAGAAGATGGCTCCTGCTGGTATCCCTAGTATACACCAGGAATTCTCAACCCAGTCCTCGGGACACACCTAGGCAGTTAGATTTCCAGGATATCCACAATGAGCAGGCATGAGCTAGATTAGCATGCATTGTATGTTAATCATCTGTCTCATGCTTTATCATTGTGGATATCCAGAAACTTTGGGACTGTTGAGATCCCCTGATATAAACCACCTCTGTACACATAATTGGAAAAATTATACCACATCAGTAAGGAGAATTTACACATGAAAGTCACACGTATTTACGTAACTAACAAACGTGTACTTTTTCCTATTTTCATTGGGGTAGATTTTCAAACGAGCGCGAACAGCCTACTTTTGTTTGCGCTCCAGGCGCAAACAAAAGTACGCTGGATTTTAGTAGATACGCGCATAGTCGCGCGTATCGGCTAAAATCCTGGATCGGCGCGCGCAAGGCTATCGATTTCGTATAGCCTGCGCGCGCCGAGCCGCGCAGCCTACCCCCGTTCCCTCCTAGGCCGCTCCGAAATCGGAGCGGCCTAGAAGGGAACTTTCCTTTGCCCTCCCCTCACCTTCCCCTCCCTTCCCCTACCTAACCCACCCGCCCGGCCCTGTCTAAACCCCGATCCTACCTTTGTCGGGGGATTTACGCCTCCCAGAGGGAGGCGTAAATCCCCGCGCGCGAGCGGGACCCCTGCGCGCCCGGCCGCGACCTGGGGGCGGGTACGGAGGGCGAGGCCACGCCCCCGGACCGCCCCGGGGCGTAGCCACGCCCCCGTACCCGCCCCCAAAACGCTGCCGGCACGCCCCCGAAACGCCGCGCAATCCGGCCCCGCCCCCCGACACGCCCCCCGACACGCCCACTCCGAAAACCCCGGGACTTACGCGAGTCCCGGGGTTGTGCGCGCGCCGGTGAGCCTATGTAAAATAGGCTCACCGGCGCGCAGGGCCCTGCTCGCGTAAATCCGCCCGGTTTTGGGCGGATTTAGGCGAGCAGGGCTCTGAAAATCTACCCCATTATATACATGTGTAATGTTTACATGTGTAAACCACACTCCTGTACATGGCATCCCAGTATATCCCTGTAAAATATGCAAGTATATCCGCCCCCAGTAGAGCTCTGTATGTCCCAGTTACCCCCAGTCTGATCTAGTTAACCCCAGTATGGCCCAGCTTGTCCCAATTACCACCCAGTAAGGCCATGTCAATCCCAGATACACTTACTCCCACTCCCCTCTTTGACCCTGTCTATCCCAGGTAAACTCATTTCTACCCCTCCCCCCCCCCCCCCCCCCCCCCACTCCTGGTATGACCAAGTCACCCTTCAGTATGAGCCAGTGTATCCCATTTGCCTGCTACAGGTCCCAGTCTGTCCCTGCTACATTCTTTTCTACCCCCTAGCCTGGTCCTGTGTCCATACACCCAGAGAAATCAACCTGCCAAATGCCAAGTCCAAAAATAAAAGAGCAGCAGAAAATGAATGTGCGTAAATTGGATGATGTTTGCACGTACATCACTTTTAAAATATCTTATTATGCAGGTACATGCAAATCCCGCCTCAACCTGCCCCTTTTTTGTGCATGTAATATTACGTACTAAGGTGCATATACACATACATATAGCACCTTTTTAAAACAGGCATCATGTGTGATCGGGCCACATATACATGTCTATATATATCTGGTCTTTTTTACACAAGTAAGCCTTTGAAAATTCACCTGTAACACGCATTACTGTATTTGCGTGTGTGACCATTTATTGTAATATTTTATAAACTGTGCAGGGGGTTGCTGCAGTTTATAAAATACAGCGTAATATAATTCTGAAAGTATGTGCTTAGATTTTAGTATGTGTGAATATTAGCAATGCAATGAAAGCACTTGCTTTCTCTCCCTGTTTTATAAACATATGAGCGTATATTTTATGCATTAAAAAGAAATAACATGAAAAATCCTCCAGAAGTCAGTATATTTTAAAATGTGTACAGGTTACTGAAATCACCAGTTTGCCGATGCCTCTGCCAGTTCACCCAGTCCATCTCCAGTTCCCTGAGACTCTTCTAGTACTACTTCACCTTGAACTTCCCCCATCTCACCCCGATCTCCCACCCAAATACGGCAGACAACAAATGAGTAGACAACAAACGAGTCTGATATCAGTTTTGCTACTTAAATAGAAACATATAGAAACATAGAAACATAGAAATGACGGCAGAAGAAGACCAAATGGCCCATCCAGTCTGCCCAGCAAGCTTCCCTCATTTCTTCTCCCATACTTATCTGTTTCTCTTAGCTCTTGGTTCTAATTCCCTTCCACCCCCGCCATTAATGTAGAGAGCGGTGGAGGAGCTGCATCCAAGTGAAATATCTAGCTTGATTAGTTAGAGGTAGTAGGAGTAGTAACCGCCGCAATAAGCAAGCTACACCCATGCTTATTTGTTTTTACCCAGATTATGTTATACAGCCCTTATTGGTTGTTTATCTTCTCCCCTGCTGTTGAAGCAGAGAGCTATGCTGGATATGCATCGAAAGTGAAGTATCAGGCACATTTGGTTTGGGGTAGTAACCGCCGTGACAAGCCAGCTACTCCCCGCTTTGTGAGTGTGAATCCTTTTTTCTTCTCCCCTGCCGTTGAAGTTATGCTGGATATGCGTGAAGTATCAGTTTTTCTTTTCCCCTGCCGTTGAAGCAGAGAGCTATGCTGGAAATTCGTGATGTATCAGTCTTTCTCCGATGCCGTTGAAGTAGAGAGCCATGCTGGATATGCGTCGAGAGTGAAGTATCAGGTACATTTGGTTTGGGGTAGTAACCGCCGTAACAAGCCAGCTACTCCCCGCTTTGTGAGTGCGAACCCTTTTTTCTTCTCCCCTGCCGTTTAAGCAGAGAGCTCTGCTGGATGTGTGAAGTAACAGTTTTTCTTTTCCCCTGCTGTTGAAGCAGAGAACTATGCTGGATATGCATTGAAAGTGAAGTATAAGAATGGAGTGATCAAGCTAGTTGAAAGGCATCAGGAATAGAGGAAGGTGGAGGTAGTAATCTGGATATTTGGTTTGGGGTAGTAACCGCCGTAACAAGCCAGCTACTCCCGTCATTGTGAGTGCAAATCCTTTTTTCCACATTTCCTCATGCTGTTGAATCTTAGAGTGATGTTGGAGTCACAGTAACCATGTGTATGTTTATTGACTAAGGGTATTGTCTCCAGGCAGTAGCCATCATTCTGGCGAGTCACCCACTCTTCATTGGCGGCCTCTTGACTTTATGGATCCACAGTGTTTATCCCACGCCCCTTTGAAGTCCTTCACAGTTCTGGTCTTCACCACTTCCTCCGGAAGGGCATTCCAGGCATCCACCACCCTCTCCGTGAAGAAATACTTCCTGACATTGGTTCTGAATCTTCCTCCCTGGAGCTTCAAATCGTGACCCCTGGTTCTGCTGATTTTTTTCTTATGGTAAAGGTTTGTCGTTGCCTTTGGATCATTAAAACCTTTCAAGTATCTGAAAGTCTGTATCATATCACCTCTGCTCCTCCTTTCCTCCAGGGTGTACATATTTAGATTCTTCAATCTCTCCTCGTACGTCATGCGATGAAGATCCTCCACCTTCCTGGTCGCCCTTCTCTGTACCGCTTCCATCTTGTCTTTGTCTTTTTGTAGATACGGTCTCCAGAACTGAACACAGTACTCCAGGTGAGGCCTCACCAAGGACCTGTACAAGGGAATAATCACTTCCCTTTTCTTACTCGATATTCCTCTCTCTATGCAGCCCAGTATTCTTCTGGCTTTTGCTATCGCCTTGTCGCATTGTTTCGCAGACTTCATATCATTAGACACTATCACCCCAAGGTCCCTCTCCTGCTCCGTGCACGTCAGCCTTTCCCCCCCCATCGAATACAGTTCATTCGGATTTCCGCTCCCCATATGCATGACTTTGCACTTCTTGGCATTGAATCTCAGCTGCCATATCTTCGACCACTCTTCCAGTTTCCTTAGATCCCGTCTCATTCTCTCCACTCCTTCCGGCGTGTCCACTCTGTTGCAGATCTTAGTGTCATCCGCAAAAAGACAAACCTTACCTTCTATCCCGTCCGCAATGTCGCTCACAAAGATATTGAACAGGACCGGTCCCAACACCGATCCTTGCGGTACACCGCTTAAAACCGCTCTCTCTTCAGAGAAGGTTCCGTTTACCATCACACATTGTCTTCTGTCCGTCAACCAATTTGCAATCCAGGTCACCACCTTGTCACTCACTCCCAAGCTTCTCGTTTTATTCACCAGTCTCCTGTGCGGAACCGTATCAAAAGCTTTGCTGAAATCCAAGTATATGACATCGAGCGCTCTTCCTTGGTCCAATTCCTTGGTTACCCAGTCAAAAAAGTCAATCAGATTTGTCTGACAGGATCTTCCCCTGGTGAATCCATGTTGCCTCTGGTCCATCAATTCTCCGGACTGTAGATAGTTCACTATTCTCTCTTTCAGCAGAGACTCCATTACTTTTCCCACCATTTTCCTACATAGCAGATGTAAAATTGTGGGAATTAGGTGGCCTAATGTATATGAAAATAAAATAGCAACTTCCGCATCTATCTCTTGGACCTGTGTAGGAAAGCAGGTAAATGTGCGCACAAAACTGAAAATATGCACATACTTTTTTAATGCTTATAATATAGCAAGTATGGGAATCAGGTTACTTATGCACACATATGCTAATGTTACGCACATAACCTCTCTGAAAATATACTCTTGTGTGTGGGCTTAAATAGAGGTTCCAGGTGATGGAATCTAGGTGAGGCTGGGACTTGCGTGCATACTTTGTCATTATAGAAATTATGTGTATGAATTTTCTTGCCAAACTATGCATCCCAAAAAGCAGGTGTAACTTTTGAATGTAGCTTTGCCAGGATAATTTTCAAAGAGAACCTACACACTTAAATTCTCTTTGAAAATCAGTGTAACTTGGATGCATATTAAGAAAATAGGTTAAAACATAAGCATTGTCAAGCTAAGTGTAAAACATTGATAAGACAGGCGAAGAGAGAATTTGAAATGAAATTGGCCATAGAGGCAAAAACTCATAATAAAAACTTTTTAAAATATATCCAAAGCAAGAAACCTGTGAGGGAGTCGGCTGGACAGAGGGGTTAAAGGGGCTCTTAGGGAAGATAAGGCCATTGCAGAAAGACTAAATGGATTCTTTGACTCCATGTTTACTAATGAGGATGTTGGGGAGATACCAGTTCCGGAGATGGTTTTCAGGGGTAATGAGTCAGACGAACTGAATGAAATCACTGTGAACCTGGAAGATGTAGTAGGCCAGATTGACAAACTAAAGAGTAGCAAATCACCTGGACCAGATGGTATGCATCCTAGGGTTCTGAAGGCACTAAAAAATGAAATTTCTGATCTATTAGTTAAAATTTGTAACCTATCATTAAAATCATCCATTGTACCTGAAGACTGGAGGGTGGCCAATGTAACCCCAATATTTAAAAAAGGCTCCAGGGGCGATCCGGGTAACTATAGACCAGTGAGCCTGACTTCAGTGCCGGAAAAAATAGTGGAAACTATTCTCAAGAACAAAATTGTAAACCATATAGAAAGACATGATTTAATGGAACATAGTCAACATGGATTTACCCAAGGGAAGTCTTGCCTAACAAATCTGCTTCATTTTTTTGAAGGGGTTAATAAACATGTGGATAAAGGTGAACTGGTAGATGTAGTGTGTTTGGATTTTCAGAAGGCGTTTGACAAAGTCCCTCATGAGAGGCTTCTACAAAAACTAAAAAGTCATGGGATAGGAAGCGATGTCCTTTCGTGGATTACAAGATGGTTAAAAGACAGGAAACAGAGAGTAGGATTAAATGGTCAATTTTCTCAGTGGAAAAGGGTAAACAGTGGAGTGCCTCAGGGATCTGCACTTGGACCGGTGCTTTTCAATATATATATAAATGATCTGGAAAGGAATACGACGAGTGAGGTTATCAAATTTGCAGATGATACAAAATTATTCAGAGTAGTTAAATCACAAGCAGACTGTGATACATTGCAGGAGGACCTTGCAAGACTTGAAGATTGGGCATCCAAATGGCAGATGAAATTTAATGTGGACAAGTGCAAGGTGTTGCATATAGGGAAAAATAACCGTTGCTGTAGTTATACGATGTTAGGTTCCATATTAGGAGCTCCACCCAGGAAAAAGATCTAGGCATCATAGTGGATAATACTTTTAAATCGTCAGCTCAGTGTGCTGCAGCAGTCAAAAAAGCAAATAGAATATTAGGAATTATTAGGAAGGGAATGGTTAATAGAACGGAAAATGTCATAATGCCTCTATATCGCTCCATGGTGAGACCATACCTTGAATACTGTGTACAATTCTGGTCACCGCATCTCAAAAAAGATATAGTTGCGATGGAGAAGGTACAGAGAAGGGCAACCAAAATGATAAAGGGGATGGAACAGCTTCCCTATGAGGAAAGGCTGAAGAGGTTAGGGCTGTTCAGCTTGGAGAAGAGACGGCTGAGGGGGGATATGATAGAGGTCTTTAAGATCATGAGAGGTCTTGAACGAGTAGATGTGACTCGGTTATTTTCACTTTCGAATAATAGAAGGACTAGGGGGCATTCCATGAAGTTAGCAAGTAACACATTTAAGACTAATCGGAGAAAATTCTTTTTCACTCAACGCACAATAAAGCTCTGGAATTTGTTGCCAGAGGATGTGGTTAGTGCAGTTAGTGTAGCTGGGTTCAAAAAAGGTTTGGATAAGTTCTTGGAGGAGAAGTCCATTAATGGCTATTAATCAATTTTACTTAGGGAATAGCCACTGCTATTAATTGCATCAGTAGCATGGGATCTTCTTAGTGTTTGGGTAATTGTCAGGTTCTTGTGGCCTGGTTTTGGCCTCTGTTGGAAACAGGATGCTGGGCTTGATGGACCATTGGTCTGACCCAGCATGGCAATTTCTTATGTTCTTATGTTCAACAAATTTATGCAGCCTGTTATAAGATTTCTCTCAGGGAGGATAACTTTCAAACAACTGCACAAGGTGGCATATACATGTATATGTGGCCGCATGTAGTTTTACTATAGTATTTGATAACATGCACATATTACATATGTGCATATTATAAAATACAGGTATGTTTACCCCATAACATGCATGCATATGTAGGCCAACGTGTGAATACATGCAATGCATTGAAGCCTTGTAGTCCAATGCATCGAACGTGTTTGCTTTACCCACCTACTGTATTTTAAAAATATACAGGCATATATTTTACATGTGAAAATAAAGTTGGATTCACTCGCATAGGTCGGGATTTACACTCATAAAGCAGTGTATTTGAAAACATAAGTGTGTGTGAGTCAAATTAGCTCTTTAAACAATTAGACCCTCTTGATTCTTCAGTCTGAACACTCCCCTGTTCACCTAGACCGCCCACCCAGTCAGTACTACATAATTTATGTGTTTAAAATCATGTATGCCAGCTAATTAGCAGGTGTAAAAAAGCACACATAATTTGGCAAATGTACGCGTATCAGTGTTTTTTAAAATAGCAACTTGCATGTAAAGCCTTTGGCCTTACCCAAGAACACCCCAGACCAACCCTTTTTTACACGAGTATATGCGTGCGCGAAAGTGAAAATACGTGTGTATTTTGGACTTTTATAAAACACGGAATAAGCGAATAGAGGCTATGTATGCATGTATACGCTAACTTTTACACACAGACATTTTGAAAATTCACTATTACATTTTTAATGAGCTTATTCTGATCACTGCTAAGGAAACTCTTATTGTGAATGGGAGACGTAAGCAAGTCCAGTAAATGACTGTTATTGTGAAACAAATGTCATTCCCTGCTGAAAGAAACAGGGATGGTGGAGAAAGAAATTAAAACACAGTAGAAATATTCTTTCATCGTATCTTTTGTCAATATAACCTATATTATTAACGGTCAGGCCTATAACGCAGGAACATTTTCAATTTTTTTCAACAGAAACTCTACAAGTCAGGATATGAAGAACTGAAGAAGAAAGGCTATGATCTCCGTCCTGATGCCATTTCAGTTACAGCAGCCAAAGCATCCAGAGACATCGCCAGTGACGTAAGAATCATTCCTGTACTCATCTTCTTAGCCGAGGCTCCTAGACATTGGTTCTTGTTTTCTAACATATTTACTGAACTCATGTTTGGATTTACCTTTAGCAATTAATTCCAAAACTGATTTAAATTAATTTCTGCTATGTAGTTTAAAAGATTGCATAGTATCATAGCAACATTGTAAATGAAGGCAGATAAAGACCAAAATGGCCCATCCAGTTCCCCAGTTCGGAATTGTCCACTTTGAGTAGAAGAATACATTACTTCTCATATGCAATCCAACACTGACTCCCCTTTCCCCATGTAATTTACCTGACCTCTTATCCCCTTTCCCCTGTATTTATCCCAAGCATAATCAAAATCTATTCCACTGACTGTCTCCACCACTCCTGCTATTAGGCCATTTCAGGTCTTGCCTTCTTCAGCTTTGCTTCTTATACAAAGCAAGTTTTTAAATTATTCCTTGGCCACTAAGGTCAATGAGCTTCCCCATGCTCATTGACATTTAGGTTTCAACCAAGGTCCCTCCACAGAGAAAAGGTCAGACTTCTTACCAGCCCGATATTGATATATCAATGCTGTTTACGGTTGTAACCACTGCTGCATGCAGAATTCTCCATTCTCTGTACGTATCCGGATCATTCCAGACTCCTGGGTTTATTCATCCCTGCCAGCAGATGGAGACAGAGAAAAGCCTCGCTGACACTGCTTGAAAAGCCCTGGTGCCACCTGAAGTAGATCAGTATTTCTCTGTCTCCAGCAGATGGCTGGTGCATAAACCTGCAGTCTTTTTTCTTTACCATTGCTTTTAGGTTTTTCTATCTTTTTAGGTGAGCCTTCTGCCCAGGGGACTGGTTCCTTGTGGAACCTTTCCTTGTTCGGTTGAGGTGGACCAGTTAAGGTCCAATTTGGTGCCATGGGGTGTACATCTGGTGGTCCAGATCCCTCCCCTCACGAGACCTGCCATGCGGCTTCCAGCCCTTCTTCTTTTTCTTTTCAGGGGATTTCCACCTTATACAAAAAGCTGTTCCCTGTATGTACCCGGATCAGTCCAGGACAGCTGGTTTTGTCTCCCCTCCAGCAGATGGAGACAGAAAAAGACTTTGCGGACTCTGTCCTATACCCCTGAGGTGCCACCTAGTGTCTGCCAGTATTTTTCTGTCTCCAGCAGATGGCGGAGGTGCAAAACCTAGTGTCTGATAGAGGTGCTGAGTTTAGGGTTGGATTTGGTCTGACTTTAGTCTCTTAGCGCTTGATTTTACAAGGGAAGCTTAGTTTAAGGATCCCTTTAAATTAAAAAAAAAAAAAAAAGTTTGGTTAGAGCAGTGATCGGACAGTTGCGAGTAGCCTCCCAGGGGGTTGGCAGATCCTGGTGGGACCATCCCCCCATGTATTTGAGGTTGGAGAGCAGAGGGTTGGGAACTCTGAAACTGCCATGGCGAGGGCTGAATCCGGGGGGTCCCGGCTCACTCACCCTCAGCCAGCCTGTCTTCAGCCAGGTTAAAAAAAAAAAAAATTATATATATATATATATATATATATATATTTATTTATTTATTTATTTAAATTCTTTTAATATACCGATGCTCAAGACCAGGTCTTATCGTACCGGTTTACAATAAACTAGGGGGAACCAGTTAACAGAGAAAGCAAAAGTTACATTATAACAGGGAACGTGGAACTAGGCTGTTAGAGAAAAGATAGGTTAAACAAATTCTAACTGGAGAGAAGGGCAAAAAGCAGGAGAGGGTGCTTACAGGATAAGAATTATGTACAAATTTACATAGTGTATATGAATTAAGCAAGTTATAAGATAGTGCAATTAGTCGAACAACAGTTCCTTTGAGTTGCGGAAATGGACGCATCCGTGGGGTATGAGACTCATCCGTGGGGTATGAGACATTACTCTCTGCATCAATGACAGGGGATGGCAGGAAATTTGAATCAAACAGTTACCAACAAGGGCCCTGAACTTGCTGGTTGATGAAATAGATAAGTATGGGAAAATAAGTGTGGGAGCTTGCTGGGCAGACTGGATGGGCCAATTGGTCTTTTTGTGCCGTCATTTCTATGTTTCTATCTACAGCTCAGTTACTTCGCCATGAGTAGATCCACTACGAAACCAAGATGTAGTATATGCTTTGGAGATGGCAGTAGATAAGATTTGAAGTACAGAGTGGTGATTTTTCATGAGTTCCACTCCTTCCCTTACCTCTGAAGAGATTTCCAGCACTGCAAGGCATATTTGCAAGCTTTTCCTACACATTCTCACAAAAAGATGAGCCCATAGCCATAAGAATCTGCAGGCATCACTAGCCATTACAGTGACGCTTGATATTATTTCAAGAGACTCACAGGCCACACACAATGCTTTTCATACTCCTCAAATCATATCATGTGATTGAACTCTGTTTCTCTTGAAGGAGTATCTCTAATTCCTGGGGCCCTTCTTATATGGTGTGCAAGTACCACATCATGTGGATCAGCAAAGTGTTGCACAGGACAGGAGCATAGCATTCAGAGAATACTTCTTCCATTTCATCCTGTTACACCACCATACAGGTGGAGGCAGAGCACACATTTGCTGTGACATCCCTACCACTACTTAGGGGTGGTGCAGCTGGGAGGAAATCCAGTATCTTCTGCCTGTAGCAAATGGAAACAGCTGGTGATGCAGCAGAATAATTACTTGAACAGGTTTCTAAAGCACGCTTAGGGCCAGGCCACTGGTATTTGCCAGCAGTGCCAGCCTGCTTTTCTAGATGCTCCTAGTCCCGGAGGAGACTAAGTAGAGCCCAGGGGTGGGGGTAGATCTTAAAAATAAAAAAGGGGGGGGGTGATAAAACTTGTTTATTTGCTTTCTGTGGAGCAGCTGCCTTGCCTTGCCTGCCCTCCTGCCTCCCTCTCCGGTTACTGCCTGGAAGCCATGAAATAAAAAAAAAAAAAAGGATCTTTCTGGCCTATTCTAGATGTGAAAGGAGTGGATCTTCACTCAGTTCTCATGGAAGTATGAAAGGGGTAATATCTTGGTTCCCTAGATTTGACAGAGGCTTACTTTCATATTCCCATTAAGCAGGAAGATCAGAAGTATCTGTTTTTGTGTCCTACAGGAACATTTTCAGTTCAAGATGCTCCCTCTTGGTCTGACAACAGCACTGAAGCCCTTTAGCAAGATAATGGTAGCTGTGGTGAAGTTTTATATATATATATATATATATATATATAATTGTGTGTTTGGTGTTTTGGGGTTCTCTGGCCGTGCGCCGCTCTGTTTTCGTTGATTTTCACAGCTTTCCCAGCCCTGTTTTTGACAGGGAAATCCATTCGTTCGTCGCGGTTCTTTTTTCGGGGAGAGCCAAAATCGAGGCTGGGGATATGCCTCATGGTGCGGACTGCTTGGCCTGTGGTAGTGCGCGCGTGCGTGGATTTCCTGCGCTGGGGTTTGCACAGCCTGTTTGTCAGGCGGAGAAGGTCCATCGGTCCCCCTTCCTTCCGATGCCATTTTCCCCGTCCTTTTCAGTTCCTACAAGCTCCTGGGGGTTTGTCTTGGTCGAGCTGGTTCTTTTTTTGGACGCCGATCCTAATTTAGCTCGGGGATCATGCCGCATGGTGCAGCCTGCAGGCCGGAGTTTGTACCGGGTGCTTGTTGGGAGGGGAAGGCTCTTCAGGGAAGCAGATTCCAGCGAAATCGCATCGCAGCAGCTCTAGAGCACGCAGGGACCCTGGGAGGGCAGAATTGCTGCGACAGCCTCAGGACCCTTTTCTTCTCAGCTCAGGTACTGAAGCCTTACTGTGAATGTTTAGGGAGCAGGAGAAGGCTGCCCTGGGGGAGGGGAGCTCTCCGCCACCTCTTTCACTGCGTCCTGCTGCCCCTGGGGGGGGGGGGGGGGGCGACTTGCAGGCAGCACAGATCTAGGACTCGGATGAGTCTTCTTCCTCGTTCTCCTTCAATTTTGTTTTGTTGCTGCATAAAGCCTTCAAAGCACAAAAAGCCAGGGTACTAAGGTAACCCGTGAGGTCCCACTGTCGCTGGGGGCTGGGACAGGAGCTTCATCACTCCACAAGCGTACCAAGTCACACAGTGGCATAGAAGCCCCCAAGGCCAAACGCCCTCTCCGGTCCTTTTCCTGTCAGGTGGACAGTTCAGATATAGATGGGGTGGATGAAGGAGAGTCTCCTCTGCAAGCCCCTGGTGAGGGACCGAATGTGGATCAGGATCACCAGCTCCAGCTGGCCAGGCCAGTAGATGTGTCTTAGAAGGTTTCTAGCTCTTTAAAAAAAAATAATAAAAAATTTACTCGAGATTGTGGAAAACAGCAGCAGAAGGCGCAGCAAGTTTCTCTGAGCCTCCCAGGTTCTGGTGGGACCATCCCCCCTGGAATCAGAGGCAAAAGAGCAGGGGGTTGAAGACCCGGGGACTACTACCGCCGGCGGGTGATACCGGGGAGCCCGGCTCGCTCAACCGTGGCAGACAGCTCAGCACAGCCTTCATAGCACTGTGAAAATAAATAAAAAGGTAAAAAATGTTTCTGGTTGGCCGGTCCAGCGTTCTCTCCAGCTCCTCTCTGCCTGCCTTACTCCGCGTTTCGATTTGCATGAAGGCCCCTGTCGCCTGGTCTATTTTTGGCGCGCTTACCTCAGCTGATCGGAGCTAAATTTAGTCCAAGGCTATGCCTCATGGTGCGGCCTGCTCCATGTGCGGCAGCGAGCGCACCTGCCTCTCTAGAGCCGGCATCTGTGCAGATTGTGTCTTGGGAGGTCCGCTGAGGGGAATCCCCGTGGCAGCAGCAGTTCTTCACGGTGCCCAGATCCTGGGAGGCTTTCAGCTCAGCCGCAGCCACCTGATCTGTTCCTGCTTAGTGCAGGGACGGAGGTCATTTTGAAAACATTCAGGGATGCAGAGAGAGCCGCGATGGAGGCATGGAGTTCCCCGCCACCTCTCTCCCCACGACCGGGGCCCTCCAGGGACGGGGGCAGGTCGCAGGAGGATCGGGCTGATACTTCGGATAGTGATCCTGAGGGGGCCTCAGATGGGTCTTCTTCGTCATGCTCCTCGGACTTGGTGAAGTTTTTTCACAAAATGTTCAAGGCACGGAGAATGTCCAAACGCAAGAGGGGCAAGGTCTCTGTGGTTCCCTCGTCCTGTAAGAGTCCCAAGTCCCCGCCGGTGGGGGAGCATACTAAGTCTAAGCGCCCTCTCAGATCCGTAGCAGGTCCAGATGATTTGTCTTCGTTGGATCTATCTGATGGAGGAGACCCTTCCCCGCAAGACCTTCAGGGGGTAGAAGCAGCCAGGATGGTCAGCCCCTGGTGCCCAAGCAGGGAGGTGCTTCTGTGGTGGACGGTGATGATTCCAAGGTAATACGCTTGTTCCGGAGAGATGAATTGGGTCCACTTATCCCGAATATTCTGGAAGAACTCGGAATTGAAGTCCTGCAGGAGGATTCGCGTATGGGAGCGGTGGATCCTGTGATGTTAGGTCTAAGAGGTCTGGCTCGCTCTTTTCCCTTTCATATGTCGGTCACTGACCTCTTGTTCCGTGAGTGGGACACTCCGGATCTAGGTTTGAAAGTCAGCCGCGCTATGGATAAGTTGTACCCGCTACCGGAGGATGCGCTGGAGCTGCTCAGGGTACCCAAGGTGGATGCGGCAGTCTCTGTAGTCACTACAAAGACCACCATCCCAGTCACGGGAGCGACGGCCCTAAGAGATTTGCAGGACCGAAAGTTGGAGGTACAGCTTAAAAAGATATTTGAGACCTCCTCCCTAGGAGTGCAGGCAGCCATGTGCAGCAGTTTTGCTCTGCGTGTGAGCCTGCGTTGGGTGCAGCACTTACAATTTATGGCATCCCTTTCGGAAGTGGACGCAGCTCAAGCTGGTCATTTGGAGGCGTCGGTGGCTTACAGTGCGGATGCACTGTATGATCTCCTGCGCACGTCGGGAAGAACAGTGGTCTCTGCCGTTTTGGCCCGTAGGCTCCTTTGGCTCAGAAATTGGTCGGCGATGTCTCCTCAAAAGCTCAGCTGAGTTCCTTGCCTTTCAAGGGAAAGCTGCTCTTCAGCCAACAGTTGGAGGACATGATTAAGTCTCTGGGAGAGAATATGTTCTACAAGCTGCCAGAGGAGAGGCCCAAGAACAGTGGCTCTTTTCCTCAGAGGTCCAGATTCCGGGGGAATTGTCATTTTTGGGCCTCACGGTCTTCTGGATCCTCCTCTCGTCAGGCTCCCAGCCGTGATGGATTCGGCACGGTCCAGTCTTCTTTGGTGGCTGTGTCCAAATTACGACGGGGTGTGGATTTGGAAATTCCCTCTTGGATAGTGGTAACCACCGATGCCAACCTCTCTGGGTGGGGAGCGGTTTGTTGAGGAACAGCAGTTCAAGGTCAGTGGATGAGGTCAGAGTCTTCTTGGTTGATCAATTGGTTGGAGACCAGAGCAGTTTGGTTGGCGCTACAGGCCCTCCTTCCCTTAGTAGAAGGGAGATCAGTGCGGATTCTCTCCGACAATGCGACAATGGTGGCTTATATCAGTCGTCAGGGCAGAACTCGGAGTTGTCCGTTGGCGATAGAGGCTCAACTTTTAATCAGCTGGGCGAAACAGCACGTGTACAGGATAGCAGCCTCTCACATTGCCGGAGTGGACAAGGTGCAGGCCGATTTTCTCAGCCGCCACCAGTTGGATCCAGGAGAGTTGGAACTCTCCACCAAGGCTTTCAGTCTCCTGTGCAACCGATGTCCAGGCCCGCGATGGACCTGTTGGCGACGTATCGCAATGCCAAAGCTCTCCAATTTTTTCAGTCAGCGAAGAGAGCCAGGAGCGGTAGGTGTAGATGCTCTGGTGCTTCCCTGGCCAAAGGACATTCTGTTGTACGTCTTTTCGCCATGGCCGTTGGTCGGCAAGATTCTACGCCGCATCGAGGCTCATTCAGGCAAAGTGATACTCGTCGCGCCAGAGTGCCCGAGACACCCGTGGTTTGCGGACCTTCTCAATCTGGCGGTAGACGGCCCGCTGAGATTTCATCCATCGCCGAGTCTGCTGCGACAAGGTCCCGTTTATTTCACAGAGGTAGATTGCTTTTGTCTAGCGGCATGGCTTTTGAAAGGCAGAAATTGAGAAATAAGGGTTACTCAGAGGAGATGATTACTACGCTTTCACAGTCCCATAAACCTTCTACCTCCATAGCCTACGTCAGAGTTTGGGGTATTTTCAAGGACTGGTGCCTGAACCACGCGGTGGAGCCGTCCAGAGCTACTATTCCGGATGTTCTGACTTTTCTGCAGGCAGGTCTAGTAAAAGGTCTAGCCTTCAATTCCCTACGAGTTCAGATGGCAGCCCTCGGTAGTTTTCGGGGAAAGGTACAGGGCCTCGCTCTAGCATCTCATCTGGATGTGGTTCGTTTTCTGCGTGGCATTAAACATCTTCGTCCTCCGATTCGGAACCCCTGTCCTTCATGGAAGCTCAACCTGGTTCTCCGTGCCCTTTTGTAATGCGCCTTTCGAGCCAATGATACGGGTGATCTTAAAAGATCTGACGTTGAAGGTCATTTTCCTCATGGCTATCGTATTGGTGCATTTCGGAGCTACAGGCCTTATCTTGTCAGGAGCTCTTCTTAAAGATTTCTAATAAAGAAGTTACTTTATGAATGGTTCCCTCCTTTCTTCTGAAAGTAATGTCCTCTTTTCTTTTGAATCAGACGGTGGCGCTCTCATCCTTGGCGGGCCTAGATCTTTCTGCTTCCAAGTCTAGGGACTTAAGACAGTTGGACGTCATACCTTTGCCAGACATTATCTACTGGATGTCCAGGCTCTAGAGCCCGGTTCTTTCGGAACCAGTGTACTTCAAGCGGGACTCTCTCAGTCCCACCCTGGTTAGGAAAGCTTTGGTACATCCCAGCTGTCCTGGACTGATCCAGGTACGTACAGGGAAAGGAAAATTGGTTCTTACCTGCTAATTTTCATTCCTGTAGTACCACGGATCAGTCTAGATGCCCACCGGGGGGAAAATGGAGAGTCCGCTCGGCCGGTAGCTGATCAATTTTTCTGCAAGTTTTATTGAATGCCCCCCTTTTCAGGGAAAGGTTTTGGGCATGTTGTTCATTTATTCATTTATTCATAAGGTTTCCGGTGTTTTCATTTCCTCTATTCCTCAGGGGGAAGTGGTTTTATAGTTGCCGTTATGGTTTTTCTAATTTCTGCTTGGGTACAGTATAATACTGGCAGACACTAGGTGGCACCTAGGTGGCACCTCAGGGGTATAGGACAGAGTCCGCGAAGTCTTTTTCTGTCTCCATCTGCTGGAGAGGAGGCAAAACCAGCTTTCCTGGACTGATCCATGGTACTACAGGAACGAAAATTAGCAGGTAAGAACCAATTTTCCTATTTGTGCTAGACAGCTGGACAGCTCCTCTCAGCTTAGGAGGAAGGGAGTGGACAGTGGAGAGCCTCAGGGATCTGTATTGGGACCCTTACTTTTCAATCTAACTAGATAAACGACGCTTGACCAACGTGCCGCAAATGCGCAGTAGAGAGAAGCTCTACTGCGCATGTGCGGGCGAGCACGTCGGTCTTAGGCAGCGTCAGGAAAAAAAAAATGGCGGCGGCAGGCGGCAGCGGTGGCGGCGGCAGCGGGCGGCGGCAGCGGGCGGCGGTAGCAGCGGCGGCGGCGGGCGGCAGCGGCCAGTAGCGAGGGAGGGAGGAGAGAGAGAGAGGGAGGGATGGACTGAGTGGGAGGGAGGGAGTGGGAGGGACGGAGAGAAAGAGAGTGGGAGGGAGTGACTGAGTGAGAGGGAGGGAGTGACTGAGTGAGAGGGAGGGACTGAGTGGGAGGGAGGGAGGGACTGAGTGAGGGGGAGGGAGGGATTGAGTGAGGGGGAGGGACTGGGAGGGAGGGACTGAGTGAGGGGGAGGGGACTGAGTGAGAGGGAGGGAGGAGTGGGTGAGTGTGTGGGAGGGAGGTAGGGGGGGGGGAAGAGTGAGGGGAGAGGTGAGAATGAGGAGAGGTGAGAGTCAGGGATGTAAGTGGAAGGGGGGAGAGGGAGAATGAGGGAGAGGTGAGATGAGGACAGGGATGTGAGTAAGTGGAAGGGGAGAGGGAGAATGAGGGAGAGGTGAGAGACAGGGATGTGAGTAAGTGGAAAGGTAAGAAGTTGTGGAGCAGAGAAAAAGGGAGTGGAGGAGGGCTGAGGGGGAGGGGATGGGATTGAGAGAGGGTGGGGAGTGACTGAGGGAAGGGGAGTGAGGTGGGAGTGACTGAGGGAAGGGGAGGGAGGTGAGAGTGAGGGGAAGAAGGCAGTGGGAGACAGAGGGTGAGTAAGACTGAGTGGAGGAAAGGGGAGGAGTGAACGAGGGAAAGAGGGAGAGAGGGAGAAAAAGTGTAGAAGGGTGCTGTGTTAGAAAATGGACTGAAAACAAAATGTAATGTAGCCCGTTTTAACGGGCTTAACGGCTTGTATATTTATAAATGATCTGGAAAGAAATACGACGAGTGAGATAATCAAATTTGCAGATGACACAAAATTGTTCAGAGTAGTTAAATCACAAGCAGATTGTGATAAATTGCAGAAAGACCTTGTGAGACTGGAAAATTGGGCATCCAAATGGCAGATGAAATTTAATGTGGATAAGTGCAAGGTGATGCATTTAGGGAAAAATAACCCATGCTATAATTACACAATGTTGGGTTCCATATTAGGTGCTACAACCCAAGAAAGAGATCTAGGTGTCATAGTGGATAACACATTGAAATCGTCGTTCAGTGTGCTGCGGCAGTCAAAAAAGCAAACAGAATGTTGGGAATTATTAGAAAGGGAATGGTGAATAAAACGGAAAATGTCATAATGCCTCGGTATCGCTCCATGGTGAGACCACACCTTGAATACTGTGTACAATTCTGGTCGCCGCATCTCAAAAAAGATATAATTGCGATGGAGAAGGTACAGAGAAGGGCTACCAAAATGATAAGGGGAATGGAACAACTCCCCTATGAGGAAAGAGTAAAGAGGTTAGGACTTTTCAGCTTGGAGAAGAGACGACTGAGGGGGGATATGATAGAGGTGTTTAAAATCATGAGAGGTCTAGAACGGGTAGATGTGAATCGGTTATTTACTCTTTCGGATAGTAGAAAGAGTAGGGGGCACTCCATGAAGTTAGCATGGGGCACATTTAAAACTAATCGGAGAAAGTTCTTTTTTACTCAACGCACAATTAAACTCTGGAATTTGTTGCCAGAGGATGTGGTTAGTGCAGTTAGTATAGCTGTGTTTAAAAAAGGATTGGATAAGTTCTTGGAGGAGAAGTCCATTACCTGCTATTAAGTTCACTTAGAGAATAGCCACTGCCATTAGCAATGGTTACATGGAATAGACTTAGTTTTTGGGTACTTGCCAGGTTCTTATGGCCTGGATTGGCCACTGTTGGAAACAGGATGCTGGGCTTGATGGACCCTTGGTCTGACCCAGTATGGCATTTTCTTATGTTCTTATGTTCTTAAGTCTTCCTGTCACTGTTTAACTTGTTTAAAGTTAAAAAAAAAAAGTTTTTACAGAGGAAGAGGAAGTCGGCTGAAGGGTAAGGCTCCGGGGCGACTCCTCCCCCCTGCTCCCCCACTCCCGCGGGTCGCGCCGGTTTTTAGTGATTGTTTTTTCTTTTTTTTTTTTTTTTAGTTTTTATACTTACTGCTTTTGCCGGAAAGGTTCGCGGCTCGGCTTGCCGTTCGTGTGGAGCTGTCCCAGCGTGGCTTAGTCTGTTGGGGCTCTGCTCGTGGTGCATTTCGGAGGGGGAAGGGACCTCACTCCTCCCGGGGGTTTCTAAATGCCGGCGTTTGTGTAAGTGCATGGCTGCCGCGGTTGGGACATTTTTCAGCCTCCCAAGGATCCCGTTGCTGCCGGCTCCCTTGAGATGGGAGCGGCGCCATCTTTGGAAGAGGAGGGAGATCTTCCACTGCGGTTCTCCCCGGCCCATCCCGGATCCTCCGATGTGCAGGGGCTCTCCGGAGGGGCAAATCATCCATGTCCTTTACCTCAGGGACCTGGGGGAGACCAGATCCCCATTTTGCCTCCGGGTTCGCGGCCTTTTTCGACAGATTTATTCTTCTGCTGCACCAAGCTTACCTGGCGCAGCAGGATGGTTTAGGGGGGTCATGTTTGCCTCTGGCTCCGCAGGGTCCGGGTCTGCAGCCTCCGGGTTCTGATTCAGGGTCCACGCGGCCACGGAACTCGGGTATCCCGATGGTGCTCAGCTCCAGGGGGGGCAATTGGGGGCTCTCAAGTCCCGGCCCCTCCGGCAGGCACAGCGCCGGGCTCTTCAGCACAGGATCTGGCTTCTCTGGACCCAGATTAAGGTGATGACGGAATGCCATCAGTGGCAGAAGGGGATGATCCCAAGATTCTCTGGTTGTTCTGGAGGGAGGAGGTGGCACCTTTGCTTCCGTAGGTTCTTGAGGAGCTGGGTTTAAAACCTCCTCAGGAGGCTCCAGAATTGGATGGAGCGGACCCCGTTCTGGAAAGCCTTCGGGCTCCTCCTTCCGCCTTCCCGTATCATAGGTCAGTGCGGCAGTTGATTGAGCATGAGTGGGATTCCCCAGACTCTGGTTGGAGGTAGGTAGGGCTATGGACAAGCTCTACCCCTTGCCAGAACAGACCTTGGAGCTTTTTGCGCTTCTGCAGGTCATGGGGCCACGGCCCTCAAGGATGTCCAGGAGAAGTCCAGAAGTCCATTACCTGCTATTAATTAAGTTGACTTAGAAAATAGCCACTGCTTTTACTAGCAACGGTAACATGGAATAGACTTAGTTTTTGGGTACTTGCCAGGTTCTTATGGCCTGGACTGGCCACTGTTGGAAACAGGATGCTGGGCTTGATGGACCCTTGGTCTGACCCAGTATGGCATGTTCTTCAGAGGGTTTTTGAGAGTGCGGCCTTGGGGCTATGGGCCGTCGTTTGCGCAGGATTTATGCAGAGAGCATGTCTGAGATGGGTGCAGAATTTTCAGGATGCACCTCCTGGTTCCGACCCATCGGATGCAGATCGCGTGGAGGCATCGGTCGCTTATGTGGCAGATGCGCTGTATGATTTGGTGCGTTCACTGTCGCGTGTTATGAGTTCAGTGGTCGCAGCCAGACGTTTACTTTGGCTCCATCACTGGTCTGAGGATGTTTCTTCTAAGGCCCAGTTAGGTTCTTTGCCTTTCAAGGGTCGTCTCTTGTTTGGAGAGCAGCTAGAACAGCTCATCAAGCAACTGAGTGAGATAAAGGTGCACAAGCTGCCGGAGGACAAGCAAAGGAATCGCCAGGCATTTCAATCCTGGGCCCGCTTCAGGGACGGCAGATGGTCTCGTCCTTCTAGAGGTCCCGTAGGGTAGCAGTTACAAATGACTTTTCAGCCGCGGGGCTCAAATTGGGGCCAGTCCTTTCGAGGCGGACGAAGACCTTTTAGAGCTCCCTCGGCAGGGGGAGCAGCAGCAGTCAAATCTTTCCTATGAAGCAAGGCCGGTTCACTCAGCCATTCCTTATATAGGGGGCCGGCTGGCAGATTTTTACAGGGAGTGGACCAAAATCACGCAGGATCAGTGGGTCCTTTCAGTGATAAGAGGCGGTTATGCTTTAGAGTTTGCACGTCCCGTTCGCAACCTCTTCTTGGTCTCCCCATGCGAGAGCGAAGGGTTGTGTAGTTTGGGAGACCTTGCGCAGGTTGTGCAGTTTGGGAGCGGTGGTCCCGGTACCGTCTCACAAAAGGGGCAGGGGTCGTTACTCCATCTATTTCATGGTACCGATAAGGACGGAACGTTTCGACCCATCCTTGATCTCAAATTGGTCAACATGTCCTTAAAGATTCCAAGGTTTCGAATGAAGATGCTATGGTCAGTAATTGCGGCGATCCACTCTCAGGAGTTTTTGGCCTCCCTGGATCTGACGGAGGTGTACTTGCATATCCCTATTCATCTAAAGCATCAGCGGTTTCTGCGGTTTGCGGTGTTGGGTCAACATTTCCAATTCCAGGCTCTGCCTTTCGGTCTAGCGACGGCTTTTTGCACATTCACCAAGGTGATGGTGGTGGTGGCGGCAGCTCTACGATGCGAAGGGGTGTTGGTGCACCTTTATCTTGATGATTGGCTAATTTGAGAGAAATTGTTAGACGGCTGCCGATCATCAGTCCAGAAAGTTGTTCGCCTGTTGGAGTCTCTCGGCTGGGTGGTCAACCGGATGAAGAGTCACTTGGAGCCGTCTCAGGTGCTAGAATACCTCAGTTTTCGACACGAGCCAAGGCAGGGTATTTTTCACTCAGGCGAGGATACTCAAACTACAGTCACACGTTTGACACTTGTTGGCGTTGAAGATACCCCGAACCTGGGACTTTTTACAGGTTCTGGGTTCGATGGCCTCAACCCTGGAATTGGTGCCATGGGCCTTCGTGCATAGCGTCCACTTCAAAGGGCCCTGTTGGACAAATGGAATCCCCTATCGCAGGCTTTTCATTTACTGGTTTTGCTGGATGTGTCAGCACAGACCAGCCTCTCGTGGTGGCTACAGTCTTCCAATCTACAGCATGGAGTCAGTCTCAAAGTTCCAGAGTGGGTGGTTCTCACTATGGATGCCAGTCTCTCTGGTTGGGGAGCGGTCTGCAAGCGGCAGTCAGCCCAGAGCACTTGGTCAGCGGTGGAAGCCTCAAGGCCTATCAACCTGTTGGAGATTAGGGCGGTGTGGCTGGCTGTTCAAGCCTTTTCCCCCCTCGTTCAGGGTCGTTCGGTCAGGGTTCTATCAGACAAGGCCACAACGGTTGCTTACATCAATCATCAGGGTGGGACCAAGAGCCAGGGGGTGGCACTGGAAGCTCAAGAATTGTTTCAGTGGGCGGAGCAGTTCTTGATTCAGCTAGTGTTGCGTTCGGGCCTGTTTCTTACCTTCGCTCCACCCTCTTTACCGCTGTGGTGACTCCCTCCGGGCCTGATGGACGGCTTGCTGCCGCGGCGTCTCCTTGCCGCTTCTCCCCGGAATCCCCGGGCTGGCCTGATGCTGCGGATCCATCATATTCTTGATGATGTAAGGGTGCATGCGTGCGCTCCAGAGTTTGTACCGGCAAGGGCGTGAACCTCGGGGACGTCCCCCCGTAGTGACGTCATCCGCTTCCAAGGACTCGAATCACTCTCCCTTGGATACGATTTGCCCAAGCTTCTCTGCCTCCTTGAACTTACCTAGGGGTACCCGATCCTCGGGGGCCCCACTCTCTCTTCTTGATTTCAGGTTCTAAGACGGGATCCGGTGCGTGCTCCTCGAGGGCCTACGTCCCTGTATGCTCAGAAGATTCCCTATTGCCTGGAAGCAATCGCAGACGTGAACACTGTGAGTTCTATTACCAATAGGAACCGGTACTCGCTCCACGAGGGCCTATGTTCCTAAAACTCTCCAAAGACTCTCGTCTATTCCAAAAGCCATCTTATACACAGATATTGTGAGTTCTTATTCCAGACTGCATATAGGAACCAGTACTCGTCACATGGTAGGAGTAATGGACAGCCAGTGCCATCTTTAAAAATGGCGCGGGCCATCCAGTGCTCCTACCATGTGACAGGGGCCGGCCAATGGCACGGATACCCTGTCACATGGTAAGGGCAAAGGGCCATTGGCGCCATTTTGATTAGTGACAGCCGACAGCCCGAGAGCGGGAGATGGCTCCCGGGATCCCCACTGGACCACCAGGTACTTGTAAAAAATTTTGGGGGGGTTTGGGAGGGTGGGGGAAGCTAAGGGAACAGTTTTAAAGGGTCAGGGTGGGTTTAGGGATTGTTTTGATGTGCCGTTTTTCCTGCCCTCCCACAAAACGATAAGAGAACCCCAGGAACAAAATTGTGGGGCTCTCTTATCGGGAGCCCCCGATTTCTGATGATTTTGAAAATATCGTCCGATATTTTCAATCGTCTGAAGCCAGATTCACATCCCTAGTCTCCATACTCCAGCCTAGCCGGTGGTCCCTCTCAGGGTATCCTCCTGGGGGCGCTGTCATCTGCCATCAGCCCAGGGATTCACCAACTTACTTTGGGTGCTCTTCCCCACACTACTAGAGCTGTACCATACAGATTGTCACTCTGTGGGGAACCTACCCACTACGGATCGATAACTCCGCCTACGGAGTATTATCAATTGCTACTCCTCCCCTTTGGGGAGCAGCACTGAACAGCTAGCAGCTTCTCATATCACAGGGGTCGACAACGTCCAGGCCAATTTTCTCAGTCGTCAGAGCTTAGATCGAGGCAAGTGGGAGTTGGCGGAGTCCACGATGCGGCTCATTCGAAGAAGGTGGGGTCGCCCCCATGTCAATTTGATGGCAACTTGGCTCAATCCGAAAGCCCCTCGATTCTTATTTTTTATTTATTTATTTATTTATTTATTTCACGTATTTTATATACCGTTTACCAATACAAATATTGATCAAAACGGTTTACAACAATGTACTTAAATTCAAAGATATCTAATAAAAAAAACCTACAAACTAAAATAAAGTAAAATAAATAAAATAAATAAATTCTTCAGTCGTAGGGGAGCATACGGGGCAGAGGGAGTCACTGCTCTAGTAGTGCCTTGGCCTCGGGAAATCTTGCTGTATGTTTTTCCGCCGTGGCCTCTGGTGGGCAAAGTATTGCACTGAATAGAGAGGCACCCCGGGAAGGTGATCCTAGTAGCTCCGGAATGGCCACATCGACCATGGTTCACAGATCTAGTCAATCTAGCGGTGGACTGTCAGTTGCGCCTCAATCATCTTCCGGATCTTCTCTGTCAGGGTTCCGTATTTTCCAACCAGGTAGATCGCTTTTACTGAACAAGGAATACATATGGTTCAGGCTTCGATTTCTCAAGTCTTGTCTTTTCTACAAGAGGGTTTAGCTAAAGGCCTTGCCTTTAATTCTCTTAGAGTACAGGAAGAGACTCTTGCCTGCTTGCAAGGAAAGATTGAAGGGTATTCCTTATCTTCTCATCTGGACGTAGAGATTTCTTTGGGGAGTTAAGAATTTGCGTCCTCCGGTGCGGAAAGTATGTCCTCCCTGGAATCTTAATCTTGTTCTGCAAGTATTGTGTGACGCTCCATTTGAACCAATTCGTAGAGCGACTCTTAAGGATCTGATTCTCAAGGTGGTGTTCTTGGTGGCCATCTGTTCTGCCAGGAGGATTTCGGAATTGCAAGCCTTGTCATGTAGGGATCCATTTCTTCAAATTTCTGATTCAGGGATTACATTGCATACGGTTCCCTCCTTTGTCCCAAAGGTTATCTCTGCTTTTCATGTTAATCAGACTATCGAACTTCCAGCATTCGCAGACTTGGATGATTCTACGCAGCATGCTCGAGAGCTTAAGTTGTTAGATGTCCACAGAACTTTGCTTCGCTATCTCAAGGTTACTAATGAGTTCAGAAGATCTGATCATATTTTTTTTATGGAGCAGTCCAAAGAAAGGTACCCATGCCTCCAAAGCAACTGTGTCTAGGTGGCTTAAGGAGGCTATTGGGTCGGCGTACATTCTCAAGGGCCATCTAGTTCCTGAGGGTTTGCGAGCCCACTTGATGTGGGCTCAGGCCGCTTCATGGGTGAAGGTTCAGTTGGTGTCTCTGCAAGAGATTTGCAGAGTGGTGACTTGGAAGTCGCTGCATACTTTTGCAAGGCATTGGATTTGGGATTTTCTGATTCCAGGTCTTTTGGTGAAGATGTCTTGCGAGCGGGACTCTCCAAGTCCCACCCTCTCTGCTTTGGTACATCCCAGGAGTCTGGACTGATCCGGGTACGTACAGGGAAAGGAAAATTGGTTCTTACCTGATAATTTTCGTTCCTGTAGTACCAACGAATCAGTCCAGAACCCACCCGGGTTGGAGGGGAGAGTCATCTACTCAGCTATAACCTTTTCAGCAAACTTCCATTCTTTGTTGTAAACTTATAAATTTTTTCAAGTTGTTGACAAGTTTTTAGTCAGTTTATTGCACATAGTGTTTTTTCAGCTTGGGTACAGATCAATACTGAGCTACTGCAGGTGGCACCAGGGCTTTTCAAGCAGTGTCAGCGAGACTTTACTCTGTCTCCATCTGCTGGCAGGGATGAATAAATCCAGGAATCTGGACTGATCCATTGGTACTACAGGAGCGAAAATTAGCAGGTGAGAACCAATTTTCTTATACTTTCTTGAAGGTCTAATGCAATCATACCATTGCTATTTAGGGTTATAATCACCGCTCCATACAGATTACTTCCCCTCTACCTACTTACTTTTGTACAAAGGAGTGCTAATCAAATATAATTTCACTTTCTTACAGTATAAATACAAAACAGCTTATCGTAAGCAGATAGGCCATCATGTTGGATTCCGCAGTCTTCAAGATGATCCAAAATCGGTGTGGGCCATGTATGTAGCCAAGATGCAGAGTAACAGAGAGTACAAGAAAGATTATGAGAAATCGAGAACAAAGTTCAATACGCCAGTAGATATGCTGGAAATCCAGCTAGCCAAGAAATGCCAGACTTTGGTCAGCGACATTGATTACAGGCACTACTTGCACAACTGGACCTGCCTACCAGACCAAACTGATGTTGTTCATGCCAAGAAGGTTAATGAAATACAGAGTAATGTAAGTCTTCTTTTCTTTTGAATTCAAGAAAGAACATAACTTTTGTGGGGAAAGTGCCACATGGCTTATTTTGTTTGTATGCAGTACACATGTTTATAATCATCAAAGCAGCAGCAATAGCTTGAAAGACAGAGGTTTAATCTAGTCATCTCTTCACAAACTGAAAGTAAAGTAATACAAAATTAAATTAGTTTGCAAAAGCTAAATGTAAATAATTGAACACATATAGGGGCATATTTTCAAAGGGTTACGCGCGTAACTCCCGAAAACCTGCCCCTGTCTGCCCCTGCGCACGCCGAGCCTATCTTTCATAGGCTCGGTGGCGCACGCAAGCCCCAGGACACGCGTATGTCCCGGGGCTTCGAAAAAGGGGCATTCCAGGGGCGGCGCCGTGGGTTGGGTGCCGTTCCGGGGGCGGGGCCGAGGCCTCCATTGTGGTTGTGCTGAGGGATGGTGCGCCGGCAACTGGCCGGCGCTCGCAAGTTACACGTGCCCAGAGGCAGGCGTAACTTCGACAATAAAGGTCAGGGGGGGGGGCTTTTAGATAGGGCTGGGGGGGCGGGTTAGGTAGGGGAAGGGAGGAAACGGAGGAAGGCTACGAAACTCGGCACGCGCAAGTTGCACAATTGTGCACCCCCTTGCGCGCGCCGACTATGGATTTTATAACATGCGCGCGGCTGTGCGCGCATGTTATAAAATCGGGCGCAGATTTCTTTGCGCCGGGTTGCGCGAACAAATATATGCCCTTACGTATGTCTGAAAATCTACCTCTTATTTTTTATCTAATGACTTATTTTGACCATCATTTTGTTTGTTTCAGAATGTGTATAAATCTGAATACAATGACTACATGAAGGGCATTGGATGGATGCCACTGGGCTCTTTAGAAGATGAGAAGAATAAGAAAGCTATGGCGGCAGTACGTGAGAAAAGCTACCGCCAACACCCAGACAAATTTAGATTCTCAAGCCTCATGGACTCTATGGACATGGTTCTAGCTCAGAATAATGCTAAGACCATGGACAAGGTAAGACCATCTTTTTAATGTGTACTTTCTCATTTGGCATAGTTGCAAGGATTCAAGAAATGAATTAATAAGTTGGTTCACATAACATAATAAAGCATACAATGTACATATGGCATTGTGGTTAAGCAAAAGAGAATTTCTCCATAAGATATGTCACTCCTAGATTTATCTGGATAAATAAAAGTTCTGTGCAAAGTATTTTAAATTGCATTGAGCTGTTTTGTACATGCAATTCATAAACTGAATACATAATAATAATAGCATTAAAAATCAGTGTTAATCCAGCTAATTTAGCTGGATAAATGGCTTCTCCGTAAATCACCATGATCCTGCCCCAGACTTGTCTGGCTAACTTTTTAGCTGGGTTAAATGTTAGCCATTTACGTTTAGGGCAGTCAGATTGACTGGATTTTTAAAACCCATGGTTTGTGCAGCTAGCTAAACACCCCACTTTCAATATTGACATCCTTTAGTACATCTAGATTCTAAATGTATTACTTTAATGTGTACAAATATATATACTGACATACTTGTTTTCATCCAGAAACTTTATAAAGAAGCATGGGAGAAGGATAAGACACAGATTCACGTCATGCCTGACACACCCGAAATCCTTCTGGCTAAAGCTAACTTAATCAATATGAGTGAGGTAAGTTTGACTATAAATTTTGTGTGCTTGTCTGATCAGGTTTAGACCTTGAGGCCACCGCCTCTGCTATCCAGCTAAGGGCACAACTTGGCTGCCAGCCACATGGTCAGAGGTGGCAACATGGTTAGGTGTGAAGAGCAGCATGGATTTTGACTCTAGACCGGTGTCCTCAGTGTGTGTGTGGTCGAGGCACAAGGCCAGGCACAACAGGGTGGCTAGTGGATGCTGGGGAGGCAGGGATAAGGATTAAAGGCTCCTGGTAGTTGCATGCCTGGCCTCTGTCTCTGATTATTGCATCTGGCATGACTCACTCTTCCACTAATGCTGTAGTAGGAACATGTCAGGATCAGGGACTTTGTGCCTTGGGATATGTTAGTAGGGGAATTTGGGCGGGTAAGGGGAGATAGGGTTCTATTCTTTATAGCTTTGGTGGAAACTCGGGGTTCATTCATGCATCGATGTGATTTTTAACCAGTATTTTACTGCTACCTGCCAAGTCTCAATAAAGTTGTTACAGTTCACTTATGATGATGTATGGCTGTGGTGACCTGCTCACATGCCATTATGGCAGGGACGGGTCCTCCGTTCACTGCTGAAGTGAACAAGGCACAAAATTTGAAATGGAGGCAGAGGGTGCAGCCTTCATCCCCATGAAAAACATTGGAATGGTGGGAGGTCAGGCCAGTCACAGTTTGTATATCTGGATCGGGCCTCCAGACCTGCAGAACTTGACACCGCCCATTTGTGAACTTTAAGGGAAGTCGAGAACGTTTCTTGTACTTCATTCGGTTAGGAGGCTACTTCCCATAGGAAGGTGATGTCTAATTGAATCAATTAATTAACAAATCAAAACTGAATTCTATCCAGTTGCATATATTGAATAAATTAATTTGAGTAATTGAAGTTGCATCCATGTGCTTACCCCAACTCAGAGAGTCCCTGTGTCATATTTAGGGACTGTACTGGGCGAGGAGGGAGGGGGCTGGGAGATGAGGTATAGGATGGCAGAGGGAGCTCCCCAGGACCAGCAGATCCAGAAAAAGGGGTTTGTGAAATGTCATTTCTGCATGCTCAGTTAAAAATTGTGAAAAGGATTAATTAAGAAACAATTCTGGAGCTCCTGGATACGACCTGGTTTGACTGCTTATTTGCTCTGCTGATCAGCATGATGTGATGCACGCATGAAGAGGCATACGCTGAGCTTTATGACAGGCTAGGAGCACAGCAGCAGTCATGGATCCTAACCAGGAGCCACGGAAGTTCCCTCACTCTTTTTAAACCTTTAAAAAGTGATTTCCTTTAGGATTTCAGTGGCATGTGTTTTGAGTCCAATAAACCTCAAATTGAAGGTTGGATTTAAAAAAAAAAAAAAAGACTGCTGTTTAAATTAATAAATTATAAGTGGCTGCTTTGGAAAGTCAATTCGAGTGACATCACAGCAAGGGGGTAATTTTCAAAACTGTTTCTGCATGAACTATATTTGGCTTGTTATATTGTTTGTGTACATAAGTGTGTGCATATCCTGATTTCACACCTGCTTTGATGCATACAAAATGTAAGCGTTCCAGGGGGATGGAGTTGGAATTTGCTTTTCAAATGTATTCACCTAAATGAACATGCTCAACTTACGCCCTGCAAAGAGCTGGTGTAATTTTGTGCAGATGAGTTTGGGCACAATTTTGGATAATTTACTAAGTGCAATATTTATGCCCATATTTTCATTTAGAAAACTGGCGTAATATCTGTGTTTTGAATTGCATAAGTTATGTGAGTTGTTGTAAAATTGAACTTCTAGAAGAGTAATCTTCAAAGGGATTTCTGCAGGTGAAATAGTGCATTATCCGCAGAAATGGCCCTTTAGAAAAATTTGCAACCTCTAAATGCAGAAAAAAAACACCCATACACACTATGGGCCAAATTTTAAAAGGTGTGCACGGGCGTAGATTTGTTCACGCAACTCGGTGCAATCAAATCTATGCCCGATTTTATAACATGAGCTCGCTGCCATGCGCATGTTATAAAATCCAGGGTCGGCGCGCGCAAGGGGGTGCACAATTGTGCAACTTGCGTGCGCCGAGCCGCACAGCCACGCAGCCGTCCTCCATCGGAGTGGCCTCGGAGGGAACTTTCCTTCCACCTCCCCCCACCTTCCCCTCCCTTCCCCTACCTAACCCGCCCCCCAGCCCTACCTAGAACCCCCCCTTACCTTTGTTGGGTAAGTTGTGCCTGCCTCCCGGCAGGCGTAGCTTACCCGCGCCGGCCTAGGGCCGGCCCGCAATCCCGGGCACAGCGGCAAATGGCCGCTGTGCCTGCAGGCTCTGTCCACGCCCTCTCCCCTGCCCCGCCCCTTTTTGCAAGCCCCGGGACACACGCGCATCCCGGGACTTGCGCGTGCCGCCGAGCCTATGCAAAATAGGCTCAGCACGCGCAGGGATTTTTTTTAAGGGTTACGCGTGTAACTTATGAGCACGCTTATGGAAGAGGCATTCCAGAGGGTGAGGTTAGGTGAGGTTGGGTCTTGTATGCCTACTTTGTGATTATAAAAATACGTGCACAAATTTTCTCTGCAAAATTGCACTTACCAAATAGCAGTTGTGACAGCTTGAATGTAGTTTTGCCAGAAAATCGGTGTAACTTGGGCATATAACAACCCATAAATGCATGCAGATTGTTATAACATTACTCCCTAGCAGTTTAAATGAGCTCCTTGTGACCCCCTGCTAAGGAAACTCTTAACGTGAAAGGGAAAGTTAGACAAGTTCAATAAATGACTGTTTCTGGGAAACAGATTTCATTCCTGCTGTAATAAACAGGGATGGTGGTGAAGACATTGACAGACAACAACTATTCTTTTATTATCACTTTTATCAATATAACTGTTTTATTAATGGTCAGGCCGATATCGCAGGAACCTTTTCATTTCTTTTCAACAGAAACTCTACAAGTCAGGATATGAAGAACTGAAGAAGAAAGGCTATGATCTCCGTCCTGATGCCATTTCAGTTACAGCAGCCAAAGCATCCAGAGACATCGCCAGTGACGTAAGAATCATTCCTGTACTCATCTTCTTAGCCGAGGCTCCTAGACATTGGTTCTTGTTTTCTAACATATTTACTGAACTCATGTTTGGATTTACCTTTAGCAATTAATTCCAAAACTGATTTAAATTAATTTCTGCTACGTAGTTTAAAAGATTGCATAGTATCATAGCAACATTGTAAATGAGGGCAGATAAAGACCAAAATGGTCCATCTAGTTCCCAGTTCGGAATTGTCCACTTTGAGAAGAAAAACACATTACTTCTCATATGCAACCCAACACTGACTCCCCTTTCCCCATGTCATTTACCTGACCTCTTATCCCCTTTCCCCTGTATTTATCCCAAGCATAATCAAAATCTATTCCACTGACTGCCTCCACCACTCCTGCTATTAGGCCATTTCAGGTCTTGCCTTTTTCAGCTTTGCTTCTTATAAAAAGCAAGTTTTTAAATTATTCCTTGTCCACTAAGGTCAATGAGCTTCCCCATGCTCATTGACATTTAGGTTTCAACCAAAGTCCCTCCATGGAGAAAACATCAGACTTCTTACCAGCCCGATATTGATATATCAGTGCTGTTTACGGTTGTAACCTTCTGCATGCAGAATTCTCCAATACTTTCTTGAAGGTCTGATGCAATCATACAATTGCTATTTAGGGTTGTAATCACCACTCCATGCAGATTACTTCCCCTCTACCCACTTAGAGCTTTTGTACAAAGAAGGAGTGCTAATCAAATACAATTTCACTTTCTTACAGTATAAATACAAAACAGCTTATCGTAAGCAGATAGGCCATCATGTTGGATTCCGCAGTCTGCAAGATGATCCGAAATCGGTGTGGGCCATGTATGTAGCCAAGATACAGAGTGACAGAGAGTACAGGAAAGATTATGAGAAATCGAGGACAAAGTTCAATACGCCAGTAGATATGCTGGAAATCCAGCTAGCCAAGAAATGCCAGACTTTGGTCAGCGACATTGATTACAGGCACTACTTGCACAACTGGACTTGTCTACCAGACCAAAATGATGTTGTACATGCCAGAAAGACATATGATCTTCAGAGTGATGTATGTATCTGTTTGAATATTTTAATAATATATTTTCACTTTGCACTGTTTAAGTTGATCAATATAAGTTGATCTGTATCTATTTCATTGTAGATTTGCTTCAAACACTTTGAAGCATTGCTACATGCTTTTCATAATGTAATAAAATTAGTCACCTAATGTAATATAACTTTATTTTCTTTGACTCTAGATTTCTTACAAGTCAGACCTCCATTGGCTAAAAGGCATTGGATGGGTGCCAATTGGCTCCTTGGATGATGAGAAAAACAAGAGAGCTTCAATGATTCTGAGTGAGAAGAAGTACCGTCAGCACCCTGATAGAGTCAAATTTACTAGTGTAACAGATTCATTAGAAATGGTCCTGGCTAAGGCTAATGCAGAGACAATGAACAAGGTAAGCTTTACCTTGCTTGATTAGTATAAATTACTCAGTGTGCAATGTGAAAATAACATGCGGTGCGATAAATGTATCATGCTTTGCAGAAAATACCTATGCGATGTGATATCAGGAAAATTAGCCTAACCACACTCTTTTTTATTGTGGGCACTATTTTCACTATATTTATATTGAAATGATGAATCTAGGTCTAAGTTAGCCAGATTTCCGAAGGCTGAAAATTGACTCTTATGGGTGCTGTTTCTGACCATCTTATACATAGACATGAGGCACATATTTTTTAATTTAAGATAAGCTTGGAGTTTTATTATCTTCGGTGGATATTGTCAGCATAAGAAATAGAGATAACATGTTTGGAATAAAGTTTAATGCATGAGGTGGTAAATAATTGCTTGGTTTATGCCATATATGATTCAGCTTAAAGTCCATTGCAAGATGTAAGGCTGGAGATTCAGGTTTTGGTGTATTGGTTTTCTTTTACCACCTTTTATATATTTTTGTGATCTCCGTTAAATATTGAATTCCCTCTCTTTGTTTTGGTTTTATGATTTTTCAATTTTTATTTACCACTTATCCGGGAGAATCTATACATTGCTAGTTTTTAGAATAATTTCAAGATTATTTTTTTTTCTATTTTATTTTGTTACTATTTCTTTCTTTTAGCGCCTGTATGTGGATGCGTGGAACAAAGATAAAACTACTATCCACATCATGCCAGATACACCAGAGATTCTGCTTGCAAAACAAAATAAAATCAACTTCAGTGATGTAAGTGGATCTGCATGTCTCTATTTCCATTGGGGTCTGTTAGTCTATGTATGTACCCATGTATAGAGCTATTTTTTTAAAATAAAGTGAGGTAGATTTTAGAATTTTGTGCGAGTGCGTACTTTTGTTCGCTCACCAGGCGCGAACAAGAGTACGAGGGATTTCAATAGATACGCGCGTAGCCATTAAAATCCGGGATCGGCGCGTGCAAGCCTGCCAATTTTGGGCAGCCTGCGCACGCCGAGCCGCGTAGCCTGCCTCCATTCCCTTCCCCTACCTAACCCACCCCCCCCGGCCCTATCTAAATCCCCCCTACCTTTATCGGAGGATTTACGTCTGCCGGAGGCAGATGTAAATCTGCGCGCGCTAGCGGGCTGCTGGTGCGCCATCACCTGACCCGGGGGCTGTTCCAGAGGGCGCGGCCATGCCACCGGAACGCCCCCGGGCTGAAACCATGCCCGCTGCACCGCCCTCAAAACGTTGTGTCACCCGCGCCACGCCCCCGAAACGCTGGTCACGACCGCCACGCCCCCTAACACGCCCCCCGACACGCCTCTCCATGCAAGCCCCGGGACTTATATGCGTCCCGGTGCTTGCGCGCGCTGCCGAGCCTATGCAAAATAGGCTCGGCGCGCGCAGGGGGGGTTTGGGGTAGGTTTTCGGGGGGTACACGCGATTCCTACTCGCGTACCCCTTTGAAAATCTACCCCAGTGTTATTAACAATATATCATAATTGCAATGTAACATAACAGCACATATCAAAATAACCAACAACAAAATATGTAGCTGTCTTATATTTCAAAGAAATATTAAAGACCAATTGGCCCATCCAGTCTGCCCAGTTGAGATTCTTTCACTGATTTTCTACCATCCTGGTTAAAAGAACATACAAATTTCCATATGCATGCCAATACCAACTCCCCTTTACCCATGTCTTCCTCCTGATCTCTCAAACTCCTCCTATCATTGCCTGCCACATCATTCCCAAACTTGTCCAAAAGCTGCCACAGTGCTGGCCTCCATAATCTCCACTAGTAGGCCATTCTAGGTTTTATTCTTAGAAATTCAATGCTTAATCCAATATCCAGGGCTCCATCTTTGTCTTCTTGCCAAGTTTTAGAATAATCCATACTAAAATTTGTGAGACCATTGTGCAAAACTCCTGGCCTCCCCATGCTCATTTGTGTTTGGGTTTTAACTATGGATCACTCTTTGCAGGTTTCCCTAGTCTTTCTTGGAAGCCTTATACAGCTCCACATAGTTTATCCCAGTGCTTTCTTGGAAGCTGGATGTAGTCAAACTACTGCTGTTTAGGGTTGTAGCTGCCACTCCGTTCATGTTACTTGGTGTTTATCTAGCATCCTGGTTAGATTAGCATACAAGATTGCATGCTCAATCCCAAATTCAGCTCTCTAGCTGACTTTATACCAAGTTTTAAAATCATCTAAACAGTTACCAAAATTAACATCTGACATCCTAGGTCCCCATGGACTTACTGAACATTACCTGGCCACCATCAGCTTACCAGCACTGACCTGGTTAGTTTCTGGGGAGTTGTAGTATGCTAGCATTAACTCAGCTACCCCATGGCCTTTAGTATTGCTGGGTTGTGCTTCCTTGCTCCACTCTTTGTTTGTCCTTATTATCTATTCCCTTGCCTCTGCTCTTGAGGGAGTGGAAGCAGTATTGCAGCACTCGACCATGGTTCTACCTCGTACAAATTATGGCCTGGATTTATCAAAATGCGATAAGTATCGCATGCGATAGCAAAAGGGGCGTGCTTTATGCTAATATACAGTTTATCGCAATTTGCGCTAATTACCTATACGAAGAGCTAAGTTAGCGCAAATTGCGATAACATTTTCAGACTTTGCGATAAGTGCCAGACCTGTTGTATTCAACCACTGGGGAACAATTGTTAATGAGCTTGGGGAAAGGGAGAGAGAGAGAGAGAGAGAGTGAGAGCGAGCCTAGCCATAGTGTCCTCTCCCTACTCTCCCTAGATAGGTATTTGTATCCCTATGATAGGCCCACCTAGTAACTCGAGGTGAGGTTTAGGTATTAGTGTAGAGGGTTAAGGGCCACTTTGACATTCAATGTAAGATGTACGAACAGAACAGTGAAGATTTGATGGCCTTCGGAGTGAGGAAACTCACCCCAAGATGAGATTTGGGCAATGTCCTCTCCACCTAGCTTGATGGACACTCTACCTGGGTAACATCAAGCTAGGTGGAGAGAACATTGCCCAAATCTCATCTTGGAGTGAGTTTCCTCACTCCGAAGGCCATCAAATCTTCACAAGAGACTACTGTTCTGTTTGTACATCTCACATTGAATGTCAAAGTGGCCCTTAACCCCCTACACTAATACCTAAACCTCACCTCGAGTTACTAGGTGGGCCTATCATAGGGATACAAATACCTATCTAGGGAGAGGACCCTATGACTAGTCTCTCTCTCTCTCTCTCTCTCTCAAGCTATTGCACAGTTTAACACTATTCACAAAGGTGTAGTTAAAATCAGCATTAAGTCTGTGTGATAGCATTTTGCAGACTGGCAAACTCAGCCCCCAACTCCTCCTCTTTTTGAAATTTGCATTGCACCATACGATATGGTGCTTTTGCATGCGTTAATGGGACTTTTCGCATGCGATAAGCCCTTAATGCATGCGAAAACGCCTTAGCGCATTTTGATAAATGACCCCCTATGATAGCAAATGAGGAACACTTGCCAATCTAGTGTGCCCAATTCCACACTTGGTGCAATCAATAGACCCACAGCTGATCCTAACAAATCACTTTTTCTTTTAAGAAACTTTATAGACTTTCCATGGAGGAAGCTAAGAAGAAAGGCTATGACTTGCGTACAGATGCCATTCCAATAAAGGCAGCCAAAGCTTCCCGAGATATTGCAAGTGATGTAAGTAAAACTGCAAAGAAGTTATTATTTTGCTCAAAGATGATCCATTCCTTTGCATGACAACACATCCATTTGTCAATTAAAGTTGTAACTTAGTTGATATAAGAATATATGAAACAGCAAATCTTTCCAATAGTCAAAGACAGTCGCTAATCAAGTATTGTCCTCACAATTTACACAGATGTGTAATAAATGTTTGTTCTTTATTGGAAATCATATTCTACTATCTACTTAAGGATCTTTGAACCAAGATTATTTCATAATTGATTGTCTGTTGTGGGATAAGATTATGCAGAATAATAAACTTTAGATTAAACTGTTGGAAAGTTCTTTCTACTACAGCCATTTTACTTCAGCTTACTTAATTTGCCACCTCCTCTATTGAACTAGAATTTGTGTTCTCAACTAAAACATATGCTATAACTAATAAAGTATTATGATTAATGATGTTATATATTTTTTATTTTTTTTCGCATAGTACAAATATAAAACAGGTTATCGAAAACAATTAGGCCACCATGTTGGATTCCGCAGCCTGCAGGATGATCCCAAACTTGTTTGGAGCATACATGTAGCCAAGATTCAGAGTGACAGAGAATACAAGAAAGATTTTGAAAAATGGAGAACTAAGTTCAATAGTCCTGTAGATATGCTGGGTCTCCTTTTGGCCAAAAAATGCCAGATTTTGGTCAGCGATATTGATTATAAACATCCTTTGCACCAGTGGACCTGTCTGCCAGACCAGAACGATGTCATTCATGCTAGGAAGGCCTATGATCTCCAGAGTGATGTAAGTATAAATTGATATATATATAAATTATTATATACAGCCATAACATGGTCTAAATTTGAAAACATAAATGACATTGAATATGCAAGATTTATAAAAATGTGTATGAGTCTGAAATAATCAAATATGAGCTATGTGAGACTCAGTTAAATTATTCATGAAGCAATCCCCTACCCTGTTTTAGGGCTTCTGATTCTATGTATTTATAAAACAATTTTGAGGTTTTTATGTGCATGAATAAAATCAATGTTTTAATTGTTTCCATGTTTCAGAAACTGTAATGAGATTAATTTGGGGGATTTTTCCCCAATACTCTCTGTATGCTATCACCCTCTTCTTGACCAACTCATCACTCTCACCCACCCGGTCAGGCCATCCTCTGCCCATTCTCATCTCTCACCCATCCATCTCCAGCACGTTCCACCCCTTTCCACCAGCCCATGCTCTATAAGCTTGCCCTCCAGCAGCTCCTTCTCTAGCATACTTATCCTCCACAGCCTGCCCCCAGCATACTCACACTACCACTGCTCTGGACTTCTCCACTGCTACTCCCATTCTCTACCTTCCACCAGCTCCCTGTGATCAGCTCTTTCTCCATTTATCTCCACCACTCTTACTTCCACTGTCACATCTAGCTCCACCTCTGGTCCTCTCTCTGCTGCTGCTTGTCTTTGTGTGGTTCTCATTAAATTTGAGACTATATGCTTTCTATACCCAAGTGTTATCCTCATAAGGAGAACATAGGAGTATGGAAGCTATGGAGACTTGAGCAATGGAACTGGCAAGAGGAGGAATATTGGGGCAGCAGTTGGTCAGACAGTGGTCGATGTCGGGGCAATAGTGGGTCAGGCAGTTTTCAATTGAAAATATGAAAAGAGTGTTGGGTTGATATTATGGTGGTGTTTTTGCTTTAATACAAGGAGTCACTTTTTCTCCTTGAGGGGGATTTTATCAGGGGTTGTCAGTTTAAATCAAAACTCAGAAGCCATAATTTAATGTAGAAACATAGAACATGATGGCAGAAAACAAAAATATGGCTTTTTCAGTCTGCCCATCCATACCAATCTATTCAGCTTTACAAATCCTACCACTCCCTCAGATGTTTGTCTCATGCGTCCTTGAATTCAGATATTGTTCTAGTCTCCATCACTTCCACGGGAAGGCGGTTCTGTACATTGACTATCTTCTCTGTAAAGAAATATTTCCATAGATTACTCCTGAATCACCCTCATCCCATGGCCCCTCATTCTAGAGCCTCCTTTCCTTTGAAAGAGGCCTACCTCTTGTGCATGGAAACCTAGGAGGTATTTAAATGTCTTTATCATATCTCCCCTATCTTTTATGAATAAACAGTAAACTATTACTAGTCTTAAACTATGCCAATTATTAAGTATGTTATGTTTGTTGCATTTGATATCATACCAGGCTAGTGCAAAGGCATTAGGCATCCAAGGTGAAATTTCAGCTATGCGATCTCTCCTGCCTCAGGACTAGTCCTCTTCCTCTCTCTCCACCTCCCAGCCCCGGAAGCATTTCTTTTCACCTCTCAGTTCCTCCCCACCCCCAATCCTAGGAGCATTTCTCTTCTTTCTCTCCCAGCTCTAGGACCCAGGGGATGCTTCTGCTGCCAAAGGTGAGGTCCTGCGAGCAAGGCTGGTGGTTTTAGTACTGCTGTAAATCTGGAAATGAAACCGGATTGTGGTGCTGTTGAAAGCCAAGAAAGAGAGGGAGTTAGAAGAAGCAGCAGGGAGCACATTGGCAAGACTCGGGCACCAATTAATGTTGGCCCAGCCCCATCCTGCTATTGCCAAAACTGTGCTGCTTTAGATGGCCGCCCAGGCCACCTACTGCTTCCACCAGCCCTGTATCATACCTTCAGCTTCATTTAGGGCCTGATTCATCAGGGTCTTTTCCCATGGGGAAAAAAGCCTTAATGAATCAGCCTCTTACTGTCCTTTGCTTTAGAGCAGGGGGTTCTCAACCCAGTCCTGCGGACTTGCATAACCAATCTGGTTTTCAGGATATCAGCAATGAATATGCATGAGGTAGATTTGCAAGCACTACCTCCATATTGTGAAACCCTGATTGGTTAGGTGTGCCCCAAGGACTGGGTTGAGAACCACTGATTTAGAGTATTCATGTCAGAAGCCATTCCTGGGAAACAAGAAGGCCGATGAGACATTGTAGCCTTCGGCTGTTAAAGACTTTTTCAATTTTCTTTACAGTTCTGTTTTTTTATGCCTATTATTGGTTCATTGGTTCCTCTTTTAGTCTTCCTGTTTGGGAATTTTGTTTCAATTTACTATACTACTCCAAGAAGTTTTAATATGTGCGTAATGATCCCCTCCCAAATAAACATAGAGACAGAGACCTCAAGGCTCATCTAGTTAGCTGAGAATCCTTTGCGCTCATCACACGTGTCCTTAACTTTTGATTCTATTTCTGCCTCCACCATCTCTACACATCCACCACTCATTCGTGTTAAGTTTTACATGTCTATATCAACTTTTTTTCTTATAAATATGTTATTTCAGGCACACAATGTTTGGCACAGTCATGTGCTGTGACCTCATTTTTTGCAGACAGTCCCATGCCAGCAAGATGTGCAGATGATTAGCACATTGAGGCACTTAGGCCTGGATTCATCATTCATCACAGAATGATGAATCCAGCGAAAACGGGGGGCGGGCGCCAGCTGCCGGCTTTCGCACCAAATAGTGCCACTGTGAAAGGTGGTATTGGGCGCACTACTGCCGACGATAATGTTAGTAACATTATTGCCAGCGGCGAAGACTCCGCCCCCTCTCTGCCACGACTCTACCCCTCCCCGCCACAACTCTGTCCCTCCCCTCCCCGACTCCGCCCCCAATTGATTTTGCATGCTATCGCACGTGATATGGCCGTATCGAATGTGATAAGCCTTTGATAAATGACCCCTTTAATTAGCTAGAGTGGATTCACTACCAATACAGTGGTGAGCAATTCAGGTTCTCATTTGCTGGAGGCTAATTTTAATTTAAAGCCATCATATTTTATATATATTCCTTTTGGATCCTGTATATTCTCAGATATTTTTTTGTTACTGAGAATCTGAGTGATTCCCTGGAAGTAGTATTATATTGTATATTACTGTGTTTTATATACATTTTATAATATAGTAACAGCTAGGTACTTTACATAAAATTGTTTTAAGTATATATGCAGAACAAATATCAGGATAATAATAGAACAGCAAATATAAACTTTTATGGCATTTATTTCAATAGGCAGTAATATTTAAATTAAAACACCTCTAATGAGCTTTTTGCTTTGTATGTTAAATGATAAAGTTTATGCTTGAACTCAACAGAATTTGTATAAAGCAGATCTTCAATGGCTGAAAGGCATTGGCTGGGTCCCAATAGGCTCTCTGGATGTTGAGAAAACCAAGAGAGCTGGAGACATCCTGAGTGAACAGAAATATCGCCAGCATCCATCCACCGTTAAATTTACCAGTGTGACAGATTCTTTAGAGTTGCAATTGGCCAAAGCTAATGCAGAAACGATGAACAAGGTAAGCTCTGACATGCTTTATCACTATTCAGACTCTCTGCCAAGGTTGCCTTTCATACTGTCAATGCATCTTTTTACTTTTGAGCAGGTGGATGTTTTTATCACTCTTTATGTAATTACCAGAAGGTGTTGTTAACCGAGGTGTTAATGCGGATGCATTACAAAACACAAAGTATGTTACATTCAAATAAGCTGACTTGATATTGTTGCATTTTATCAGCTAATTTAAATGTTTCACACATTTGTGTGATACTGCATTATTTTTTTATTATGATATATTTTACTATGTAGCATTTTTTGTTTAATGAGGAACTTGCTGTATTAGGGTAGGGAATGTTATTTTAGCTCTATGATATGGTTTTTCATTCTCCTAGTGAGAGTAGGGACATGGTATTTCTGTATTAGGGACTTTTATTATTATTATTGTGTTTATTATATGTTGTAATGATATATTGCACTATTTCTGGGGTGGCCAATTCCAATCCTTGAGATCCACAAACAGGCCTGGTTTTCAAGATATCCAAAATGAATATGCATAAAATAGATTTGCATGCATTGCCTCCATTGTATGTAAATTTATCTCAATCATATTCATTTTGGGTAGCCTGAAAACCTGGCCTGATTGTGGCTGTGTGGGCCGATGGGATTCTTCTTCCTTCTTCCTGTCTGTTCATGCAGCTGACACTCCTCCTCCTCCTCCTTTCTGCCCGCACAGGCCCAGATGATTTCTTATTCCGGGGCTCACGCTGGCATTTCTTTGCTGTACCCGGAAGTTTGCAGGTTTGGCCTGGAGACCCGACAATTCCTTCAGAATTCCGGAGTCTCTGGGCCAAATCTGGTCAGCTCCCAGGTGGGGGCAGTGGTGGTGCTCTAGGGCTGGGCCCTCGGAGTGAATTTTGCTGGTGGCGGTGCTCAAGCAGGCTCTCTGGGCTCAGCTCCATGTGCCTCCTGCGCTCCTCAGCAAGCACTATTGTGCATCTGTGCAATGCCTGTCACTGATCCACCTCCTGCCTCATAATCACTGGCTGCAATTAGCAGCCGAAGAGGAAGGCAAAGAGGTTATGCAGGCAGAGGTGAAGGTGTTGGTAGGGAAGAGCAGCAGGCGCTGACACAGAAGCACTTTTTAATGGCGAACCTGAATCCACTTCCGGGCTTCTCTGCCGCCACCCCCGCAGCCCACTGATTAGAAGCTTTGGCCTCCCTTCCCCCTCAGTATGCCACTAATTATCTGAGGTTATGGGTTAATTTTCAAAGGGTTTTGGAGCTTAAATTAGGGAATTAGGCTTCTAAATTGTCTCTCTTGAACATTGACTAAGGCTGAACATCTAAATTTAGGAGCCTATTTTTAAGAGCCTATTTTTAAGAGCCTATTTTTAGGAACCTATTTTTACTCCTCAGTTTAGGAGTCTAAAACGTGGATGGTTGGAGGGGCAGAGTTAGAATGGGAAAAGAAAGTTAGGAGTCTAAAACGTGGATGGCTGGCGGGGCAGAGTTAGAATGGGCAAAGAAAGTTAGGAGTCGCGTGCTGGTTTTCAGCATGAGGCACTTAACTTAGGTATCTAAATCTAGGTCAGTGAAACTAGTAAAGTATTTGAATCAAGTACCATAATTAAAAAAAAAAAAGATCAACTGTAATACTCAGGGTGCTGCTTCTTCTTCAAATTATTTTTATTTTTACTGCATTAAAGGATCTAAGAATAGTTATACAGTGTCATACATTACTATAAAATCTTGATGTTTTCATATGTTATTCTGCTTTCTGTTTCCTTGGAAAATGTTGTTATGTTGCAATGTATCAGATCACGAAAGTTATTTTTTCCAGGTTGTTTAACCTCAATTATTCTATTTTTCTAAGCGTTTGTATACGGAGGCTTGGGATAAAGACAAGACGACAATCCACATCATGCCAGACACACCTGAAATCATACTGTCACGACAGAACAAAATCAACCTTAGCGATGTAAGCAAAATCTAAGGAACACCTTCCTACTCTGGAAAAAATGAGCCCTCAACTTTTAATGCAGAAAATGATTTAAATTTAACATTTTCCTTTTCTGCATTTTACATAGCTTTCCTCACGAAAGTATTTTTTTATCTTATCATTTGGTTGTATAGAATTAGTGGGAGACTATTTGCTATTGCTTTTTTCTGCTAAAATGAAAGGTGCACAAAAGATGGACTTGAACTAGAGAAATGTTATTTCTCTCCCTGAATTGGATGATGCAATTTGGTTTCTCCTCTCTGGCCAAATGCTATCAATCTTGCACAGATTAGACGGGAGGGCTTTATTCTTCCTACTTACATCTAAAGTATAAGAAAGCAAAACATGGACTGGGTGGACATTTAGTCGAAATAAAGTCCCAAAAGTCAGAATTACGATATTCAATGCCACTTAGCCGGATAAGTTCGAACTGTTTGAATATTCGGCCATGTTCAGCGAGCGCTGCTTAGGCAGATAATTAAATGGTGGACAGGCAGGGCGTTCCAGGGTGTGGATACTTATCCAGCTAACGTAGACAATATTCAGCCTTATCTGGCTAAGTTAGCCAGATACGTTAAGGTCTAAGCTTGGCCATATAAGCTTATCTGGCTAGCTTTTAGACAGATGGGTATATTCAGTGGTGCACTGAATATCATGGCTAATTTAGCTGGATATGTTTATCTGGCTAATTATCTCAGCTGTACAGTGGCAATACCTACCTCATAAAATACAATAATATCAAAAGTTAACCTCTCCCCCTATCCAACAAACAACCATAACCCAACCTCACTCGCATTAGGGAGACACAGGATTATCTGACATCTGAAAAATAAAAATACATGCCCACCCAAAGATCCCCATAAAGAAAGTGTTCATTCACTCATTGGTCAACCACTGCTTCCAGTGCTCCCAGTTTGCCCCAGTGCTGATGACTTTCCCACATTGCAGGCCTTGATATAGGGCCTGGATGATCCTGCTTTGTGTAATTAGTGAAGCATTCGCAAAGCATTTAACATTACAAGATCCTGCCATTGCAGACCATGATAAAGTTTAAAGCATATACAAAACGGAGAAAAATGACAACTCCACCATAGTGTCTTTCAAAGGAGGAGATAGATGGATAAAAGCATTGATTAGGTTTTGAGGATAAGTTGAAGTAATACAGTATCCTGCAAGTTAAATTGTGTTACCTTGTTTAAGGGTCATATTCATCTTCTATTTTCATAGAGTGCGGGAGTAGCCTAGTGGTTAGAACAGAGGGCTTATGACCCAGGGAAACAAGGATTCAAATCCCACTCTGCTCCTTGTGACTTTGGGCAAGTCACTTTACCATCTGTTGCCTCAGGTACAAACTGGGACAGTAACTTTTAAAAGTGCACATGTTCGTCAGCCCACAGCGGGGGACGCATCCATTTTATAACATATAAAACAACATAAAATAGCCTGACTGTGCACGGGAGCCTGTGTGCACAAATGCCATTTCTACCGCATAAGTGGGATTTTGAAAGCCTCATGAGCTAATGCCATTAGCCGTTTTCCCAGTTCATTCTCATTTTGTCGAGTTAAGAGTTAAGAACTTCCAAACATCCCTAGTTTAACAGCCTCCCTTCTCCCCTTTTAGACCTGACCCTTAAAACCCCGCTGACCTATCTAGATTTTTTTGTTTTACAACTTGCACGTTCTTCCTAGCAGAATTAAAGTTACGCTGCAGGGGACTCCAGTATTTACGTGCTGATTTCAAGTTACAATCCAGGAACGCCCAGCCCTGCCCACATCCCGCCTCCTTTTTGGAACTTTTCATTTGTGCTCACAGAGGGAGATACGCGCGTACACGGGTGGCTTTTAAAATCCGCTCGGTGCGTGCCGGCCCGACTTGTACGCACAGCTCCCGGTTTTGGAACCCGCCAGGCTTTTAAAATTCACTTTTCAGATTGTTAGCCCTCTGGGGACAGGGAACTACCTGAACGTAATCCACTTTGAAGCACCAAAGATGCAGATTATAACTAAATTAAATAAATGTCCTGTGTAACAAATGTACTCACCAGTTATTTATTTATTTCCAAAGAGCCTCTATAGGCATGCGCTGGAGGAATCAAAGAAGAAAGGCTATGACTTGCGAATTGATGCTCTCTCAATCCAAGCTGCCAAAGCTTCCCGAGACATTGCCAGTGATGTAAGGCGTGATTTCTGTTGTCCTCTATGAAGTCTTTTGTCCTGTGTGTTATTTGTTCTCATTGTTATGATGCTAAGAACTGATTATCAAGTTTTCTAAGGGAGTTTAACATTGTCATATGTTGAAGATATTTTCAGTGGAATGATGCATATGGTGTATGTAGTTTTAAACGTTTTTGTTTTGACAGTCACGCTATACTACCAGGTCTTCATCTTTGTACTTCTAGATGTCTGCAGGTGCTTATATAAATGTGAGTTTAGATTACCCAGTGCCAAGGGAGGGGGAGCTACTTGTTAGCATAAAAGAACCAATATTATAATTTCATGCAAGTTCGCTCGCCAGTGTCCCAAGAACCTCCATTACCACACCAAGGTCTTCACCCACAGCTTTTTTCCTGGGCAGTAATGTTCCCCTACCTTTCCACACAGGGAGACCCAGGTCAAGAGTTTGCAAAACATTTACTAGCAAACACTCAAATAGTGTAATTGGGAGCAAACAATACCTGTAAAGTGAAGCAGAACCTCACCGCCAAATGGTGAACTAAGCGATAGTCTCATTCCCTTCCATGCACTATACAAATACCTGATCAAACATTTATAACAGTAACCATATGCATAAATAAGGCAAAACCAGGTACCCAGAAAGGAAACAAATATCTCTGACATCAATATATGTGCAGAAAAGAAAACAATTAGGGCCCAGTGCTGGCAAACTGAAGTTTCATTTTCCCTTGTATTTGATGCCCGCTTTTCTCCCAGCCCACTAGACCCTGGCTTTGAATCCCTGGGAGCCCTGCTGGCAACTGGATGACAGCTCCACAGTGCAGCTCCTTGGACAGCATAAGCTGTAGAGTCAGAATTTCTGGGGAAATCTGGCAGGGCTGGTGGGGTTATTTTCCCCTGTCTTCAAATGCTGTCCCTCTCTGATCACACAGGAAGGACAGGGCACAAAAGCAGTGTCTAAAGTAACTGGTGCACTCTTCCAGAAAACAAACTCCATTCATTTAGCTGTTTTTTTTCCACATGGCGAGATGCAGCAGTCCAAGTCCTTTCTCAGTCCTAGCTATGGATAAGTGCAGACATTCCTCTCCTGTCCCTAGATCACTACTGAACTGTTCCCGAACACTCCTCAGAGGCAGGAAGCTGCGTCTCTCCTGCCTTTTCTGCCATCCTCTGCCCAAGAGAGATTCAAACTCCAAATGTGCTGGTGGTTTTTTTCAGGTCTTCCCTGATTGGTGAAAAGATTCTGCAGCTCCCATTGGCTCCTGGGGGTCCTTGTTTCTCTGTGAAGCTTCCACCCTCCCATCCAGATCATTTCTTTTCTTGTTAACCCCTAGGAGGTGGATTCTGTAAACAGCAACTCAAAGATGTAAAACAATCGTTTTTTAAAAAAAAATTTTCAAACTCCTTGATTCCTTTTTTCCTCGTGCCAAGGGGCAGTTAGCAGCTGAACACCCCTAGGCTCAGTAAAACAAGTCTGAAACACTATCCAGTTTGTATTTATGTCCAAGTCCCAGTATAGTGTAGGCTCAATAGAGCAAGGAGGCTCTTTTTTAAGAACCGGGTCACATCTGAAACATCTGTTGAATTAGATAATAAAACCAAAGTAAATACAGTCAATTAATTTATAATTGTATGTTGTCATTTTTTACATTCCAGTACAAATATAAAACTGCTTATCGCAGTCAACAGGGCCACCATATTGGATTCCGTTGTCTTCAGGATGATCCCAAGTCTGTACTGGCTGCTCATGTTGCCAAGATGCAGAGTGACAGATTGTACAAGAAAGAATTTGAGAAGTGGAAGACCAAATTTAATAGTCCCGTGGATATGCTGGGGATTTTGTTGGCCAAGAAATGTCAAACTTTGGTTAGCGATATCAATTACAAACACCCTCTACACCAATGGACCTGTCTGCCAGATCAAAATGATGTTATTCATGCTAGGAAAGCCTATGATCTACAGAGTGATGTAAGTGAGCCTTAAACTGTAGAAAGTACAACTACCATCCTTACCCCCAGACAGACCAGGCAGATTACCTGTGGGCTGCTTTACTCTACCTTCTCTCCTGACTTGGAAAGTAAACAAAAAAATATCAATTTTAAAAGTAAAATTTATGTTTCTAATTCATTAGAGAGTATTTCAGTATTGTAGTCTTGTAACATGATTATCTCAGTTTAAAAATCCAAGATAAAGTGGAAAAGCTATATTTTGTTTCCTATTATTTTTATTTGATTGTTATGTTCTTAGGGTGAGGGCAATAACAAAGTTGATATTTATGTATAGTGTTGTCCACAATATGAACTTAAATTGATAAATGCCACTTATAAGGCCCTAGTTTGATGGACTCTATAACAGGGTACCATCAAGCTAGGGTGAGATAACATAGTACAAAATTTCATTTTTGTGAGACTTTCCTCACTCCAAATAATGTCAAATCAACACAGAGGTGTGCTGTGCTGTTTGTACATTTCACTCTACATGAAAAACTGGCCCCTAAACCACCACCAACACCTCACCTTGAGCTATTAGATGACCCTCTTATAGGCATATAAATAGTTGAACACTGTGAGGGCCTCCCCAGATGCACTCTCTCTTTCTCCTCCCCTTCTCCCCTCCCAAGCCCAGAAATGGCCAAAATGCAATTCTAAAAATGTATCGCATATTACATTACAGCCATTCCAGGCATATCTCACAGCTTAACGCCAGGAAAACAGGTGTAGTTATTTCTGGTGTTAAAACCATGCGATAACATGCGTTATGCTATCGCATGGTGTGATATTGCCCCTCATTTTAATAATTCCCACCCAAACTCCTTCCTTATCCCGTCTCTTCCCGAAATTTTCATCTACACCGTGTGATAGCATTATTATCGCATGCTCTATGGCGTTAACACATGCATTAACGTGTTATTGCGTGTGTTAATACCATAACGCATTTTGATGAATGGCCCTGTTAGTGCATGAATTTTTTCACAAATTCATTGCTAATGAGGGTAATGGAAAAATATACAAAGCAGTTTATTAGCTATGAACACAAAGTAAAATTTCACTTAAATAGTTTTGCAATTCTAATTTTGTGAAAAAAAAAAATCTCCACTTGAAGGAGATAGTCTGTATATAATTAAGCATTTCACATTAAAATCCATAGAAAAACTCCATTCATTATTATACTGGGCTTATTTTCATAAAATTTTCTGTACAAAAATATTGCATCCTAAAATAAAATAATGTGCAAAGTTTAGTGCATTTAATAGCCTCTTAGTTTCTCTAGGACAAGATTTCTTACCCCTGAACCCAGTTGTTCCCTCAAAACTGTGAATTCCTATGCATTATTTAGAAATTGCTTAATTCATGTTTCATTAGGATTAGTGTTATACCAAATGAAACCTTGAAACTATGACAGTGATATCTACACTCAGACATATATATTTAGATGTTATTAAAATAGTTTACTTTTTTCTTACTGCTAACAGAATTTGTATAAAGCAGATCTTCATTGGCTGAAAGGTATTGGTTGGGTCCCAATTGGGTCTCTAGATGATGAGAAAAACAAGAGAGCCTCAAATATTCTGAGCGAAAAGAATTACCGCCAACATCCATCAACAGTCAAATTTACCAGCATAACGGATTCCCTTGAGCTGCAGCTAGCCAAGGTTAATGCAGAAACGATGAACAAGGTTGGTTTACCAGTCAACAGACTCTTCGGGGCCTATGTAGTAAAGGGGTTTTTTTTTTGTGTCTATGGAAAAAATGTTTCGTAAGCAAATCCCTATGTAAGTGCTTCATAGCAAAGGCTGTCTCAGTTATTTCAAGCAAGGCAAATGATGGTAAAAAGTTTCGGAATATCCTAATTCTGACTTCTAAGGTGAGTTTCAAAGTTTTGTGGGGCACAAAAGTTACGCACAGATTCTGATAAGTAATGGGATTTAAATGTGTTATATTCATATTGTGCTTTCAAAATATCATTCCTCTTGACTATTAAAAAATAAAGACTTGCCAAAGTTACGGCAGACCTGAGTTTGGCAGTGCTCTATTGAATGCCCAAAAATTAAGGTTGAGTCATTGGAAGGCAGTGCTTTTTTCTATTACTGTAACTTTTATTTCATTATGTGAAACAGTTCTAGATAATTTTATGATCATATAATAGCTTTAATTAATTTGCTGTAAGCAAATTTTCCTTCAAGTTCCTTCAAGAAAACGCTCTGTATTCTGGATTGCTGACTCAATGGCTGTCTGTTTGGAAAGTAACTGTAATGTCATTTAGATGTGATCTTTTTGTTAAATAAAATGTTAAAAAAAAAGTTTTGTAAACTCAAATTTAAAAAATTTGACAGTCCCACTTCTTGGATATGACTCCTAAATGATAAAATCTGCTACCTTCTGTAATATCCTTGTGTCCAACTCCTCTTTCTTTGCTAACATCTTTATGAATTCTGTAATTCACTTGCTACATCTCATTTAATTGTATTTATTTATTAGGCCAGTCCAAGTTGACGCTATAAACTCAATAACCCTCCAAAGCTGATTCCTGCCTTTATGATTATCATCCTTTTAGCCCATGTCTTTGGGTCTTTTCAAAATTTTTCATCCTTATTTCCCATAATTATTGGCATTTGGTAAAGCCTTACCTTTGTCCCATTTTCTTCCCCTCCTCTTTCCAAATTGTGGCTTTTTGTGGGGAAAATTGGTATTCTGCATATCAGCCATGTTGTGGGCCTTGCCCACCTACCCAGATGCTTGTGAGAGCTGCTGTAGCTCACTTCGGGGGCCTGCCTTGCACTTTCTCTAGATCTTTTATTATTCCATGCAATATTCTCATTTTCTGCACTTTGTTGCAGTTTTGGACTGAATTTGGAAAGATCTTTATTTTCCCCAGAAGGAAAATAACTGAATCACATTTTCTTTCTTAGCACCTATATACCGAAGCATGGGAGAAGGACAAGAGAACAATCCATGTCATGCCTGACACGCCAGAAATCCTGCAAGCAAAAGTAAATCGAATTAACTTCAGTGAAGTAAGTCCTCATTAAGGGGTACATTTTCAAAGCCATTTACATGCATAAAATATAGATTTAGGTTCATAAACAGCTCATTGTTAAATTGTCTGTGATTTGTTCATTTAAAAGAGTACCAAAACCCTATTTGGCATTTTCTTTCACAATCACAATCCCGGGAGGGGCAGAGCTGGGGTGGAGTTTAGATTTACATGCATGCTTTTGATCTTAAAAAGAATGAGTGTGTAAATTTACACATACAGGTTGCATAAAGCAGGTGTGCCTTGGTGCAGGGGAGTTTCTTCATTACTTTTGCGTAATTTTAAAGTTAATTTATGTGCAACAATGTGTTTTATACATTGGTGTAACTTATGCACATTGCTGCCACATAAGTTACTGGCGATGTTATAAAATTACCTTTCCTAAGTAGACTGGATATTTATTTATTTTATTTATTTAAACGCTTTTATATACCGACGTTCATATGGACATCACTTCGGTTTACATAATAACAAAGGATGCAGAGAGAAAGAGGAATGGAAATAAAAGTTACAATAAAACAGTTGGTTGGATAAATATTGGGAAAAAAGAACTAGAGAGGAAGAAAGTGCAGATGGATAGGAGGGGGGGGGTAGAGAGTTAGAGGAAAAGTAAAACAGGAGATAGTAATGCAAGGCGATCAAACATAAAAACATTAGTAACTTTCAATAGGGGGGAGTATGTACAGGAGGGGCAGGAGGTTAGCGTTTCAGGGTGTGAATGGCGGAGGGTCATGAGAAGGCCTGAGCGAAGAGCCAGGTTTTTAACTTCTTTTTGAAGGACTGGGTGGAGGGTTCGACGGATGTCAGTGGGCATCGAGTTCCAGTGGTGAGGACTGGCGACGGATAGGGCTCGGTTTCTGGTGGAAGTGAGGTGAGTGTGTTTGGTGGAGGGGATGGATAGGATGCCGGTGTTAGAGGATCTGGTGAGTCTGGAGGGAGTGTGGAGGCGTACGGACTCATCGAACCATTGCATGTCTGGGTTGTGAAGGGTTTTGTGTATTAAGGTGAGGGTCTTGTATAGAATTCTAGATGAGATGGGGAGCCAGCGTAGGTCTTTAAGGATGGGGGTGATATGATCGCATTTACGTGAGCTAGTGAGGATGCGTGTGATGGCGTTTTGGAGCATCTGCAGTGGTCTGAGGGAAGAAGTAGGAGTCCAAGGAGGGGAGAGCATTGCAGTAATTGATTTTAGAGAAGATTACTGCTTGGAGGACTGTGCGGAAATCAGTGAAGTGAAGCAGGGGTTGGAGTTTTTTCAGAACGTGGAGTTTGTAGTAACAGTCCTTGATGGTGGAGCTGATAAATTTTTTGAGGTTGAAGTTGCAGTCCAGAGTAACCCAAGGCTTCATGCTTGGTGGAGTAAGGTTGGGGGGGGGGGAGGTGGGTGGAAGCTCATGCGTGAGTAGGAGGAGTTCAGTTTTGGAGGTGTTTAGTGCAAGTTTCAGGTTGGAGAGCAGGGAATTGATGGAGGTTAGGTGGTTTTGCCAGGTTTGCAGGGAGTTGGAGATAGAATTGGTGATTGGGATGAGGATTTGGACGTCGTCTGTGTAAATGTAATGGGTAAGGCCCAGGTCGGATAGGAGACGGCAGAGGGGCAGCATGTAAATATTGAAAAAGTGGAGGACAGGGAGGAGCCCTGTGGAACTCCTCGGGAGAGGGTGATGGGGAGGGATTCATGGTCATCAATATATTTTGTAAGTTACAATTTTAACTTTTAGCCAGTCTTCCTCTTTTGTTTTTTTAATTCCTTTGTGTAACAAATAAGGGGAACAAGTAATGTTATAAAAATATAAGTGATAAATTCAATATTGGTTTTGTTGAATGTTGCAATTCTGCAGAGTGAGAGTGAAATTATTTTCCTTGATGTACAAGTCAAAAACAACTTACATTGTGTTCAAGACTAATACCTATGGCACTTAGTATCTTTGTTGTGTTGCCTACCATGAGGTTGCAGAACAGTACTGAGGTTGGCGCTTCTGGGCAGATGCTAGGTGTGGGGTTTTTGTGACACGGTTTCACTATAATGCTTTTTGGACCCAGAAATTGTCATTTTGTCTTTTAATATGATGTAAGAAGAGATATACTAAACGCGACACTCACAGAGTAAAAATATAGCCTTCTGTCTTTGTAGAAAATATACAAACATGCCTTGGAGGAATCAAAGAAAAAAGGCTATGACCTGAGACTCGATGCCATTCCAATCCAGTCTGCTAAGGCATCCAGAGACATTGCCAGTGATGTAAGTAATTATTTCATGAGACTTTCAAGATTCAGTGATTATACCAAAGTGTTGCTGTTTCTTATCTCTCTTTCAAAATGCCTGTAGCCTGTGCAATGCAATGTAATTTTTATTTCAATTTAAAGCTTGTTTCGAATACTAGGAAGTTTGAGTAGCTAGCCTAGAAGTTCACAATTACACTGTAAGTCAGCAGGCTAAGGTTCTAGAAGATTTACATGCGATTTGTGCCAAACGAATGAAAATGTATAAAACAGTGTTTAAAATAATGTTTTAATACAAATGGAATAGAGGAACATATATCAAACAAAACAAATAGAGCAAATAATGTAATTAACATAAACTAATAAGAGCCTGGACAGTGAGGCCAATATTTAAGAAAACATCTAGAGGTCAGTATTAAAAAATCGCCAAGTGCTATTTAGCTAAATAAGCGGGACTTAAGCGAATAAGTAGTGGCCGCTAAATATGCGCCCTTGTTCAGCGGCTGCCACTTAGCTGTATAAGTCACTTTTACTGCTAAAAAGTTAGCCGCATAAGTTATGAGCATGTAGTTGGTGGATCAGGGCAGAGCAAGTTAGCCATACAACTTACGTGGCTAACTGCCGATATTCAGATTTAGCCACATAAGTTATGCGGCTAAGCCAAATGCAGGTCTAAACTTAGGCCTGGATTTACAAAAACACCGCGGCGGCGTGAATCCCGCAGTAACGGGGGGCGAAGCGGGGAGTGGTCCTTCGATAGCTGGCAACAATCGCACCTCTGCGGTGTGATCGCTGCCGGCGTCGCGCCGAATAACTACACCATAAAAGGTGTACTTATTCGGCGTGAAACTGGCAGCGATAAAGAAGTGAACCTTTCGCTGTTGGCGAAGTCTTTGCGGCATCAGCCCCGGTGCCGCCCCGACTCCTCTTCTTCCGGGGCTGATGCTGCCCCGACTCCACCCCGATCTTGGTATCACACACGATAAGGGACTTTTTGGTGCAATCCACATAGAATATGATTTGATATAAAATGAACCCCTTAGCTGGTTATACTTATATAGCTAAGCGCATGGTTATATGAATGTATTCAGCTGCTTAGCTGTGCCGCTGAATATACATTGTTACTTAGTCAGATATGTTATAGCTGGCTAAGGGCCAGATTCATTAAGATTTTTCTCCCATTTTTGTGTCTATGGGAAAAACCCTTAGTGATTCAGATGCTATACTTACTTAACCAGCCAGCTTTGAATATTAATCTCTCCACAGATAAGTTATCCGGCTAAAGTTAGCAGCCGGATAATGTAATATTATCCTGAATATTCAGTGGGATAATGTAAATATAAAAACTAATCTAATTATTTTTCTACAGTACAAATACAAAGCAGCTTATCGGAAGCAGCTGGGTCACTACGTGGGATTCCGCAGTCTCCTGGATGACCCTAAGTCAGTATGGGCCATACACGTGGCCAAAATCCAGAGCGACAGAGTGTACAAGAAAGATTTTGAAAAATCCAAGACCAGGTTTAGTAGCCCTGTGGATATGTTGGGAATTCTATTGGCTAAAAATTGTCAGAAACTGGTCAGTGACATTGACTATCGTCACTACCTGCACCAGTGGACATGTCTGCCTGACCAGAATGACGTCATCCAAGCAAAGAAGGCCTACGAGCTGCAGAGTGATGTAAGCTATTGCTGCTACTTGTACCCCGGATAATTATCTATTTATGATTTTATCACTTTCTAAGATTACTTCTTCCATTTCTAGGCAGTATACAAATCAGACCTGGATTGGCTGAAAGGAGTCGGCTGGGTTCCTATTGGTTCGCTGGAGGTTGAAAAGGTGAAGAAGGCCGGTGAAATCCTCAGCGAAAAGAGTTACCGTCAGCCTCCGAACACCTTCAAGTTCACCTGTATCCCCGATACCATGGAACTGATTCTTGCTAAAAACAATGCACTGCAGATAAGCAAGGTAGGTTTTACCATTTTCCACCTAAGCAAATGAAATAGAATTCTGTCAGAGGCAGTGATGGGATAGATGCTTTCTCTCTTATGAGCTAATACAAATTCCTGCCGCAAAACCCATGCACCATGACTGCCTAAAATGTCCTACTTTATTTTAATTTGTGAAATGTGATATCTCAGAACTGAAGTGTATAAAACCCTTAAAAATAACTTACAAAAACGAAAATATTGTAATTTTTGTACAGCATATGCTCTCTAGATAGATATTATGTTCACATCTAAATAGTTCTCTTTTCTTTTAAATAACTCACACCATATGGTGCTAAGATGTTAAAAGGGTAACTGTAAAAACAAAGCCTGTTTTATGTTTATTACCCAATGTATTGCTTGATTCCTCTTCTGCAGCACCTATACAGAGAAGCCTGGGACCAAGACAAAAGAACAATCCACGTTATGCCAGATACTCCTGAGATCATGCTGGCTAAAAGCAATTCGGTCAACATTAGCAATGTAAGAACAATTTTCTAATTAATAATTATTACCAGAGTAGGTATTATGTAAATTTTTTAGACACCGATGTGCTAACCCGCGGGATTTCACGCCCAGTTTTTCTGTGGATGCAAATGAGCTCCATTTACTGCAAGGCCTGACTGAAAAAAAGAGAACTACATCTCACTGAGGTGTAGTTATCTTTTTTCTGAAAATTGGTCTGCAAAACCATCTTCATGTGCTGGTTTTCATCAAATGCAAAATTATTTATTTATTTATTCATAGGCATTTGATATTTTGCCTTTTCCCGAAATTGGTCTCAAGCTGGATTAAGACAAATTAAAATGAATAGTGGCATTTGAACAATTTACAATCAAAATCAGAAATTACAATTAGAGTAGCATTGGGATCCAGCATAGGGAACCCATGTGGATAACCTGAAGTCCTTCTGTGTCATTAATTTGAATGTACATATCTTTCACACAAAGCAGATTATGCATAAAAGTTTACTATTTATGAAGTGGCAAACTTGCAAATTTTGTGCAAGACAAAATGTGCAAAACCCGGACATTTTTTAGTTTTTGTGCATTTTAGGGTATTTTTGCACATTTTATTGTGCAAAGTTGTTTGTGAAAAAAAACCTCTCAGTCTCCGATGGCTTTATGTTGAACCTGCAATTTCTTTGTGAGTGTACGTTTGAACTTCTTCATATTTTTCTCATAAATGCTCATTTTGCAGAAACTTTATAAACAAGGTTGGGAGGACATGAAGCAGAAGGGATATGATTTGAGAGTGGATGCAATTTCTATCAAAAGTGCCAAGAAGTCAAGGAACATTGCAAGTGATGTAAGTGGTACCATTTCTAATTTCAAAGATTATGCTCAGTGTATGAACAGCCAGTTCAAGGACAGAGATTCAAAATCCATTGCAAATAATGCTGGGTTCCAAAGTAGGAGTAACTACCCAGGAAATGGACCTTGGAGTCATTGTGGACAATAACATTGAAATCCTCAGCTCAGTGTCTGGCAGCAGTCGAAAAAGCAAATACAATGTTAGGAATGGTTTGAGAAGGAATAAATCTGAGAATTTCATAGTGCCTCTGTATAGATCTATGGTGTGAATGCACCTTGAGTATTATATGCAGTTTTAGTTGCTCCATCTCAAGAAAGATATAGCAGAACTAGAAAAGGTACAGAGAAGGCCAAAAAAAAAGAAAAAGAAAATAGGGCTAGAATGGTTCCTCTATGAAAATTAGGGCTCTTCAGCTTGGAGATGACTGGGAGGGGATATGATAGGAGATTTTAGAAAAACATACCCTTTCAAATACTACTAGGACTAAAAGATACTCTATGAAACTAGCAGTAGCAGATTTAAAACAAATTGAAAGTACTTTATTACTCAATACCCAATAAGGCTGTAGAATTTGTTGCCAGATGATATGTGAAAGCATCTAGCACAGCTGGGTTTAAAGGGGTTTGGATGAAAAGTACAAAAACAATTGTAACCAAGTGGACGTGGGTGAAGCCACTACTTATCCCTTAGGGTAAGTAACAAGGAATTGGATGTGCTCTTTGGGATCTGCTGAATGCTTCCTAATGATCCAAATTGGCCACTGTCGGAGATAGGATGCTGGGATCAATGGACCTTTGGTCTGACCCAGCATGGCACAATATATATATATTGCATAATGTATAATATATAATCACATGTTTTATATGATTGAGAAATAAATAGTCCAGGAAATTCTAATGTTTTCCTGCAGTTATTTCATGAATTAATTTTCTAGTTATGAGTATATACTAGTTAATAATTATTTAATATAATTTTATAGTATTTAAATTTTGGTTTTATGTGGTATGCATATTTTAATCACAAACAAATCTTTCAGAAATTCAAAATTATTATTATTATTTAACAGTATATATATAAAAAAGCCTATGTGAAGCAAAGAGGCCATCACGTGGGATTCCGCAGCCTGCAGGATGATCCCAGGTCATTGTGGGCCGTTCATGCAGGCAAGATCCAGAGTGACCTAGAGTACAAGAAGGACTTTGAGAAATGCAAGACCAAATATAATACTCCACTGGATATGTTGGGAATCCTATTGGCCAAGAATTGTCAGAAATTGGTCAGTGACATTGACTATCGCCACCACCTGCACCAGTGGACATGTCTGCCAGACCAGAATGATGTCATTCAGGCAAAGAAGGCCTACGAGCTGCAGAGTGATGTAAGTAAAATAAAATTGCATTTTTAATCTTTGAACTGAAATCTTATCAACAATGATGTTAGGTATACTAAGAAATATATATATTGGACTACTTCCATCTTGAATTATGTTAATTATGTTATTATAATGTTTCCACACACATGGTACCCAGTGACTTGGTCATAATTTGCATAATAAAGCCATTAGGCACAAATCAATGTTTTTCTTCGTTTAGATCTGATGTTACATTTAAAAATGAGTCACAGAGGCCTAACCAGTGAAAAAGCTGAACAACTATTTCCTACCACTGCTCTGAAAATATATGCACTTGGATCAAATGTGATACCCAGCTTGATAGTAGTTTTAGATGCTGATTTTCAAAAGGGCATGTGGTATAAATCTAGCCCAGGCATGAGCAAACTGGGAGGGCTTCTTGAACAATCCTGAAAGGGGGAACCCCAGCTCCCCAATCAGGGAAGAAAAAATGGCCCCGTTGTCGAGGCTCAGTGCCATGAAGGCGCTCAAGCTCGGGAGGGAGCTGCCAGAGCATAGTAACATCATTGTTTCACCCACTCCCCCTGCTAATTGTAAACCAGCATGATGTGATTCTGTCATGAATGCCGGTATATAAAAACCTTAAATAAATAAAACCTTAAATAAATAAGTATTGCCATGGCTTAGGAATGTGTCTTTTTTTGGTGGGCCAGGAAGATATACTGTGTGGCGGGCCCAAGTGGGGAGCTGCTTACTCTGCAGCAGAACCGGGCATGGGAATACTGCGGTGCTCCATAACCCAGGAAGATCCTGCCACCTTCGGGCGCAGCACAGGAGGACTTTACTGCTGCCGCTGGGTCCCTTCCCAGGGAGCGAGATCACAGCTGTTGCCTTCCAGGAGAAAAGAAGTCATGAAATTGGGGAGGGGAGTGGGCAAAGAGGCCAGAGAGAATAGAGAAATGGAGGGGAGAGAGAAATAAGCAAATCAAAACATGAGAAAATTTTTAAAATGAGCAACTAAGAAAAATACAAAAATAGAGAAATATAAGAAAAATTAATAAACCTAATAAAAAAAAGAAAAAAAAAGTTGGGGAGGGTAGGATGGAGTGTTTCCTCATCTCCTAAAAAATATTTTGCTGGCATCTTAAGTTTTTTGAAACATTTTTCAGCCCTCACCATTATTATTTGTCTCTTTCTAGATCAGGGTTTGTCTGGGTGTGGAGTATGTGTGTTTGTTTGATGTACTGTGGTCTATATCTCTGACTGTGATGTGGTCTGTCTGCCTGCATCTCTTTCTGGGTGTGATGTGCCTGCCTGTGCTTGTCCGTCTGGGGGTTTTGTGTCTTTGCTCTTTCTGTGTCTGTCTGTGTGTATCTTTCTTCTGTATGGTGTCTGTCTAGGTATAGTATGTCCGTGTGTCTGTGCCTGTCTGGGTGTTGAGTTTCTTTTTTTTTTAATTTAATATTTATTGAATTATAACATTTACATAAGAATGATATAAAACAAGAATACAGGTAAATTCTTTTCGAAATTTTTCCATAATTTTTCAATTTGTTCCAGTCCACGTCTAGGAGGAGAGGAGAAACTATTGTCTCATAGTGTGTCTTTACTTTATTTAACAACCATTCCCTTATTACCAATTTAGGATTTATCCCTAAGAAAACGTTCCAAGTGAGTAGGGTCTAAAAAAACAAATTTGTTATTTTGATACATAATTTGACATTTGCACGGGAATTTTAAGAAGAAGCTGGCCCCTATATCTAGAGCCTGCTTCTTCAAAGATAGGAATTGTTTCCTACGGGCCTGTGTGGCTCGGGAAACGTCGGGAAAGACTTGTATCTTATGTCCACAAAAAATATTATCTTTATTTTGAAAATATTTTGTAAAGAACAAGTCTTTCTCTCTTTTTAAAGAAAAAGAAAGTAATAAAGTTGCTCTTGTATCAATTCTGTCCAAGGAGTCTTCCAAAAATGTGGATACTCCTGGGCTTTGCAATATGTCAACTCCCCCTTCTAGCCCTTGGATCGTTTTACTTTTAGGTAAGTAATACATCTTAGAAATTACAGGAATTTTTTCTACTTCAAAACTTAAAATTTCAACTGCATATTTTTTATACAATTCTTCAGATGACATTAACCTGGACACAGGAAAATTCAATAATCTTAAATTGAAAGATCTTAATTCATTCTCCATTGATTCTAATCTATTATGCAGTATCAAATTATCTTTGATGGATGATGTATTAACAGCCTGCAAATTATTTACTAAAGGGCTCAAATTTGCCACAGCCTGTTCTACTTTGTCAGTTCTATTATCTAATTCCTCGAGCTTTGCTCTTGTTTCATCAGAAAAAGCATGTATTTTAGATATTGATCTAGACATTTTCTTATCTATTTTCACAGATAACTTCCAAACATCCAATAATGTTACATTTTCTGGCTCCTCATTATACTCCTCCCCTTCACTAGTAGCATCAGGAATTAATGATGGCAATTTGACTTTAGTATTACAGGCTGTGGCCTCGCCACCCAATGTTAACATTTGGAAATGTGTATTTTCCCCTGGGGTCTCCCCATGTCCTCTAGGGCTTGGGGCATGACTCCCAGAGGGTCCTACCACTGCTTCTTCTGTTTGTACACCATCCATTACTGGCTGTAAAGGTGGTTGTGTGGACCTGGGGCTGAGGGTAACTTCTAGTATAGAGTTTCCCTCCTGACTCCCTCTTACGGTGGACTCTGACATAAGAACTATATGAGAGTCCATCGGTCCTATTTTTCTTAACAATGGGGCTGATGGCGATGAAGTATAGCTCTTACTTTTCCTTTTCTTGCCCATAATTTTCCTTACCTAGGTGCGCGCCCCTTTGGCGCGCGGCTTCGGCAGCGCGCCGGCGGCTGCACGCCGCAGGGCCCTTCTTTTTATGCTGTCCCGGGGCTCCTGCTGATGATGTCACACCGGGTCCGCCCCTCGATCCGGGTCTCCACTCTCCGAGCCCAGGAAACAGTTCTTTTATTTCTCAATTCGCTTCCAGCAAGCAAAACCGGACTCGGGCAGCTCCCAGCACTAGAGCCTCTCTCTCTCCTCACCTCGGATTCGATCGCCGCAGGGCCCTTCTTTTTATGCTGTCCCGGGGCTCCTGCTGATGATGTCACACCGGGTCCGCCCCCTCGATCTGGGTCTCCACTCTCCGAGCCCAGGAAACAGTTCTTTTATTTCTCAATTCGCTTCCAGCAAGCAAAACCGGACTCGGGCAGCTCCCAGCACTAGAGCCTCTCTCTCTCCTCACCTCGGATTCGATCGCCGCAGGGCCCTTCTTTTTATGCTGTCCCGGGGCTCCTGCTGATGATGTCACACCGGGTCCGCCCCCCTCGATCTGGGTCTCCACTCTCCAAGCCCAGGAAACAGTTCTTTTATTTCTCAATTCGCTTCCAGCAAGCAAAACCGGACTCGGGCAGCTCCCAGCACTAGAGCCTCTCTCTCTCCTCACCTCGGATTCGATCGCCGCAGGGCCCTTCTTTTTATGCTGTCCCGGGGCTCCTGCTGATGATGTCACACCGGGTCCGCCCCCTCGATCCGGGTCTCCACTCTCCAAGCCCAGGAAACAGTTCTTTTATTTCTCAATTCGCTTCCAGCAAGCAAAACCGGACTCGGGCAGCTCCCAGCCCTAGAGCCTCTCTCTCTCCTCACCTCCTGGGTGTTGAGTTTCTGTTCCTCTCTGGGGTGTCTGTGTTTATATGTGGGCTGTCTTTTTCTCTCTGTGTCGGGGAATGGGGTAAACATATGTCTGCGGGGTCTCTATGTCTATGTCTGTCTGGGTATCTATTTTGCTTATTGTTGATCTGGGTGAGGGGTGTCTGTGTCTGTCTGGGTATGAGGTATCTATTGCTCTCTGTGTCTGGGTATAGTGTGTCTGCCTTTCTGTGCCCAAGTGTGCGTGTGTAAGTGTGAGCTTACTCCTTTCAGCAACTTAAAGAGAAACAAAATGGGGGCTTTGAGCAGTGTGGCTGCCTAGTAAATACCCTTCACATATGTATGTGTGTGTGTGTATCGGTGTGTGGGGGCCCAATAAATTGCATGAATGGAAGGGGGGCCACCGCTCAAAATATTTTCTCACCTCTGATCTAGCTGGCTAAGTTTTAGCCGGCCAGATTTAGGGAAGTTCAGCCACAATCCAGCTGGATAGATTGCGGCTGAATATATACGACTAAATATAACCAGATAAATTTGAACATTACTAGATTTAAAACAGCTAATCCTGTGCACAAAGATAGCCACCAAAAATTAGCCAGATATGACTGAAAAATAGCACTGGTTGCTCCCCCTGCTCCAAACCCAAACTGAGTCCAATTATGGAATTACCCAGAATTTGAATAGTTAAATCTAGCTTCTCTGTAGGTCTAGATTTTCAAAGGAGCCAGTCTAGCCATCTAATTCCATAATTAGGTGACTAAATTGCCTTGAAAATCTAGTCCATAATGCTTTAGGCTTTCTAACACTAACCTGGTTTAGATGAGAAGTGAAAATAGGTTTCATATCCTTAATGTTGTCAATGACAGGTGCATAAAAGCACTACAAACCCATGTAATTTAACACAGCTCTGTGTGATTAGCAGCTCTAGTTTAGGGAACTCCAAAGTGAGTTCTGAAAATTAAGGGCCTATTAACTAAGCTTTTTTCCCCATACTCACAGAAAGGGAAAATATTTTCTAAGACTGAGGCTTATTAGCAAATTTAGGACCTAATTTAGAAAGGTCTTTTCCCACTGACACAGAATGGGAGAGGAGCCTCAAAAAATCAGACCCTTACTTGTTGAAATCATTACTAAAAAGGTCGACCTTGAGATTGACTGTTTCTATTGGGTTAAAATAGGACCCAACCTCACTAAATATCTAAACATTTAGAGAAAAAATTCTCAATAAAATGTATTTTCAGTTTAATTTCTTCTGGAAGCATGCACTTATTTTGCTTGTATGTATAATTTTGAATGTATTTTTGCAGGCGATATATAAGTCTGACCTGGAATGGATCCGTGGCTGCGGCTGGATGCCCAATGACTCCATAGAAGTGAATAGAGTGAAGAATGCCCAAGACATCCTGAATGAGCGACTGTACCGCCAGCCTCCAGAAAAACTGAAATTTACCAGCATTGTGGACCTGCCAGCTATTGTCCTGGCAAAGACTAATGCGGAACAAATCAGTGATGTAAGGCTTTTTACACATAAGCATATATTTATTTTTTGGTGGCATCCCCTCTGTAGAGTATAATTTACATAACATGGGAAATAAGCTTTCTACAAACAAAACTAGAATGATTTTGGAGACCACCCCACTGCCTATAGTCATTAAGTAAATAAAATATCTCCATCTAAGTATACTTCTCTATAAGACTCTTTTAAAAGACTTTCTCTGATGATGGCAATTCGGTTGCCCAATCATTTTAAGGGCCCTCTAAATATCTGGAATAAAATCTGTGGTGATCATTTATTCAGTTCTTTGGGTGTGGGTTATCCTTGGTTAAAACTGGGTATACTGGTGTTCCTGACTATAGTTAAGGTCTTACCCTAATTTAAAACAAATCATTTTGGTTGTTTTTAATTCCTCTATGCATTATGGCTCAACATATCTTTGATTTCTATTCCATCTATATAATGCACTTATATCTTATTATTTGCCTTGTCTAACATTTCATGACACTCCTGCGAAAACCTCTGAAAAATCCAATCAATATATACATTGTAAGATAAAGTCCAACACTGGTGTACTTGTTCAGGCTGTTACAAACATATATTTGGAACCTATGTACTAAGCATTTTTTGCTTAAACACAAAAGGCCAGATTTTAAAAAGCATTTACATGCGTAAAACTAGGTTTTACTTGAGTAAATGGCTTCTGAAAATTGCTGTGACAGTATGTTACATTTACTTATGTAACTCCTTTGAAAATTACCCCAAAGGAGGTAATTTTATAATTACTCACATTTGTGCAAAATCTGCAAGTACTTTTTACCCATAGACATCACACTAATTTTAAAAAGAAAAGTATGCATGTGCTTTCCCTTTGAAAATTATTCCAGAAAAATTGTACACACACATTTACACCTTCTCTTACATATTTTTTCAGAGAAAACGTATGCACATACGATATTTTTGAAACTTCCAATGTATGTACCTAATGCAAACCCTACTTACAAGAAGTCTTTTCATGCTATAGGAAAAAGAATGCACATAGAAGCTCTGTGCTCATAGCTTTACCCACAGGAAGGGTAATTTTCAAACAGCCTGAATAAGGTTAAAGTCTGAGGATACTTTCTATCTGCAGACTTTAGGCTGAATTTTCTTTGCATTTAAAGACACTTTGAAAATGTTCAGGTTGCTCCTGAATCACCCACAAGCTTAGACACCATGCTCAGAGCAGATGTAATTTCTTCATCTAGATTTATGTGCACATTTTTAAAAATCACAGCTGTCAGTGAAGGGATCAGTTATTGCTTGAGTGCAGTGGATAAATTCATGCTAAGTGCCGGTAGCTGGCAGAGCTATCAGCACTTAGTATTCAGCAGAGCGGGAGCAGGTAACAGCCTCTCCTGCTCCTTCTCTGCTTTCGGGACAGTGCTGGGGGTGAGGGGTGAGGACTTTTGGCAAAATGTTTTTACAGGTATGGGTTGGGGAGAATCTGTGCTGCTTCCTGCAGGACAATTTAAAGTTATATTGGGGGCAGGAGGTGGGTCTGTTTTGGATGCAGTACTAGGTCTGCATATATTAGGAAGGGCTGCTTGGCCATGCAACATTTTTTATTCACATTTGGGGGTGGAAGTGTTGATAGTTTTTTTTTTGGGGGGGTGGGGGGTTGTTATCTGGCTAACTTTCGGTTGAAATTTTCACAACCAGATACCTTTATCCAGCTAGTGATGATAATTCCAGATAAATTTAAGCCATGACCACAAAATGCTTCTTTCTTGCCTGGCTAAATATTAAGTAGGTAATTAATGACTTTAGTCAGTTAAAACTTTACTGGGGGTCACGTGGGGTGATGTGCTAGGGAAGACGCGCTCTCCCGTAGCTCCGGGTGCCACGGCCGGAAAATCACAAATATTACCTCCAAATACCGGCGAATCCAAGCGGCGACCACAGGAAAGGTGCTATCGGATGTCGATTGTTAAATTTATGCATAAATCCCCACAACCTATGGCCTCCAGGAGCGGGAAACGGGATAAAGAAAAGGAGAAGGTGAAATCTGCCGACTCTAAGATGGCGTCCGGCACGGAGGAATCGGGCCCTTCTTCACCTGTTCCCTTAACCGTAGAACTCCTGCAGACGACTTTGGAGACAACGCTGGATGTTAAACTTGCGGGGATTCGACAGCAACTGGCAGAGGTACAGTCTAAGATCTCTGAATTTGGTCCGAGGATGGACGGGTTAGAAAACAGAGTCGTGGAGGTGGAGGAGGGGCTGAGCGAGCAGGGCGCGAAAGTGACTGCGACGGCGAAATCGCTGCAGGAATGCCAGCAAGAACTAGACGATTTAGAAAATCGCCTAAGAAGAGACAACTTACGTTTTTTAGGTCTCCCTGAACAGGTGGACGACCAAGGCCTCGGGATGTTTTTGGAGGGGTGGCTGCCGGACGCGGTTGGTCTCCCAGAGCTCCAGGGCGAACTTAAAGTTGAAAGAGTACATAGGCTGGGGATTAAACGCCCGACTGACCCCAGACCCAGAGTGGCGATAGCAAAAATTTTGAACTCGGCTATCAAGCAAAGAATCTGGTTGCATTACAAGAAAAATCAGGAGATTACTTATAAAGGCCATAGAATCCGGATTACTCAAGACTATTCGGCGCATGTATCCCAACAACGGAAGCAATTCTCTCCCGTATGCTCCAAATTGTTTGACCAGAAGATTCGTTTTACACTACAGTTTCCAGCCATTCTTAGGATTTGGCATGACAATACTACCCACGTGTTTCGGGAACCGGAGGCGGCCATGACATTTTTGCAAACCCGTATGAATGGCTCTGTCTCTCCTACAACCTGACTTTCGGCTTGCGGATTCTTCCTTTATGAACACTGGTTTCCCAGGCAGGACCAATAGCTGGCCTAACCGGAATGGGTTACAGCTAGCTGGAGACGATGGCTGCGCGAGTGGGACTTTCACTTGGACTGTCCATGATGGCAGGCTTTTAGACGCTGTTGTCTCTGAACCTGCAATGTTATGGTGGTTTATTTTTGAGTTATGCTTCAGTTGTGGAGTAAATTGGACTGTTCCGATAGTTATTTTGGCCGTGGCACCCGGACACCCTTTACGGTCCCCCTGATCTGGCACCACATATGAGAATGTGGAATCGATCATATCTTTATTCTAAGGTTCTTAGGGGTTTTTTTGGGGGGAGGGGGGGAGTTTGCACACGGGGTGGGGGGGGGAAGGGGTAGGGTTCAGTTTGGGTATATCTGGTTATATGTTTTATGGTGGGTGGGGGTATGGATGGTGGGTACAGATTGGTCGAATGGAGGGGTATATAGACAGCGATATGGTACAGCTCACAGTAGAGGCACTTCAGGGATGTTATGGAGGGAATGGGGTGATTGGTGTAGGGCAGAGGCGGCTGGGACCTCTGACCCTAGCCATATGTTCAGAAACGTTTTTTGTTCCTGTATCACTTGGTTAACCTTATGGTTCGCTTAATTTCGTGGAATGTACATGGCCTTGGTTCCCCTATAAAGCGTAAGAAGGTTTTATCTCATCTAAAAAAACTACAGGGAGACATAGTTTGTATTCAAGAAACCCACTTAAGTGCCAAAGAATCTCTGAAACTACAAAGAGATTGGGTGAAGACGTGCTTCTTTGCTGAAGCGCTACATAAAAAGGCGGGGGTAGCGATTCTTATAAGCAAATCCACCGACTTTGTACCCACTCACTCTATGTCCGACCCTGGTAAGTGGCAGGGCCAACAAGTTACTATTTGCTGCCTCTATGCACCTACGACAAATCCCCAGCGCTTTCTTAAATCTTTAAATGGTCTCCTTTTGACTCACAGGGAGGGAACACTACTAATATCTGGGGATTTTAATTGTGTGATGGATGGTTCTCTGGATAGGACACAGATCAGTGGGCAAAAGCTTTCCCGGCGAGGAGAAGGGGTAGAGGGGGTATGTTCCCAATTAGGAGTTATAGATATATGGCGGACCCTGCATCCCTTGGATAGGGATTATACTTTCTTTTCCAATCCTCATGGAACATCTTCCCGTATAGACTATATGTTAATAGATGGGGAGGTTTTCCCGAAGGTAGCTAAAGCAGATATTGAACTGCCGGTTATTTCTGATCACTCCCCTATCTCATTGACATTGAATCTGGCGCCCCGAATGGCTGGGCAAAAACACTGGAAGTTTCCTGCGCATCTTAGAAATGACAAAGATTTCCAAGCTTTCTTAACTGACAAATGGCTGGATTATGCTAAGCATAATGCTCAACATGCCTGCACGCCACATTTATATTGGGAAGCGGGTAAAGCCGTCCTACGGGGTGACATTTTGGGTTATACCAGTGCCAGATATAAGCGGCTCAATGCAGATATATTACGCTTGGAATCCCTTACAAAACGGGCTCGGAAGGCTTGGATTTCGAATCCTTCTGACGGCGAGAGAAAGGCATATTTTAGCGTCCTTAACCAACTGAACACAGTGCTCCATATTCGAGCCAGCCAGTCTTTGCAGGTAGCTCAACATAATTACTTTCAATATGGGAACAAGTCGGGCAGACCATTAGCAAACCTCGTACCGGCGACTCGATCCAAATCATTAATCTATTCCATGAAAAACTTTCAAGGACATTTAGTATCTGCAGTTAAGGACATAGGAGAGGTTTTTCGGGAGTTTTACTCTGCCCTGTATCGGGCGGATCTTTCCACACCAACCCACAATGAACAGGAGTTTTTCTCTGATATCCATTTACCCCAGATTACTGCACAACAGAAAGAGTTCTTGAATCGCCCTCTTCAATCTTATGAGGTGATGCGGGTTATTACATCCATGGCTTCTGGGAAATCACCGGGCCCCGATGGGTTCTCGTACGATTTCTATAAAATGCTTAAGTCGCAAATTGCAGTTCCCTTAACTGACTTCTATAAAGACGGCCTGACAAGGGGTTGTTTTCCCCGGGAATTTAACCAAGCCCATATCATAGTTCTTCCTAAACCAGGGAAGGACCCTCAAAAGCCGGAGGCGTATCGACCAATGTCATTACTTAATAGTGATTTAAAGATCCTGGCCAAGGTTTTAGCAGACAGATTGGCTTTGATTATTCCAACGTTGATCACGGAGCAGCAAGTGGGGTTTGTTCAGGGTCGATCGGCCACCAGTCATATTATTAAGCTTATCTCTGCGCTACAATTATGTCAGCAAAAGGCGATTCCTGCGCTTGTGATAGGTTTTGACTCAGAGAAAGCGTTTGACCGGGTGTCGTGGTCTTACATGTTCTCTGTGTTGAATAGATATGGGCTGGATGGGGACTTTGTTAACTTTATCCGGTTATTATATATGGCCCCTCTTTCACAGATTATAGTGAATGGAGTAAGTTCGGATTCGGTAGAGATCCAAAGGGGAGTCCGGCAAGGTTGCCCCCTGTCCCCTCTGTTATACATTCTCACTATCGATCCACTCTTGCAAAAAATAGTTGACCACCCGAGGATCTTGGGCTTTAAAGGAGGACGGGACACATTCAAAGTGGCAGCTTTTGCTGACGATGTCCTTGTCTTTTTATCTCAACCCGCCAAGTCCCTACCTCAGTTGTTAAGTATACAGGAACTTTTTGGCTCCTTTGCGGGGCTCAAAATAAATAGGGAAAAATCCGAAGCCATGGATGTAACAGGAGAGCTCCGTGACAGCTGGCTGGGTTTGTTTCCCCTCAGATGGGCTCCTGGCGTGTTAAAATATCTAGGGGTGAAAATACCACGAGATTTGGGTACTATCTACGGGGTCAATATACGACCACTTATGACATACACTCATACCACACTTGAGCGTTGGCGGGCACTGCCCTTATCTTTGAAGGGGAGGGTCCATTTATTTCAAATGGTCATCCTCCCCAAATGGTTATACGTTTTACAAATGGTGCCTCTCCTGCTCACTTCACATGACACTCATACCCTCCACCAAGATCTGCGGAAATACCTGTGGGGAGGTCGGAAGGCGCGTATTTCATTACACAGTTTACAGCTACATAAACAGAAAGGTGGCTTAGGCTGTCCAGATTTGATACTCTACAATTTGGCCTGCATGTTGAGACTGGTACAGGACTGGTTGTGGGACACGTCGCATTATACACCGAATTCTTTGCTACGAGACTGGTACGGGGTTCCCTCCCTTAACTCTTTGCTACACATGAAGGACACTGATGTCCCACAGCAGATCAAAGATCACATAGTGGTAGTCAGTTGTAGGAAGGTCTGGTTACAGATTTGTAAAATACTTGGGCAACCTAAGGGTATTACTCCTTTACTTAGCCTGACTCATAACTCATACTTCCTACCGGGTACCTATGGTATGGCCTTCCACCGTTGGCGACAATTAGGACTTAGTTATGTCTACCAAATGTTACACCCCGCTACGGGGCAGTTGTATAGTTTCTGTGAGCTTCAACAATTATTCCATATTCCCCAAGTGGACTATTTTGCTTATTTACAGATTAGTCACTTTATGCAGGCATGTTGTATTAACTGGAAACAGCTCCCCATCACCGAACGGTTAAGAAATCTGTTTTCGACCCGGGCTTCTCGAAGGCCAAAAATTTCTCAGTTTTACCGAGAATTGGGTGACGGGATCTCTGATACCAGCTTGAAAAAGCTATATAATAGATGGGAACAGTGGCCTTTGTTTTCCTTACCTTATGCAGTTTTCCTCAAATGCTTTTCCCAGATTGCTTCTATTACACTCACAGAAGACCTGAGAGAGACCCAATATAAATTTTTGTGGCAGGGATTTATATCCCCTGTGCGGGCCTGTCAGGCTCATCTTTGTGATTCCCCTATCTGCCAGAAATGTGGACTTTCACCGGGGAGCTATTTCCATGTATTTTGGGAATGTCCGGCTATTCAAACCTTTTGGAATGCTATCAGGCTTTTTTGTGAGACTATCTGGCAGGAGTCCATCCCGCTAGACCCGCAGTTGTGGCTTTTTGGGATCCCACCGGATAACATGGCGGTGGGCCCTCTGCGTGCAGGGCTCCTGGGCTTCTTGTCTAAGGCTGCGGTATTGGGAAAGAAGGGGATACTCACCTGCTGGTTGGGTACGCAGGGACCAGTGTGGGATCTCTGGTTTAAACTTATGTTTAGGCTTTGTTCTCATGAACTCTATATATACCGGCAACAACCCACACCAAAGGTGGACGTAGAGCAAATATGGCACCCTTTTTTACAGCATCTCCGACCTAGCCCGTCCGTAGTGTAGGGACCGCTTGCATCCTGGCATCACTTAACACCTTCCTCGTAGACGGAATACTAGGGCTGGGACCTTGGGGAAGACGGTCCTCCATTACTGGCTTGACATTCCTGCCCGTGTTCATATGCTTATACTGTACTGTGTTGATGCCTCTTATGTTTTGGTTTATAACCCATATTTAACGGACCACAACCCATATACCCTAGTCTGTACCTTCAGGAAGGGGGAGGGGAGGTGGGAATAAGTTGGGGTGGGATAAGGGACGAGGGTTTGGGATAGGGGAGAAAACAAGAATCTCTATTTGTATTTGGACATACACGGTTATGGATTCCGATACTTGATTAGGCTCATGGTATTGAGGTCATGATATATATGCAACTGGCCTTCTCTGTGTTGGTATCTTCCATGGGGATGTACCTGGGCGGGTGGATATCCTATTGTGTTAATCTATTCTGTACGTAAATACCTGGATTCCCAGGCCATCCGTTTACCTATTCTTTGTTGGTTGTCATATAGTTATCTATATTGTTAACTGCGCTTCTTGAGCGGTTGTGTGATATGTTTATGTCTGAATACAATAAACACAATGTTCAAAAAAAAAAAAACTTTACTGCTTGCTGGGGTCGGAAATTCAGACCTTTGGGTTTGTCTGGCTAAATTCAAAAGTTGGACAGACAAACCCTTTTGAATATCAACCTCAACAATTTTTATCCTGTACACTTTTCTAACGTTAAATAGTGCAGTGAAGCTCGGGTCCTCTTAAAAACAATCGTGAAAGAATAGAAAACAGTCATGTTGGAATGGGATTTCAGCAACTGCAGAAAATTCATCTGGCCTTGCCTCACAAAATAATTTGCAGAATTTTTCCATTAATGTACTAAAACTATAAATACTAGATATGAATTGGATAGGGCAAGATCCTGCCAGCTATGCCAGTCCCTGATAACCCAGAGCTAGTTGGTAGCTTTAACTACATATAAAAAGAGCTATGTTATAGAGGAAACAGATTTATTCAAGAGAGGTTTCCCATTTCTAGACTATTGTTATTCATTCTCATGCCTAGTGCAATTAGGTAGCCAATATGATTTAGGGGAAAAGTACTAGAGAATGAAGAAAGAAATTTAAGAGCACATACATTTCCAGCCTCACAGCTAAACCCTGTTTCCTCAGCCACACGTCTTCTCTGTTGCAATGAAAAAAATAAGTGAGCAATTCTTCTTGGGTTTGGATTTGAACTCCACCCTAGCTAATGAAGGAGCAGGAGTGAGTGCAAGGGTAGGGTTGTTGGATAACTGCATTTGATTGGATTGGGTTCCTTCATGACTGACTTAGAGCTTCATGTGTACCTGGCTTGGAACTTTTTCACTTGTTTGGATGTGAACATCTGCAGATTTTGCATTCAAGTGCTCAAATGCTTTGAATAGTGTCTATAAGTATTCACATAATTCTGCATTAATATACATATATATACTTTTTTTTAAAGTCAAGCTGAAGAGGACTCTGATTATCTAATAAAAATTAGTCAAAAATTCCTAGATCCAAATCAAGATTTAAACCGATCTGGATTTAAACCATAAAGGAGGATGTTCCCTAATTCATAGAAAAAAAAATTGAAAATATGTCTTCTTTGTTCTTTAATTATGGATTCCTGTTACTCTTTCTGGTAAAAAAAAAAAAAAAAAAAGGATATGTTAATTTTTCCAGAATGTGTTTCCAATGGAATAACTCAATATTTATTGTGTTACTAGTCTCTCTATCGAGATGCTTGGGAAAGAGAAAAAACACAGTTCACCCTTCCTGCCGACACTCCTCAAATGGTGCTGTCTAAAATCAACTCTGTCAACATCAGCAATGTAAGATTTAAATAAGAGTCAAGTGCTTTTGTGTGGTGTATAATTGTACAGTGAATATGTTTGTTTATTTGTTAACTGACTGATCCTATATAGGATCCCCTTTATGGTTAGAAAATGAATAAGAAGCTAAGCTTCCAGTGACCCTTAAATTAGTTTCCCATCATCTGTCATCATCTACCCAATGTAATTCATGATATTGGTCTTTCTTCCTTTGATTGCAAGTTTTCAACTATTAGCCTTCTATTCAGAGCTATGAGGCGATTTCCAATGGCATTCTCTGAGAGTAAACAGATGTTAAAAATTGCTCCTCCCCCCTTGGGTTAAAGCAACCCATGTAGTCAACAGGGGGAAAAGGGTGGTGCAGGGGGAAGGGCCAGAGTGGGATCAGTGCCGGTTCTGCAAGGTACTTGTGGGGAGTTTATTGTTAAGTACCTGATCGTACTTCCTAGAGAGGAATTTGCATCTTCAAGTTCTGTGGTACCTTGGTACTTACGGATCATGCTGGGAAAGAAATTTTTGAAAATAAACTTGCAGGCCAGCTCATGAAACATTACCCTATATAAAGGCAGCTTTAAGGACCAGTTTATCTATCGAATATTCTGTGCCTGTAGCAGAACTCTTTTTAAATTACACGTTACACTATAAAACAATGTTAAGAACTTCAACATATCTGTATGTCTTTGAGATATATATTTTAAATTATTTAAATAGGAATAAACTTTGTGATATTTATCGTAGGCCTGTCACTGTTCCTACTGGTCCTTGTCAGGCACATAATCAAATTCTCCTATAATAATTGTTGCCTAAATAACAATGCAAAACGGTTGTGAATGTTGCAAGTACCGTAGGTGTAAGTTCATTCGTTTGCTTCTTGTTTATAGAAACATTATCAGCAAAGCTGGGAAGATGCCAAGAAGGATGGGTACGACTTGAGGATTGATGCCATCCCAATCCAGAGGGCCAAGGCCTCAAGAGAAATTGCTAGTGATGTATGACTTTTTATTTCCATCTTCAGGCATCCTCTCTTGTGTCAGTTCATGATATTATAAAGAACACTCAGTACAGATTCAGAGACGTCAGATGAAGTCAGTGGCTAGAATATATTTAGAAACATAAACAACATAGTATATGATGGCAGATAAAGACTGGAATACCCATCTGGTCTGCCAATTTTCCATTTCTTTGGCAGTATCGCCAACCCTGCTTCATCTCCATCCAAAGCTAAGGATCCTGTTGCTTATTTCTTGCTAACTAAAGGATGTGCATGCTCCCAAAAACATTACTACTATTTAAGAACAGAGGTTAAATACCTTGTTAGTATTTTTTTATTTTACTTTTTTTCTCAGTGCTTGAAAAATAATCTTTCTATGATTGTTTCAGGCCAAACCAGTCAAAGAGTAACTGCTAAATAGTCCATAATTTTATGCAGCCTTATTCACCAAGCCACATTAAAAATTGGTCATTGTAATGCATGTTATTAACTGCTGATTTTAATGCTGCTTACATTATAGCAAATAGGACCTATTCACTAGTGTTTTTAATAAAGGCCGGGATTTTCTAAGGTCGCAAACCTTCGAAAATCCCACGGTAATGGGGGGGCGGGCCTGAGATAGCCGGCAGCAATCGCACCTCCGTGAGCAATCGCTGCCGGCTTTCGCATCCAGTAGTGCCATCGTAGAAGGTGGTGCTATTGGGCGCAAAATGGGCAGCGAAAAGGGTTCTTACCTTTTCGCCATTCGCAATGTCTTCACGGCATCCGCCCCAGTGCCAACCCGACTCCTCCTCTTCCGGGGCAGATGCCGCCCCAACTCCGCCCCTTTTTAGTGATCGCACGAGAAAAGGGACTTTTCACATGGAAAGCTATAGAAAATGTCCCCCAAAGTGAGTTATCACGTCTTAAAGTGTGGTAACACAGTAGCATATTTTAGTGAATAGGCCTGTAAAAATGTCATAAACCTTATTTAGTAAGGGCTTTCCTGTCAGCAAGTAATGGGGAAAAGCTCTTGGGGGCTTGATAGTCAAAGATTTTGGAATAACTGGGAAATGCATCAAGCGGAGGTAGAGCTCTGACGTGTGTTAAATAGCATATATCACGTGATGTCACATGATATGTGCGATGTTTTGCATGGCCCTGCCCAGATTCCCTTGCTTATTACAATGAGCTGCTTTGCATGCGATTTGCATGCATGAACATTGGAAATGTATGCAAAGCAGCTCATTACTAGGCAATTTCAGGTTAATATTTTATTAAAGTTGACCGAGAAAGTGTTCAGCTGTGATAAAATAAGACCACCTGCTGGGGGAATCATAAAATGTATTACGGGAGCCCCGGGACCTAAATGCAGGTACCGAGGCTCCCGTTTTACATTTAAAGTTCTATGCGAAAGGAAAAAAGTGCCCAGCAAAAGATGAAGTTGAACAGGGGTCATGGCTAACCCCCAACACAACCCAGAGTCACCACTCGAGGCAGCCCCGATACCCCAAAGTAAAAAAAAAAAAGATTTAAGTGGATGTGCAGCAAATGCCCCCTCACCCCCAACCCTGTACTCATTAAAAAGTGTTCCCCCACACTCCCTTCCCAAAAAAATATGACCTGTGACTGCCCCCCACTCCAATAGAAGTCCCAGTTAGTTGGGGGTATAGTGCTCCTTCCCTCTCCCCTCCCCTCCCCTTCCCTTATCCCCCCAAAAAACATTGGGTCTGTGAGACCCCCAACCCCCACCAACCTACCTCCAGCTGACTCACACGGGATATTGTGCAGCACAGCTATGCTGCCAAATATCCCCAAATAAATTGCTACATAGCTGGATAAGTCATTTCTGGCTCACTCTAGATCTGCTATTGAGCAGGACTAACTAATCAATTTAACATAGCCAGATACGTTTGAATATCTCTACTTATCTGGCTATGTTATCTGGATATGTAGCTCCTCCCCCACCATTTAGTACTTATCCAGCTAATTGGCAACCACTAACGGCTGCCAGAAATTCAGCCGCCTCCACTTAGTCAGAGAAGTCCTCACTTATTCAACTAAGTGGCACTGAATATCGACCTCTCAATAATTCAGGCTCTATGAGTTCTAGAGATGTGAATCGTGTGCCAGATCGTCTTAATGATCAGATTCAGCTGGGGGGGGTGGAAAAATCTGATCGTTAAGATATGTGAATTGGAATCGTTTCCGATTCCAATTCACATCGCTAATTTTTTTTTTTTTAGGGAGGCCCGCGCCGCTTAAAAAAAACACCTACCCGACCCTTTAAATCGACCCCCACCCTCCCGACCCCCCCAAAACCTTTTAAAATTACCTGGTGGTCCAGGGGGGTCGATTTAAAGGGTCGGGTGGGGGGTTTTTTTTATCGGGCCATCGGCGCCATTTTAATTAGTGGCAGCCAAAATGGCGCCGATGGCCCGAGAGCAGGAGATCGCGCCGGGACACCCCCCCCCCCACTGGACCACCAGGTAATTTAACATTTTGGGGGGGGGTTCGGGAGGGTGGGGGAGGGTAAGGAATTGGTTTTAAAGGGTCGGGGTGGGTTTAGGGGTTGTTTTGGTGTGCCGGTTTTCCTGCCCTCCCCCAAATAATTCCCGTGCCCTATTTAACGATACAATACAAATGCCCCTGACGATAAATCGGGGGCATTTGTATTGTATCGTGCACTCTAACGATTTAGGACGATTTTAAAATTATCTGGCGATAATTTTAATCGTTCAAAAACAATTCACATCCCTAATGAGTTTGATAATCAGCCGCCGTGCAGTCTGGCTAGTTAGCCAGATAAAATTAACTGAATAACTTACCTTATAAATTCAATAACATAGCCTCACTGCTGAATATATCTGGCTATCTTAAAGTACGCCAGATAAGCTTATCCGGCTAACTTTAGGCCAAATCTATGGACTGACCAGAGTTAGCCGGATAACTCTGAATATTGGAATTAGCCGGATAACTTATCTGGCTAACTCAACTCCTACCCATTATGCCCATTCCCCTCCTACCACTTAGCTGAATAAATATTAACCATAGCCAAATATTTAAATGTGCCACTTAGCCGGATAAGTTGGAACTTATCCAGCTATGTGGTGCTGAATATCAGTCTCTAAATGTATTTCCTATGTGGCCAGTTAATTTATGAATTTCTATCTATCTATTACTATCTAACTATCAATTAAAATATAGCTGCTATTCTTTGCCTAGCATGGCATTGTCACTATAGATGAAGCATAAATATTTTTAAATAAATAAAAATAAAATAATTGAGAAATATGTTTTTTATTCTTGCATTCATGATATTTTTTTGCACTTTCGTAGTATAAATATAAAGCGGCTTATCGGAAGCAGCTGGGTCACTACGTGGGATTCCGCAGTCTCCTGGATGACCCTAAGTCAGTATGGGCCATACATGTGGCCAAGATCCAGAGCGACAGAGTATACAAGAAAGATTTTGAGAAATCCAAAACCAGATTTAGTAGCCCTGTGGATATGTTGGGAATTATATTGGCCAAGAATTGTCAGAAACTGGTTAGTGATATTGACTATCGTCACTACCTGCACCAGTGGACATGTCTGCCTGACCAGAATGACGTCATCCAAGCAAAGAAGGCCTACGAGCTGCAGAGTGATGTAAGTGTTCTTTTTGATGGTGTCACATGTAGGTCATGTATCTGTGAGGGTATTTGAGCATGATAGAATGTTTCACTTCTCAAGGAATATGAGCATGTCAAATAAACAGATCCCCTGAAACAGTTTCGTAAACTGAAATAGCAAGCCTTTATTCAGACAAAATATTATTCAAGAAAAAAATCTCTGAAGAATATAAAAATGACATTAAATGAAGATAAAATATAGTCTTGATTGAAAATTAATTTTGCTAATTAATGTTATTGTTAACTAGTTATTTTTTAATTTCATTGTTTTATATAGCATATATCACATCTTTCTATAAAATGCTAAATAGATATTAAGTATGTTAACTGATATAATTTAATATTATAATAATAAATGCTAGACTTTTGTCTTTAAGAGTGTTTGGAGTTTAGATAAACTGATTTTGCTGGGTTTTTTTTTACCTGATCTGGCACAGACCTTGTATAAGTCTGACCTGGAATGGATCCGTGGCTGCGGCTGGATGCCCAATGACTCCATAGAAGTGAATAGAGTGAAGAATGCCCAAGACATCCTGAATGAGCGACTGTACCGCCAGCCTCCAGAAAAACTGAAATTCACCAGCATTGTTGACTTGCCAGCTATTGTCCTGGCAAAGACTAATGCAGAACAAATCAGTGAAGTAAGATTGGTTTCTGTAATGGTATAAATGAGCTACTGTAGAATCAGACTTAATAATTTTGATATGACAAATATATCAATTTGTCTTAAATTGTATTGTATATGTCTGTGTTATTAGTAAAGATATTGCAGTTCAGTAGGTTTTACTTAATAGAATGCCCATTACTGTTTGTGGAAATCTTTTAATTCACACTGTTTCTGCATATTTCATATTCTCAAATGCATTTACTATTTAAGTCATTTGTTGATCTTGCATTCAGGGTGCTTCCAGCATTATGTATTGTGTTTTTAAGCTTAGTATTCTTCAGTCATAATATGAGGATAAAAATGCTTATGACACAGTATAAGAGCACCTGAAATATAGTGTTGAATGACTTTGTATCTACTATGTCATTCTTTCAGTCTCTGTACCGAGATGCATGGGATAAAGAGAAAACACAGTTCATCCTTCCTGCTGACACTCCACAAATGGTGCAGTCCAAAATCAATGCTGTCAACTTCAGCAATGTAAGTAGAGCACAAACAAAAACAAGGGCCTGGAATTCATGAAGTGGCTGAGAAAAATCCATTATTGTGATATCTCATACTGCCTCATGTGACTGGTGTTGAAATGGTCCAATGAACTGTTCAGACAACATGATGACCCAGTCATAGCAAGCTCAATGACATGCACTAATTGACACAATTGGTGTTGTCACTATGCGTTCTACATTTACTTAAATTTTCAGCTGAATCAAGGCAAAATGTAATTTTTTAATATGCCCAATAAACACAGATTTAGAAGAACTGAGGAGAAAGCTTGGTCGTTCCGGCTATCTTCTGCCTCACCCCATGAGTTTTATACTTTTTTGAATGAAAACTTTTGAAACTGAGGGAGTAGAACAGTGGCAGCTAGGGATGTGAATGGGCAAAATATAATGAATGAGTCCATGTTTATTTCATTTGTGGCTCCTGAAATGAATAAAGATTTCCATGAATTAAACAATTATTCTTCATAATATTTGTTTCCCATTCACTTCATTGGCCCATTGAAGTCTTTGGCTTTGTACTGCTGAGAAAAAAGCAACTGGTAACTACAGCAACCAGCTCTTGCTTTATGACCTCAGAGTCTTATCAGAGCCAAGGTAGGACAAGTTGGCAAGGAGACTATTCAGAGGATAAATCACGATGCAGCATCTTTTTAACTTGCCTATAACTACTATCTAGATCAAGTAACGATAAGATCCTCCCACTGTAAAGTCCAAGCTTGTGCAAGAAGCAGTCTCTAACACTTCACAGAGAAGGGCGTGCTAGGAGAAGCTCTCTGGAAGTTTTAAAAAGCTTAACATTTTGATTTGGTACTGGTAAATGGATGCTTCTAATCTTCCCTATGCTGTAGTGGTCTCACTGTGCCAGGAAGAGAGGCAGTGCACTACCACTGTGGAAGGGCCAGGGAGAGAGGCAGTGTAGAGACTGCAGTTGTGGTAGTGCTAGTGATTTCTTTTGTCTGTGGACAGTGAGGTGAGCATAACACACTCAGAGATTGAAGAGAAGAGTTTTACCAAGCTGCCAATCTTTTTTGTCTGTTAATCTTTAACATTTTTTTTGTGCAGAGTCAGTCAGCACTACTGCACACAGCACAGCACACACATACTGTATATGTGTCTGTGAGTGTGTGACATACAGTTCTCCATACAGTGAATGGTACTGTGAGTGGGGATACAGTTACAGTATCAATAAATTCATTTGTAATATCCAAACCTTTGGTAGGCAGTGCACTTCAGAAAATTCTATCATGTCAGGAAAAGAGAGAGGAGGAGATTTTGGCAGGGTTGGCAGAGGCAGAAATAAAAAAGTTAGTCAGCATCTAAATTAAGGAGGGACTTATTTAGATCCAGAATGGCAGATGAAAAAGGCTGTTCAATACAGAAGAATTTGAAATTTAGAGAACATGTGCCACCACTTTTTTTCCTCTCCCTCTTGCTTTGGAACAGAGGGAAAAATGGGAGAGTGATTCAAAACTGGCATTAGCAGGGCAGGGATAGCAGAAGTGCAATACTCAAAGCCAGCAGCACGCTGATCTTTGGTTCCTGCTTCTGAGGCAGTGAAGGGGAGTATTTGCACAAACTGATTCAGAGGAAGAATCTTGGCTAGGATTCTCTGAATCATTAGATATTGAAGAGCTAGTAGACAAAGAGAATTTTGGAAGTTTAGTCAGCGCCTTAGATTCCATTTCAGTGATTGGGGAGAGATGATACTGATGATGTTGAGATCAAACCCCAGGAAGTGCAGGCAGTGCAGTTGGAGAGTGTGAGTGATACCCCTGGCATTTTTCCTCAGGGTTCACTCTCTACCTCAACTCCAGTGCTAGCATCAACCTCCAAGGATATAGAGAAGGGATCACAGAAGAAGCCTCTGATCTGGAAGCACTTTAAAGTAAGGGAAGACTCATGTTTTGCTCAGTGTACTCACTGCAGGAAGGATATTAGTTGAGGGAAGCAAGTGAGGCATCTCATAAATACTGGTACGCAGTATCACCTGCAGAAGTAGTACTCGCTAGCATTGGCAACAGGGAATGTGACAGTACTAGAGATGTGAATCGTGTGATCGATCGTCTTAATGATCGATTTCAGCTGGGAGGGGGAGGGAATCGGATCGTCGCCGTTTGGGTTTTTTAAAACATCCCTAAAACCCACCCCGACCCTTTAAAATAAATCCCCCACCCTCCCGAACCCCCCCCCCCCAAATGCCTTAAATTACCTGGGGTCCAGTGGGGGGGAGGGCAGGAAAACCGGCACACTAAAACAACCCTAAAACCCACCCCGACCCTTTAAAATAAATCCCCCACCCTCCCGAACCCCCCCAAAATGCCTTAAATTACCTGGGGTCCAGAGGAAGGGTCCCGGTGTGATCTTTTACTCTCGGACCTCCGGTGCTTGTAGAAATGGCGCCGGCGCTACCTTTGCCTTATCATATGACAGGTCAAAGGTAGTGCCGGCGCCATTTTGTTTTTTGTCCCCCGAGGTCAGGAGCGTAGGAGATCGCTCCCGGACCCCCGCTGGACCCCCAGGAACTTTTGGCCAGCTTGGGGGGGCCTCCTGACCCCCACAAGACTTGCCAAAAGTCCAGCGGGGGTCCGGGAACAACTTCCTGCATGCGAATCGTTTTTCCATACGGAAAAATGATTCGCAGCAGGAGATCGCTCCCGGACCCCCGCTGGACCCCCAGGGACTTTTGGCCAGCTTGGGGGGGCCTCCTGACCCCCACAAGACTTTCCAAAAGTCCAGCGGGGGTCCGGGAACGACTTCCTGCATGCGAATCGTTTTTCCGTACGGAAAAATGATTCGCGGCAGGAGATCGCTCCCGGACCCCCGCTGGACCCCCAAGGACTTTTGGCCAGCTTGGGGGGGCCTCCTGACCCCCACAAGACTTGCCAAAAGTCCAGCGGGGGTCCGGAACGACCTCCTGCAGTCGAATCGTGTTGTCTACGGCCGGCGCCATTTTGCACCGCCATTTTGCGCAAAATGGCGCCGGCCGTAGACAACACGATTCGACTGCAGGAGGTCGTTCCGGACCCCCGCTGGACTTTTGGCAAGTCTTGTGGGGGTCAGGAGGCCCCCCCAAGCTGGCCAAAAGTCCCTGGGGGTCCAGCGGGGGTCCGGGAGCGATCTCCTGCCGCGAATCGTTTTTCCATACGGAAAAACCAAAGGTAGCGCCGGCGCCATTTCTACAAGCACCGGAGGTCCGAGAGTAAAAGATCACACCGGGACCCTTCCTCTGGACCCCAGGTAATTTAAGGCATTTTGGGGGGGGTTCGGGAGGGTGGGGGATTTATTTTAAAGGGTTGGGGTGGGTTTTAGGGTTGTTTTAGTGTGCCGGTTTTCCCGCCCTCCCCCTTCCCCTCCCCCTTCCCCCGATTTACGATTTTTTGACGATAAATCGGGGGAATTGTTATTGTATCGCGGCTCTAACGATTTTTGACGATTTAAAATATATCGGACGATATTTTAAATCGTCAAAAAACGATTCACATCCCTAGACAGTACTAGCCTGGGGACCCCTTCTGTCATGGCAAGTAAAAGCCAAAGAAAAAGTGTTGAAAAGGGGAAGACTTTTCCCCACGCTGATTCCACCACTGCGTCCAGATGTCAGGTGGCAGGCCAGCAGTCCCCAGTCATGCATGCAAAGTGGTAAACCACCATAGAGGAAATGGGGTGGTATTTTGTAGCACTGTTCTGAGGCAAGAGGCAGGCAGCAACTAAAATAATAATGAGGAGCATTGGGGAAATAATTGATGACCAGCCCCTGCAGGTGGTAGAGAATTCGAGCTTTAAACATCTGCTGCATGTTCTCATCCTCATTCTATACAATTAGTGCTGCAGTCATATGCAGATGCAGCTGGCTAAAACAAAGGGGAACAGTATACATTACACTAGTGATATCTGGACAGCACAAATGCTATGCACTCTTACCTTTCCCTGACAGCACACTGGTGGGACCTGGCTGAGGCAGGGGAAGGTATCAGCTATTGTAGGGATGGAGATCAGGGTGCAGGTGAGTTTTACTGCACACCCAGTTGATGCATAGCCTCCATACCTCATGCAATATTCTATCAACCATAAGAAACATTCTGAAGGGTTGGCAGCTTGACCAGAAAGGCAAGAGTGTTCAGGCAGGTTTCTTTGTGACAAATTGTGGTGCAAATATAGTAAAGACAATAGAAAATGGGGAGTTTTCAGGGTGTCCATTGCTGTACACACTTGCACCTGGTGGTGAGGAATATCCTGGGGCTAGGGCCCAATGATGACCGGAATCCATTCCTGAAGGATCTAATAGAGAAGTTCAGGAAAATAGCAGGGCATTTCCATTGAAGTATGAAGGTAGGGCAGGTTCTCCTTGAGAAGCAGGATGAATTTAAGATACCTCATAAGCATCTGATCGAAGATGTTGGCACCTGCTGGAATTCCACCTATATGATGCTACAGAGGTTAGTGGAGCAGCAGACACCCTTTCATAATCTGCCTCTGAAAATAAAAATAGGTGTGCATTGCATCTGGGCATCATGATTGGGTAGTGATGAGACAGGTAGTACAAATCCTAAGCCCTTCAAGAATGCCACTGAGGACTGGAGTTCCAGAAGCTCCTACTTGGACAATGTCACCCCTATAGTAAATATTCTGGAGGAAAAATTAGAAGGCTTCCATGAGCAGAGGGAATGGAAGCAGATCTATTGCTGTTTCTGGACTCCTTGCAGCAGCAGGCGCAAAAGAGACTGAAACCTTTCACACAAAACAATGCATACATGCTTGCTATACTTTGTGATCCATGGGTGAAAGGGCATGGCACCCTCTAGTTTCATCGTCTCACATTCATGAAGGAGATGTTGATAGCTAGGGTGAATGAACAGGAGTGCCAGAGACTGAGCCATAAGGGGGGTGTAGCACCGGAAAGAGTGGCTAAGTCAGACAATAGTGCAAACAGGAGTATCACCCTGTCAGCTACCACTTGCTCCCCCACCTCAATATGCCAAAGCCATGTTGCCCGCAAAGAACCATCTCCCCTGAAACAGGCCATAGCTAAAGCAGTTGGCAAGAGAGACCCTCAGCCCACTCCAGCAAAGGAGGGCCATAGTCTCAATCAGGCTGATGCAATACCATCGCGCTGAGCCTAGCGCACAGATTAACGAGTGCTTGGACACGCTAGGCTAACACCCGATGCAATAAGGGGATTAGTACATCCAAAGCATGCATAGAAACCAGTGTGTAGCTAATAGCACTCATCACATGTAAATGCATGTAAATTAGGCTATTAGCTATTTCCCCGATGCAAAACATTGCCGTGTGCTCGACGTGCACGTTTTAACACAGAAAACGTAACATCAGGTCCAGGGCTGGCGATAAGTCTTTATGCGCTCTGAGCCATTTGAAAAACGTCCCTTAAAGCCACAAAAAAGCCCAAAAGCAGCATGAAAAAAATAATTCTTGCTGGTGGTCAGGTTAGGGGAAAGGACACCCATTAATTGGGTATCTGTTTTTCTAACCTGTGGCTCTGAGCACAATTTATCCCTAGCGTGTCCTTCTTAGTGCAGTGGCTCATTTGCCTTTTGCATTGAGCGCCCAGGAGAGGTGATTGTACGCATGTTCAAAAAACGTGCATCCAGTTTGGATGCACATTTTTGCATCCATTTTATTGCATCGGCCTGTTAGACAGGGAACATTGCGAGCCTTCATCACTCAAAGCTAGCACCAGAATTATTGGAAAAGCTCATCTTTTTTAAAATCAATCTGCCTTTGCTTGGGTTTCCAGAATTTTCATGCGAATGGCAAGATGCTAAAAGCACCTTGAAGATCTTGCTGTCACTCTGCTTACCTGCCATGCCATAGATGTACCACCTTAGGGGTCTTGCTGCTATTGCTTTGCCTACCTGCCATATCTATTATGTACTAGCATGAGAGTTTTGGTGCATCCTTGTTGTTTGCTCTGTGAACCTCAGCCTGTTTATTTACCTCTTGGTTATACTGAGGTGTTTTGTTGATAGAAATAAATGTGGAAAAAGATAAAATATACATTTTTCCTTCCACCCCCACCTCTTTTATGCTTTGTTGTACCCCTCCTCAATCCCAGCCTAGTTCTCCCACCCTGTATATTTGTTGTATACTGTATATTCTACATACTGGGGTGTTATGTACCCAGAAAACAAATTTGAAAAAAGAAGCAAGTTTCTTCTCCCATCTCATCTTTTTTTCTGGATCTTTACCTTACTGTTTTGTTGTACATATCTAGGATCTCAGCCTAGTTCTCCCACCCTTCTTTCTTGGTTATACTGAGGTAGGTTGTCCCCAAAAGCCCTCAGTCAGATGGAAGAAATGCAGGCAGAAAATAAAAGAAGATGTATATGATAAACTTTTTTACATGTTCTGAATGTGATAAAGGTTTCAATAGGAAGAGAGAACAAATATAACACCAGAAAATCTACAAAGGGAAGAGATTGTTTTCAGCTATAGAATATAGGAAAACCTTTCTTAATAAAGTAAACCTCACAAATAACCAGGAAAACCACACTGATGAAAGACCATTTACGTATTCTGATTCTGACAAAAGTTTCAATTGGAAAGCAAATTTCATAAGAAATCAAAATTCCACCCAGCAACAAGATCCATTTCAAGTAGGGAATGTAATAGAAGCTTATGTCAAAAAAGTGATACTGATGATAGATCATTCTCTTGTACTAAATCTGACAAGTGCTTCAACAGGAAGACAGCCTCTTCCCATTCCATTCTGCCTTGCTGCTATACCCCTTATGCTATACCTTGGGGTTTTTCTGAAACTCTCAACCATTCTGCCATAACCAGACTTTATACCTTGGGGTTCTTTCTGCCATTTTGCTTTGCTGCCCTACTCCAGATTCTATACCTTGAGATGTTCTTGCAACTGTAGGGAGATACTTTGCACTTCTCCTGGTGCTTTAGTGTTTTGATGCCTCTCTTTGTTCTGCTTTGTTTCTTTGTTGGTGCCTTGGGGATCTTTCTGTCACCTTTACCGCTTTGTTCCCTCTTCATGATGCCTTAGAATTTTGATGCCTCTCTTAGTGATACTTTGCCTTTCGTGCTGCCTTTAAGGGTTCATGCAACTGTTATTGGTGCCCTCTTTTGAAGCCTTGGGATGTTCTTCCCCCTTTTGCTGCTGTTTTTCCCCTCTGATGGTGGAGAACTCCTGCCATTACTGGTACCTCTTTTGCCTCTTTATGGTGCAATAGGCTATTCATGTCATTTTCGATGCCATGTTGACATAGTCTTGACATACTGGCATGGCTTTACCCTTCTAATGATGTCTACCCACAAGTTTTATTAGAATTGATGAGAAAACCTCATGGGCATGGGCGTGGCGGTCCGGGAGCAGGGCGAGGGCGGGGCCAGAGGCCTCTGACACAGCAGCCATTGCCGCTGTGTTGGAGGATTGCGTGCCCGTAGGCTGCCGGCAGACACAAAAGGTTAGATAACAATTTTGGGGGGGTTAGAGTAGGGCTGGGGGGGGGAAAGGTTAGGGGAAGGGGTGGGAAGGTTAGGTTAGGGGGAAGGGAACGGGGGAAGGCAGCGTGCCGACCCCTAATTTTATAACTCTGATTTTATAACTTGCCGTGCCTGCGTGCGCAAGTTATAAAATCGGGCGTACATGTGTGCGCCGGTTAGCGAGCGAACATGTACGCCTATGCGCTGCTTTGAAAATCTACCCCTATATGATGTCTTATAGTTAGTGCTGCTAGATGATGAATAATATATTAGGGATTGTCAGCCCTAAAACTTTCGTTTTGCTTTTCATGTTTTGAAGGAAGATATGTCATTTTTTTGGTTTATGTAGCAGTTTCTTGGTTTGCTGTATTTTCCAAACTGAAAACTAACATTAAAAAACAAGAAAGAAAACAAATATTAAAAAACCCAATAAAAATCACAAACAGGGCCTCCCATGGTCCTCAACCATCCTCCTGCCCTTCTACAGTTTAATCCAAGCCTGGGCCTGCCCTTCTGCACTATTCAAATCCAGCCTGGGGCTCAGAGCTGGCCTATGCCTCCACAGGCCCCCCCCCCCCCCCCCCCTCCGCTGCCCTCTTCAAATTTTCCTGGACTGGGGAACTCCCATCTCTGCTCCTACTTGCCCCCTTTCTAGGGGCTTGAAAAAGCCTAAAGTGCAAGAGCAAAGTCTACCCACTCCTGTCTTGGGTCTGGAACTTTAAAAATGGTGCCATCTACCTGGTGGACAGTATTGTCCTGACATAACTTTGGTGCCTTCCTCTGAAATAGTCGGTGCCATTTTGTGTTACAGCCATACTTTGAATTCTTCTGGGAACAGAAGTCAGAATAAAGTCCCTGGCTCGACCAAGGGAGGTTCATTTGGTAGATTCAGGCCCCAAGTTAAACTGTGCAAAGCAGGAGCATGGTTGAGACAGCAGGAGGCCTATTTTTTTTATAAAAATACAATGAATATGAAAATAACTAAAAATTTTCAGCTACTTTTGTTGGGTGCTATAGTTGGTTCCTTCTATTTAGAACGAATGGAAAATAGCCTCATTTCTAATTTTTTGCATTAGTTTAAAATGAATGCACATCCCTAATTTTCATTAATGTGACTTATTGGGGGCATTAATCAGTTTTTATGTGGTCTTGCAAACCCCATAGGTAATTTTGCTCCGTGGGGTTGACCACAATAATGAAAGCAATACTACCCGCATAGTTTTGCTGTAATCACTGCCTAATGAGTAATTATGTACAGAGAATTGCATCTGCTTTCTCTGTGCTTAATTTTTCCATCAGAAACAATGTACGCAATTTTGATTAAACAAAAACTCACCTCAAAACAATGCAGGTAAAAGTATGTATTTTCTTCCACAATGTGAATTCTTTTGACCTAACTGAAAAAGCCCATTTCCATGGGTAAAATGCTGTTTCCCTGCGGAAATGGCTTTGATTATTGCCCTCCACTGAGGTAAGAAAACATGCAACTTTTGACTTGGATTACTGGTATAATAATTCTACATGGTACCATATTTAAAGTAAGCATCAGCCTGGTTATTTTGATTGTCTTCATAACATCTGTATGTCTTTCACAGAAACTATATCAACAGGCCTGGGAAGAAGCCAAGAAAAAAGGATATGACTTGACATCTGATGCTATTTCAATTAAGAGTGCCAAGGCAGCAATGGACATTGCAAGTCAGGTACTTTTCCCAGTCTTTTATTGTACAATAAACACAATTTATAATTGAAAATGTGTGTATTCAGCTATAAACAAAGCTGTTTGCCTTATAGATGTATAATGAAAATGGCTAAATATGCTTTTCATGAAGTTAAGAGAACTTACTTTGAGACTAATCTACCAGTTATCACTTTCCTAGTCCTTGTGTATATTAGGAGCATCTGGACTAAAGCTTAGTGTACACCACAGAGATTCGGGGAGGGGAGGGGGAGCGGTTTCTACTCTGGCCCTGCTTATGTTTCTGAAAATGTGAGAGAATTGTTTGGAAAGGGGGATTCCACTCCAGCCGAACTTATTTTTTTAAATGAGAGAGGGAGGGTAGCAAAGGGTTTGGGAGAGGAGGGGTATGTTTCACTTCGGCCTGGCGAGGAACGGGATTTGACATGCTCGGGAGGGGATGGGATGGGAGGCATAGCTTGCTGGCCCGGCCATAATTGGGCTGTGGGAGTTCTATCCGGAAGGTCATGGAACTTGTTTTTTTTTTTTAATTTTAGCGTGGTTATAAAGGTGTAATGACTTGCAAAGTGGCTGTCGTGCAAGAAAAGCTGTTTAGTGCACTTTTTGTTAAACTCTTGCATGTCATTAACTTCCTGCATCCCGTAGGGACTGCGTTAAATAAAAATCCACACTAAAATCTGACTTTGATTTTAGCTTGGATTTTATTACATCGGCCCCACTAACTTCCTCATCCCCAAGATAAGGTTTCATATCTGATTTGCAATCCCGTTTCTGCATGCCCTCCTTTCACTAACATATCTTTAAAAAAAGACTTGCTGCCTTGCTTTACTGCCTTAGCTATTTTCCTCTGTTTGGGCTTTTGCCCTGAAATTCACAGGTGGTAGATTTAAAACTAATTGGAGAAAGTATTTTTTTTTTTTACTCAGTGCGCTTTTATGCTGTGGAATTTGGTGCCAGAGGATGTGGTCACAGCAACTAACATAGCGGGGTTTGAAATGGGTTTGGATAAGTTCCTGAAAGAAAACTCCGTCAACAGGAAACCCAGTATTTGTTGCTGGGGATGAGCATCTACTTTTTGGGATCGGGCCACTGTCGGAGACAGGATGTGGGGCTCGATGGACCTTGGTCTGGCTTGGGCATGGCACTTGTGCTATTTACACACTCCTGACTGTGTCTTAGCTCCTTGATTCAGCTTTTTCATTAACTTTTTCCTTTCCTTCTCTTTCTGGGATCCTCTGTAACCTCTCAAGGCTAACCCTTGCACCCCTTAGCTTTTCTCAGTCGCCTCTTTTGATAACCACAGTAGCCCCTTTTCTCTTACTTAAGCTTTCTTAACGTAAGCAATTGCTACTTTTACAGATGCTCCTATAGTTTCTACCACACCTAGATCCTCTCACTCTGCCAGTGCTTCCCTGTTTCAAAAAAATGTGTACTCCTGAAGTCCAAGACCCTCACTTTTGTGTCACCTCTCACTTTCTTTACTCATAAATGCACTTCCTGTATGCTAAGGGCTTGCACCAAGGATGTGCTTCAAAATCCTTTCATGGACATGCTTTTGAGCATTATTTATTCCACCTTTCAGGATTACATTCAGGTGCTGTAGGACACGAAATAGAGTGCAAATAAATATATCACTCATTATGAATAGTTCTATATGAACAAGAATTTTTCTATTACATTCTGGTTCTCAGTACTCTGAGATACAGCTTTTAAAAATCATTACAGTATAAATCAGAGAATGTTTTCTATGCACCTCTCCAAACTAAACCATAGTATAGGGTATGACAATTGATCTTTTATGCTTTGAATTATGCCTGTCAAATTAATCATCTTTGGGACTCTGCACTATGGGGTAGATTTTAATAGGTGCACAAGCATGTCCATGTGCACGCGCTACCCGGTGCGCACACATGGATGCGCTAACATGCGCTCACTGGCGCGCGCATGTTATAAAATCGGCAGGCTGCGCGCACATGTGTGCCGGATTTCGTAATCTGTGTGCGCGCAAGGGAGGGGACAGTTTTGCAAAATTTGTGCAATGACGCATTGTGGCCTTCCTCAGTTCCCTACCCCTACTCTAACCTCCTTTCCCCTTCCCCTTCCCTCTCCTCCCCAACCCCTAATTCCTACCTTTTCCCCTTTTTTTCCTTTTTTCCTCGAATTTACTTTAGGGCCCAACCTGAAGTAAGTTGTGCACGCCGGCGGTTGGCCAGAGTGTGAGGCTCCGGGACAGTGGTATTGCTCACTGTCCCGGCCCGCCCCCCTCTCCTTGCCCCTCCCTGCCCAGGACCCACCCCCTGGCCCGCCCCTTCCAGGAGGCCTGGCAGTTCTGCACGTAACAGGGGTTACGCGCGTGGCCGGGCCCCTTTGAAGATGTGTGCGGCACGCGCAAGGCCCGGCCACGCGCGTAACCCCCATTTTTCACGCGCATGTTTAAAAAATCTACCCGTATTTCTACAGTTAGGGGTAGATTTTTAAACATACATGCGCATGTACATTTATGCTCGCTACCCGGTGCGCACACATGGACACACAATTTTATAACATGCGTACGTCGGCATTGCATTGCAGCCTTCCCCCGTTACTCCCATACTCCCTCCCTCTTCCCCTGTCCTCCCCAACCCCTTAAATGCTCCTACCATTGCGCACACCGGCAGTCTGCCGGCACGCGATCACCCGGCACAGCAGCAAATGGCCACCTCCAGCTCCGGACCGCCCCTTATGTGAGGCCTGGCTCTTATGCATGTAACGGGGGTTATGCGCAGCCAGGCACCTTCTAAAATGCGCATGGCGCATGCAAGACCTGGCCACACTCGTAACCTCCGATTTTACACACGCGGGCGATATATAATCTACCTGTTAAACTAATACTTCTGTCGTCCCAAAATTTGTAAAAATAGTCCTAAAAAAATATGTAATAAAACCTATTCCGTGGTAAAGCAGTTATGTTTTGAAGTTTGGAGGTTTAGTGATATAAAGTGTGAAACATTTTACATTACAGTTTTCAAAATATTCTTAAATGCTTTTCATTTTTACATAATTGCAAGGATTGAAGAAATATAATAAATATAATATGTGCAGGTATACATACATTTGTGCTCGCTCTCTCTCTATATATATATATAATATATATATTGACTATCTTTATTGTATTTTGTTACATTTATTTATTAGTACAAATACTTGGCAATACATGAAAAACAGAAAGGCCATTACATTGGAAGCCGCACTTTGAAGGATGACCAGAAGTTGTCGTGGCTAGCAAATTCAGGCAAGCTGCACAATGTCTTGGCTTACAAGAAAGATTATGAGAAAGCAAAGGCCAAAATCAACATACCAGTAGATATGATGTCAGTCCTCTCGGCCAAGCAATGCCAGACGTTAGTGAGCGATATTGACTATCGCCATTACCTGCACCAATGGACCTGCCATCCGGATCAGAATGACTGCATCCAGGCGAGGAAAGCCTACGACCTCCAGAGTGATGTAAGTGTTCCTAGGCACATCTTATCTGTGTACCTTATATAAGCAATAACAGAGAGAAAGATATACAACTGAGAGGGCATTTGCAGAAATGGTGTTTCATTTTATATCTTTATTTTCAAGAAGTAATTTATCTTAGTGCAATCAGGTTTCATGAATGACACCTATAAAACATACTTATATGATCAAAAATACATAAAAATTCAGATTAAGGCAGAATTATATCAAAGGTTCTTGCAGTGTAATGAAAAGTCAGTGCATGGCTGGACTCTGTGGATCTTTGTCCTCTTCTCTCGAGCTAAATAAATAATTATGAACTTAATAAAAAAAATCTGTCAGATTAATATTCTAATGGAATTGAAATGCTGAGTTATGGTTTGCTTGGAACTGTTTTGCAGTATTATATCACAATGACATTATGATGATATAATGAATGAATGACATTACAAACAAAAATTAAATGAAATATAAATATAAGATCAGTTAAAAAAAAATCTAGACTATTGCAGGGCCCTTGCACAGAATTAGAATTTTGAGTCAAATATATATGAGACCCTGAAATTTGTAATTCCAAAAAAATTCTACTTTGATTTAACCTTTAATAGGCTTTCAAATTTGGAGGAAGATGAAAAAAATCTGAAAAAGAATGAAGCTGAACATTTTAATTTTTCATTGCCTTCATCTATTTTAGAATCTGCTGTGCCAAGTTTTTTTTTTTTGCTATTTGTTAGATCTTGAAGGCGAATGATCTAACACACCTTAGTAAATGAGCCCCTAATTCTTATAAAATGGAAATTATTAAGAGGGGACACTGTTGGGGAAGCTTATAAGAGGTCAGGATTTAAAAACCTACTCAGCTGGTAAGAAAACTACTAACTTTAGACAGTTATCTTTAGGAATGTTTTGGTTGAATCTAGCTAGCTAGGTTTTCTGCTGAAGAGTCACCTGAATCAAAAATTGACCGTATAGGTTTAGTGTGGCTGGGTTCCCTTGCTAAACTTAGCCAGTTAGTGGTTAATATCAGGCACAAACCAGCTAAGTCCTCTTAAATCGCCCCTCTCAAAAACAATTCCTCAAATATTTTAATTTGAAAAAAAAGTGCCACACTTCTAAACCTATTTCATCACTCTCTCCTTCTCTCTAATCCTTCAATGTAAAACAAAATGGTTCTGCTGCAGGAGGACCATTTCCCTCTCTCCCTCCAACCCTTCAATTACAACCCTGACCCAGCATTAGTTCCCCCTTTTCTCCCTGCCACCCTATATTTGATAAAACAATGTCCTAATAGCACTGAAGGACTTTGCCGTTCCCATGGCAACTCCTCACCCCATGCCTCGATTGCCATTTTGTATCAACATGTGGAGAGCCGGCCTCCTGCTGCTGCACATATCCAGCCTGTTTCTTTGCCGGGTGGGGGAAGGGATTCTGTAGTTCATCAATCCCCTCTGGATTTAAGCCCCGTGAACTCTCCGGATTTGATCCTGGACCCTCAGGACGATATCCCCCCCTCCTCCAATTCCAGGGAAAGGTCCTTCTCATTTTACTACTGATTTTGTGCTTTTATTACACAGAGCTTATGTCGCTAGCTTGCTGCAGCAGGAGGATCCCCCCCCCAAAGACCCCCCACCTGTGAAGGTTCCTATAGACCCTCCACCTGCCAAGGTGCCTAGGGTATCTACAGACCAGGGACCCAAGCTCCCAGATTCCCAGGGGACTAATTGGGTACAAAACCTGCCCCATCCTCCTACCCCACCTCCTCAGCTCCCGGAGCCTGATCCGGATGCAGATCCTTTAACTCAGAATCCACCGGTCGAAGGGGACGACCCGCGGGTCTTACGCTTGTTCCAACGGGAGGAGCTGGACCCGCTCATCCCTTTTTGTTCTAGCTGCCCACCCAATTTGGACCCAGGCCCACCCAACTGGAACTGTAACCGTCTCTTTTTAGTCAGTAAGGAGGTCCAGACAACTGATCCGTAAAGATAGACTTTTATTGCCAGCAAGATGCAGCTAAGACAAAGGCTCAGTACAACTGCATGCCCCTCCCCTCCAGGAGCAGACTCTTATGCACTTTACAGTTCTTATCTTTTACACATGCGTTCTAAGCATTGCTGAGCGAGCATATTCCGGCTGAAGGGGCTACTGACCCCCTCCCTAGACACCCTGGAACTTTCGTGAAACTTCTCCCATGTTCTGCAGGAGAGGCTGCTGGGACTTGCAGTTCTGGAAAGGAATTCGCGAGTCTGCAGTAATACAGCCCATCACATAATACATCCATTGTTCTAATCTAGGTTACAGCAGTGAAAGCTTATCAGAGAATAAGAACAGCGAAGCCAAAAAAAATGAAAATGTGCAATGTGCTGACAGAGAGTTTCTCAATGTCCTAATTACAGCTGTATTGCAGACTGTAAGTAAACCCGTCATGAAGCAGGGAATTCTGGTACATGAAGTCCTTTGTCAGGTTGAAGCGTTCAGACCCCTTCATTCCCCCCTTTGATACTTATCATTTTTTATGAAAAGTATCACACCATCACAATGCAACTGTGGAGCTGAAAGAAACAGAAACAAGGAAAATTAGCAATTTGAGTTCTCAGGGGGCCCTAATTTCCCAAACAGTCCGATGGTTTCTTCACGGGTTTGAGACGGATGGGCCCTATTGGCTCCACCCCCCTTTGTAGCCCGAACTTGTCATGTATGGGAAGATGGCCCAGGATAAAACATGAGGATGGTTAAACAGGTTCTATAGGCTCAGAGGAATACATGTACAGTGACAGAAGCTGCGTGGCTGTTTTGCGTTCAGCAATGTCCTTCATCACCCGACGAAGGCGGTTTGAGCAAGAAAGGAATAATTCAGGGTCCTAAAAAACAAAACAGAATTAAACTGGCTGGGATAACAAACAAGCTCTTAAATCCACCGATCATGGAAAACCAACCACGGAATCCATTGGTCCAGTCCCAAGCACTATTCCATTGCTGGACAGGGACGTGTGCCATCTTGACCATGCGATCAGTGATGTCTTGGATAACCTTGTTTTGGTCATCTACCTGTAAACAACAATTGGAGAGGTTAAATGTTCCACAAACCCTCCTTCCTGGGCCAGAGGATAATCTAAAACCAATCTATTCTGGTACACTGCAGTCATAATTTTGGTATTTTGTTTTGCCCAGAGTTTAAGAGCGAAAGCAGTCGTTGGTGATGAGCTCCAGGACTGCCTGAAGCCTGATGATTCGATGCAATTAATACTGCTTGGAAGGGTTCCCGAGTTGCCCCTTTTTGCTGCTTCATCTGCTCTCTGATTTCCTTGACAATAGGGTTTGATTTCCTGGTGTGTGCTTTGCAATGCATTACAGCCACCTTGCGGGGTAGCCAAACTGCGTCTAGTAATTCACGTACTTCTGATGCATTGTTCAATTGTTTTCCCTCTATAATGCTCCATGCACTTGAATTGTAAGGAAGGCATATTTAGAGTCTGTATAGATATTTACAGTTTGTCCTTCTGCCAACTGCAGAGCTCGAGTAAGGGCAATTAGTTCAGCTTTTTGTGCAGACGTTCCTGGGGGAAGAGGTTGAGCCTCAATGATTTCATCTTCGGATACAACAGCATATCCAGCAGAACGTATCTCATGAATGATTTGGCTGCTCCCATCAGTGAATAAAGTCCAAGCTCCTTGCCAGGGTTGATCCCTCAGGTCTGGTCTACTGGAATGTATTGTAGTCATGACTTCTTCACAATCATGGGCAACTGGTTCAGGTGCCGGCATAAGAGTGGCCGGGTTCAAGTTTTTGCTGTCTTGTATTTGAATTTCAGGAGTTTCACATAACAGAGCTTGATACTTTACAAGACGTGAATTAGTCATCCATTTTGGTCCATGGGTCTCTAGCAGTCCTTGAATGGTGTGGGGAGTTGTTACGTTCAGAGTTTGACCAAAAGTTAATTTGACTGCTTCTGGAATTAGTAAGCATGCAGCCGCAATGCTTTGAAGGCAACCAGGCCATCCTTTTGCAACATTGTCCATTCCTTTTGAGAGATATGCAACAGGTCGCTCCCATGAGCCTAAGGTTTGAGTCAATACCCCTATGGCCATGCCTTTTTTCTCGTCGACGAATAGATGGAATGGTTTCATCACATCTGGCAATCCTAAGGCAGGTGGTTCAATTAAGGCTTCTTTTAATTGACGTAAGCTTGCCAGTTCGTTTCCTTCCCATTGGAAGGGTTGAGATTCTGCCTCTTTACCCCGCAGCTTGTCGTACAGGGGTTGGGCAATAACTGCATAGTTAGCAATCCACAGCCTACAGTATCCTGCAGCTCCAAGGAACACCCGGAGCTCTTTCTTGCAAGTGGGTACAGGTTGATCTCTTATAGAACTGGTGCGAGAAATCCCCAGACATCGGGTTCCTCCACGTATTTGGAAGCCTAAATACTCTACTTCCAATTCACAGATTTGCGCTTTCTTTTTACTTGCACGATACCCTTTTGAGTACAACGTCTTTAGCAGCTGAAGAGTGGATACCGCACATTCGAGGTACGTCTCTCGAAACAACAGAAGGTCATCCACGTATTGTATGACTGGCCCATACTTTACTTGATACATCTTTAAATCTTTTGCCAGTTGCTCACCGAACAGCGTAGGTGAGTGCCTAAACCCTTGAGGCAACCGAGTCCATGTGTACTGCTGCTTTACTCCAGTATCTGCATCTTCCCATGTGAAAGCAAAAATCTTCTGACATTCCTCTTCCACCGGGACGGAGAAGAAGGCATCTTTGAGATCAATTACACTGTACCACTTTGATGCAGGAGAGACTTGAGCCAAGATTGAATACGGATTTGGGACGAGGGCTACTAGATCTGCTACTTGACTATTCACTTTTCTTAAGTCTTGTACTGGTCGATAGTCGTTAGATCCAGGCTTCTTTACTGGCAACAAAGGGGTGTTCCAAGCAGATCGGATTCGCCGAAGAATGCCCAAATCATACAGTCTTTGCAGGTGTATCTGGATTCCTTGTCTGGCCATATATGGAATGGGGTATTGAGGTTGATTAATCACCTGTGCATTCTGTTTCATCTCTATCCATATGGGGGTAGCGTCGATAGCTATTCCTCCCGGGTTCTGTTCGAACCATACTTGGGGTACACTATCCATCAGTTGTCTTCGTTTTTGTTGAGGGGGGTGTTGTTTTCATATCGATGTTCGATGGTTCGTTCGACTATGGGAAGATGTAGTCTCCATTCTTCTTGGAGGGGACAGATGAGTATCACTGGATGGTCCCCGAAGGAGGCTTTAACTTCCCCTGTTGGTTGAAATCTCAATGTGGTCTGAGGCTTACACAGCAGGTTCCATTCGATAAGGGATACCATGGTCCCGCCTACTTGTATACTTCATTCTTTCTGCAGAGGGGCAGTGAGTACCTGACCTGAGGCACCCACTATAGAAACAGTCTCTTTCGTCGGGGGGGCCGATTGGTGCAGTCATGACAGATCGTTGGCCTCTGAGTCCAACAGGCCCCTGATTTTTGTTGTGTTACCTCGTGGATCTCCACCAGAGGGTCAGTGGGGATTCTTCCCTCCCGGTCTCTTCAGGCTGTATGCTCCTTGTCGCCTCCCCCGCCATCTGCCAGTGGGGGTTGTCCGATCTCCTTCCTCCTCGGCCCTTTTGTGTCGGTGCAGGTCCATTTTTGTCGTTAGTATTCACTGCAGGGCTCCCGTATTTCTTTTGCCATTCTTCACAGTCTCTCTTCCAATGGCCTTCATTTTTGCAGTACGCACACTGATTCTTTCCCAAAGGGGGGGTCTTGTTCCCCCTCCTCTTCGCGGTCTGCCATTGTCTTGGCTCCTTCCCGTCCGCGTGTCCTCGAGAGCGGCGGCTAACAGTCACTTTCTCCTTCATGTCTCTACTTGCTTCTCTCTTTTCTCTTCCACTTCTCTATTTCCACATACCTGGTCTGCTATAGCTTTTAACTGGCTGAGGCTCATGCCCTCAAAGCCTTCGGCCTTCTGCAGCTTCTTTCGGATGTCGGGTCTCTATTATTAAGTTCCTGGTTGCAGGGACGGGCCCTTTTCTTCTCTTCCTGATCCCTGTTCCCATACATCTCAAAATACGATGAAAAGATCACTGTCCATCTGGAAATTGAATAGGTGACCTGCGCCTGGAGGCAAATCAGTTCTGACGAGGCTGAGAAGCTGCAAAACATTGCTTCCTTCTTACTTGTAAGTTTGGCATTGGGTTAATTCAATAAAGTCAACCTGGATCTGCAGGCTTTAGGTGTGCAGGAGTGATGATCAAACCCTTGGAAGCCTTGTACCAATTACATTGCAACCACTAAGAACATATGGTAATAGCCAGAGCCCAGCCCCCACCAGTGGTAAAAGAACATAATTGCAATATATATATATATATATATGTGTGTGTGTGGGGGCTACTACTTTATCATTTGGGCCGACTCATATTTGCTCTTGTTCCTAATCTTGCATAGTGGCCCCTTCTCTTGCCCACAACTTCCAATAATCCTTATCTTGCGCCTGCCACTGAATCAAAATTTTTAATATTAAGTCTTTGTTTTCTCCGGTTTTTTTTTTTTTTTTTTTTTACAAACGGCATCCTGTAATTCCCACAGTCAGCGCTGCACATGCTTGGCTGTCTTATCTTGCCAGTTCCTTAAAACAGGGAGTAGCTCTGCATATTTAACTACTGCTAGCCAAAGAAGCAACAAGAAAAACTTTAACAAAGAACCCATTCTTAATCATTTCTCTAAATTTCCCAGAGACAGCTTCAAAATAAACTGCGTCAGCAAAAGAGAGTTCATACTTTATCATGCGTTCCAATGTAACTTTTAAATAACAGATAATATATAGGAGACAAGTAAGAACAATAATTAACATGGTATTAGAGAATAGAAAGATAAGCATAGGGAGGACACTGGGATAGAAGATATGAGAAAACTGAAAGCTTCTGATTAATAACGTCAGCATTGAAACGCACAGCCATATTGAATGCACTACGCACTGGCTCAACGTCTTTTTTTTTTTTTTTTCCTCTGGCTCGATTCCCTCCTCTCTCCTGTAATTATCTCTGCCGTTAACCCTTAACTGCCATCAAGTTCTAAACTTCAACACCAGTAAATGCATTCTCCAGCAATCAAATCAGTATTTTAACTTAACACTGTACATTAATTTGTTGTATAGTAGTCTTGTGCAGCATCTGTAAACCAAAATCTCTTCTTATTAGGGTTTAAAACAATTAAAAACAAAGAATCCCTGGTACATGTGCTTGCAATTCACAGATAGCAGTTACATACATTACAATCCTTAATTAATAATGGGGACTTCCAGTTCCCCATTTTGTGTGCCTGAGCCACCATTACGAGGGCGGCTCCCTCCACTAACTTCTTTGCCCACGACGGAGGATTCTCAATAACTGCAATCCAAGCAGTTATGTACGGTATATCCTCAGGGCAACCCGGATTCCCTTCTTCACTAACTATTTTCTGGACCCTCGTGGCCGTTTGGAAATCGAAAGTTCCTACCGGAGGCCAGTTTACACACAAACTGGGCCACCTATGGGTGCATCGTTGAATCATTCCGGGTTTAGTACATTTATGTCTATCGAACACTTCCCTATAGTGTTCCGTCATGACTTTTAATGGAGTCGAACCGCCCCCTCCCATCAGGATAGAATTCACAGACAAAGGAGGGAAGGGAAGACGGATAGGTAAGGGGTCCGTATCCGTCAGACACAAAAGGGTCACTTTCACACAACAAGAAACCTATTCCCACTATCGTACGCGTTACTTCTTTTTCCTCTTTTTATGCGCGTGGCTTTCGGAATGCAATTCCTACCAAACCACCGCTTGGGGTGTGATCAAAGCCCCCTCGGTCCCCTCACGGATGGACCGGTTATTTGCTACTCTTTTAGCTATTCTTCACTTTTCCCATCATTCCCATAATACTCGCCTGCAGGGTTCTTCCGATCGTCACGAAAGCCTTCTTCCCAGATCACCAGCCCAAAGGTCTCAGAGGATCTCCGTGGAATGACCCCCTCAGATACCTGATCACTGAACTCAGCGGTGGCCACTCACCAGGCAAGTCTGGGGGATCACTCCGCCACAAAATCCCCTGGACCAACTGGGGGCTAAAATAGCGTCCCCGGTACCTCCTGGCTGAGGCTCGCCAAATGTAACCGTCTCTTTTTAGTCAGTAAGGAGGTCCAGACAACTGATCCGTAAGATAGACTTTTATTGCCAGCAAGATGCAGCTAAGACAAAGGCTCAGTACAACTGCATGCCCCTCCCCTCCAGGAGCAGACTCTTATGCACTTTACAGTTCTTATCTTTTACACATGCGTTCTAAGCATTGCTGAGCGAGCATATTCCGGCTGAAGGGGCTACTGACCCCCTCCCTAGACACCCTGGAACTTTCGTGAAACTTCTCCCATGTTCTGCAGGAGAGGCTGCTGGGACTTGCAGTTCTGGAAAGGAATTCGCGAGTCTGCAGTAATACAGCCCATCACATAATACATCCATTGTTCTAATCTAGGTTACAGCAGTGAAAGCTTATCAGAGAATAAGAACAGCGAAGCCAAAAAAAATGAAAATGTGCAATGTGCTGACAGAGAGTTTCTCAATGTCCTAATTACAGCTGTATTGCAGACTGTAAGTAAACCCGTCATGAAGCAGGGAATTCTGGTACATGAAGTCCTTTGTCAGGTTGAAGCGTTCAGACCCCTTCAGAACCAGAAGTGGAGCACTGGACCTGCAAGGCCGTGGCGGGATCCAGGGGTGGATTGGCCTATCGGGGGATTGGGCTTCCCCCGGTGGGCCAGTCTAGCGGATCACGTGGCCTCCTCTGCTCCTGCTCACATTGAGGGCGCTGCGTGGCTGTTTTGCAGTGACGAGCCCTGCAGCACGAGCAGGATAGGGCCGGTGGAAGCACTAGGCAATCACCTGTGTGTGTGTGTGTATATGATGTGTATGTGAGAAAGGAATGGTGCTTCTGTCTGTGTGTGTATGTGGTGTATATGTGAGATAGGAAGGGTGGGGCTTCTGTGCGTGTGTATGTGATGTGTAAGTGAGAAAGGAATGGTGTGTGTGTGTGTATGTGGTGTATATGTGAGATAGGAAGGGTGGGGCTTCTGTGCGTGTGTATGTGTTGTGTAAGTGAGAAAGGAATGGTGCTTCTGTGTGTGTGTATGTATGTGGTGTATATGTGAGATAGGAAGGGTGGGGCTTCTGTGCGTGTGTATGTGATGTGTAAGTGAGAAAGGAATGGTGCTTCTGTGTGTGTGTATGTATGTGGTGTATATGTGAGATAGGAAGGGTGGGGCTTCTGTGCGTGTGTATGTGATGTGTAAGTGAGAAAGGAATGGTGCTTCTGTGTGAGATAGTTCCCCTAGTCTTACTCATACCGGACGGTTGGTCTGACCTATATAAACTTTGGGGCAGGGACATATTACTGCATAAATAACATTACTAGAATTACAGTCTGTATTTGATTTTCTCCAGGCTCTGTAGTTGGTGACCGGGTCCACCCATTCTTTCCCTGTTACAGCCTGTGTACACAAACTACAGTGGCCACAAGTCTGATGGCCTCTTATTTCTCCTGAGGGAACAGTGGATGCTAATTGAGCATGCACTAGTTTGTCCCTGATGTTTTTGTCCCGTGTGGTGGCAAACAAGGGGAGTACTTTAAACTCATCGTGAAGTGTTAAAACATGCCAGTGTTTTTTGATAGCTGAGTTTATGACTCTTACTGCTGTGGATTGTTGAAGCACACTCACCATTCTGGATTCTTCCTTTTTCGGTTGGTATTGTAACAACTGTTGGCGATCACTTAATTTGGCTCTCTTATAAGCCCGTTGTATTGCTTTCTGAGGGTATCCTCTCTCTTGAAATCTGTTTCTTAACATGTTTGCTTGGATTTCAAATTCCTCCTCTGTGGAAGGATTAGGCCAGGTGGGAGGGAGGAAGGGGAACAAGGGACCCCAACGGGGCAGCAGGGAAGGAGGGGAGATGCCCCTGCTGTGGGGCCATATTTTTCAAATAGAGAGAGAAGGGAGGCAGGGAGAGAGGTACTGCTTTCCTACCCCAAAGCACCCTTCTCCTCCCCCTTCTGCTCAAAATAATATAAAGAAAGGTAGTGCAGCTCCAAAAACACATTTACCCTTCTTTTTCTTCTTAAAAAAATATATGTGCCTTAATGCCCAGGTTTCCAATCCCCTAAAGCAGGGGTGGCCATCTCCAGTCCTCGAGAGCCACAAACAGGCCAGGCTTTCAGGATATCCACAATCAATATGCATGAGATAGATTTGCATGTACTGACTCCAGCGTATGCAAGTCTACCTCCTACATATTCATTGTGGATATTCTGGAAACCAGGCCCACTTGGCTCACGAGGAGTGGAGATGGCCACTCCTGCGCCAAAATCTAACCCAGGCCATTGCAAGCCATGGTTCCCTTGCTGACAGTGCAGTAAAGAAGTTATTACTAATGCCGGCAGGCTGTCGGCGCTACTGGCACTTAGTATTCAGCTAAAATGGGAGGAGCTGAGACCACGCCCTTCCCCCGCCTGGCTTGGGTTGAGAGATTCAGTCCTGAAGGGTTAGAGGGAAAGAGAGAGTGATGAGATAGGTTTACAAGTCTGGCACTTTTTTCCAATTTAAAAAGTTAGCTGTCTATTTGAAGATTTTTTTGGGGGGAGAAGGGCGATTTAAGATGACTTAACTGGTTAGTGCCTGATATTCACCACTAACTGGCTAAGTCCTGAATCTCTCAACCCAAGCCAGGTGGGGGAAGGGCATGGTCTCACCTCCTCCCATTTTAGCTGAATACTAAATGCCAGTAGCGCTGACAGGTGATAGGTGAAAGAGGCCATAAGAAATTGCCATTAATAGGATGTAAGGCAGTAGATGCCATGTCCAGTTGACATATTTATTTCACATTTCCAAAAGAACCTAGACAAAGGCTTTCAGAAGCTGATAAGGTAACAGCACATTATGAGGCTGGAAGTGACTTTCGATGATTTAATCTAACATGAACTACAATATTAAGTTGCTGATTGAATTCCTTATTTTTGGCATTTGAACTATGAAAATTGTACCATATGGAAATTAGGGGCCCGCTATTCAGCGTCACTTAGCCGAATAAGTTCGGACTTCTCTGGCTAAATGGCACTATTTTAATATTTGGCTACAATCAGTGGCTGCCATTTAGTCGGACCTAGGCCATGTAGCAGACGTCTGATCCCCGGACTTTTCCCTAGTCAGGGACCCAGAGCTAGGGAGGCGCCCTGGGGTCCATCGAGGGAGCTTCTTCAATTTTTTAAGGTTTGGGGGGTGCGGGAGGAAGGTTGGGGGGTGGGGTTTCCTCCTGAATCCCAATGATCTTTTTGGGTACATTGGGATATATATATATACTGTTTTGGAAATAGTGCACACTGTTTCCAGACAGGGCTCACTATTCAGAAAAATGAGCACTAAAAGTGATAGGAGAAAAAAACACAAAATTTTGTGGGGGGGTTTCTGTCATTTCATTTTGAAAGCAAAAACAAATCTCTATACCATTTCAAATGAATGCACATCCCTATTAAAAATAGCAATAATTTAAATAGCCTTAATTTTTACAAAATTCCTATCTGCTTTGTAATTCTGTATTTAATTTTATATTATAACGTTATATTAAATGCTATCACCCTAATCTTATAAATGTTAAAATCCTATTAATGTTAAAATATATACTATTCTATTAATATTAAAATATACCCTATTAATGTTAAAATATATACTATTCTCTTTACTTCTATGACAAGTTACCATGTTACATTGTAAAATAAGGCATACCTTGCCCTATTCACCCAGTTTATGTAAACCGATGTGATATCGAGATCGAATGTCGGTATATAAAAGCAAGCAAATAAATAAATAAAATAAATAAATATGAAACTGATTTTTCTCCCTCTCTGACCATTTGTCTGTCACAGGCAATATACAAGTCTGACCTGGAATGGATCCGTGGCTGCGGCTGGATGCCCAATGACTCCATAGAAGTGAATAGAGTGAAGAATGCCCAAGATATCCTGAATGAGCGACTGTACCGCCAGCCTCCAGAAAAACTGAAATTCACCAGCATTGTTGACTTGCCTTCTATTTTACTGGCTAAAACCAATGCAGAACAAATCAGTGATGTATGCAAATTTATTTCAAACATTTATCATTGATAGTACTTTGTACTAAATAGGAGAATAATAGTACATCAAAGACATTGCTACTATTCCAAATTTTTTCATTTTTAAACTTTATTATCCCAATGTTATGAAAGAATTCAAGCTATAGCCTATACTGTGTTAGCTCTTTACAAGATCACTTTTCTTTAAAAATAGTGGAAGTACAGAGAAGTCTGGGACCAGGACAAGACAAGCATACATGTGATGCCAGACACTCCTGAGATTGTGCTATCAAGAGCCAATGCAATTAATGTTAGCAATGTAAGTATTATTATGTTGCTTTTAATATACTACAACAATGTAAATATTGACTTTGCATTGCTGTTACATGAATGTGTTTTGTTTTCTTTTTTTACTATTTTTAGAAACTTTATAGGAAAGGTTGGGATGCAGTAAAGATGATCTACGACCTCAGAGCTGATGCCATCCCAATTAAATCTGCCAGAGCTTCAAGGGAAATTGCCAGTGATGTAAGTACGGGATTTAAGAAGCCAAGTGCTGGATCATGTCTGAAGATTTGAAAGCTCCCCCAAAATGACCATTAAACCTTTGGTAGTTATAGGGGCAGTTCCAAATGATATAGAAAACTATTTTGATCCTTAATGCACACATGTGTGACATGGATGTAGGCAGAGTCAGGTTTCCCTTCCCAAAGTGTTTACTCACCTGCATTGTGATCGCATGATCCATCCTAGGACTGCTGAGGAGTGGTAATGGGAAGGATTTGATCACCTCCTCTCCCAGGATCTCTTAGGTCAATTCTTCATCAGTCCTGGCACCAGCCCAGACTAATTGCCTAGATCTGGCCATTGCTCTATTCCTTCACGTTTCTCTTTTGATTGACCTGCTAGTCCCTTCCTCTGCTCTTGTTCTCCCTGGCTTCTGGCTCTCTCTCCCTCTTCCTTCAGGTGGCTACCTATCTTCATGGTTCCCTCCCTAGCATAATTCTAAAAATGTGTTATTAAACATATAGATTGATTAAGGTGCATTCCACTACTGATCAGTAAAATGATATGGACAGCTTCTCTATCCCATTTTAAACAAAATGGGCCGGATTTTCAAAAGGTGTGTAAGTCCCGGGGCTTGCAAAAAGGGGTGGGGAGAGGATGGGGCGGGGCCAGAGGCCTCTCACACAGCGGCCATTTGCCCCGCGCTCCTTTTTAAAATCTACCCCAATGTGTGATTTATTAGGTTGGAATGTTTGTTTATGCTGATTTAGGGCCTGATTTACTAAGGCTTTTTTCCTATTCTCTGTCTATGGGAAAAATGCTTGGTAATTGACCCCTTAATTTGATGATGATTCTGTCATGCATTTAATGATGGATGAGAGAAACATCATGAAACGTGACATGCCATATGAATATGTATTTATTGATTTATTATTGTAATATATGTTTTATTGATCATGCATTGTAACACTCATTGAGAACTGGTTTACCAGTAGAAAACGGTGAAGCAAAACAGAAATGACTCTTTGGTGACTCTACAAAGAAAAGAGCTATAAGTTCTTCAAAGTATACTAGCCTAAGTAAAAGTAAATACATCAGTAAGGAAATGGAAAGACAGCTGGGGATAGAAAGCCATTAAGAAAAACAACAGATATAAGCATAAAGAAATACAGAACAAAAGCAGGAATGAATGTTTAAAGAGGGGTTAGGTTTCATAATTCTTTATGTCAAATATGAGTAACAGGGATGTTAAATGTCCAGGTATCAGTAGAAAGTTAACAGATGACATAGAATATAGGTTTAAACTTGCTTAACATTGGTAAAAGTCATTTATGATCCAAAGAGAAATGCTTTATGGTCTGTGGTTCTTTTCTCTCTATTCAGTATAAATACAAATTAACTCATGAGAAACAGAAAGGACACTATGTTGGATGTCCCACTTTGAAGGATGACCAGAAGTTGTCGTGGCTAGCAAATTCAGGCAAGCTGCACAGTGTCTTGGCTTACAAGGAAGATTATGAGAAAGCAAAGGCCAAAATCAACATACCAGTAGATATGATGTCAGTCCTCTCGGCCAAGCAATGCCAGACGTTAGTGAGCGATATTGACTATCGCCATTACCTGCACCAATGGACCTGCCATCCGGATCAGAATGACTGCATCCAGGCGAGGAAAGCCTACGACCTCCAGAGTGATGTAAGTGTTCCTAGGCACATCTTATCTGTGTACCTTATATAAGCAATAACAGAGAGAAAGATACACAACTGAGAGGGCATTTGCAGAAATGGTGTTTCATTTTATATCTTTATTTTCAAGAAGTCATTTACCTTAGTGAAATCAGGTTTCATGCACACTGTTGCTACACCTTTAAAACATTCTTATCTGATCAAAAAATAATATAAAAATGCAGATTAAGACAGTATTATATTAAATGTTCTTGCAGTGTAATGAAAAGGCAGTCAATGATTGGCTTTGGTGAACCTCGTCTTGTCTCTTGGCCTAAAACACGGGTTTTGAACCCTGTCCTTGGATACCCTCTAGCTAGTCCGGTTTTCAGAAAATCCCCAATGACTATCCATGAGGTAAATTTACATATAATGGAGGCAGTGCATGCAAATCTATCTAATGCGTACTCTTTGGGAATATTCTGACTGGCTAGGAGATACTTGAGGAAAGTGTTTAAAAAACTCTGGCCGAAGTAATTATTTATTCATAAAAAGTCTGTTTTATTATATTTTTTTTTTAATTTAAAATATTTATAGGCTGCCCAATTACAAAAGTTCTGAGCGGCTTCCAAAAACCAAAACAATGTTATACTATCATTACAATACAATTGCACATAACCTGGAAAATAGTAAAAGCTGCTACAGCAGCTATTCTTGGATCTCCTTTGACAGCATAATGACATTGGAAATTAGAATGATAAAATGAGATCATTACAACTAATCTTATATTTTAATTCTCTTGCACACAACTTGACATATGACTCAGATGTAGTTGTCTGTGCTTCTGACATTTTTATTTCCAAAAATGACAAAGACTCCTGTTTTGGGCTGTCAACTTTGGAGGAAGGGAAAACATTTCAGAAAATGACTGCATTTTAAAATTTAACATTTATTTGCTTCAAGGTTTTCAAAATCTGCAGAGCCAATGTTTCAGATATTTACAGAGTCTAAAGGCTTTGGGCAGTCTGACCCTTCTTCAGTTAATTGTAACTGTTGCTATATAAGAAACCTGGGAACTTTCAATAGGGTAGCATTGCGGAGGAAATTTATAGGCAGTTCAGCTTTAATAAGCAGCGGACATTTTTCTGCTGATTGAAATTGACTCTGAAAGAGGGAGGGCATTTGCAAATGTCAGCTTATCTCAAACAGCGGTAGATGTGCAGTGGTCTGTTAATTAAGGGCGGGAAGCTGCACGGATTTGATTTATTATTAGAAAGGCAACTAAGCAAATAATAAACTAAAGTAAACTAAAGCATGGATTTAAGTGATACGGGGAAGTCTTTTCTGTCAGGGACTGCTAAAATACATGGTTGGCAGGGGGGCTTATTAATCAATCACATGACTCATTTGCAGACCTGTTTTGCAAATAGTCATTATACCCAGTAGGAATTTGGGAGGAGGTCTGTCAGATTGCAATCTCCACATATTATTTGTCCGCTGAGGGAAATCTATGATATGTGAAAGAAAAGGCCTTCAATAGGACGTAAAGAGGTGGATGCCATGTCTAGTTGTCTTATTTATCTCACATTTCCAAAGGGACCTAGACATAGACGTTCAGAAGCTGTGAGGGATACAGGGTGCATTATGAGACTGGAAGTGGCTTTCTATGATTCAGTATAACATGAACTACTATATTTATTTGCTGAATGAATTGTTTATTTTTGGTTATTGAACTTTGAACTTTGCACCATATAAAAATTGGATTTTGAGGGCAGATTGTAATTAATTGCATATGAAATTGATTTTTCTCCCTTTTTGACTGTCACAGGCAATATACAAGTCTGACCTGGAATGGATCCGTGGCTGCGGCTGGATGCCCAATGACTCCATAGAAGTGAACAGAGTGAAGAATGCCCAAGACATCCTGAATGAGCGACTGTACCGCCAGCCTCCAGAAAAACTGAAATACACCAGCATTGTTGACCTACCTTCTGTCTTACTGGCTAAAACTAATGCAGAACAGATCAGTGATGTATGTAAATTCATTTCAAACATATATTTATTTGTCTGTTTATTGGCCCACTTGTTCCTCCTTTCTCTGTTTTCTTTTAGCTAAATCAGAACCGGGGCTGGAATCCTGCTGCCCTGAGCCTTCCTTTACAATTACCTGGGGATTTCCCCCTATTTTAATAGCTCCTCCTAATGTTTTTAATCTGGTCATGGCAGCAACAGTCCTGAACCGGTGAGCCATGCACCAGAGCTCCTTATGGAATCTTGTATCATTGTTTCTATATCTGACCATATAGTGTTGCCCTGATAGATAACCATGGCTCCCACTCCCCCCCTCCCCAGCAAAAGGCTGTGAATTACACTGTCATCACAGCGTTCCCAGCACCGGCTGATCCATGGTCTGGAAGACAAGATCCAGAAATTGAATTGGGGACAATATACATGGCAGCTCATAGCATTTGCCACAGACCACCAGGCTGGTCCTTAAAAATGTACTGTTGTCATTGTTTTTTACTAAATGGTAGAAGAACAGTACATCTAAGTCTTTACTATCATTCCAAATTTGTTGTTCTTTAAACTTTAGCATCACAATATTTTGAAGCAAGTCAAACTATAGCCTGTATTGTCTTAGCTCTTTACAATATCGTTTTTCTTTCAAAAATAGTGGAAGTACAGAGAAGTCTGGGACCAGGACAAGACAAGCATACATGTGATGCCAGACACTCCTGAGATTGTGCTATCAAGAGCCAATGCAATTAATGTTAGCAATGTAAGTCTTATTATGTTGTTTTTTTATATAACAAACATTTAAAAGTTGTTTTACATTGCTATATTTTATCTTAAATGTTGCTACATTAACGATTTTATTTTATTTTAAGAAACTGTATAGGAAAGGTTGGGATGCCGTGAAGATGATCTACGACCTCAGAGCTGATGCCATTCCAATTAAATCTGCCAGAGCCTCAAGGGAAATTGCCAGTGATGTAAGTATGGGACTTAAAAAGCTGTGTTGGATCATATCTTTGAAGATTAAAATAAAATGACCAATAATTTCTTGGGCAGTTATAGGGGACAATTGGAAATGGGAAAGAAACATATTTTACTCCTTTTTTGTTTCCTGCTACACGTTAATAAAAGCAAGTGTGACGAATCAACGTAGGAAAAGTCATATGCCTTTCTACAAGTACTTGCTCAACTGGGGTTGCTTGCAATCATGTAATCCATCCTCAAAGTTGATTAAAGCGATGCAGGGGGAACCCCAGCTTCTAGGAAGCTTTAATGCCTATGGTTCTCTTTGTTTTTTATCCAGTATAAATACAAATTAACTCATGAGAAACAGAAAGGACACTATGTTGGAAGCCGCACTTTGAAGGATGACCAGAAGTTGTCGTGGCTAGCAAATTCAGGCAAGCTGCACAGTGTCTTGGCTTACAAGGAAGATTATGAGAAAGCAAAAGCCAAAATCAACATACCAGTAGATATGATGTCAGTCCTCTCGGCCAAGCAATGCCAGACGTTAGTGAGCGATATCGACTATCGCCATTACCTGCACCAATGGACCTGCCATCCGGATCAGAATGACTGCATCCAGGCGAGGAAAGCCTACGACCTCCAGAGTGATGTAAGTTGTCAAATGTTTCTTGTGCCCTTCGATTTAGCAATTTTCATTGCACATCATTCATACATTATATATTCCAGGACATTAGATTCAAAACATCTTGACATGATATTTTAGAATATTGTGTGAAACATATTAATCTAATATATTTTTAGAGTAAACATACACATAGAGCATAGGCAGCCTTATTGAAGAGTGATTATTATTGTTTTTGGATCTGTGCACCATTTTTTTGTCCCTTTTATTATTATTCAATTTTTCTCTATCTTAGTTGATGGGAAAATTACTGAGGGTTGCATGCTTTTACCTATGAATCAACCTTGGGTATTTCTGTCAACATATTGTAGTATGTTAATTATAACATTAGGAGATATACAATAGCTGCTGTTGTACAAAACACTTAACATTACCTATATTGTCTAAGTATTAAACATAGCCTTTTTTTCTAGTTATAGTAGTGTGGTTGCCACATTAGTCCACTTAAAAATATATTTCATGTATGTACCAGGATCAGTCTAGACAGTGGGTTGTTCCCCCCCACCCCCCTTCCAGCAGATGGAGTCAGAGCAAAAACTGAGAGGGTTCTCTCCCATAATCTGGTGTGCCCTCTGTAACCCTTCAGTATTTCTCTGACTCCAGCAGATGACAGTTGCACCTTCAGTTCTCCTCTTAATTTAGCGAGAATACTTTTACAGAATTCCTTCATTCTTTCTTTTCTGCTTTTTGTTTGACTTGGATGGATCATAGTTATGAGTTTAAAAAAAAAAAAAAAGAATCCTCAGTGTCCAGCTTGTCTGAAGACTTGCAGGCAGAACTTTGTTTCAGTGACAGATCTGTCTTTTCTTTCCTACTCCATTTTCTCAGTTGGAGGGTGATGATCCCCGAGTCTTACGACTTTTTCAGAGGGACGAATTGGACCCGCTTATCTCTCATGTCCTGGCAGAGTTGGACATAGAAGCCCCCCAGGATCCTCTGGGACCTAGTATGACGGCAAAGAAGGGAGACCCCGTTCAGGCAGGTCTTCGCCCTCCAGCAAAGGCTTTCCCTTTTCATCCGATGCTCCTCCAGTTGTTGTCCAGGAAGTGGGAGACTCCGGAGGCCTCTCTCAGGGTAGGCAGAGCCATGGACAAATTGTACCCGCTCCCGGAGGAGTCGCTAAACCTGCTTAAGGTACCCAAGGTGGATGCATCGGTAACGGCAGTCACGAAGAGGCCCATTATTCCGGTGATGGGTGTAGCCGCCCTGAGGGATCTTCAGGACCTCAAGCTCGAGGTATATTTGAAGAGGTTCTTCGAGGTGTCCGCCTTGGGCGTTAGGGCTGCTGTCTGCAGTTCCCTCATGAAAAGAGCAGGATTCCGGTGGGTCCAACAACTACTCAGTGTTCAGGAACTCCCTCCTGAGGAGGCACAGCAGGCGGAAAGACTGGAAGCTATTATCTCTTATGGCGCAGACATGCTATATGATCTGCTTCGGGTCCTAGCCAGATCTATGGTCTCCGTAGTCTCAGCTAGACAGCTCCTCTGGCTCAGAAACTGGTAGGCAGATTCCTCCTCTAAGGATCAGTTGGGCTTACTTCCCTTCAAGGGTAAGTTACTATTTGGAGACAAGCTGGACCAGATCATCAAATTGCTCAGTGAGAATAAAGTCCATAAATTTCCGGAAGATTGCCCTCGGAACTTCAGAACCTTCAACACTACACGGAGCCATTTCAGAGGCCAACGATGTTTTCATCAGACTAGACCAGCTACTCACAGGACTCCTTCATCAAGGTTGCAATCCTGGTCTCATTCCTTTCGAGGCAGGAGGCCAGCTCGAGAATCCTCTGCACAAGGAGCTTCTGCTTAATCTACCCAATGAAACATTGCCAGCCCACTCTTCAACTCCCCAAATAGGAGGACGCCTTGCCCTCTTCTATGAAGAGTGGGTCAAGATTACATCAGACCAATAGGTCTTGGATATTCTACAGCATGGTTACGCTTTAGAATTTGCTTGACCTCTCAGAAACAGGTTTGTCTTTTCCCCTTGTGGACTTCAAAAGCAGGGCACAGTGCGACAAACTCTGGATCGTCTCCTGGATTCAGGGGCCATTCTTTCTGTGCCGATGTCGGAACACAGGTCCGGCCATTATTCTGTCTACTTCGTAGTCCCCAAAAAGGAAAGCTCCTTCTGACCAATCTTGGATCTCAAGATGGTCAACAGATCTCTCAAGATTCTGCACATCCGGATGGAAACCCTGCGTTCAGTTATTGCTGCGGTGCACCGGGGACTTGACGGAGGTTTATCTTCATATTCCCATCCTGAAGGACCATCAGCGCTTCCTTTGCTTCAAATTCTAGGGCAGCATTTCCAGTTCCAGGCCCTGCCATTTGGCCTGGCGACCGCTCCTCACACTTTCAAAGTATTGGTGGTGGTGGCGGTGGCCCTGCAGAGAGACGGGATTCTGGTCCATCCCTATTTAGATGACTGGCTCATCCGGGCAAAGTTCAGGGATCAGTGCCAGCTCGCGGTCGAGAGGGTATACTCTTCTCCAATCGCTCAGCTGGGTCGTCAATTTCTCCAAGAGCAGTCTAACTCCATCACAGTCCCTCGATTTCCTGGGAGCCCATTTCAACACCAAAGTGGGCACTGTCTCTCTTGATTGGATCGGGCTCAGGCTCTCCTCAAGCAAGTTCAGCGCTTTCGGGACATACAGCTTCCCACAGCCTGGGACTATCTTCAGGTGCTGGGCTCCATGGCCTCCACTATAGATGTAGTACATTGGGTGTTTGCACACATGCGTCCCTTCCCAAGAGCATTACTCTCCCGCTGGAAGCCGGTGTCTCAGGAATTTCAGGCACTTCTACCGATACCGCCCTTAGCCAAGGACAGTCTGACCTGGTGGCTCAACCTCGATCACTTGCTACGAGGGGTGGACCTGGAGGTCCCGCCATGGGTGATCATTACAACAGATGCCAGCCTCGCCGGCTGGGGGGCAGTGTGCAGACAGCACTCGACGCAGGGCCATTGGACATCAGCACAGGCAATTTGGCCCATCAACCGTATGGATACGAGAGCAGTTCACCTCACGCTGAAACACTTCATTCCCCTTGTCTAGGGATAATCAGTCCGAATTCTCTCTGACAACACAACGACAGTGGCGTACATCAACCGTCAAGGAGGCACAAGGAGGCTTCATGTCGCCCGGGAGACGGACAAGCTAATGCCATGGGCAGAGCTCCATTTGTCCCATCTGGCGGCATCTCACATTGCAGGGGTGGACAATGTCCAAGTGGACTTCTTAAGTCGCCAGTGCTTAGATCCCGGGGAGTGGGAACTATCCAAGGAGGCAGTGTCCCTTCTCGCGATGGGGGACTCCTCAGCTAGATCTAATGACCACTCAAAGGAATGCGAAGGCTCTGCGCTTCTTCAGTCGCAGAAGAGAACTTGGCGCAGAGGGCATCGATGCCCTAGTCCTCTCGTGGCCGCGGGACCTCCTACTTTATGGTTTCCGCCTTGGCCCCTGGTGGGAAGAGTGCTCCGAAGAATAGAAAACCACCAGGGGTCCGTGATCCTGGTGGCTCTGGAATGGCCTCGATGGCTGTGGTTTGCAGACTTGGTCAACCTAGCGGTCGACGGCCCACTTTGCCTGGGACATCTGTCGAACCTCCTGAGACAGAGTCCAGTATTTTTTGACCAGATAGATTGCTTCTGTCTAGCGGCCTGGCTTTTGAGCGGTGCTGGCTGAGAAGACAGGGTTATCCAGAGGCGATTATCTCCACTCTTTTCAAGGCTAGGAAGACTTCCACCTCAATTTCCTACATATGAGTCTGGAATGTTTTTGATTCTTGCTGCCAGTCCACACAGCTTTCTCCACGTCATGCCATCATAGCCCAGATCTTGTCTTTCTTACAGCAAGGTCTGGACATGTGATTAGCCTACAATTCCCTTAGAGTTCAGGTGGCAGCCATTGGTGCTCTAGTTCATCATCAGGATGGAACTACTCTTTCGTCACACCCTGACGTAGTCTGGTTCTTGAGAGGAGTAAAGCATGTGAAACCACCGATCCGAAATGTATGCCCCTCGTGAGCTTGAATTTGGTCCTTCGAATTTTAGGAGGTCCACCTTTTGAGCCTCTGAAAAGAGCTACTTTCAAGGACCTCACTCTCAAGACAGTATTCCTGGTGTCTATCTGCTCTGCGCGCAGAATCTCAGAGATTCAAGCCCTGTCAGGTAGAGAGCCTTACGCTTCACGGATTCGGGAGTATCCTTGTGTATTGTACCATCTATTCTATCAAAGGTGGTCTCGTCTTTTCATTTGAATCAGTCAGTGGAGCTGTCGTCTTTCCAGGACGAGGATTCCAGAGACCTTAGACGCCTCGATGTCAAGTGTGTCCTCCTTCGTTATCTGGAGGCTAGCAATGACTTCCGTTTATCAGACCACCTCTTTGTCCTCTGGAGTGGCCCCAAGAAGGGAAACAAGGCTTCTAAAACCACCATTGCCTGCTGGCTAAAGGAAGCAATTTCTACAGCGTACATTGGCGCTGGGTGTTCACCTCCAGAAGGTATAAAAGCTCATTCTCTCCAAGCTCAAGCGGCCTCCTGGGCAGAAAGCTGAGCGGTCTCTCCGCAGGAGATTTGCATAGCGGCTACCTGGAAATCGTTGCACACATTTGCACGTCAATATAGCTTGAATCTTCAACTGCCGATTGTGGGCTCTTTTGGAGCTCAGGTCATTCGAGCTGAGTTATCAGTGGCCCACCCTACTTAGGGAAGCTTTGGTACATTCCACTATCTGAACTGATCCTGGTACATACAGGGAAAAGAAAATTATTCCTTACCTGCTAATTTTCATTCCTGTAGTACCATGGATCAGTCCAGATGCCCACCCTAAGGATTTCTGTGGGTTTTTTGGGACCAAAACTTTCAGCTTGACTGTCTAATCTTTTCAGGACCGGTATGGGACTGACTATTAGTTCTGGTTGCAAGTTTGCAATTATACATGTTTACAGTTTTTATAGTTATTATGCAATTTATATGGATCCATCCAAGGTATTTCTTTCGGGCTTTGTTATACTTTATACTGAAGGGTTACAGAGGGCACACCAGATTATGGGAGAGCGCCCTGTCAGAGAAAAAACTGACTCCATCTCCTGGAAAGGGGGAAAAACCCATTGTCTGGACTGATCCATGGTACTACAGGAACGAAAATTAGCAGGTAAGGAATAATTTTCTTTTTCAGGTGCCAGGTGGGATATTGTACACTACAAGAGTTCAGTTAATATTTCCCAAAGACTAACAGGAAACATGGAGCATACACACTCCTTCAATATTAGTGAAGAAAAACTATTGCATAGTTATATACGGGCTGATACAGAAAGAAATGGGGGAGAGCCGGCGAGTGCCCGCTCTCCCGACGTGTGCACAGGCCACTCTCCGGGGTGCGCGATTCAGTATCGGCCCACATGCAAATGAGGGCCCACGGTAAAAGGAGGTGCTAGGGACACTAGCGCGTCCCTAGCGCCTCCTTTTTGACAGAAGTGGTGGCTGTCAGCAGGTTTGACAACCACCGCTCAATTTTACCGGTTCTCAAACCCACTGACAGCCACAGGTTCAGAAAACGGGCGCCGGCAAAACTGAGCATCTGTCTTCCAACCCGCGGGCAGATTTTTAATTTTTTTTTTTAATTTTTTTATTTTTGGGGCCTCCGACTTAATATCGCTATGATATTAAGTCGGAGGGTATACAGGAAAGCAGTTTTTTCTGCTTTTCTGTACACTTTCCTGGTGCCGGCCGAGTAAAATGTGTGGCTTCGCCGCACATTTTGCTTTCTGGATCGCGCGGGAATAACTAATAGGCCCATCAACATGCATTTGCATGTTGCGGGCGCTATTAGTTTCGGGGGGGGGGGTGGTTTGGCCGCGTGTTTTCCATACGCTATTACGCCTTATTGTATAAGGGGTAAAAATAGTGCATTGAAAATGCGCGGCCAAACGTGGGCTAACAGTGTGCTCCGCTGGAGCGCACTTTACTGTATCGGCCCGATAGTGATTAATAATACTATAATGTTATGTTGAAATGAAGCAAGTAGTCATTTGTAATGCCCTGCTTTGTCTCTATAGGCAATTTACAAGTCTGATCTAGAATGGTTGCGTGGTGTTGGTTGGATTCCAACTGACTCTCCCATTGTCAAGAGAGTTAAATTTGCACAGGACCTTATAAGCGAGGTACAGTGATACTTTACGTTTGTGTTAAAACTGAATAAAGAGTTGCATTAATGACTAATCTAATAACTTATCGATATCATAATTGATTACCTGGGTAAAAGGGCTATCTGAAACTTGCCCATCCTTAACCCCATTAAAAGTACGCATCTAGACTTTTTGCCAGGGTAAGGTGAGACAATCTCAGTGGCATGTCTTGGGCAGGATTAGAAATTCGTGCATGTGCATTGCATTTCCAAACATATACATGCTATTTCCCAGCCATATTTAACCTGCATGAAAAGCAGGTACAAAGTCGTTGGGCCAGTAGCTCACTTGCCCATAGGCTAGTTGTTCCCGTGGACAGTTTGAAAGGGAAAGTTCAAGCGGGCTTTCCCTTTGAAAATTTGTACAAAGTCTGCAGGTGCCAAGTCCCCGTGTACTTTGCAACCAGAGGAGCTGTTTGAAAAATTGCCCCCTGAATGTTTTAGAATAAATGCTAAATATTTTGGGGCCAATTTCCAAAGAGCTTAGGCTCCTAACTTTTGGAGTTAGGCTTCTAAATTGGCCCTTTTGAAAATTTACTAGGGCTGAGTGCCTACATTTACTAGCCTAGTTCCACATGGCTCTTAAATTTACGATCCTAAAACGTAGGTGATTACAGAGACGAGTTAGGGCAGGGAGACAAAATAAGAAGCTTAGCACTGATTTTCAGAACTAGGCACTTAATATATTATCCTAAATCAAGGCAAATGAATAGAAGGTCAAAATTTAAGGGCCTAAGATTTAGGGCCCTACATGTATGTGAATTTTCAGCTGAAAACAAGGTTCTTAAATTTGACTGAAAATAGGTACCTAACTTACCCCGGGATTCATCATTCCGCTATAAATATAGCAGAATGATGAACCATGGGAAAAAAATGAAAATATGCAACCGGCTGCTTCGCGGCGATGCATTTTTGCCCGCTGTGGTTGTGCCTGGGCCTCAACTTTCGCCCCCGTAGTGCCTTGGGAAAAGGTGTTGTTATTTCCCGCGGTACTGCCGGCGATAATGTGGAAAACAACATCTCCCACAGCGCTGCCGGTCCATATCCCCGCCCACACTCTTCCCCTTCCCCTGATTTAAATTGTACCACTGCGATAACGGCACTCCGCAGTTTAAAGAATGACCCTGTTAGGGACCTAAATTTAGGGTATCAGCTTTTTTTTGAATATCCGCCCCTCATTTGCTTGAATAGATAATGCGCACCACATCCAGGTGCACATTTGGCATTTGAACTGCTTTTATGTCCTCCTTCCCCCACCCCCACCCCCCGCCTTTCCACCCGACACACGAGTGAATCAAAAAGTAAACATTCTTTATAAGTGGACGTGCGGGTCTGAGGCGCACATTAATACCACCAATAAATCATATCTTCAGTATTACAACTATGTACGCACAGTGGCATACCCCTTGCCTAAATTTCTCCAAAGCAGGTCCCATCCATAAGTTGGCACACAATGACACCTGAAATAACCCATATTATACGAAAGTCCATAATAATAATCTACCATGCTGGTATCATCCTTTGTGCAATGCAGCCAATAGAATCGGCAAATGCACAATGATTTAATCATGTACCAGGCTCCTATACTGTAAAGTTTGCTTTTTTTCTTTTTCTTTTTGCACTTAAAAATCTCAATAGCTGCTCTAAAGTCCATGCGAGCACTACTGAAAGCTACAAAGTTATGTCTCCAGTGAATGAATTTACAGCAATGCCATGACTGGGACTCTAAAACCAATATTGGAATTTGCAGTACTTAGCTTCTTAGCTCTCTATTTTACATGGATTTGTTAGCTGGCCAAAATCATGGGAACCTCTGCCCAACACTGACAGTGTTTTGCTTCAGGGAACGGTCCTGTTAGTATTGAAGACATTCCGTGTGAAAAGACAAACAAAATTAATCATCAAATTTCTTACCAACTGGTATACTGCTGTATAAACCTCATTCAAAACAATCCGCAGTTTCACTGTTCTTATGACATGGCTGCCTTCAAATGGATACAATAATGGAAATTTAAGGAAGATTACACAATCCAAAATTGTTTAAGAACCAAAGTTAGTCAACTGATCATGAAACTATCAAGCAGAATAGAATAAGAACCAGGCCATCCCTATGCATGGAGAGGGTGCAATTCTGGGTCTAGAACCCTGATTTCTAATCCCGACACACAGGTGATCGATCCAGCTAATCATGCTCTCTCCCTGCGCTTCAGATTACCCAAATTACATATGTAAAATAGCACTATAGTGATTGCTAGGGCTGCACACCCTTTCACATGCTTATGTACTATGTAATGTACTATGAGCAGAGGGTGAATTCTGATGCTGGCTGCAGGCATGCTCATTGTCAAAGGGAAACTCCCTGCGAGCTCTGTTGTACTCGTGCACCTTTCGCCTGCAAAGGAGCAGATGCAAACTTTATTCTGAAAAGTACATGAGGCGATTTGAAAATACAATCATTGCATGTTTCTTCCTCAGCATGAATCTGCTCTAAAGGGAGGGGGGCACAGAATATGCAAACTGTGATTTTTATATGTGTAAATATGCGTGGAAACCTTTGATTGCTGCTCAGTCTGTTTGATTCTGCATTTTGTTTCCAGGGAAAATACCGCACTAAACCAGAAACGCTGGAATTTACCCCAGTGACTGACCGAGTGGATTATGTCACCGCTAAGCACGTTGGGGAACTCCTGAGCGATGTAAGTGTGGAAGTCATTTTCACGTAGTTTGTGTTACCAATTTGGGGTTACATTTTCAGTACTACAAAGCTAGAGCCTTGTTTACTAGGCATTTTTGCCCATAGACACAGAATGGGTGAAAAGCCTTAGTAAATCAGACCCTTAATGAGGTAAAATAGAAAAGAGTCATAGCTATTAAAATCTGAACTTTTTCTCTGATTTATTCTTGGGCGAGGAAGATTTTAATATTAATCTTGGGCTGACTCAACAGGTCACAAGAGTAGTTTTGATATGGCATTTTGTAGAAGGCTGTACACTCCATTCATTGTTCTTACCTTTTGTTTCCTAGATTAAGTACCATGAAGCCTGGAATGCTGCAAAAATGAATTACACCCTCGCTGAAACCCCACAAATGATAACGGCACGGGAGGCAGCCAAGCTCGTGAAAAATGTATGGAGGTCTTAAAACACAGCACCAAACCGACTGGAGAGCTGTTTAATAAGAATAGTCTTAACTCAAGTATATACACTTTTTAATGCTTTCCAACATACCAAAAGTTGGAAAGAATAATGTGAAAGAGATCAATTTCTGTCCATCCATCTGTTCACCAGGAGTGACTATCTCAGCCAAGTTTGAAATCTAGAAATATTGGGTTTCTGTGGGAAAGAGTGGCTGCAGAATATTGATCAGTGCTCTGTTTCAAAAGCTCCCCATCACTCTTCCAGCATTTTGGCACAGAGCAACGTAGACAGAAACAGGAAAAAATAACTGAAGCAGCTGATGGATGGCACCAATAGGTAGAAACACACACATTCCTATACCGCCACATACCCACATCCATATCCACCCAAATGCATCCACGACTCCCACATATGCCCACACACTCCCACAGACACATACGCACATGCACATTTTCCCCTATCACAATCACACACACATATACACCCACACACCACCACCCCCACCTCCCACAGAGACAGATAGGGATAATAACTGGCAAGGATGATGCCATAAAATGTCTTCTAAGCCACCTCCCTGTCATTTCTCAATTCTTACCCCCTACATACCCCCTCCACACACCCCATACACATCACCTGCCCAACTACCCACACAACCACACACCCTACCAACACACACACAGTTATACCCAAAAACACACAACCCTGCTATATGCAGCCTTCCAAACAATCTCCTCCCACACACAAACTCCTACCCATCCAAATATATACCTCTGCACACAGCCATCCCCTCCAAAAATACCCCTACATACACACACACACATACCCACACCCATACCATCAAACACACCTTCTACACACCCCATAATAGATTGTGGAGAGAGAATTACTACAGTACCTGAATATAATCTGCTTTGAAGTGCCGAAAAAGCAGAATATAAATCAAATAAATAATAAATAAATAACATGCTCACAGCCTCCCTAAAAACACATCAATATGAACACTCACAACCCTTCACCAACCCACATACATTGATCACAACCCTCCACAAACAACCTCCATTCAACCCCCTATCAACACAGACTCACACACCCCACCCCATCCCCTCATATCTACATACATACCCACCTTCTCCCAGATACACACACCATCTATCCCTCCAAAATCTCTACATCCTCTCACACAACCCTTTCATGCCTGCACAGCCCTCCATCCACTCAGAAACACATCCCCCATGCACAACCTCATGCATCCGTCTCCATACAAACACACTCACTGACACACAACATTCCTTCTACAAATCTAGGTTGGAAAGTATGTCTGAAGCCATGCTCTGCATGCTTTCTCGACTTGTTTGCCTGACAGTTTTCCCCTATGTCTTTTGGGTTTCTAACTTCATCAGAACCAACTCTTACTGAGGCTACAGAGCTGTCACATTTTTATTCTCGTTTGTATCCTTCTGCCCTCTGCTCTCCATTCTCCGCGCTCACATTTAAGCCTGCAGTTGTAGAGAGAGTGTTATATATTAGATTTCAAATCAGACTTCTTGAACGTAATTGAGATTTTAATATATTTACCATAGAGTATTCTCTCCTACGTGAGTAACTGGAATAAAGATGGTTCTCAGACAAAATGTAAGAGTTTGGTATTCCACTGCAGATAGCATTTTTTAATTCTTACCTTTTATATCCCTACTTTGAGAAGCAGATTGTTTCATATCCTGCATAAGTTTCTCATCTCTATTTTCTTCAAACAGAAACTATATATAGAAGACTGGGAGAAAGTGAAAGCGACTGGTTACCATCTGCCTGGTGATGCTATACCAATTTCTCATGCCAAGCATGGCAACGTGATTCAGAGTGAGGTAATACCCGAGTTCTGGTTTCCTTACCAATCTGGTTTCCATACTGTCTCTGCAGAAACTAGAATTTTTAAAGCTCCTTATTTTTTTTCCTTTGAAAAGAATTTGTCAGAAACAGAATTTTTCTTGTTAATAGTTATAGCCGTGTGGCTTTTTTGTCATATCGATGAAGTCTTTGTAGGTAGTAGTAATAATAAATTTGAAGGTAGCATTTGCTAAAAAAACCAAACCCAAAGATTATCCATCATTGGATACATTTAAAGTTGACAACAATTATTGCCCTAAGTTCATCTTGTGTATTCCTGAAAGAGAGATCCAGTGTCATCTGTCCTTTGCAAAATGCATTATCCTCTGGAAAGTCACTAAGTACAGTTCAAAGCATGTGTATCAAATTAATGGCTCTATATCATCATGGACTTCATATGTGGGAAAACATTTTGTGCCCTATATGCCACTCTGGGCCTCATTTTCCAACACTAGCGCACGCTTGCGCTAGCAGCGCAGGCTTGCGTTATCAGCGCAAGCTTGCATTAGTGATATGGGGGCGGAGTCAGCCCCGGAAGAGGAGGAGTCGGGGCGTCACCGGGGCCGACTCTGCAAAGAAGGCGTGGGCGGCGAAAAGGTAAGGAGCCTTTTCACGTCCTATTTTGCGCCCAATAGCACCACCTTTCACGGTGGCGCTATTGGGTGTGAAACCGGCAGCGATCGCACCGTGGCAGTGCGATCGCTGCCGGCTAGCGCAGGACCGCCCCCCCCCCCATTTCAACCCCCGCCCCCCGTTAGCGTGATTTTCTAAAGTATTGCAGGCCTGCGATACTTTAGAAAATGAGGCCCTATGTTTGTTGAAGCCTGCCAGGAGAATACACTAGTATTAATCTGGACTGGCTTGAGGCTCATGGTGGACAAAGTTTTCTGACCTGCAGGATCTTCTCAACTGAGAAGTTAGAGGCTTTTCCCTTTTTGACCCATCTTCCAGGCAAACGTAGCAGAATTACTCCTGAAGGAAACACTCATCTCTTTTAATGTTGCTTGTGCATACCATCTTGAGATCAGCTTGTGAAGGGAGTTTATAAATTAAAGAAAAATGTATTAAAACAGAAATTCCTGGTAGTAATTCATATTCGTCTCTGAAACGGACCAGAAACTGTAAAAAGAGAATTGTTCATGATTACATTCCATGCAAGGACTTTGTATGCGCACTGTAATACATTTGTAACAGATAAATATATATTATATGAGGTGCTTTCTCTGTTGTCATCTAAATGTGTCTTTCTCCCCCATTAGCTTAAATATAAGTCTGACTATGTAAAGCAGAGAGGTCACTATGTTGGAGTCCCAACCATGAAGGATGACCCCAAGTTGATGTGGTTTAAGCATGTAGGGAAGATGCAGAATGAAAGAGAGTACCAAAAGCACTACCAACAAAATAAAGCCAAGATTACAATACCAGGGGATATGGTCGCAATCCATGCAGCTAAGGAAGGTCAATTATTGGCCAGTGATATTGATTACCGTCATTACCTGCACCAATGGACCTGCCATCCAGATGAAAATGACTGCATCCAGGCGAGGAAAGCCTACGACCTGCAGAGTGATGTAAGTATGCATTTGTTTGTAAATCTCATTTGTAAACTGGGGGTGTTTTTTTTTGGTAATGTCTCATGCAACATCAATGTTGAAACAAAAGAATTCACTTCATTTTATGCTCACTCTGCTATCTAATATTCGTTTACATTTATTTTCTTGGGCTTATTTGAATGCCTTAGATTATCTACAAGTCTGATCTGGAATGGATTCGTGGCTGTGGATGGATTCCTCTGGATTCAGTGGAGCATAGGAAAGTTAAGAAAGCGCAGGAGCTAGTGAATGAGGTGAGTGAAATTATGACGAATGACAAGTATGACAAGAAATGGCAAAATGTGTATCGCATTTTAATGTAGCTTTCTTATTACAGAGAATATATAAGAAAGATGCCAGAGACAACTATGAAAATTTTACACATGTGGTCGACCTTCCGGAGATTGTGTTAGCTAGAGTTAACGCTATCAATCAAAGTGATGTAAGTAACTCATTTAATAACTAGAGTTTGCCACTGTAAAATAATTTTTTTAAATAATAATTATAATACATGAACTATATAGCTTTATTAGGATTGAAGTACAAACTGGGAAAAACGTTAACATATTTCATCAGTACTCATTCCCATTGATCTAACCTCTTCAACCATTCTCATCCTCCCATCTTGCAATAAATATCAAAATAGGATGCTGTGGGGAAACATGAGGGGTTTTTTACTTTTTGATTTTCCCTCACCTTTATTCTTTATGAGGGATATATGCAAGTTATGCTTCACCTTGCATAGGGTAACCTGGTCTAGAATTCTTCCTTTCCAGTCTCAGATACTTTTAGCTGCTTCATTTCAATTAATAAAGGCTTTGAAATGTAAACACACTGGGGCGGATTTTAAAAGCCCTGCTCGCGTAAATCTGCCCGGATTTACGCGAGCAGGGCCTTGCGTGCCGGCGCGCCTATTTTCCATAGGCCTGCTGGCGCGCGCAGAGCCCCGGGACTCGTGTAAGTCCCGGGGTTTTTCGAGGGAGGCGTGTCGGGGGCGGGGCCGATCGGCGCGGCGTTTCGGGGGCGGGACGCGGCGTTTCGGGGGCGGGCCCGGGGGCATGGTTTCGGGCCGGGGCAGGCCCAGGGGCGTGGCCGCGCCCTCCGGAACCGCCCCCGGATTGCGTCTCCGCGCGCCAGCAGCCCGCTGGTGTGCGTGGATTTACGTCTCCCTCCGGGAGGCGTAAATCCAGGGATAAAGGTAGGGGGGGGGTTTAGATAGGGCTGGGGGGGTGGGTTAGGTAGAGGAAGGGAGGGGAAGGTGAGGGGAGGGCGAAAGGGAGTTCCCTCCGAGGCCGCTCCGATTTCGGAGCGGCCTCGGAGGGAATGGAGACAGGCTGCGCGGCTCGGCGCGCACCGGCTGCCCAAAATCGGCAGCCTTGCGCGCGCCGATCCAGGATTTTATAAGATACGCGCGGCTACGCGCGTATCTACTAAAATCCTGGTGCGCCAACAAAAGTACGCGAAGGCGCACTTTTTTAAAATCTACCCCACTGTGTACCAAACCTCACATTGGACATGACCCAGGCATGTACTTACTAGGAGGACATTAAGTATAACAATAAGTAGGGATAACAGCTATGCATATATGGAGATATTAGACAATTAGCGGGAAAATACTGCCACATCAGTCGCCCACCCTGTGTGCAAATAAAAGTGCCGGCACAGCTCTAGGAGACGCACATCTCTGCCCGCATCGTAGTGTGGCCATTCCTGAGCTGGGGTTAGCTCAGGGGAGAAAACTGCAACCATGGTTTTGGTTTTTCAAAAACTAGGAACATGATAGTTTTAGTCGCAGAGATTATCCGCAGGAAAAGGAGGTGCAAATCTCGGTGAGTTCTTTTTCCTGTAGGCAATTTTCCAATTCGAGGTGCAGGTGCGTTTAGCCTTTGGATTCTGGTGCAAAGACAGCAGGAGGGGGGGAGGAACCAACGGACCTTGGGCAGCAGTGCTGGCAGTTTGAAAATCGCTCCCATAAAGTGCCGATCACTCCTATTTATTTATTTATTTGTGTTACGGGTTTGTATTCCGCCCTTCCGGTATTGCCCCAAGCGAAACGTAACCGGGCCCTTTTTATCTATGTGATATTTTTTTGTTGATAATAATTATGTCATTTTCTTGGCATCATCTAGCAGCACGTTTCATTTTCTTCCTCAGGTGAAATACAAAGAAACATTTAATGTGGAGAGAGGCCAATTAATTGGCTCGGCAGAAACTCCTCAGCTGACCCACTCCAAAGAAATGTCCCGACTCTCGAGTAATGTAAGTTTTGCTAGACATGTTCTAGGTTGACATATCCCTTGCAAATATATTCTGCTTCTAAGCCCTGCTCCAGTACCATGGAACTGCATTACATTAAGCACAGTATGTGGGAGCCTTTCCAATAATTTGATGGGATGCAAAGGGAGGCTATCACATCACTTGGCTGAAATTTCCGCTGCTGGTTTTTTGGCAAACAATATTGCTTCATGACATGGAAGGGCAGGAGAATCTTCTAGGTTGTGGCTGAGGAAATCATGCTGACTTACAAAAAAGTAATGTATTTAATCATTCAGAATAAACAGAGCAAAGTTTGCTTTACAATATTTGATTATGGGGCGGGGGAGGGTTTGTAAGCCTTATTTGCAGTCTGCAATAAAACAAGAACCAAAATCAAAGTTTTCAAGCCACTGTACATAAAGCCTCCTTAATGTGAAATAAGAGTCTGTCAAGGGGTCCTTAAATATATGGGATGCAATTCCTTAAATCTTTTCTCCCATTCGGTGTCAATGGGAAATAGTTTAGGGGTCGATATTCAGATTTTATCTAGATAAATCAAGCTGTTTAGAAATGAGGCCACTTTGGTAAATTTGTATAGTTAAAATTACAAGCAGCAGAACTTTTCTTGGGGAAAAAAGGAGGCCAGGTTGGTGATGTTCCTGCTGCAGGCTTTTGAACTTAGATGGTTATAGCAATGCTCAGCGCTAATTGGCTAAATCTAACCAGCCACCAGGCCTAAAATTTGAGAGAGTAGATTTAGCCAGGCACTTAACTACACAATTAGCAGACGAAGCACATCCGTGCAAAGATAACCTGGTAAATTGACTTAGTCAACGTAAATGCTTAGCACATTTTTTTTTACTATCGACCTCTTTGTGAATTAGGTCCTTAGATGACAATATTCAAAAGTTATTTACCCAGGTAAATAGGATATCTGAAAATTGTCCACCCAGTACACGGGTAAAAGTGTGTATGGGGCTCAAGAATGCATATACCTTTGCGTGTGGGAAAGACAGTGTTAGGTTAGGGGAGGCAACAATGTACATCATTTTGCATTTTCAAAACTAGAAGTAATGTTTTGTAGGGGAAAAAAAAAAGTATCCAAAGAAAATGCAGATGCAAATCTCTGTGGGTATTCTTTCCCTAGGGAATTTTCAAAGGGATGGTACCTACATACTTTCTCTTTGAGAACTGGTTCAAAAATCCGCATCATTTTGAAAATTTCCCCTAAGAAGGGCAATTTTGAAAGGGATTTCTGTAGTTCAATAGGGATTTATCTGCCAAAATGCCTTCCCCCCCATCACTTTCAGCAGGTAAAAGTTTGCACGCTATGAACAGGGGGCTTACTCTTACCCGCTCAAAAAACGGGCAATGATGGACTGAACAGAGGTCGAGGAGGAAAGATAATGTATGGGGCTTTCATTCTTCAAAGCAGTGTGCAAATGAACGCCTTGAAACCATTCAGTGGATGGTCACATTTTCAAAGGGAAACCTGGCATGGTCTCCCTTTGAAAATAGGCTTGCAGGGCCATGGGGATAATGACCCAGTTGGTCTGAAAACTTCCCTTTTAATATTATAGGAGTAGCTCCAACTTTATTTATTATAATTCTTCACAAGTTGTTCCTCAAATATAGTAAATACCAGCTATATATTAATTATGATTACATGTGTATATCTATTGACTATGTATCCACATAAACTTGATTCCAGAATCTTTACAAAAGTATATGGGAAGGCAGCAAGGCCTATGGCTACCATCTGCCTCCGGACTATATACCCATTGTTGGAGCCAAGCATGCCAACCTAGTCTCAAGTGAGGTAAGTGTGCACACGTCTTTGAGTTTGACTTTTTCCTCTTTTTAAATGTTTGCCTCTGTTTGTTATAATGTGATTTCTCTATTACTTTTCAGCTCAAATATAAGGAAATCTATGAAAAGCAGAAGGGCCACTATCTGGCAGGCAAACACATCTCTGATTTCCCTGGTGTTGTTCATTCATTATCCTTCCAAAAAATGAGGAGCATGGTAAGGACAACATTTGCTTCAGATTTTCAGCTTAGGTCTATAGCATGTTGGCATTTTCTTATACATATCATGTAGCAAAGTTTCTTATTTGGTGAAAATCTTTTTAAAAATAATGTAATATTGTTTACGATAGAAAATGAAAGGTTTGTGCCAATCAAGTTCCAATAGGCAATAAAAAAAAAAGCCTGATTGAAATTTCCAATTGAAGCGAAAAATTTAAAAAAAAAATTTAAAAAAAAGGAAAACAAAACAATTGCAGGTTTTGATGTTTAAAATGTCTGTTCTAAGTTTTTATTTTCTTATGTCAATAGTCCCCCTTGATAGAGGATTCTGTAATCTGACTGATTACCCTCAGCTTAACTGGCTGTTCTCAACATTGGCTTGAAACAGCTTAGCTAGGTCACAGGCAGTTATTTAGCAACAAAGTTGTCTGCCACAGGGGATTTGTAATGCTTTGCTCAATTTGAACAACATTATGATGCTATGATGTGTAGGAACACTATTTCAACAATCCAAAAACTAATTGAGCTAATGAGAGATATTTTCATACTATATGGGGCGGATTTTAAAAGCCCTGCTCACGTAAATCCGCCTGGATTTACGCGAGCAGGGCCTTGCGCGCCAGCAGGCCTATTTTCCATAGGCCTGCTGGCGCGTGCAGAGCCCCGGGACTCGCGTAAGTCCCGGGGTTTTTTGTCGGGAGCGTGTCGGGGGCGGGGCGATCGACGTGGCGTTTTGGGGGCGGGACGTGGCGTTTCAGGGGCGGGCCCGGGGGCGTGGTTTCGGCCCGGGGCGGTCCGGGGGTGTGGCCGCGCCCTCCGGAACCGCCCCCGGGTCGCGTCTCGGCGCGCCAGTGGCCCGCTGGCGCGCGTGGATTTACGTCTCCCTCCGGGAGGCGTAAATCCGTGGACAAAGGTAGGGGGGGGGTTTAGATAGGGCCGGGGGGGTGGGTTAGGTAGAGGAAGGGAGGGGAAGGTGAGGGGAGGGTGAAAGAGAGTTCCCTCCGAGGCCGCTCCGATTTCGGAGCGGCCTCGGAGGGAACGGAGGCAGGCTGCGCGGCTCGGCGCGCGCCAGCTGCCCAAAATCGGCAGCCTTGCGCGCGCTGATCCAGGATTTTATAAGATACGCGCGGCTACGCGCGTATCTTATAAAATCCAGCGTACTTTTGTTTGCGACTGGTGCGCCAACAAAAGTACGCGAACGCACATTTTTAAAAAATCTACCCCTATATATGCAGAGCGGATGGACATGTTTGATTCAACATTTTAAAAATTCTGACCAGATTGGATCTTTTCCATAGTTTTCAAAATGAATCTGAAATTAGCTTTGGATTCCTGTGCCCCATGTCCTTTGTACAACAATGAGCATATGGTGGTGGAAACTAGGCTTTTTCTGTTCTCAGTTTTCTCTGTTTCTAGTTCTTTGCTGGAACCATTCCAACAGAAATGATTCATCCCCCATGACATTCTGAGTATTTAGGCCAGAAAGCATTTTGTTCAGTTATTAACATACACTTTGACATTATTTTTGCTTGCTTTCCAGCTGCCTTACAGAAAGAACTATGAGGACCACAAGGCAAAGATTCATATTCCAAATGATATGTTACATAACATCTTGGTGAAGAGATGCCAGCATATCCTGAGCGATATTGAGTATCGCCGCTACCTTCACGAGTGGACGTGTTCACCCGAAGAGAATGATGTCATCCATGCCAGAAAAGCCCATGATATTCTAAGTGACGTATGTATCATTTTATACTGCATTAATGCACATTTTTTTGAACTTACAGTTTTACTGAAGTGAAACAAAGCCATCAGAATATTAAATCGAAATCGATAGCTTTCACACTTGCAACTCTAAGATGCAATAAGTAAAAGTTGTGATCAGGTAAAGAGTAATAGCTTGTCTCACTTCATGTTATTTTGTTATGAAAAATTAGAAAAAGAAATAAGTAATCAAAAGAAGAAACAGGACAGCTAGATTATCAGCTTCTCTTCTTGCTTCCTACATACACCTCGTGAACTCCATTCATTGGGCTAGCTGCTCTTATCTGTGTCCTTCATCACTAGTTCCCGACGCCGTGCTTTCCACCTTATTGTGCTGGAATAGACTTCCTGAGTCGGTGGGTCATGCTACCTCTCTGGCCCTATTCAAATCCAGGGTAAACACTCACTTTTTTAGGCTGCTTTTAAATCTGTAGGGGATTTACTTTTTAAACACAGTTCTGTCAGTGGTGGAACTGGCTTAATTAGAATTTCTTTGATACCTATATGATCTATTAAGTGTTTTGTTTGCAAGTAAGAGCAATAATCCTGTAAGTGAAGGAAGCTGAAGCTGTGTCTGTATCTATGTGGAAACTCTTCAAAAGCACACAGCTTCCCTCCTAGTCAGTTCCTTCAGCCCTCTGGTGGCACTGTGGTTCCTCCACTTAGTGGAAAAGGAATGTTCCTCCGTTCACTCCAAAAAGAAACAGTTCAATGATTTAAAACACTGCAGAAACAGTTTTGGGAGTTCACTCAGCTTGTCCTTTTATTTTCGGGCACTTGAACAATGAGGTAGCTTATCTTTTTCCATCAACAAAATCCTTGCAAAACAGATTAACGTAGTTATATGTCAGTTAACAGCTTTTTTAGCCCTCTCTCATTTCTGAGTGGCTTTCCACCCTTGGACTGTCTGTCCCTTAACTCCGGCCCTCCCGTCCGCTGCACAATTTGGAAACACTGCTACTCACAGGCTGCCGGCCTTTAGTTTCTTCTTCACACCAGCTCTTGGCTGGCACTCCTTCCTCAAAGAAAACTCAGGTTCAGCTCCTCTTAAGCTCCTAGCTTTTGCCCTCCCCCAACTCTCTGGGACCTTCCAAAAATCTAGCATCCCATTAGGGGTATTTTTGGGGCTACACCAACTGTGCCTGCATCACTCTAATCTTGTCTGGTCACTTGGCATCATTAATGTCAGCACAGTAACTCCACACTTTATACTTTTCACCAATGGCAGTTAGAGAAATTAAGCCTCCTTTATAACAATAAATACCCTGTTGTTGCGCTGCAGTGGAAGGGAATGCTAGGGGGTGCTCCCCAGCGGGGGGCGGAGAGTGTGTGTGCCCCTGCGGTGAGACGAACCTTGTCTGGGAAAGGAGTTCTGACAAGAAGACTTGACACTTGGAACTGAAGGCGAGGACTTGGACACTGAAGAGACAAAGGCTCAAGCAAGGAGCTCTGAGGACCTGGACACAGTTCAAGGGAAAGCTCCGAGACAGGGCTCGGAGCCAGATGCCCAGAGATGGAACTCTGAGCCAGAACACTGAGGCAGAACTCAGCGAAGGAAAGTTAAAAGCCAGGAACCTCAGGAGACTTGCACAGCCATGGACACATCGGAGACGAAGGACGTGAAGACATCACAGGAACTTGGAACAGAAGACAGGAGACATCCAATGGAACTTGGAACTGAAGAAGTCCAATGGAGCAGATCACGGAGTCCAAGGGAGGACTGCTCCAAGGAGACTAACTCCTTGCCAAGGCAACGATGAAATGGCTTCAGGGCCCTTAAGTAGGGCAGGAGAGGCAACTCCCTGGGAGGAGCTACCGGAGGGCCACACCTGCACTGGCCCTAAAAGTCCAGAGAAGAGAGGCTGGCCCGCCCCTAGAGGAAGCCGGGCAGGACCCTGGACAGTGGCGGCCCTGCTGCCGAAGACGCAGGAGCTGGAGCAGGAGGAAGCTGGGCCTCAGGGCAGGCCCAACGTGGGAGGCGGCCTCCAAGCCGCACCGGAGGACAGAGGGCAGCTCCAGCCGTGAAGAGGGCACCGGGGACGCGGCCTCCTGGCCGCAAAGAAGCGGATGATGTCAGCGGCCCCAGCCACGGAGGAAGGAACGGCACTGGGGCCTCTGTGCCACAGATAAAGGAGACAGGCCCGCGGCGGCCTGTTGCGCCGGAACTCCAGGGACGGTTCCATGCCGCGAAAGGAATGAGGCTTCGGGGTGGCCTCTGGGCCATGGAGGTAAGCGCCTCCTGTGGGTCCAGCCGTGGGAGGAGCGCAACACCTGTAAGTTGCAGAGTCACAGTCTTGGATCTGCTACTCAAGTCCTTTGATGCATTTCTCCCAAAGCGCTTAGTCACAAAAATAATATCAGTTGGCCTCAATGATATTTTGTAATACATTCAATCAAACTCTGTGGCAGGCATTTCTGAAAGGTTTTCTCCCAATTTGTGCCTATAGGATAAGACACATTAAGCCCACTGATGATGTCTCCGAATAAAGTGGTAGTACGTGTAGGAAAGGAGTGAAAATGTTTTCTACATTCAGCTTTATGATGTCTGCATAGACCAGGAAAAGGCTTTTCATCTTAAAACTTTTTCCTTCATCTTTTGGGATGAGCTGTAGTCTGCATCCTTTGAGCTCTCCCAGCCTTCTTGCACTCTTATACTAACATACTGATTGGATACCTTCACAGCCATAGAGTAAAAAGAAAATAAGAAATATTCACACGACAGGAGTGTGAAATGATTGCAGTAAGGGATTTTTTTTTCCAGTTTTAGAATGTTGCTTCCTAAGTATTATTCCTCGTTACAGATACTGTATAAAGATGATCTAAACTGGCTGAAGGGCATTGGATGTTATGTCTGGGATACTCCACAAATCCTACATGCCAAGAAATCGTATGACCTGCAGAGTCAAGTAAGTGACATGCAATGGTTGTTTCTCTGTTCTTGTGAAATAAATTATGTTGTGTTACAAAGTTTTTGTTAAACCCATGTATGCAAGGGGTGGAATAGTTCTAAAGAAAATCGACTACTTCCATCTGCTTCTGAAAGTAAACTAAAGGCATTTACAATCGGAAACATTTATTTGAGCCCTTTGCCCATTTGGTAGAATCTAGGGGGGTCCTAAGCTTTCGCGTGGCCCTTCACTCAGAAAAATCCGTTGACCCATCTAGGAGCTGTCTGTGCAAAGAGCAGACTGACAGGAATGTCTCACATTATGTAGATTTTAAAAACGATAAAGCAATATTTCAGGTTATACTTGTGCATATCCTCCAGAGCACATGGTGAGCTTCCACTGTACTGGGTCTGAAGAGCAGTGCATGGCAGTAGGCGTACCAGAAATTAAATAAATACATGCATGCAAAATTAGTTGTGGCTTCCCAAACTGATGCAGGATTCCTTTTCTTTTCTCATCTGCAGCTTAAATACACAGCAGCAGGCAAAGAAAACTTCCCAAACTATTGTATGGTAACTGATACGCCAGTGTACGTGACGGCTGTTCAGAGCGGCATTCAGGCCAGCGATGTAAGTTGTGAACGTTTGTTACTCGTGCTAAGAAACAAGTAACTAAACTGAAGAAGTAATAAACTTTTGTTTATTGCAGGTGAACTATAAAAAAGATTACCATAATAACAAGGATAAGTATACATCTATTCTGGAAACAGTGGATTATAACAGAATTCACAGCCTGAAGGACCTTTTCAGCACTGTAAGTTTTTATGTGTGTAATTTCTAAATGCTGGTCAGAATGATACATTTACCTCTTTCTTTCTTTCTTTCTTTTTTTTTTTAAATTAGATGCTATTTCCAAAGGGCCAGATTCACAAAGATTTCCTCCTGTTCAGTTGGAAAAGACTTTGATGAATCAGGCCCTAAAGCTTTATGACACACGAGTGCCTCAACGTTTTGCCTTTCGCTTTGATTTCTTTCTGGTAGGGAAATAAATATAGAAATGCTACCCAGTTGTGTGTTGCATTTTGTATTGTAATGTGCGGAAGATACTGTGAATGTTTCAGAAATAATAGCAGACATGGTTTTTGTCTCTTAGAACCTGTACAAGCATGCCTGGGATAAAATAAAAGCCATCAGTTACAAGCTGCCATCTGACTCCTTCTCATTGGCTCTTCACAGACAGCAGAAGCATCTTCCCAGTTATGTAAGTGCAACTTAAATACAGACATATGGCAGGTGACTAATTCTACACTCAAAGCTCAGTGTGGTATTGTACATAATGTAGGCAGACAAAAGCGTGGAGTAATCAACAGTCACGCATGCTGATAAGGCAGGCAGAGAGGTGCGTGGCCAACAATATCTTCAGCTGTTCCTTGTGGCATTAAACGAATAGTAAGGTGATATAGATATGAGTACACTCCCCTGACATGGCCATGTTTCACCAGGGAGGCTGCGTCTGGAGGGAGGGAGGAAGGAAGGTATGCACTTTAAATCTGTAAAAGGAAAGAGGAACGTGTTACAATAAAGACCCTGTGACTACAATGAGGGAGCAGGGCACAATAGGGTCGGAGAGGGCACGGGGAGTCCACTAGGGGCAGAGGGTAGGGAGGAGAGAGAAAGAGGGAGGAGAGAGGGATCGGGGAGCTCACGACTGGCCAAGGTGGGGAATTCAAAAGGGTGCCTCCTTGCCGGCTCCTTTTGCCCCGGCTCGCTGTCTGGCCGGCTTCCCGCCCTACCCTCCCTTGAGGGCAGCTGCCCGCAGGGGGGAGCAAGGTCAAGAGGTGGGCCAGAGTCGTGGCAGGGCCCAGTGGCCCGATTGATTGAGATACAGACTGTGCTAGGGCCAGCGGCCTGACAGATCAAGATCCAGACCCCTGGTGCTTTGGCGGAGGCCAGGGGAGAAGGAAAGGGCTCAACCAAGGCCAACTGACTTCTATGGTCGGGGACTTGTGAGGCCAGTGACACTGGCGACACGTTGGCTTCTACGGCCGGGCGTATCTTGGGTTGCCAGTGGCTGCTGGCATATGGGGTTCTGGCGCTTTGGTCACCAGGGGTTATTGTGATCGAATGTTAATGATTAGTGGATAAGTACATTGTGTCTTTCATGCTGCATTGCTTTGCTTTGCTATGAGGCTGCGGCCGAATCCGTCCAATAATAAAACTTTGCTCTGCTCTGACCACGTGTTGGTGATCAATTTAAGTTTCAAGGGGTGGGGGGGGGGGGGGGGTGGAGGGGAACGAAGCCTTAACTCATGCCCTTATTGTGTTGAAACCATGTATTAGTCAAGAACAGCAGCCTCTACATACAGGGGTAGATTTTAAAAGCAGCGTGCGCTACCCGGCGCGTGCACATGTACGCCTGATTTTGCAGGCACGCGCAAGTAATAAAATCCAGGATCGACGCCCAAGGGGGTGCACAATTATGCACCTTGCGTGCGCTGAGCCACGCAGCTTTCCTCTGTTCCTTCCCAGGCCGCTCCAAAATCGGAGCGGCCTGGAAGGGAACTTCTCTTCCCCCTAGCCTAACCTTCCCACCCCTTCCCCTAACCTTTCCCCCCCTAGCCCTACTCTAACCCCCACCCAAATTTAAACCACCAAGAACCATCAAAAAATTTAGGAGTACTATGTTTCTGCCGTCTCTGGATACTAGCATTTAGTACATGAACTTCTAGTTTGTGGGAACAATTAAAAGGATTGGTGACTTTCACCCCAGGACAGGAAAAATTGCTGCAAGAACTCGAGGCAGTACGGACTGTACCGGCATTAGCATTGCTTACCCTGATGACACAACACACATATCACAGTTCTGTGAGACAGGTGCTGTTTCGGTATTGTAGCCTCCATGTTTTTTTAGGATGTGCTGTTACCAAAGGGATATTTTATCAGGATAAATCAAAACAGATTTATAGAATACATAATTTTCAATTAGTGAAACAGAGGAGGTACCAAGTATTTATTGATGTGTTATTTTGTATGATGGAAAATTATTATTATTATTATTTAAGCATTTGTATAGTAGCCTAAACCAGGATGCTTTCAAATAAATTACATATCAGTATAATTAATCCCTGCTCCAAAGAATTTACAATCCATGTGGGCACCTGGAGTTAATTGTTTAAAACAGTAAGCTATTGACTTAGGCCTTGACAGCTTCCTTGAATCTTGCACATATGAATTAGTATCATTTTCCTTTATGCATTTTGTTCCTTGGTATTAATTAAATATAAATTCTTTCCCTTATTGGTTATAAAATCTAACAAAGACTGCTCTAGATTGGGCAACCTTATCTATCTAGTCAAACTCACCAAGTGACATAATCAGTTAAATAGTCTGCTTTTCAGGCCATAGTGAATCATCTCTATTTTTCTTTTCTGTATAGGTGAAATATCGGGCAGAATATGAGAAGTTTAAAGCACTCTATACTTTACCCAGAGGTGTTCAGGATGATCCCAACACAGCAAGATGCCTTAGAGTAGGCAAATTTAACATTGATGTAAGTATGTATAGGAGAAAATGTCCATGAATTGAATTGCATTGCAGTTCATTAAGGGGGTAATTTTAAAATAGCCCACATAAATTTGTGGGCTGTTATATGCCTTAGTTACACCAGTTTTCAAAATGAACTTACACAGACAAGTTTGATTTAAAAATTATCCCATAAAAACTACCCGTACTAAGCTACACCTGCTACTTTGTGCAGGGAAAGGTTTGGTGAGATTTGCATGCATACTTTTGAAAATCGGTAAGTACGAAAGTAAATGCAAACCTCACCCAGATGCCTCCCTCACTCCTATGGGAATGCCTCTCTCCGAAGCACTTAAAATTATATGCATACAGGGAATATGCACGTTATTTTATGCACATATTAGCCGGGCAATTTTCGAAAGGATTATTTCCATGGGTAAAGCACTGATTTACTCTCAGAAGTCCCTTTGAAAATTACCCACCCTGAAGGTGTCAGTGGGTCAGATGTCTTCATCTTGTAAGAGTATTTGTTCCACAGATTATTCATTTTCTGATTGAAATTGATGTAAAAACCTGCAATATTTTAGGTTGCATTTTTACTACCATCATATGTGAATGCAACTTCACAAGACCTTGCTGAGCCAATGAGACTGATTTCACTTACTTTAGTTGAATACTCAAGCCACTAAAATTTTTGTTCCCTGTACCTACCTGGATCAGTCCAGACCGCTGGGTTATGCCTCCCTTCCAGCAGATGGCGTCAGAGAAAAAACTGAAAAGGCACCTCCTCATAACCCGGTGTGCCACCTGTGATCCTTCAGTATTTCTCTGACTCTAGCAGATGAGGGTGGCAGAACCTGTGGTCCTGATCCTTTAAAAAAAAAAAAAAAAAGATTTATAATTTGGTTGGACTATTAGGCTATGGTTCCTTTAAAATTGTTATGGCTACATCAAGCTAGTTTAAAAAAAAAAAAAAAGAGGTTTCCAGTCAGGAGGTGAGCAGTGCTTGTACTCCCAAGGCTCTCCCCCAAGGTAGAGTTGCAGCTGGAGTTAGTGACCCTGGGAACCAGTTTGCCCGGAGCTGGTCCTCGTGGATGGTGAGTAGGGGGATTTACCGGTGGGCCGGTCCCTCCCCCTAGCACTCAGAGAAGAGTCCATTCCTCTGGCGCAGCCTGTGCCAAGTCTGCTATCCCAGGGACATCGTTTTTTTGTAATTTCCCCTGGTTGACTGGATCTTTAAAAAAAAAAACATGCAAAAAGGAGAGGCAGATGCTTTTTGGCGGTCAGGATTATTTCCCACGGGCCTCCAGAGAAGCGATTCAACTTTTTTCAATTTTTCAATTTTGTCAGCGCCAGCTAAACATGCCACGGGGAAATTGCTGCTCTGCATGCGGGGAGCCGGCAGTCCAACTCTCCCGCGATGCCCTGTGCTCAAGATGTCTCCTGGGCAGGGAAGGTCCATTGGGGGCATCAGGGAGCGACAGCAGAGTGTCGGCTTCACGGGCCCGAGGTGCAGGGAAGAATCGGCACACTCAGAGGCCTTGGCCTGACCCAATCCCAGCCAGCGCGGGAACAGCGGCCATTTTGGCTCCATCACGCGCCGATCCGCGGCTGGGTGCAGGGGGAGGGGATTTTCCTCCACAGCTGTCTCCACCGACTTTGAGCCCCCTTAGGCCGTGGAACGAGGAGCCTGATTCTCCTGCCAATGCAGACCCCTCCCGGGGGAGTGGGGGAATTAAAGAAACAGCATCCCTTTTCTTCGCAATTCATTTTATTAATGCACAAGGCATATATGGAAGCGGAGGCTGGGTTTCAGCCATTGGATCCTCCCCCTGTAAAGGTTACCAGACTGTCTGAGGGACTGGACCCCTCTAGAGTTCGGTCTGGCTGCGGAGTTTCTGGTGGCGCGGGAGCACGGCTTCCAGATCAGCTAGATCCACCATCTCAGGACCCCCTTGTGGGGATACAGATGAAGACGCTGATAAGTCCACCCCGGTGGAGGGTGATGGACCCACAAGTCCTCCGGTTATTCATGAGAGAGGAGCTTGACCCCATGATCCCTCACGTGCTGACGGAGCTGGGGATTGAGGCTCCACAGCCGAGTGCGGAGTCTTCCAATGTGGATCCCGTTCTCTCTGGCCTACGGGCTCCTCCTAAGACCTTTCCTTTCCACCCAATGTTGCTGCAGCTCATGACCTGGGAGTGGGATGCTCCGGAGGCGAGTCTTCGGGTGGGTCGAGCTATGGAGAAGCTCTATCAACTGCCAGAGGAATCTTTAGCCATCCTTAAGGTTCCTAAGGTGGACGCAGCCATTTCGGCGGTCGCGAAGTGGACAACCATTCCGGTAGCAGGCGCTGCTGCGCTTAAGGATCTTCAGAATAGGAAGTTGGAGGTTCTTCTTAAGAGGATTTTTGAAGTGTCAGCGCTTTGCGTCCGGGCGGCAATATGCAGTAGTCTCATGCAAAGGGCGATCCTGAGATGGGTTCAACAGTTGCTTACTGCTCAGGAGCTCCCCTCTGTGGAGGCGGAGCAGGTGGATCGGATGGAAGCTGCAGTCGCATACACCGCAGATGCCCTCTATGACATTCTTCGGGCTTCTTCGCGCATGATGGCTTCAGCAGTTTCTGCTAGGAGGCTCTTGTGGCTCCGCAACTGGTCCGCGGATGTTTCCTCTAAATCCCAGTTGGGCAATCTTCCCTTTAAATGGAAATTCTTGTTCGGGGATGATCTGGAAGCTCTTACCAAGTCCCTAGGAGAAACAAGGTTTACAAGTTGCCAGAGGACAGACCTAGACCTTCACGGACTTTGGGGTCGACTCGTGCTCATGTTCGAGGGCAGCGTCGTTTTCATCAGGGCAGAGTCACTTCCTTTTCTCCACATCAGCCATCTACGAGGTCACAGGCTTGGACTCATTCCTTTCGTGGCCGCAGACCTCCCCGAGTCGGAGCTCCTCAGGGATCGACAGGAACCAAGTCTTCTCAATGAAGGTGTGCTGGCCCACTCCTCTCCAGTTCCGGTGATTGGCAGCAGCCTGTCAATGTTTTTTGAAGAGTGGGTCAAGATTACATTGGACCAGTGGGTCCTAAGCATCATAGAACACGGCTATGCTTTGTATTTTGGTCGCCCTCTACGAGACCTGTTTATGATTTCTCCCTGCGGGTCCCATGCCAAACGGTCGGTGGTACTTCAGACACTCAATCGGTTGAAGGCTCTGGGAGCCATCGCCCCGGTTCCACCTGCGGAGTACGGAACAGGAAGATATTCAATATATTTCGTGGTTCCCAAGAAGGAAGACTCATTCCATCTGATCTTGGATCTCAAAAAGGTGAACAGGGTGCTTCAGGTACCTCGTTTTTGTATGGAAACTCTCCGATCCTTTATTGCGGCCGTCCACTCTGGCGAGTTTTTGGCTTTATTAGATTTGACGGAGGCGTATCTGCACATAGGGATCCAGGAGTGTCATCGGCGGTTTCTCAGATTTATGATCCTGGGCAAGCATTATCAGTTCCAAGCACTTCCGTTCAGTTTGGCGACGGCTCCCCTTGTTTTAACTAAGGTAATGGTGGTTCTAGCAGCAGCTCTCAGGCGGGAGGGGATTTTGGTCCATCCCTACCTAAACGATTGGCTCATACGAGCAAAGTCGGAGGAGCTTTGCAAGACGGCGGTTCATTCGGTTTTGCACCGTCTTCACTCTCGGATGGGTCGTCAGTTTTGCCAAGAGTCAGTTAGTCCTGTCTCAGGTACTGACCTTTGTAGGCGCTTGGTTTGACACGTTGATCGGCATGGTCTTTCTCATGCAGGAGAGGATCGACAAGCTAATGGCACAGATTCGCAGACTATTGTCCCTACCGCTGCCCCGAGCGTGGGATTACTTGCAGGTGCTTGGTTCTATGGCGCCTACTCTAGAGTTATTCCCCTGGGCTTTCGCTCATATGAGACCTTTGCAGAGGGCATTACTTTCTCGTTGGGACCTGAAGTCAGAAGAGTTCCAAGTCCCATTGCCTCTCCTGGAGCCCGACAGATCCAGTCTCAATTGGTGGTTCATCCCGGACCACTTGCAGAAAGGGATGGACCTGGAGAAGCCTCAGTGGGTGATTGTGATGACGGATGCCAGCCTCTCCGGTTGGGGAGCTGTGTGCCAATCGCAGGCCACACTGGGGCGATGGACAGCTCAGCAGGCGAAGTGGTCCATAAATCGCTTGGAAACCAGAGCAGTGTGCCTGTCGTTGCGCAGTTTTCTCCCCTTGTGCATCATCGTTCGGTGTGAGTGTTGTCCGACAATGCCACGACAGTGGCTTACATCAATCGGCAAGGGGGAACAAGAAGTCATCCGGTGGCTGAAGAAATGGACAGACTAATGGTCTGGGCGGAATGCCATCTTGTCCACCTAGCGGCTTCTCACATAGCCAGAGTAGACAACGTCCAGGCAGATTTTCTCAGTCGTCAACAGCTGGATCCCGGGGAGTGGGAACTCTCCGAGGAGGCAATGCACCTCTTGGTTCATCGGTGAGGAGTGCCCCAACTAGACTTGATGGTGACTCAGAGGAATGCAAAGGCAGTCCAGTTCTTCAGCCGCAGACGGGAACACAAAGCGGAAGGAGTGGATGCTCTGGTCCTTCCGTGGCCCTGCGACATTCTGCTCTACGTGTTTCCTCTCTGGCTGTTAGTGGGCAAGGTCTTAAGGAGAATAGAGGCTCACATAGGGTCAGTCGTTCTCGTAGCCCCGGAGTAGCCACAGAGGCTGTGGTTTGAAGATTTGATCAACTTGGCGGTGGACGGACCTATCCAGCTCGGTCATCTCTCCAATCTTCTTCGTCAGGGTCCAGTATTTTTCGATAAAGTGGCTTGCTTTTGTCTAGCGGCTTGGCTTATGAGAGGCGGCAGCTAAGGAAGAAAGGTTATTCGGATTCAGTCATTTCCACACTCCTTCATGCGCGGAAGGCGTCTACTTCACTTACGTATGTTCGCGTCTGGAAGGTCTTCGATTCCTGGTGTGACGGGTTGAACATGGCCCCGCGGTGTGCCTCCATTGTTCATATTCTCGCATTTTTGCAGGAGGGTCTGAAGAAAGGATTCGCGTGTAGTTCCCTCAAGGTTCAGGTGGCGGCTCTGGGCTACTTAAGGGGTAAGATTGACGAGATAGCTCTGGCAGCTCATCCGGATGTGGCACATTTCCTCAAAGGTGCTAAATATTTGAATCCCCCCATTCATCCAGTGTGTCCTTCTTGGAGTTTGAATCTGGTTCTCTGTGGTTTGTGCGGCCTTCCTTTTGAGCCTCTCAAACGGGCCACCTTAAAAGATCTAACACTCAAGGCAGTTTTTCTCGTGGCTATTACTTCCGCGAGGAGAATTTCTGAGCTTCAAGTGTTGTCCTGTAGGGAGCCTTTTCTGCAGATTTCAGATACAGGGTTGTCCCTTAGAACAGTGCCCTCCTTTCTACCGAAGGTAGTATCGGTGTTCCCTCTGAATCAGACCGTTGAATTACCGGCCTTCACGGATTTAGATCGGGAGTCCCTTCAGGCTTGGGATTTGAGGAGGTTAGATGTTCGCAGAATTCTGCTTCGATATTTGAAGGTGATCAATGCATTTTGACTCTCTGACCATCTTTTATTCTTATGGAATGGTGCTAAGAGAGGTCAGAAGGCATCCAAAGCTACTATTTCCCGATGGTTGAAGGACGCCATCACTTCGGCTTATATTTGTCATTGCCGACCAGTCCTGGAAGGTTTGAAGGCTCATTCGATCAGGTCTCAGGCGGCGTCTTGGGCTGAACGCCAGTGTGTTTTGCCGTGGGAGATTTATAGGGCAGCTACCTGGAAATCCTTTCACACTTTTGCCAAACATTACCATTTGGACGTCCGAGCTCCGGATGTCAACAGTTTTGGCAGCAGTGTTCTTCCAGCAGGACTCTCCAGGTTCCACCCCATTTACGGCAGCTTGGGTACATCCCAGCAGTCTGGACTGATCCGGGTATGTACAGGGAAAGGAAAATTGGTTCTTACCTGATAATTTTCATTCCAGTAGTATCACGGATCAGTCTAGATGCCCGCCCAGGGTATTCTGATCTGGAGAGTCCGTTCGGTGTCCTACTTTGTCTGTTTTTTCTTCTATACTACAGTGTATTTTCATGAAACACTCAAGATTCTACTTGACTAGCAAAGTCTCCCTCCTTGTATATAGGTCACACAGTTTTTTGGTTAAACTATGGTTTGATGTAGCCATTGGTTCCTCAATTTGGTTTTTTGATACATTCATTCTGCTATAGTAAGGATTATACTGAAGGATCACAGGTGGCACACCGGGTTAAGAGGAGGTGCCTTTTCAGTTTTTTCTCTGACTCCATCTGCTGGAAGGGATGCATAACCCAGCGGTCTGGACTGATCCATGGTACTACAGGAAAGAAAATTAGCAGGTAAGAACCAATTTTCCTTTACTGTTGTATGCAGCAGAGAATGAAGAATCCACTTATTTCCCAGTGTTGAATACCATCAAGTTCATCTGTGCTATTAACATGCAACCTGGCAACCAAAGTGATTGTGGCTTGTAAATCAGATTATTGCAAATTAACTAATGTGTTTAGATGTTTTGCAAATCTATAACAGTGGCAACTGCAACTCCTCCTGGCCCAGCTGCCTCTACTATCATGAACTTATTAAACACATCATATAAACCTTTGCAAGTGATAATAAATTGCCATCGCCTTTATTAGTTGCTTAACAATGGCATCTAATCTGGGCACTTGAGCCCATCTAATGTCTAATTCCCTCTTCTCTCCTGGGCCCAGGCCTCTGCCACTCTGCAGTTTTCTAATGCCTACCTTGTCTTGGTCTTATGGTGTTGAAGTTGAAAAAGAATTGATTGGGCCATTTGGAAGCAATGGCTGAAGGGCGAGAACAAATGCTTGCCTCCCCTTTTATAATTCCCAAAACTCTGGCCCTTGGTATTTCCTAAAACTCACAGCTGGCCAAATGTAGCCTCACATTGCTGGTGTGCTCCTCTCCGCTGAAGGCTGATGTCATCAGGATGTGCCAGTGATTGGGGTGATAACCCAGAAGTGTGGGCCAGTAAGCCACATGGCTGATGCCATCATGGCACAGCAACAAGGTGGTAAGATGCAGCCCATGTGGCTGTTAGCCTGGGGAGAGAGTTGCTACGTCAAGGGTGGGGAGTGGGGGGGGGGCAGGTGAGGCCGGGGCAGCATTGGGTCAGCACATGGATGCCCCGTTACGGATTGCATCCTGGCAATCTGGCACAATGGCTACCCTTTTTTTCTTTTTTGTATAATTACTAAATCTTTATTGTATACACGGAGGGAGCAATTTTGGAAGCCAATTTAAACAAGTAAAATGCTTTGTGCATACATAACTTGGCTTTTTGAAAATTGACCACTGTTAGCATGGGTAGAAGCACACACGTACTTTTACTTAACCTGCTTTGTTAGGAGGTGTTCCTGAGGGCATGTTTAGTTTGAGGGAGGAAACTAATCAGCACAGATCATATTTTAAATGTATGTGCATTATTTTCCTTTAAATTACTCCCCCTCCCACTCCCCAACAAAATGCAATTGCAAATACTGCAGCTACTTTGTGCTCATGACCATAATTAGTACAAATCCTGCGGATATCAAGTGCCTATGGTATTTGCACCAATGCGGGCAGTTTGATTATTTTTCCCGTAACATATGCCTACATATTTCCACATGAACTATTGGGCAAAGTGTGCATAAACATGAAAATATTTATAATATGGAATAGAAATACACCAGGTTAGCTTTATAGCTCTCTTTCCAAATAGTTTTGGGGGGGGTTTTTTATTGGTAATGTGCTAACTCTAGCTTTTCCAAGAAATGCATTCTTCAAAAGTAAATGGTTTGTTTTATTGCAGCGCTTGTATAAGGAAGCCTATGAAAAGAACAAGATGAAAATCAACATTGTTCCAGACATGCTGGAAATTGTTACTGCCAGAAAAACACAGGACAAAGTCAGTGAAATTGACTATCGCAAGCATCTCCATGAATGGATCTGCCTGCCTGACCTTCAGGTCTACGTCCATGCTAGAAAAGTCCACGACCAGCTTAGCGATGTAAGCTTCGTCCTTTCTATTGCCCTAGTGTGAGCTTACTGTCCTGAAAATGACATTTATCCATATATCTTGGTTTTTCCTTGAAACATGAATGTCAACTCTCAGCTCTAAGCACCATGACTTAAAATATGGCTCAGTTAATTAAAAGCATAAAATTAAAAGCTAAACAAAATATTCAGTTCAATTTGCAGTGGACTGATTGGTGCAGACACAGGACATTAATGCCCTCCAATTGTCCTGTTTCTCTTGCCTTCCAAAAACTACTCATTCTAATTCATTTATTTAAGATACATTTTATTTCGATATTGTTTTCGTGTATTATGTTTAATCTGTTGTACTCAGCTTTAAGCACATCCGTGAAAATCAGTTTATAGATCTAAAATATTTAATAAAAGCATTCATAAATTAGCAACATTTCTTCCTTGAACACACTTTCTTCTATTTAATGTCCTGTCTGAGCTGCAAGTTAAGATATACCCAAATCTGGGGCCTCTTATTGTATATAAGAGTGCCACTGGGTGCAAATATGCTGCAGAGACCTCAACAAGACCTTTGTATTTATCCGGCTTTCTTGATCGGCACTTTTAAACAAATCAATCATTCATTTTCCCTTCAGAATGCATGTCTTTTTAGTAAAGACTAAAGTGTCATTGAGGAAAGAGGCTTATGTGATTTTTTATATTGCAAATAAGATTTTATGTTTACTATCGTTAACTTTATTTTTCATCATAGATTGTCTACAAAGATGACCTGAACTGGCTGAAAGGTGCCGGGTGCTTTGTATGGGACACTCCAGAAATTCTCCATGCCAAACATGCCTATGATCTGCGCAATGATGTATGTAATTTGTAGTAGATTTTTTTATTTAAACAAAATAAAAGTAATTTTCAATAGAAAAAATTGTTCCTACTTAAAAAAGAAAAGTTAGAAAATTAAGTGTAAGTGGGTTGTATTTTTCCAGCAGAAAAAGGAAATTGGAAAGAACATTATTTATTTATTTGGTTGGTTAGTTGGAAAGGACATTCTGTTTGTTTTTCTAAAGCTTTGCTATTAAATTCATTATTCTGAAAGAGATTCATTCTTGAGGACTCAAGGGCACACTTGTATTGGGTTGTGGAGGAAGCAGGGTTATAATCAGGTAATGGAGGGAGGGAGGGAGCCATGGTTGCACTATATTCTGGAGGATACCACTTATATATAGAGGGAGACATAGTCCTCGTCCCATGACTCGGCAGAACATGAGATGTGGGTAGCAATCAAAGAGATTGAACTTGATAGATTCAGACCTTGGTCATCTCAGTGCAAGATATCTCTCATTAATGTGATGCTATACAGAACCTGGTGTGATTGACCTAGCTGGGTTCCAAACCCATGAGAAGGATCTTCTGGGCTATTATTATTATAATTAGTAATAATTATGTTATTGTAATAATCACCATTAAGATCACACTAATAACAAAGCTTTATTCCACTTTTCAAAGTTTAAAAACAGTATAGCTATTTGGGGAGCTCTGTTTTTAAAAATGTAATGTTTTTGAAAATAAAAACATAATTTAGAATTAAGGAAAATAAAAAAAAAATCTATTCTCAGTTAAACAGTTGGAATGCCATACCTGGCTACATTTTCTAACTGAAAAACAACAGCCTCATAGAATAAACTGAATATCCTTTTCTTCCTAGATCACATACAAAGCAAAGGCAGCGGAAATGAAGAAAACTTACAGCCTGGTAACTCACACTCCCTTATATGATCAGGCTGTCACCAGTGGAAAACAGAGCAGCGATGTAAGTCTCTTTCCATATATCTGACTTAATGTACTGCTTCAGAAAATAAGAATGGTAATAATCAAGGAAGATTATTGGTTTTATTTAACTAGCAAAGTTGTTTTCACTGTGCTGTCATTTCCCTTTAAATGCACTAGAAGATCAGTGGTCTTAGGTGAGCCAAACTTGGTGAAAGCGCACACTTTATTTTGTGTGTGGGCATTATATGCAAATGAGCTCAATAGATAAATAATGCACCTACTTTACCTATAGACTTTAGCATGAAATGTTTAATTATACTTCCCTGAGATAAACTTAATTTTTTTTTTTTTTTTGTAATATTGCTTTTGCAAATCTTTTAGTGCAGGTAATTTAACTGATATTGCATGGAAGCTCACAAACAGTTTGGGCTGGATTTTAAAAGCCTTATGCGCGTGGAGGGGGGGTGAATTACGCACGCCGGGCCTATTTTATAAAGGTCCGGCGACACGCGTAAAGCCCCGGGACACGTCTAAGTCGCTGGGCTTCAAAAAAGGGGCGGGGCCAGAGGCCTCCGGCACAGTAGCCATTTGCCACTGTGTTGGAGGATCGTGTACCAGCAGGCTGCCAGCATGTGCAACTTGCGCCTGCCTGGAATAGGCGCAAAAGGTAACTTAAAGGAATTGGGGGGGTTAGGATAGGGCTAGGGGGCGAGAGAGTTAGGGGAAGGGGTGGGAATGTTAGATTATGGGGAGGGAACGGGAGAAGGCCGAGGGTGTCAGCGCGTGCAAGATGCACAATTGTGCGCCCCCTTGCGAGTGCCAACCCCCGATTTTATAACATGCGCGCACCTGCCAACAGTGATTTTAAAGCGCAAGCTCACCTTAACGATTTTCAGCATATCTTACTACATTAAGAATGCTGAATTTCTCCAGTGTGTTAAGGCACTGAGGTATTTTTAGTCCATGAATAATACCCACCATGGCAAATCTGAACAAAGGATCCATGTCCTAGCATTCTGCAACACTCTAAGATCTAGAAGTATGATAACAAAAAATGATCAGTAAACTTTTAACAAATGAATGCTGCAACTTCCTTAGGACCTGAATTCCTAAGTATTTTGCAGGACATACAAAATGGGGAATACACTTTACATGTGGAAATGGGGGTCTTTGAAAATTGCCCACTCCATGTGCAGGTAAAATTACGACTGAGTGCTATTACCCACGTAATTTTACCTATGATGAAAGGAGGTGTTTCCGAGGGGAGGGTGGGGGCCTTTGGAAGGGGATTATAAACACTTGCATACTTTTACATTTTCAAACAAGTGTATGCAACTTTACCCTGAAAAAAAGTGTGTCTGCAGACAAAGGAGGTGCAGAGCTGAGCAGGTACTTTTCCTTTGGCAATTTTCAAAGCGAAAGTTTTCCTGTTGAAAACTGGTGTAAAATCCAGGGGTGAAAAGGACCTGCCAACTTTCTGCTCGCTGCCTGCAGAAGTATCACGGACAGCTTGATAATTGCTCTCTATATGGCACCACCCTGCCTTACTGCTGATCTTCCTAACATTTAGGAATCTTCTTTAATGATTTTAATTACTACTGTTCCTATTTATCATATTTAAAGTGCTACTAGACATTCGCAGCCCTATACAGACTACCAGGGCTGGATTTTGGGGTGGGCAAACTGGACGGTCACCATGAGCTGAAGGTGCCCTGGGCACAACCAGTATCACCCATCCTGCAGCACATCCCATCCCAACGCGACTGAAGAGAGGCCTGGTGGCAGCAGCAGACTCCATCCCAACTGGTGGGAGGGCAGGGCACTTTTCACCCAGGGTGCCATATACCCAAATCCAGCCCTGACAGACATAAATAAGAGACATTCCCTGCTTCAAGCTGTTAAAATATACATAACAAACATAAATCCGTAAGAAGTATTACATAGAGGTACTTAGGATTGAAAAGCAGGATTTGAAATTGTGCTTAAAATTTTCCTTTAGTAAAAAAGAAAAGGCTTTACATGAATGTATTTTTTTGTGTTTGAAACCATAATCCTGCGCAATGTACTGACTACAAACCCCCTCCCCCACCCCCCCAACGTTTCTGTGGCAACAATAAAAGAAAACTTTTACAAAACATGAATAATGTGGAATAATGCAGAAACTGACTTTGCTTTTTAATTCCATAGGTTGTGTACCACTCTAATTATGAAAAAAATATTAGAGGCAAGTTGATTCCTACCTCCAAAACAGTAGATTTGGATAGAGCCAAGAATGCTCACAAGATACAGAGTGAAGTGAGTACCAGGAATTGATGTACCTTTATGCATGTGAGCTTCTGCCTGGTCATGCATCGTAGCTGGCCATTCTTGACCACAGAAGTTTGTACGTGAGCAGCAATACCAATGGGTCAAGGGAGGGAGGCCTGGAATTGGTTTGCTTTCATTGAATCTAAAGGGATACAGAGATGTGTTTATATGTAGTGCAGGTTTTCATTTTCCAGGGGTTGAGAGGGAGCGAGCAAGAGGAATGGGCAATGCTGTAGCTTGAATCCAACACCACCATTCCTGTGTGGGTATTTTCTCTCATGGTAAGGAGCGAGACACAAGGGGGAGATGAGCCCGACTTGGGATGCTATAATTCCCTAAGGATTGGGGAAGTGGAAGGTCCAGGGTGGAGGTGTATTGAGTTGCTCTAAAGCTTTTTCCTTCCTTTCCTCAACCTGTCTGGTTCCTATTTAAAGCATGAATGATTTTGCATATCCTCTGGTGACTAATAAAGCTGACCATCTCTGCAGGCTGGCTATTCTGGTTTGTTTTTTTTTGGCTACCAGGGTATACTGCAGATTGATGCAACTTGTTCACTTTCCCCCTTCTGCCGCTTCCAAGACCCTCAGCTCTTGCCAGCTGTCTGAGGGGTGAGAGACTCAGGATCATTCTTGAATCTGGCTCTGCAAATGGGGTTTGCACAGGACTAACAACAGGGCCCTGGGGACGGCCTGGGCAATACTGTTTGTTGCTTTTCACTACAATGAAATCCCTAGAAGTGAAGCAAAGTCTAATGACTAATTAAGGAAGTGTAAGTGTGACTCTGGGCTTTAACTTGCTGTATTTCATTTCATGATGGACTTTTTCAGGTTTGTATCACGTCCACATCAGGGATGTTCCGCTCAGATTGGCAGGTCTTCATCTGCTTTGATACAATGCTGGCCATCCACATACCTATAAACTTTTGAATTGTGTTCACGCTAAGATTGCTGTTGATTAGTGCAGGAAACAGAGGGAGAATGCATATCAACTTTCTCTCTTCCATCCCTCTGCACCCCATTAATCCACACACACTCTTTCTTTCCCCCTTCAGAGGTGACCCCAGTGGTATTCTCCTGCCCTCTTGACTTCAGCACTCTTCTTCCCTTCCCATCCCAGCCCATAAATCACTCCTAGCTTATTGACTTCTGCTCTGGGATCTCCTTATCCTCCTCTCCCATTCTGTCTTCAGCTGAGTCCAGTGTCTCTGGGATCATAGAGGACTGCAGACTCCGCTGTGCCTGCTCCAGCCCCTCCTCTCCTGTTTCTATCCACATGCTGGGGGTGGGGGAGGGGGTGAAGCTGGAGTGGACACCTCAAAGCAAAAAACAATTACTCTGCTCCTTTCTCCAGCCCTTCCCCTTCTGCTAACTAACAGGCCGATACAGTACAGTGCGTCCAATCATGGGTTAACAGTGCGCTCCAGCGGAGCGCACTGTTAACCCATGATTGGACGCGTGTTTTCGATGCGCTAGCTTTACCCATTATTCAGTAAGGGGTAATAGTGCGTTGAAAACGCGTGTCCAACCCCCCCCCCCCCCCCCGATCCTAATAGTGCCCACAACATGTAAATGCATGTTAATGGTCCTATTAGGTATTCCAGCGCGATTCAAGCGTGATCCAGCGCGAAGCCAAGCCACACATTTTACTTTCAGAAATTAGCGCCTACTCAAAGGTAGGCGTTAATTTCTCCGGGCACTGGGAATGTGCACAGAAAAGCAGTAAAAACTGCTTTTCTGTGCACCCTCCGACTTAATATCATGGCGATATTAAGTCGGAGGTCCCGAAAGTTAAAAAAAAGTTAAAAAAAAAAAATTTTTGAAATCGGCCCGTGGCTCGCGGGTTGAAAACCGGACGCTCAATTTTGCCGGCGTCCGGTTTCCAAACCCGTGGCTGTCAGCGGGTTTGAGAACCGACGCTGGCAAAATTGAGCGTTGGCTGTCAAACCCGCTGATAGCCGCCGCTCCTGTCCAAAAAGAGGTGCTAGGGACGCGCTAGTGTCCCTAGTGCCTCTTTTTGCCTCAGGCCCTAATTTGAATACAGAATCGAACGCACGGGAGAGCGGGCATTCGCCCGCTCTCCCGAGACTTTTACTGTATTAGCCCGTAAAGGAGGGTACCACTAGGTTTTGTGATAATCTAACAGCTATCAAAACTAGTGAGGCTGTTGCCTCAACGTCTGGCTGCCTCAGGTTCATTGATGCTGATCACTCCATGCAGGTTACTCCAGCCTTACCTTCTCCAGCGACTTCCCCAAACCTCCCTTATTCCTAAAGGATTTGGATAAACAGCATTATTTTAGAACTGTTACTGTTATCCTGCCATACGTTTCCTCCCCAGGCCCCAATCCTCTGCTCATGAAACCTAAGTGCTTTTAGTAACTCCGTTAGGCATGCAGTGAGGTGCTGCCCTCACCAGCTGTTTCTTGATTTAATTGTAATAAAATGTGGTATACCGCCATTCACAAAAAAAAAAAAAGCTCACAGTGGTTCACAATTAAAATCATAATACGTAAATACAATAAAATGTAGAAACGAAATATTCACACCTATAATAAAGCCTTGGTGAAACGCCCTCCCCCTTCTCTTTCTTTTCTCCTTCTCACCTCTCCTTTTGCCTCTGCTCTCAAGGCAGTGGTCGGTGGGTTGCTTTCAATTTTGCTGCCTAAACCCTTCCTGCTCTCCTCTTTACCATTAGTGCCCTGCCCCCCTCTCCCCTGGATCCTGGCAGAGAGCTCCTGCTCCTCCAGCTGCCTTTTTAAATCCCTCTAATCAGTTTCAACTTTCTGGCCCTTCCTAGTTTTTGTTTTTTTTTATTTGAAGCCCTCCACCCCACCCTCACCCCCCACTCCTCCCCTCGGTGAGCCAGGGTGGCAAGCATTATGCAGCTCTTCTCCCATCCATGGCCGCTTTTCTAAGAGGTACTTGCGAAACAGAAATAACCACAGAACATTTTTGGAACTCCTTGACCCAAACAAATGCTGCAAGAGATTCAATGTAGTATGATGTATGATTGTTTAACTATTTCTCTTCTCTCCTTTCTCTTCCTTCTCCAAGTTCGGCTTCCCTTGTTAAATGTAACTGTACCTTCCGTCACCACAGTTCTAGTTTTTGTATATAATGCACTCCTGTTCTATGTAAACCAGCAAGATATGTCTTCATGATTGCCGGTATATAAAAATCCTAAATAAATAAATAAATAAATAAATAAATAAATGCTGCAAGAGATTCAATGTAGTATGATGTAAACCGATCCGATATGGTTATTACTATGAAGGTCGGTATAAAAAACTGTTAAATAAATAAATAAATAAATAAATAAATAAATGATGCAGTAAGCACAGCGCAAATAACCTTGCAGTTCAAGATCGCATTGATTCTGCTTGTGACTCATTTTCCTCTTTTTTTTTCGCATTCAGTATTTGTATCGCGAGGCTGGTGTTCACTTCCTCCCCAAAGGATATAAGCTCCCAGCTGATTTGCCGAATATTACTCAAGCTAAAAAAGCCCAGCTGATTGGCAGCGATGTAAGTACAAATATATGGGTGACTTAGTAATACGATAGCTACTGATTGCTTTCTCTCTTCAGCCTTTACTGCACACAGTAACTCCCTCTGCACTTGATCTAAAATCCCACTTGCTTCTCTTCAGAAAATTACATGTATATTTATGGTCCTCGTACGTGACAACTAAGGTAAAGCAGATATTTTTTTGCCTAGTTCATAGCTTGTTCTTTTTTGTGCCTTACAGTTAAAATACAAAGAAGCCTATGAGCACCTAAAGGCGAAGGCTTACACCCTCGGGCCCAACGATGTTCGCATGGTCAATATAAAGAATGTCAATAAGGTCCTTAACGAGGTACTGTGATCGTTCCCAGTTAATAAGGTTTAATTTTACATAGTACCTTGTGTATATGCTTATAATTCTGTTTAAAGGCAACTAAAACATCATTATCGGTTTAAAGAAATTCATTAAACATCAGTACAGAGTAGGACACTCAGGCCTTTGCATACTTCTGCGTTGAAAATGCCTTCTTAGTCTGGTATATTTCTGTATTTTCTAGAGTATTGGAGATGGAGGAAGACTTGGGGGCCCAATCAGCAATAGCATTGATTTGGAAAAAGCTTATAAAAGGAATGCCGTTTAACTTTCTATGTTCTTCAATGTGTGCATGTTAAATTGAGGCAAGAGTGTAGAAGGTCAAACGTACCAAAATATTCCTTCCTATTTATGACAATGTGAAAGTGCTTGATAAATCTATCTCCTGTCTTTGTTTAGATTCTGCATTATAACCTGGTTTGTCCCTCCAGACGTTTACTTGTGTAATTATTCTCAAACACACCAGTCATTAGTGGGTGCATTGTTTGCTGTTCTCCCTTGCAGAGACTCTACCGACAGCTATACCATAAATTAAAGGACAAAATCCACACTACACCAGATACTCCAGAAATCCGTCAAGTGAGAGCTACTCAAGAAGCAGTCAGTGATGTAAGCCTTTTCTTTAGGTTCATACTGGAACAAGTTATTCTCAGGCTTGTATACGCTTATATATACATGTGAGGTCCATATTCACAAGCCATTTGGATGGATAACATAATAGTTAATAGTTATAATAGTTATCCGTCTAAGTTATATTTAGCCCTTATCAGGCTAAATTCTAGCTGGGTAATTAGAATTTATCCAGATAAAATGGAGGCGTTCCGTGAGCAGGCAGTAGGCGTTCCGAGGAGGAGCGGAGTTAGCAGGGTAAATTAACTGGCTAAGTACGATATTTGGAGTTAGCCTGCTAACCTAACCATCTAATTCTGGTTGGACTGTAGAGCTGCCCTAAAGTTAGCCGGTTAGACTTAATTGGCTAACTTTAAGATAGCTGGGTATAATCAGCGACGTGAACACACCGCTGAATATACCCTGCTAGTTAGCCATACATGTTTCTCTGGCTAACTAGCTGAGCTGCACAGCAGCTGAAAATGGACCATATGTGTGTATATATATATATATATATATATCTCCCTCTATATAGCTCTCTCTCTCTCTCTTTCTATATATATATCCCTCTGTATAGCTCTCTTTCTCTCTCTCTCTCTCTATATATATATATATATATATGACCAAAAAAAAGCCCATAGAAGCCTTTCCATCTGATAAATCAATCTTTGTTCTGTCCTCTTATCTTCAGCTCATCTACAAGTCAGAGTATTTTAAGAGGAGAGGGCAGATGATTTCCATGCCCTTCACACCGGAACTCGTACACCACCGCTATGTTGGAGACATAACAAGCGATGTGAGTATAAAAGTTAGCCATCCTTTTCACAATATTATCAAAAGGAAATCAAACGAAAGACGTGCAGAGGGAAATCGCTCCCCTGGGTAAATTGGCTGTCTGACAGTTGCGAGAAAAGGTGTGCGCAGGGATCGACAACATGTACGCTTATACCCGCAGGAAAAGTAGGCAGGGTAGGTCTGGGGGAAGCAACAATGCACTTGGTTTTCCATTTTTAAACCTAAAGCAGGTGCAGATCTTTGCGGGGTATTTTTGTCCCTAGTCAGTTTTCCAAGGGAAAGAATGCCTGGACCTTCTCATTCAGAACTCGTGCAATGTTCACAGGGAGAAGTCTCTGAGGAATTTACAGTTATGCAGGTCGTTCTGCGAATTGTCCCCCTAGAATACATTTATGTCTTGTTTCTAGTAATTAATGTTCGGATTTACATTGGCCGATTTTTTATTTTTTTTAGCATAATCCTTATTTTCTGCCCTAACATTCTCTTTCCTAGAATAAATACAAAGAGGACCTGCAGTGGTTGCGAGGCTTAGGATGCTTCCTGTTTGATACCCCCGACATGGTCCGTGCCCGTTACCTACGTAAGCTCTGGGTAAGTGCATTTCACTAGACAGGATTACTGCATGTACCACAGATTATTGGAACAATATTTAAAATGTTTCTCTTTCAGAAAGAATACTTAGTGAACTATTTACTAAAGGGCATTAATTCCTACACGTGCATCAAATGCTTTTAACATACATTAAAGCCAACCTTAATAGCAACAGAAAATTTCACACAAGGGATATTTAAATGGACTGAATCTCATGCAAATGTATGCCAAGTGCCTCATTAATATTCATATGTAGTTAGTGCAAATTGTAGTATCCTGCCAGCACAGGCAAGACTGGATGTGTAATTAAGTTTATTTACTTATTTTTTCAATTTATATCTCATCTTTCTACTGTAAAATTAAACTAAACACTGCAAATTAGACAATAAAAGACAATTAAGCAATTCAGTCCTAAAAAGTTCTGTTCGGTTGCCTCAGCAGGCATGTTAGTCTGCTGAGTTGGGTGGCATCACCTTCACTGAGTGAGCAAGAAGTCTTCCCTGTGGGGCTGAAGGTTCCCTCCATCTCCCAGAGATTCATCAAAGCCACCCTGTGGAGCGGAAGATCTCCCCACCCTACCCTGAGTCAACATGAAAGATCCCACATGGGACCAGCCCCCCTACCCTGTCTACCAGTTCACTCTGAGGTCTTCAAAATGAATACTGGGGGGCAGCAGGGAGCAGTTTTAAGTCCTGCCCCACTAGCACAACTGCCATAAAACCAACCAATGACTCCATGCACTCCTTTGCCCTGCTTGTGCAAGGCAAAGAAATGCATGAAGTCTGCAGCTACCATTACAGTAGTCAGCACCAGCAAGGAATGATAGAGGAAGACTGCTGCTTGCCCTCAACATATATTTGGAAGACCTCTGAAGAGCAGATATGGAAGGAGAATGGGGACATTGCCCCAGTGGGGTAGCCTTTCTTGCTGACATGGGTTGAGGATGGGTGGGATCTTTGAACCCATGGTGGGGGCTTATTGGTATCTCCAGGATGGGGGATCATCATATTCATGGGGGTGTCCTGCTTGGTATATCGGGGCAGGTGCTAAGGTGTCATTGGTGCTTTTTAAGAACATAAGAAATTGCCATACTGGATCAGACCAAGAGTCAATCAAGCCCAGTATCTTGTTTCCAATAGTGGCCAATCCAGGCTACAAGTACCTGGCAAGTACCCACAAACCAAGTATATCCCATGCTACTGATACTAGTAATAGCAGCGGCTATTTTCTAAGTCAACTTGATTAATAGCAGGTAATAAACGTCTCCTCCAAGAACTTATCCAACCCTTTTTTAAACCCAGCTACACTAACTGCACCAACCACATCCCCTGGCAACAAATTCCAGAGTTTAATTTTGCGTTGAGTGAAAAAGAATTTTCTATGATTAGTTTTAAATGTGTTACATGCTAACTTCATGGAATACCTCCTGGTCTTCTATTATCTGAAAGAGTAAATAACCGATTCACATTTACCCATTCTAGACCTCTCATGATTTTAAAGACCTCTATCATATCCCCCCTCAGCCGTCTCTTCTCCAAGTTGAACAGCCCTAACCTCTTTAGTCTTTCCTCAAAGGGGAGCTGTTCCATCCCCTTTATCATTTTGGTCGCCCTTTTCTGTACCGTCTCCATCACAACTATATCTTTTTTGAGATGCGGCGACCAGAATTGTACACAGTATTTAAGGTGCTGTCTCACTATGGAACGATACAGAGGCATTATGACATTTTTTGTTTTATTCACCATTCCCTTCCTAATAGTTCCTAAAATTCTGTTTGCTTTTTTGACTGCTGCAGCACACTGGGCCAACGACTTCAATGTATTATCCATTATGACGCCTAGATCTTTTTCCTGGGGGGTAGCTCCTAATATGGAACCTAACATCATGTAACTACAGCATGGGTTATTTTTCCCTATATGCATCACCACATATGCATCACCACATTTTTCCCTATATCCATCACCACATTAAATTTCATCTGCTATTTGGATGCTCAATTTTCCAGTCTCACAAGGTCCTCCTGAAATTTATCACAAACTGCTGGTGATTTAACTACTCTGAATAATTTTGTATCATCTACAAATTTGATTACCTCACTCATCGTATTCCTTCCAGCATTTATAAATATATTGAAAAGCACCGGTCCAAGTACAGATCCCTGAGGAACTCCACTGTTTACTGTTTTCCACTGAGAAAATTGTCCATTTAATCCTACTCTCTGTTTCACATCTTTTAACCAATGTAGAAGCTGCGAACATAGATTTTATATAAGTTTTTTCATCGTTAAGTTATTTTTAATTTTATAGCTTTAGATAATGTTATTACTTATTGTATTGATGTATGTATCATGAATTTTTAAATTGTATATTTTGTAAACCGATGTGATGGTCCTTCAACTAAACACCGGTATATAAAAACCATATAAATAAATAAATAATCCATGAAAGGACATCGCCATCTATTTTGTGACCTTTTACTTTTCTTAGAAGCCTCTTATGAGGGACTTTGTCAAATGCCTTCTGAAAATCCAAATACACTACATCTACCGGTTCACCTTTATCCATGTGTTTATTAATCCCTTCAAAAAAGTGAAGCAGATTTGTGAGGCAAGTCTTGCCTTGGGTAAAACCATGCTGACTTTGTTCCATTAAACCATGTCTTTCTATATGTTCTATGATTTTGATCTTTAGAACACTTTCCACTATTTTTCCTGGCACTGAAGTCAGGCTAACTGGTCTGTAGTTTCCTGAATCGCCCCTGGAGCCCTTTCTTAAATATTGGGGTTACATTAGCTACCCTCCAGTCTTCAGGTAGAATGGATGATTTTAATGATAGGTTACAAATTTTAACTAATAGATCTGAAATTTCATTTTTTAGTTCCCTCAGAACCCTGGGGTGTATACCATCCGGTCCAGGTGATTTACTACTCTTCAGTTTGTCAATCAGGCCTACCACATCTTCTATGTTCACTGTGATTTGGTTCAGTTCATCTGAATCATTACCCATGAAATCCTTCTCCGGAATGGATGTCTCCCCAACATCCTGTTCAGTAAACACCGAAGCAAAGAAATCGTTTAATCTTTCTGTGATAGCCTTATCTTCTCTAAGTGCCCCTTTAACCCCTCGATCATCTAACAGTCCAACTGACTCCCTCACAGGCTTTCTGCTTCGGATATATTTTAAAACGTTTTTACTGTGAGTTTTTGCTCTAAGACCAACTTCTTTTCAAATTCTCTCTTAGCCTGTCTTATCAGTGTCTTACATTTAACTTGCCAACGCTTATGCTTTACCCTATTTTCTTCTTTGGATCCTTCTTCCAATTTTTGAATGAAGATCTTTTGGCTAAAATAGCTTCTTTCACCTCACCATGCCGGTAGTCATTTTGCCTTCCTTCCACCTTTCTTAAATGTGTGCAATACATCTGGACTGTGCTTCTAGGATTGTATTTTTTAACAATGTCCACACCTCTTGCACACTTTTTACCTTTGTTGCTGCTCCTTTCAGTTTTTTTCTATTTTTCTCATTTTCTCAAAGCTTCCCTTTTGAAAGTTTAGTGCTAGAGCTGTGGATTTACTTACTGTCCTCCTTCCAGTCATTAATTCAAATTTGATCATATTATGATCACTGTTGTCAAGCGGCCCCACCACTGTTACCTCTCTCACCAAATCCTGTGTTCCCCTGAGAATTAGATCTAAAATTGTTCCCTCTCTCATCAAAGAAACACTAAAAACAAATACAGTTTCCCCCAGATTTGGAAGAAAAATACAGATGCAGCATCCTGGATATCAAATGGAAGGGGCCTACGATCATAAGGACATAAGACTTGCCATGCTGGGTCAGACCAAGGGTTTATCAAGCCCATCAACCTGTGTATAACAGTGGTCAGAAATACCTGACAGCAGAGTCAGTACAAGGTTATTATGTGCCCTAGTCAAAACTTACAGTCTGCTGCCCTCGACCCCGGTCACACCCTTCCTACACACAAAATTATGCATTTATAATAATTTAACATAAACAATAAAATCAATAAATATCAATTATTAATAGAGTAAAACCATACTAATAAAAAGAATAAATATTTCATAATGGCTGACGATAGAACAACTTTCAGTAATTTAAGTTATACAAGCTGGTCATATAAGTTGTATTACAAGCAAGTTAAAAGACAGGAAATAGAGAGTTTTCACAGTGGAAAAAGGTAAACAGTGGAGTGCCTCAAGTTTCTGAACTTGGACCGTGCTTTTAATATATTTATAAATGATCTGGAAAGGGGCCCAACGAGTGAGGTGATCAAATTTGTGAATGACACAAAATTATGCAGAGTATTTATTTATTTATTTTTGTTTATTTATTTATTTATTTATTTATATATACCGACATTCGAGCCGAGATATCACATCGGTTTCCAGCAAACGATTAGAACAGATAAGGCATATGCATCTTATTTCTTCCAGAGTAACTTAGTAAACAGTATAAAGCAATATTAAAACACCCTTATGTAATTATATTAGTCACGGTATAAACGGTCTAATCAGCAAATGATTAGAATGAATAAGGCATATGCATCTTATTTCTTACAGAATAAATTAGTGAACAGTATAAAACAGTATTAACTCCTTATGTAACTATACAGAATACTTAGTAACGGTATAAACAGTCTTAATATTATTGTGTAACTAAGTGCTTAGAGGCTCACTTAGAGATTGGGTTTACAGCATTGGAGCTGGTGGTTGTTGCAGTGATAGTTAGGTTTGGAGGAATGCTTTGGAGTAGTTAAATCTCAAGCAGATTGTGATGAATTGCAGGAAGACCTTGCAAGACTGGAAGATTGGGCTTCCAAAGGGCAGATGAAATTTAACGTGGACAAGTGCAAAGTGATGCATTTAGGGAAAAATAACCATTGCTGTAGTTACATAATGTTAGGTTCTATCTTAGGGGTTACCACCCAGGAAAGAGATCTAGGCGTTATAGTGGATAATACGTTGAAATTGTCAGCTCAGTGTGCTGTGGTGATCAAAAAGCAAACAGAATGTTAGGAATTATTAGGCAGGAAATGGCAAATAAAACGGAGGATGTCATAATGATTCTGTATTGCTCCATGGTGAGACTGCACCTTGAATACTATGTGCAAGTCTGGTCACCGCATCTCAAAAAGGATATAGCTGCACTGGAGAAGGTGCAGAGAAGGGCAACCAAAATGATAAAGGGCACGGAACAGCTGCCCTATGAGGAAAGGCTAAAGAAGTTAGAGCTGTTCAGTTTGGAGAAGAGACAACTGAGGGGGGATATGATAGAAGACTACAAAATCATGAAAAGTCTTGAACAAATTAATGTAAATTGATTATTTACTCTCTCAGATAATAAAAGGCCCAGGGGCACTCCATGAAATTAGCAAATTAAAACAAATTGAAGAAAATTCTTTTTCACTCAGCGCATAGTTGAACTCTGGAATTCATTGCCAGAGGATGTGGTTACAGCAGTTAGTGTAACTGGGTTTAAAAAAGGTTTGGATATGTTCCTAGAGGAAAAATCCATAAACTGCTTCTACGGTAATTAATAAGCAATAGTAGCTTGCGATTTATCTAATGTTTGGGTACTTGCCAGGTACTTGTGACTTGGATTGGCCACTGTTGGAAATAGGATACTGGGCTTGATGGACCCTTGGTCTGACCCAGTATGGCATATCTTATGTTCTTATATACATTTTCCAAACACCAATGAACTATTTAAAAACAACAGACAAATCAGAGAGCACCCAATAATTAAAATTAATAAAGATTTTTAAAAAATCCCCTGCTGTGTCCATACCTGGGATCTTTTGAATTTCAGATGCCCTGAGATTGTTGTGGATTAGCATGGGGGGAGGAGAGGGGTTGTTGCTCATAAACTGTATTCTCTCTCTCTCATATGTATACACATGCTTGCTCTCTTATACATACACACACACACACACACACACACACATGCTTTCTCTTTCATACATGCACACACACAGACATGCCCACTCATACATGTACACATGCTCTTTCTCATACATACACACTCACACACCGACATGTCCTCTCTCTCATATACGCACACACACACACACACACACATGCCCTCTCTCATACACACACAAACAAACGTGATCACTCACTTCCTCTCCCGTGGCAGCACAAGGCCAACAGCAACAGCCTCGTCCTTCAGCCCCTGCAGCCCACGGTACTCCTCCTCTTTCTTCAGGCCTGTGGGGGCTGACGCTTCTCTGCCTACTGCGCAGCTTTCTACAGCCAAACAGGAACCGGGGCTGACGTTACCACTTCCTGAGTGGGTGTGGCCACGCTGGTTGGCTGCTGCTGCTCTTCCTGCTCTTCATTGCAGCACAGCCCAGGTCTATGCTGCATCTTCTTGCAGTGAGGACGTGCTCTTCTTCTTTCCGCCTACGTTGGCATTAGCATGATCTCTCCCTCTTCCCCCCCCTGTGCGGGACTGCGCCACGGCATGTTCTCTTCCAGACATGTGGGCAGGAAGAGTGAGAGACCATGCCGATGCCACCCCCTGACTGGTGGCGGCCTAGGTGGTCATCTAGTCTGCCTAGTGCTTCCACCATCCCTGCCTGACAGGATCCCAAGGTGTAGATAGATTCCAAGCTGCTTATCCCTAGAATAAGCAGGGATATCTGCAACTCCACCTTAATAATGGTTTATGGACTTTTCCTCTAGGAGCTTGTCCAAACACAGCTACACTAAGAGCTTTCACCACATCCTCTGGCAATGAATTCCAGAGAAGCTATGAAAATGAAAAACAGTTACGCAAGACCAGAAATGAACTTGTAGGTAGTAATCAGACATTTGTACAAGGAGCAAAATTTAGCAGGAAGTCAGTGAAGACAGCACAGCAAAGAAATGATATGAGAGCTGCCTGGAAGGCAGTAGCGTAGGTGTGCAGCTGAATATTGCAAGAGCTGACAGGGAAGAGAAAAAAAGCAGTATGAAGGAACAGACCCTCCCCAGATTACACCCCATTCACTTAGCAGACTTTTGTTTTCTTTTAAAGCTCTTTCACGGGGCATTCTGGAGCACTGTGACAATGAAATGACCCCTTGAGTGGAGCAGGTACTAGGACTCCATAGTCTTATTTTCTCTCCCACCTTTTCCTTGGGCTGCACTAATGGGCTGGATGGCTGCCTGGGAATAGGGAGGAAAGTGCTGTTAACAAAGAAGGCTATTTTTTAAAAATATTTTATGACTGGCTGCCCCCCCCCCCCCCCCACACACACACACACACACATACATACACACACACACACAATTGGCCCTTCTCCTCCTGCAGGGTCTTGAAAAGAGGCTGTAGTCACCAAAGAGAAGCATTTTACATTGTCTCCATCCTGCTGCCATGTTACTGCTGTCCTCCAGCAATCTGCCCAACCTCATCAGCAAAGGCCCGAAATGACATTGATAACATCAGGCTGGCTGCTGGAGGATGGTGTTTGTGCGACGTCGGCCAGAGACAATACTGAACACAGTCGAGGTAGGTGGGCCACAAAAAAGGGAGGGGACGGACCAGTAGTTTGTCCACTCCTACTTCAGTAAATTGGGTGTTAAAATCCCAGCAAGTGTTAATGTCCAATTAAAATCCCAGCAAGCGTTAATGTCCAATTTTAATTTGCCTTAATAAATACGCTCCTTAGATCCTCTTTAGCAAAACTAACTGTATTATATCACAATTGCTAATGTAAAATGTATCCAGAACAAATGGCACTGTGGCATTTTGATTTTTCAAGATAATTTTTATTTTATCAACAGTTTTGTGTCTGTTAAGATAAACCAGGCATTAGCCTTATTTTTATCTGGAATTTTATAGCTTCTGTCATTGCTGGTTGTTTCCCTTGCAGTCTCATTATGTGTACACCACCCCGGCAAAGAAGACACAAGATAAGTACATCACTGTTCTGGACACCCCAGAATACAGGAGAGTCCAGGAACTGAAGAAACATCTGAGCGAAGTAAGAAACTAGTTTTTGAATTCCATTTGTCTAATAGAGTTACCATTTGATACCAGTAAAGTAGACCTCTGGAGATCAAAGTCACTATACATGGGAACTCTTCGGATTTGACCCGGAGACTCTGGAATTCTAATAGAATTGCTGGGTCTCTGGGCCAACACCTAAAATCTCTGCGTGCCCTTCTGCTGCTGCTACTACAGTGGCTGCAGAGACTGGAAGGCATCCGATTGGCCTGTACAGGCCAGTGGGGGACCTCCTCCCTTTCTCCTGCTCCCGTGGGCCAATCAAAGACCTCCTCCCTTTCTCCTGCCCACAGGCAGGAAGAAGGGAGGAAGCGTCTGGTTGTCCCCTACTGGCAGGAAGGAGGAGGAGGCCGCTGATTGGCTTGAGGGGGCAGGAAGAAGTTGAGCATCCCTTCAGCTCAGGGAAGAAGTAGAAGATGAAGATGGAATGGCTGGAAGAAGGAGTTCCATAGGCCAATGGCAGAAGATGAAGATGACATGACTGTAAGGAGGAGTCTCAATGGCCACAGCAGATGAAGATGGCATGACTGTAAGGAGTCCCATTGACATTGGGAGCCTAAGGAGGAAGTTTCTGTCACTGGTAGGTTTGGAGTGGAGAGAGATAGTAAGTAAGTGAGTATGGGGGGGGAGGGATTGTATGGGAAGGGGGAATATGTATATTATGTATTCGTAAGTGAGTTTGTGTGTGTAGGGAGGGAGGAAGTCTATGTGAATGGGCATGTGTGGGTGGGGAGGGGGAAGAATGAGAGGAATGTGAGTGAGCATGAGTGTGAAAGTGAGCTTGTATGTGTGTGAGAGAGCATGAGAGTGAACATGCAAATGTGTTTGTGTGTGTGTGTGTTTGAAAGAGGAAAAAACCTGTGTGCATACCGCCTATCCTGCCCCTTCAGGGCACCCCCCTGCTTTTAATCAATGAAAATCTCAGGCTAAGTGGAGATAGAAAGTTCCCAGGTATGAAAGTCACTCTGCGACTGGCTGCCTACATGTGGTAGCTCTGCGACTATTCCTGGTTAAAATGATCTTTTTAGCACATTCTATTACTGCCTTGTAAAAATGCCTTCTGACTTGGGATAGTTCTTTCAGGGGCTGACCTTGTTCAAACTGCCTACATTTCCGCCTGAAAGACTCTTCCACAGCAGTATAGTCACTTGTGTTTAATTTTCAGGTCTTGTCATTAAGGTTATTTTACTGGATCATTAACTCATAAGCCTTTAATTTCTCAGAATAACCTTTCAAAAGGACTTTCAGGACTCCTCAGTGGCTCAGTTTCTCTCTTTCTCCATCTCTCTATCTATGGCCCGTGTACTAAACAACGACGAAGTTTGCAAACACTTTAACGTGCGCTAAAATGGCAAACAACACCTGCTGTTCCATTTGTGAAATTCTGTGCCTTTTATTTGCTGTCTTGTTATTTAGCCGTTGTGAACTTTGGTGCAACACCTATGCAAAACTAGGCAATGATCTGCATAATTATGCAAATCTGCTCATTAGTCACGATTGCATAGCAAAATAAAGAGCGTTAAAAAATGCCAGTGTCAACACAGAACTATTATTGCAAGAAACAACTACACCTTAGGCAGGTATAGTTAAACATTTTGCAAAATTGGCTACATTCATTCAGGAAATGTAGTTCATGCTATTTACCTCCAGACTCATTTGCATGCGATTAACATGGGCCATTATACATCGAATAATGTGTGATAATGGCCTACTTTATCACAGCTTAGTATTTCGGCCTCTTTCTCCCATACCTACACCTCTACCTGTAGATACATACATACATACATTAATTGATTTTGCCATGAAACATGAGGCTAAGGCATATTTCACTGATCACTTTGCTGTAATATAATTACATTAGGATTAATGTGTGTCCCTAGTCTGTCTGCTACTATGTCGGGCCTGTCAATTTATCTTACCAAAATCTTTTCATATCATCTGACCTCCTAGCATTCAGTACTTGGTCTCTTTCAGGGTTGTTTCTACCGTATTGTTCGGTAAGGGCAGGAAGGAACGCCATGGACTGGGTGTTCTCTCTGTTGTTCATAATGTTTGTATAGGGCATGCTTTTAAACCATATTAAGCTGCTCTCTGAGATGTACTAAAATACATGAAGTACCAAAAGCTGTAGATGGTACTGGCAAATTATTGGAGTCTATCCCACCAAATTTACAATTCTGTAGCCAGTTACTGCATCAAAATGTATTTATTTTTACTTTCTCGGTGCTGTAATCTTATCATTTTATTGTTTTGACAACAGCTGAATGGTATGTAACCATTTGTTGCTCAGAAAATATCAAGCTTTTAATTTTCTTCTAGGTGGTGTACAGAGCTGTGGGCAAGAAGCAAAAGACAAAATACACTTCTATTCTCAACACGCCTGACTTCCTAAGAGCCAAGAAAGGGCAGCAGATACAGAGCCAGGTAACAAGCAGATACATGTAAAGTTTTTAGTCACTGAACATGCAGCCAACCCCATCTGCTTCCCTGTGGCCTCTTTGAGGTCATAAGTAAAGAAAAGAGATTAACATAGTTATGTTGAAAAGATACAGGAGGTATATACGCAGTGGCTTCATCTTGTAATTTCGATAACCAGATGCCAAGAATCCACCACCAAAATGAAGAAACAGCTAACACTGCCAGTATATAGAACTGGAAACATAGTAATAGAATATAAAGTTAAGCACTGGAAAAAAAGCTATGCATCAATGATCTATGCTTGAGGGCAAGGAAAACACATAAAAGACAAGCATTTGTAAAAATAAAACATGTCTTTTATATTCTAATTGCAATCCAGAATACTCAGGGGAAATAAAAACGGTTTCATCTGTCTTTTACATCTTGTTGTCTCTCTTTTTTCTTTAGTATCTGTATGTAGAAGTGGCTACCAAAGAAAGACCCCATCACCATGCAGATGGCCAGACACCTATCCTGAAACTTGCCAGACACGTGAAGGATCTGGTCAGTGAGGTAAGACTGATAACTGTCATCCAGCACTGGTTTTTATATAAACTCAGAGGCTATCACAAGTTGTTAATTGGCACTATTTATTTTTTACATTTCCTGATGTTTGCATTTAAGATAAAATACAACTTTGTAAAAATATACCGTATTGTAAAAAATGATTCATAGTGATAGGGTGCAAACGTGTCGGAATACTGCTGTTTGCATTCTCTAATCCAGTGTGCTCTTTAAGTGCACTGCACAGGTTATCTAACATGCAATACCAAAAATCGATGTCCAGCTAGCATATTACAGGTATGACTTGTGGTATGAAGCCCATGACCACGTAACTCCGATATCAGATAAAACCCACATTGTGCCACGCCACAAAAGGATTTTAAAGTTATATTGGTGCTATTTAGAGGTTGTAATTCAGGCAGCCCCTTCAACCAATGCAATTACAGCTCTGGACAAACAGAGGGCCAGATTCATTAAGGCTTTTCTCCTATTTTGTGTCTAAGGGAAAAACCCTTAGTGAATCAGGTCCACAGAATATAAATTCTATGTTTTTATATTTTGTTGTTTTCCATTCTGAGCTATTGCAAAGCATGCGATACAAATGATGATGAGGTTCATATTCAAAAGCCATTTGGACGGCTGACCTAATAGTTATCCATCTAAATGGCTTACATGGCTATATTCAGCTGGATAAGATGAGGGCGTTCCAGGGGTGAGAAGCAGGTGTCCCAGGGAGGAGTGGAATTAGCCAGTTAACCTGACTGCCTAACTCTGGTCACGTCATAGGGCTGTCCTAACTTTAAGATAGCCGGGTAACTTTATCCTGCTAACTAGCTGAGTCGCTCAGCGGCCGAATATGAAACGCCCAGTTTAAAAACGTCAAATAATGAACTATGCTTCTGAATACAAAGCAAAGCTGTAAGAATGTATCTTAGCGCCAGGGATAAGTAAGTGCATTTGTTCCTTCCCATTCCCACCCTGATCCCTGCTTCTCTCTACCCTCTTCTCGCTCCATTCTGATTCTCAAGCCCCTTTTTGATTGCTAGTAGGGAGAGCAAGTCTCTTCTTGATTTTTTTTTGCCTTTCATTCATTTTTCTTGCTCCAAGAGTAGACACCTTTCAGCTTAGATACACTGGAAGGTGTGGAAAACATGAGGGGACTCTAGTGAAGCTTGAAAAATGGTTTACAGTTTGGCAGCTAAGATTTAATGCTAAAAAAAAAAAAAAGCAAGGTCATGCATTTGGGTATTAAAGACGAACAGTGTGGCCAAGCCCAGTCCTCAAGAGCCACAAACAGATCTGGTCAGGATGTCCACAATGAGTATGTATGAGATAGATTTGCATGCATTGCCTCCATTGTATATGCATGTCTATCTCATGCATATTCAGTGTGGATATCCTGAAAAAAAGACCTGCCTGTGGCTCTTGAGGACTGGAGCTGGCCACCCCTGGTGTAGGTGGTGAAATTTTGTGCCAAAAACAAGAGTGGGATCTGGAGATAGTCATATCTGATGATCTTAAGATTGCCAAACAGGTAGAAACAGCGACAGCAAAATCCAGAAGGTTACTTAGGTGCCTAGGCATAGCCAGCCTAGCCAGCAGGAGAAAGGAGGCAATACTGCCTCTGTATAAGTCTCTGCGGAGACCTGATTTGGAGTACTGTGTACAATTTTAAAAATTGCACCTTCAAAAGGATATAAACTGGATGGAGTCTGTCCAGAGGGTGGCTACAAAAATGTTCAACTGTTCTCATCATAAAGCCTAGGGAGATAGATTTAAAGATTTAAACACGTATACCCTGGTGGAAATGAGGGAAAAGAGAGATATAATACAGACATTTAAATACCACCAAGGATTAAATGCACAGGAGGCAAGTCTCTTGCAGTGGAAAGGAGGCTCTGGAATGAGGGGTCTGGGGATGAGGATGAAAGGGGGGTAAAATCAGGAGTAATCTAAGAAAATATTTCTTTATAGAGAGGGTGGTAGATGCATGAAACAGCCTCTTAGTGGAGATGGTAGATGCAGGGACTGAATCAGAGTTCAAGAAAGCATTAGACAAGCACTGAGGATCTCTGAGTGAAAGGAATGAATTGAAAAACTAAATGGAAGTGGTGGATGGGCAGACTGGATGGCGCGATGGTTTTATTTCATTTAATTTCATTTATTAAAATGTATTGATCGCCTAACACAAATAGGCCTAGGCGATGAACAAAGAAAACACACATAATAAAAACATTAATTAACACATACTTCACACAAAAAAAAAATTCAGTTTCACAGAAACTAAAAATAAATAATACCATATAGTGGTACTAATTATACATTAACACGGAGTCAAATTTTCTATCACTCATCAGTTGGTATTAGCCGAGACTCATAACAATTTCTCTACTCACAATATTCTCACTTTTTACTGATAACAATAATCTCACTTGTTATTCTCCGGCAACTGAATTCTCACTTACATCAGACTGTTACATATTATAGGCACCCCGGAGCAAAAACTCTTTTAAAGCCAATTTAAATCTTTTAACATCATCCAAAGACCTCAATTCAAAAGGAATGAGATTCCATTGAGTTGGTGCTGCTATAGAACAAGATGTCTCCCTGGTACTAAACAGTTGTGCATGTCGAACTGAGGGGATCAAGTACATTTTAAAAGCCCTGCACATGTGAATTACGGGGGTTACGTGCGTGGCCGGGCCCTGTGCGCATCACGCACATTTTCGGAAGGGCCCGGCCACGCACGTAACCCCTGTTATGCACTGAAGTGCCGGGCCTTTCGAAAGGGGCAGGCCAGGGGCCAGGTCTGGGTAGGGAGGAGCAGGCTGGGACAGCACCATTAGACGCTGTTCCGGGGAAGTGTGCTCCGGCAGGCAGCCAGTGTGCGGGGTTAACTTCTGCTCCCGAGGAGCAGTAAGTATAAAAATAAAAACATTGGGGCTAGGTAGGGTTAGGGGTTGGGGAGGAGAGGGGAAGAGGGAGGAAGGATAGGGTTAGGGTTAGGGAAGTTCCCTCCCAGTCCGCTCTTTAATTGGAGTGCGGGTCTTAGTGCTTGTTTCTAAGGGGCTTGGTGTCCTGAGTGACTGACTACTCCTCTTGGCCACCCCTTGTTAGATCCCTGATACAGAACAAATGGCAGTACTCTGGCTTGTCTACAGCAATGAAATAAATGCCCTTGAAGTTAACTGTATTTTTATTTTTTCTCTCCTTCTCTAGAAAAAATACAAATTACAATACGAGAAGCTGAAGCACAAATACACCACTGTAGCAGATACTCCAATCCTCATCAGGGCAAAGAAGGCCTACTGGAATGCTAGTGATGTAGGTATCCTACAGACATTGGCCACTTGTTGTGTTACTGTTTAACAACTCAACTAGGCCTCTTCTTGATAAAAGAATATTGAAGGAGGGAAAGGGATACTGTGATAGAAATCTTTTTATTTTGAAAGTGAAATAAACTTCTAGACTGATCCAGTAACCATGTTTAAAATGACATTGGATGAGTTTCTAGAGTTCAGTAATATTGCTGGGTATTCAGATTTGGTGAGATTCTAGCTAGTAAAAGATGATTCAATAGAATCTCTCTCTCGCTTCCCCTGGTCCCCTATATCTCTGAGCACAGAGGATTCAGGGGTGGTGGGTGAGATTGCTGCTCCCATGAAATGACAGCAAGCTCGGGATGGAGAAGTCATGGCTTTATTTATACCTTTTCCTGTGTCAGGGGATTCTGATGAGGTTCTTCATTTGTACATCCCAGGTTACTTCGAGTTATAATAGTGTGCCTGAGCAGAGGAGCCTTCAGGAATGACATAAATCTCGCAGGGAAAAAAGTGGAAACTACTGGTTCCGTTTTAACAATCAACCGAAGTGACTAAAAATAGCCTTTTTGCCTTTTAGATTTGGGAATTAGTTCATTTTAGCTGTGGGTGCTCTGTATTGTTTGGAACTTACTGCAGTATCATATCAAATCAATAGGCAATTTTGTAAAGTTGACTATTACGTACTGTACCTATCATTTAAATATCAATAAATTAAGAATTCCTATCTTTAATAAGTATTAGACTATAAAAAGATAATTGATGGGGCATTTCTTTTTTCCAGTTGCGTTACAAAGAAACATTTGAAAGTGAAAGGGGCAAATATCACACGGTGAAAGATGCCCTGAACATTGTCTATCATCGCAAGGTCACCGATGACGTCAGTGCGGTATGTACCAGGGGCACGCTCACTACAGTTGTTCTATTTTTCTAACGTTTGTGTTTTCACTTTATGCAAATCCTCATTCCCTGTACGTACCGGATCAGTCCAGACTCCTGGGTTGTGCCTCCGCACCAGCAGATGGAGACAGAGCCAAACTTGTCAGTGTCCCTGTTGAAACAATTGTACTGACATTTAGCTAAGTTACTAATCTAAAGTTCACAGGTCTTATAACTATGTAACTCCTTCTCCAGTGCCACCAGTTGGTAAGGTTTAGGGGCTCGCTTGGGAGTACAGAGGCACCCTTTGACCCTTGCTACTGGGTTCTTTTCCCGAAAGGCAGAAATGTTGTCCTTCAAGGCCCTTAGTCCTTCTTGAAGTTGTCTGTCAAGTCTCAGTCATAAAACAAAGGACACAACAGAATGAATTGGAGTTATTCAAAAATGAAATTCTTTTACTGGTTACTTGATTGCAGAGGAAAATTCATAACAGGCACACTCTGAAATAGTGGATTTCAATACAGCAAGGAAAATTCAAGAAATCACAGATACAGCACTAATAAATCTACACCCTCTGGCATCAGGTACTCTTAAAAGGGACCCCTCCTTGGGTACCTCTCTTAAATGGTTCCTGTAAGCTGGATGCAGTCTCCTTCCTAGCAGAAAACAGGAAATCCCTCCTGGCAGAACTTCAGATGAATCTGTGCTGATAACATTCCTTCAACAGTAACTCTGAAAGCATTTCCTAGTCTGCCAGTCCTCAAGCTGACTCCAACCAGAAACTCACTCCAGAATTCTTAGGTAATCTTCCATGGGGTATAAGGAATATGAGACTAACTCCCCTCTTCAATTGGATCACCCCTCTATCCACTCAACTCTCAAGGGGGAGTTCTAATTCTTAGGTAATCTTCCATGGGGTATAAGGAATATGAGACTAACTCCCCTCTTCATTTGGATCACCCCTCTATCCACTCAACTCTCAAGGGAGAGTTCTAATTCTTAGGTAATCTTCCATGGGGTATAAGGAATATGAGACTAACTCCCCTCTTCAATTGGATCACCCCTCTATCCACTCAACTCTCAAGGGGGAGTTCTAATTCTTAGGTAATCTTCCATGGGGTATAAGGAATATGAGACTAACTCCCCTCTTCATTTGGATCACCCCTCTATCCACTCAACTCTCAAGATCCTCCTTGGATTCCCAAAAAAAGTCTCCCAAGTCCTCAGGCCTGGGCATTCTCTCTGGACAGGAGACCAGAGGAACAGAATGCCAGTGGGGAGCGTCATGGAAAACTACATGCACCCACTCTCACTGACATTACACATCCAGAAGCTGTGAAGACTTTTATACATATAGTTAGGAATGCTGTGGTGGCACTCTTACAACTATTTGGTAAAAATATATGTGGTTAGATATTTTCATAAGGGGAGGAAAAATTGAGAGCTATGTTTAAGTAGGTCGAGCCCTCTTGCTAGATTAAGTATGGGGACTATTTTTTTTAATCCACTCTCAGACACGTCAAAGCAGATTACAGTCACGTACTGTAGGCAGCATGCCCAATTTGGAAACTAGAAATGCTGAAATTGACTCATAAATGGAAAATTAGGCTTCAGCATTTTAGTGGCTGGAGTTAGAGCGACACACTGAAATTTGATAATTTAATTTTTCGATTTTATTGTTTTAAATTGGGAACACTCTTTTTAATACCTCTTAAAATTCCTTTTGTCTCAATACAGGTGAAATACAAGGAAAGATACATGAGTCAGTTGGGTATCTGGAGATCCATTCCTGACCGTCCTGAGCACTTCCATCATCGTGCAGTTACTGATTCCATTAGTGATGTATGTTTTAATTTTTAATGATTTCTTTCAATATTGCCATGTGTCTTTATTCAAGTAAACATTCCAGATGCTAACAATTTGACGACAATGCCAAAGTCAGACAATGAAGCATTACTGCTTGCTGTGCATTGATTTATTAAATAAAACCAGATCATTTTGTCAAGCTTATCTGTCAAGCCATTTTCTATACCAAAAAAAAAATTTGAATAGGGCAAATGCTTATATGCATTGTATAACTTAAAATTCTCCTTCTTGCCAAAAACATAATTATTTTATTCAAGTTCATTTTAGGTAGACTCTTGTTCGTGTCATAGAAACAAATTTAGTATTTATGGACTTACGTACTAAAGCTTAGGGCTAGATTTTAGTAGCTACGTGCGAGTGTAGATTTGTGCGCGCAACCCGGCGTGCAAAAATCTACGCCCGATTTTATAACATGCGCGCGCAGCCGCGTGCATGTTATAAAATCCAGGTTCGGCGCACGCAAATCGGAGCGGCCTCGGAGGGAACTTTCCTTCCGCCCCCCCACAACTTCCCCTCCCTTTCCCTACCTAACCAGACCCCCAGCCCTACCAAAATCACCCCCCACCATTATTTTATAAGTTGCGCCTGCCTCTGAGCAGGCGTATGTTGCGCGCGCCGGCCAGGTGCCGGCGCACGATATCCCAACACAGCCACTGTGCGGGAGGCCTTGTCCCGCCCCCGCCCCGCCCCTTTTTTCAAGTCCTGGGACACACGCGCATCCTGGGGCTTGCGCGCATCGCCGGGCCTATGCAAAATAGGCTCGGCGCATGCAGGAGCGGATTTAAAAGGGTTACGCGCGTATATTACACACGTAACCCTTTTAAAATCCGCCCCTTAATGTGTACACTAAGACCTTTCAGAATGTCCAAAAAATTGTGAGGCTGATTTTCAGTGCTGGGGGGGTCCTCAAGAAAGAGTAAAGTACACGGTAACCAGATTCCTCTCTGGATCACCCTTTTCATTCCCTTTTCTTTCACCAGCCACATCTTCCCATTCCGCTCTTTCAAGATACTTGATACCAAAAACATACAGAGGCATCCCCTCATGTCTGGTTTGTCCTCTTCTGGAACTGTCTGCTCTCCTTTCACATCCTTTCCTGTATTCCACATGCTCTCCTGCTTTTCCCCTCAGCACTGACATCCAGTCCCATACGCCAGACTTATTTTTATACAGGTTGTCAGCATGGGGACTCTGCATATTAAGTTTGTGTGTATACATTATTTAACTCAGAAACTAATGGCGCCTAGAAAATACAGTTTATCAGTTAATGTTCCTGCTAATAGGTGTGCACACAATTGTGGTAATCTTTTAGTGCCTACATCAGGGATGGCTAGAACAGGCCTGGTTTCCAGGATGTCCACAAAGAATATGTGTGAGATACATTTGCATTCAGTGGAGACAGTGCATGCAAATCTATTCCATGTACATTTGTTGAGGAAATCCTGAAAACCAGGCTTGTTTGTGGCTCTTGAGCACTGGAGTTGGCCACCCCTGGTCTACATGCTAAGCTTTACTGCATCACTCATTGTGGTGTTTTAGCATGCATGTAAAATTTTTAGTGACGTGCATGCTACATTTTTGTATCTGATGTTTTTAATTATTTTCATAAAGAACCTTTTTGTAGAAATAATTTGTGAAAATGTCCTTTGGCTGTGTCAGGATTGCAAATATTTCAGCTAGCAAAGACACTGAACACATTTGTCAAACTTTATTGCTAGCTTTTGGAACATCTGCTTGACATATGCAAAACAGAAGGGGATGGTCTAAACAAAGTGGACCTTTACAGCATAGATAATGACTATAATAATTTACTAGAAACTACTAGGAACTATTACGTAGTCATAATCAGGTACAATGATACTTTATTTTTCTCTACAGCATAAATACAAAGAGGATCTAACATGGCTGAAGGGCATTGGTTGTTACGTATGGGACACACCCGACCTTCTGTTGGCAGAACAGAACAAGGCACTCTACAGCATGGTATGGGAAGCACAATAGGACATTTCAGATTGGTTTTATTCATCCGTTTTAAATTGTACATTGAAACTTATCATTTCTAAGCAATCACAACGTTGCTTTGAACAACGCTGTTAGTGAAACGTTATCATACTCCTTATTGTTCTGTGTTGCTAATAGCTCCAGCCGGTTTATTTTACCGTATCTCTTTCTTTCCATAGTATAAGTACCGTGAGACCTTCCAAAAGATAAAGGATAAGTTCCAGGACACCGCTGAAACACCCCTGCTGACCCATTATAAGCATGCCACAGCGCTGTTGGATGCGGTAAGGAAAGTATACGGCTTGACTAGCAGTCTCTTGAATGATGCCATCATTGTGTATTCTCTCCTTCTTTCTCTGTTGTGTTAGCTGTAAAGAGAAACCTTTTACCAAAGAGCGTTGTAATTACCATTCATTGTCCATCCGGGGAGAGCCTCTTCACATAAAGCCAGGACCTTCTTTCCAAGAGATAACGTGGAACCTTTCGCTGCGTGCAGCTAACCTAGACCTGCTTGACAAATGCCTTAAAACAAACTCCCCAGCTTCTTGAGCACCATTACAACTGTAGACATTTTCTCACTGCCTTTATATTTATCTACTACCATCCACATCGTACTTCTATATCGGTATAGCTAAGCTATTTATTAATTTTCTGTCTTTGTGTATATACATTTTATTTAAAATGGTAAAATTTGGATTTTCTAATCACAATTTTACCGTTTTAAGCAAAATATTAGAAAAGGTCATTTCCACGTGAACAAAATTAGCTGAAGTAAATGGTATTCTTTATTCCCCCTCTTTTTGTCATTTGCCCAGTTTGGATGATAAATGAAACATAGTATTAAAATGGATGATGTCCAATATTATTAACTTATTCTTATAATACAATGCAAAATTAATCCACTAGAACGTTTTATATTAATGGTATTTCATAAATAAGAGAGAGCTATTTTATGCCTTTGATTTCATCTTCAAAATGAGGGCTGCAAACTTTAACCTTTAGTAGTGATGAAGCTTTTCTTTTTTTTAAATGTAAAATGGAGACATTTTCTGATTCCTTTCCATCATGTATACAGTATATGAACTGTAATGTACAAACTTCTGTTCTCAACTCACTATACCTGAGTGACTGCTATTGGGGGTCTGATTTAGGGATATCCCCAGCATTCTATATACTGAAGGGGATAGGGAATTATTTTCTGTACTTCTGATGTTTGAATTGTTTGTTATGCTATCGCCAATTATACTGTTTTGAGCAGAAATTTTAGAAAGCTGGCTATGAGAATTTGCAAACTAAGTACAGCACTGTTCTGCATGACGCCAGATATCTGTTAGACAAAACTGCAGGCAAGCACATTGGCTACACAACCATATTGGCCAGTGTGAATTGCAGAACTATTTTGCACGACTGTTCATCTATCTCTGAACATGTCAGAAGCAAAGTCTATTATAGCTTGTGCCTTATGATGCGGTAGCATTTTCTCAGTCTTTTCTGCAACTCAAAAAGTACACAAGCTTTTCTGAGTGGACTCTTATGTACTCTTAGGCAAGCAGATGAATATTTTAAAGCATATGTTTAGCACTGAACATACATTAATATTCCTATTTTGGTATCATTGCTTCAGTTCAAGAAGACAGTTTTATTTAGTTATTTGATTTTAATTATTGGAGCAGAAATGAGAAAATAACATGTTTGCGCTGGTCTTTTTGTGCTCTGTTTACTATAAGTGATTTATAGAAGGCATTGGATCAATAATGTTGAAGTCATCTGGATGATAGTTAGATTCTGCATTCTCTGACTGATGCAGACCAATAAGTTCAGTACGGATGACGTCAATTATCCTGTAAACGCAAGAACATGTAATATATTTGCTGAAATCTCATGCAGAAAGTGGCCGGGGTCTAAGGTGTTGCTGTTTTTTGTCTTCCTGTGTCTTTCCTATGCTTTACTGCTCTTTGCACGGACAGAAAAAATATAAAACCAGGGCCAAGCTGATGCTGCAACAAGGATGCAATGAAATTCTGCGGCCAGATCTTTTGAGGGCTCTCTACAACTCAAAGATGTGGAGCCAGGTAATACAAACCACTTCTTTCTGGCCTGCCTGCTCTGGACCGCTTTATGCTTTTCTTCATCTCTTGCAAGGCCTTTTGCTTTACTCCCTCCCTGTCAGTCACGTGTAGGCTAATCATCTTACAGAACTGCTTCTTCTGCTATTCTTTGCCGGCCCATTAGCTGTCTTTTTTTCCCCTCAGTGCGATTCTGACTTATGTTCTTTCCTGAATACGCGCCCAGCCTCGCCTGTCTTGACGAGCATGGGCCCGGCGTGCAAACCAACCCTCATTGCCATTTTTCTCTCACTGCTGGAAGGGGCAAGAAGAATTCTTCAAAATGATAATCCCGCTGTTCGCATCCCGTGTCCCACAATAACAGCACGCCACAAATGACAAGCTTTCAAGAAAAAAGGAGCCATCTTTTATAACCATTTTAAAACATTTTTGTTCAGATATACATGACCATATTTAGGATCTGATTTATTCAGCTTGTTTTCTATAAACACCGAATAGCTTAGGCACAGAAAAACCTTAGTAATATCAAGAATGCTCTTAGTAAATCAGGTCCTCAGCATTTGAATTTCTCCCATGACCATGCTAGGATGTGGTTAAAGAAAAGCAGAAGAATGGCTGATAACTTAAAGCAATGTAGCATAATCTGACTGCATGAAAATATTATCCTTAAACTTTAGAGACATTTCACTGTAACTTTAATACAGTGAAAAGACCTACCCCCAGTGACAGAATGTATGAATGTTAAACTGGAATCTGCATTGAACATATTGATTTTGGAATGTGTGGAATAAAAGTGATTTAAAATAAGTAAATGTTAGCACTTTCCTACTGAAGGAAAAAGAAAGCATTCCAGCTCCTCTTGAATTGCACCTCTGGGGCTATACCGGAAAAGGTTGCTCTTCCCCTCCGCTAGGATGAAACCGTAATATAGTGAACAAGCTCTGAAGATCTTTGTTTATATCTCATCTCGGCCGTTATTTACGGCATACCTTTTAATCTCCCCTACCAAATGTAGGGTTTTGTGTACTTCATAATCTCTTCCTTCACCAATCCCATCCCAGCCTCACTAACTATAATGTGCTGGCACACGAATGGTACAGACCCAGGCTGGGGGGGAGGACGGGCAGCCATTAGTGTGGCAGACTCCATGTCAGCCCACGAGCAGCGCAGAAGGTGCACCTTGGAGGAAAGATCCTTCAAACTGGAGAGCTGCTGAAGCAAGCCATCTGGGAAGGTCAAGCAACAGGAGAGTCTGCCGAGGGGGGAGACCAAAAGAAAGCGCCTTATTAGGGAGGTAATGCATGCAAAAGATGTCACTGGAAGCAACTCTTATGTCCTTAATACCGACCCTTTCAATAGCAAAGAAAATGTATACTGGAAGGGTACTTTAAATTGAAACTTGTGCCTTCTGGGCATGCCGCATGGAGTGCTTTATTCATAGAAATCATTTACCCTACCGCAGCTCAGATTTAATTCTGTCTGTGCTGAAATATCTCTTTACATGTTTGCACTGCACTTTGTGTGCGTCACTGCATTTTCTAAGATGCACACTCCTTTTGTTTATTTGTGACCATGATATCCCATATTTTCATAGTACCAGATAGCATAATAATAGGTGATTTGAAAAATGAATCCATCTTGTCAGTACTTGCTTATATCATACAGTTGTTTGAACTGGAAAAAGTATCCCATATAGATTATAGTAATTAATCATTGCAAAGATAAATATTTTCTGGATACCCTTGATAGTAAGTAGTATCTGAAGCAATGTATAATAAATCTTTCATACTGGTCTGCTTTATTTTCCCAGTTAAATCCAGTTCTTAAAAAAGTGAATGTGCCCAGCTAGTGCATGTTAAACTCCACTGATTTCCTAGATACAGTCTCTTCTGTACTTGCTGTTTGGGATAATCAGTTTACTCATATGTATTACCTGCTTTACACAACTTGTCTTTTTTTGTGTAATCAGTGGAGATACAAGGAACTTTATGAAAAGCATAAGGACAAATACACATCTATTCTGGATACTCCTGAACATCATCGAGCCCAAAGAGCTGACAAGCAGATAAGTGATGTAAGTATGGTTGATATCAGAATACAATGGGCCTTATTCAAGTCAGGTTTTTTTATTTTTAATGTAGACACAGGATGGGAATAAATCCTTTTTGGAATAAGGTCCAGTATCTTTAAGCCTTCGGACCTCAGACTGATATCTATAGTCCCGACCTTACATAGAGGAATTCCAGTAAGACTTTGCATGTGCAAGCTTGGGGATGAGGGTGAGTGGATGCACATAGAGAATTAGAACCTCAACAGGAGGCAGTCATGATCAATCCAGGCTCTCTCTTTCCCGTATCACAATGGCATAATACACAGTCAGTACAGAGGCCACGTCATTGAGCGGAAATATATAAGACCGTGGCTTCATTAATGACCTGATAAAGAATCTAGTCTCTGTACTCTAGCCCTCCCATCTACGTATGTATATATGTTATATAAACAGGGGGATAGATATATATGCCCAGGCCTCCCACTTTGGAAAATGGGCATAAGAGAGGAGGAGCTGAGCTAGGGGGTAAACATAGGTTAATTGCCTCTGGAAACAAAGGCCCATCACATGCAAGCAAGGCCACAGTTCTTCTTGGTGGTTAGCTCTTGGCAGGATGCTACCAGGCAAGGCTCCATGTTCAAGCAAGGTTTCTAACTGTTTAGACCATACCATGACAACTCTGGGGATCTCCAGTCTGCTGCCACACTGTGGCACATTGGCCTAGATGGCAGGCAGATCCCAGTTGCGCTCGAGATGTCCTCTGCTCCAATTTCTCATGAGCATACTGGGGGCTGCTAATCTGCTGCCACAATGGGGCCAAGCCAGCTCAGATGGCAGACAGACCAGACAGATACTGGCTGTGCCAGAGAAGTCCTCAGTTGATGTCTTGACATTGGTCAGGCCCCTTTTTCTACATTAGGAGTGATAATTAAAACCTTTCTGCTTCTAAATGGAAGAAATTAATTTTGACAGTTTAGTTTTGCAAAGGTAAGAATTTGTAAAACCACGTGCTACATGCAGAAGGGCATCTGGTATGTTTATAATGAAAGTGAGTTAAAAAAAGGTTTGGAACATTAATGGGAGGTTGTGGTGAAAGGGAAGGAAGAAATGGGAGGTTATGGTGAAAGGGAAGGAAGAAATGAAAACATAATTAAAAATATTGACAATACTTTTCATCTACAACTTTTGAGTTATTTATTAACAGGTCTATCCAGTACCGAGCGGTAGGAAGAGCTGCGTTAGTGCCTGCGGCACCCGCGGTTGCCGCACGCACAGTGCAGCTCACCTACCGCTCGATCCTGAACACTAATTTTATTTAAATGTAAACCGCGTCCGTGAAGCCTTAGGCCCGCGCAACCCATTTTACTGGATAGAGCGCCTATACAGTATCCTGGGTGCGCGGGCCTAAGGCTTCACGCCACGCTGGTATCTGTCATTTCAAATGTCATTTGAAATGACAGATACCAGGAAGTCGGGACTGCCAGTCCCCCCTCCCCTCCTCCCGAAGCAGGGTGCGAAAAGCAGCCTTGCTCCGGGAGGGGGGGAGAAGAGATGACAGCGGCGAAGCAAAAAAAAAGCGAAAAAACCAAAAGCAAAAAGTAAGTCGCTTCGCCGCTTCACTCTTCCCTCCTCCCGGAGCAGGGCGCGAAAAGCAGCCTTGCTCCGGGAGGAGGGAAGCGGCGAAGCGACTTACTTCTTGCTTTTGGTTTTTTCGCTTTTTTTTTTTTGCTTCGCCGCTGTCAGTGTCTCCCCTACTCCCGGAGCAGGGCGCGAAAAGCAGCCTTGCTCCGGGAGGAGGGGAGACACTGACAGCGGCGAAGCAAAAAAAAACCAAAAGCAATTTTTTTTTTTTTTCCAAAAGCGACAATTTTGGTTTTTTTCCAAAAGCGACTTACTTTTGGACGCCTGCACAACTTACTTTTGCAGCCATCAGCAGGAACACGATCGTAGCTCCTCCCGACGAAGACGAAGATGGCCGCCTGCACGGGGGAAAGCGTACAATTGGCCGCTCAAGACGTGGCGTCACATCCCGTGACGCCAAACGTCGTGAGTCACGTCTTCAGCGGCCAATTGCACGCTTTCCCCCGTGCAGGCGGCCATCTTCGTCTTCGTCGGGAGGAGCTACGATCGTGTTCCTGCTGATGGCTGCAAAAAAGTAAGTTGTGCAGGCGTCCAAAAGCGACTTACTTTTGGGATCTTGACAGATCCCAAAAGTAAGTTGCTTTTGGTAAAAAACCAAAATTGTCGCTTTTGGAAAAAAAAAACCAAAATTGCTTTTGGTTTTTTTTTGCTTCGCCGTTGCTTCGCCATTTTTTTGCTTCGCCGTTGCTTCGCTGTTGCAGTCTCCGTGGCAGCCCCAGTCCGGACATCAGAGGTGGGCTGCAATGTTTTTTTCGCTTTTTTTTTTTGGCTTCGGGAGCAGGGGAGAGGACTGGGGCTGCCATGGAGACCGGCACCCATGATCGCGGCCGGGGCAGGTGAGCGGGGGCTGGGGGAAAGCTTGCCACCTACCCTTACCCCTGCCTCTACCGCAGGGGTCAGGGTAGGCGGTAAGTTTGCAGGTTAAACGCGCGACAAAACGGCAGGGAAAACTAGCGATAGTCGGGGCGCGGGATACGGGATGCTAGGGAATAGCTAATTCGCTCGTTTGCATGCAGTATACATGCCGCGTGCGGAAGGGGTTGCCCGGGGAATTTAGGACGTGGTAGGAGTAGGTTAAAGGGGATTCGGGATCGCAGGAAGGGCTAACGCGGCCGGAAAGTGAGTAAAAAGCGGCTTAGGAGCAGGGTAAATGCGGCCGCACTTTACAGGATAGACCCGTAAGTTACTCAGAATGTTTTCCAACCAATGTATTGAAAATCAGCTTGTGCTAAAGAATATCTATGACTTTCGTAAAGTAATGTGTTTGTTTGTCCCTGCATTCAGATTATTTACAAATTGGAATACAACAGGGGGAAAGCAAAGGGCTACACCACTATCCATGACACACCACTGTTACTACACATGCGCAGCGTGAAGGACAAAATAAGTGAGGTAGGTTTAGCCTTGCTGTACTATCTGCAAGGTTTGGATATACAGTGAATGATGTCTTTAATTGTACTGTACAGGGTGCTCTTACTTGTTTTCTAAATAATATGCAAATCTCATATACGTATATAAATAGTACCTATATTCACTTATTGGGTTTAATTTGTTAATTGCAAGGTTCTGCGTGTATTTCGAAGCTAGAACAAAACAAGCTGGTTTTCAAACACAAGATGCCTGCCTAAATTGAATTTGAAAACTGTAGTTGATAGAATGCTAAATATACGAGTTACATGTGCACATCTAATACACGTCCCCCGCAACACCTCTTTTTCATGCACTCAAGTTTGTGTAGCATTATGAAAGCGCATGTAGTTTTAGGATGCTGAAAATCTCCTTAATGCAGTCAGCCAACCTGCCCATATAACTGCCTACTTTACACAAAGGAGCAGGGGCGGCTCAAGGCAATCTGCTGCCTGAGGCGAGGGATGAGATGGTGCCCCCTCTGCCCCCCTCTGCACTCCCCCCCCCCCCCACACACACACACATGCTCTCTCCCCACCCCCAGGCTCGCATTCTCTCTCACACACACAGACACACACACACCCCTCTACACACATTCACTCTCACCGGAGCCTTCATCTTCGCTGCGAGCAGGAGAGGCTCAGCTTGCAGCACGCTGGGGCCTTCATCTTCGCCGTGAGTAGGACGTCCTGCACTCGCGGCATGTCAGGGTCTCCTCCATCTTTGCCATTTTCTGCGCATAATAAAAGATGGAGGAGACCCCAGCTGCATGGGGGGGGGGGGGGGGGAATTCTGTGCAAATTCTGCACTTCGCAGTAGTGTAGAATTCCCCCAGGACTATCCACCGGAAGCCCGTGGGTCCTTTGTTGTTTTGGCAGCCGTGAGAAGAGTTCAGGGGGAGGGGCAGGTTTTGCTGCCCCCTGAGTTTGCACCTGAAGCGGCTGCCTCATTATAGAACCGCCCCTACACATGTAAAAGTAGGGTATATCATAGCAATTTTCAGATGCACATTTATGTGCATAAAAGGTTTTGAAAATCCATCCCTAGCTCCTGCCTTAGCTTTCAAAAATATACTCCAGTAAGTTATGAAATAAAATAATTCATTGTTAACAAAAGTCATAAAACAAACATTAATTACTAAGATGTTCTATTAGTTAAAGGGGAAACTGCTGGTTTTTTTTAATGTTTTTGTGTGCTGTAATCAAATCCTTGAATGGGTGACCTTGGCATTTTCCTGCTTTGGTTAAAATGATGTTACGCAGCACAATGCTCCTCTGCTACCATCTCCAGAAAGGAAGTGCAAGGGTGGAGTTTTAAGAACTGGAATAATTTCTGCCGAAATTATTATGGTACGAAATACAATCAAGAATGCGAGTAAGAAAAAACTCCAAATATTACAACACACAAAAGAACAATAAAAGAAAACTGGTCTTCATCTCACTAACAGCCCCAAAATGTAGAAAAGGATCCAAGATTAGCTTAAGAAAAGAAAGAGGAGTTGCCCCCTTATCAATAAACTGTGGGCATAATGTAAGAAATGTCTACCTGTGAACTTGGATGGATTTTGATACATCATTTATTTAATCCTAAGAAAGATTCTTCTTGTAATGGGAAGCAAGGTTTTCACAATCCATTCTTTGTCAGACTGAACAGCAAATTAAATTACTAAAGGTAGGTTTTGGAGGGTTTAGCTGAAACAAATTATCCGAGGTGTCGGAGAGATTCATGTCCCCATCTCCTGGAGCTTTATTTAAAGAGAAGCCCAAACCACCTTTGCTAGTGTTGACCACAGAAAGCCTTAGCCACAGCCGGAAGGGAGAATTCCCAGACAATTTCAAGATTTACAATATATAGTGTCTAGTCTTAAGTCAATTCTCAGGTTTACAAAAATGTCTCACAATTTTTCAACTTACCGTGACTCAATTTCATCAACCCTTTCCAAAGTTGTTAACATAACCATACCCTGCTGAATGGTTTTAGTTTTTAAATCTCTTCTAAAAAAAAAAACTCTTCCACCAAGTCACTATGGTTGCCAAACTTAAAACAGCCAAGCACAAATTTTCAAGCATAACCTATTTAGGAGGGATAAGTTTTTCAAAAATTTCCTTTACCCCAAAAGATTTCCTTAGAAGACTCTAAAGTAATAATAATAATAATAAAAAAAACAAACAAATCAACAAAATTACAGGGCCTGATGGTAGAGGGACCTCATTTGTGGGCCATCAACAGCTGTCTCTATCAAAATGAGCCCCCCACTTCAATATCACCCAGCATGAAGGGAGACCCCACGAACCAGCTGAGCTCCTGTCGGAATCCACAAGGTCCTCAGCAGACTGGGCCATGGGGGTAAAACACTGAAGAGAGAGGAGTCAGAGCTTGGCTGGCTGCAGCGCATCCAGGGTGGGAGATTCTACCTGACTTGATTACGAGGGCCACCGCGCCCAGAGTCGCAGTCTCCAAAGAATGCCCGGCTTGCAGGGGCACGGATCCGAAAGTGCTCCAGTGGTGCCTGGAGGGATGATATCCGAGATGGGCTCACCCTCGCATTTACCCATGAAAAAAGGCCTCAAATCACAGAAAAGCGAAATGCAGGAGCTGTAAAGGAAGCTGCTAGCACACTAAAACAAAGCACCACTATTTTCTGAAAGGGAGCAATTGAATTGGCCAATAATTTCTTTGTTGCCTTAAAATCAAGTATTTTTCAAGTTGTTTTTTTAATGAAATGGAATAAATATCTGAATACTACATTTGGCAGACACATATAAAACTTGACAATTGAAATGTAACAATGTCTACATTAGACTGACTTGTATTGGGGGGTTTTTTTCTCTTTTATTGGGGGTTAGAGAGGCTTTATCTCTGTTTATATTTGGGAACAAAAATGATTTTCTTTCTTACTGGTTAAAAGGGTGAGGATGTTTCTCTTCAGAGCCAAAGTATTGAAACAATAAACGTATAAAAGATGCCGTGAGGCAGTGCTTGTGCAATGATAAGGACTGGGCTTATTTTTCTGATATGCCATGCTGAATATTAGCTGCTGAGTATGGTATTATTTTCTAGTCTGATTGGGCCTTTCTTTATCTGGTATATTTATTATGTAAAAGACCGTGCAGGCTTAGCTGACTGAAAAAGAGAGCTAAAAAATTGTCTTTGAAGCTTGCACAGTTGGTTAAGTTGAAAAAAGACCTGAGGTCTATCAAATCCACTATATTAAAATGCAAAAGGGATTTTTTTGTGGGTTGCAGGAGTCCCATGTATCAAGAGAACCCCCCTTCTCTTCCCTGCCCCCCCCCCCCCCCCCCCACCAGTGGCACCCCTTCTGAACTTGCCAGGGGGCCATATGGCCCTAGAGAAACTCCCTTACAGGCTGAGAGAGGGATGCGGAGTGCACCGAGGCAGAAACAGCTTTTTGGTATAAAGCGGTTTCCTTCTTTTGAGATTATATATATATATAGCATTACATTTCATTTCTGTACATCATGAAGGAGCATGTCAGCTTGATCCGCTAGTTAAAAGTTGATGCACTCTTTTAAACTGAACGTTCTTTTTAAAGACTGTTTATGCCACGTCATCGCTTTCTCCTATTTAAACTTCATTAAGAAATATTCTGAATGTCATTCGTTTCTGCAGCTGAAGTACAAAGAACTGTATGAAAAGAGTAGGGGCCACTGCAACCTTATTCCCGATGCTGTTCAGATCAAGACCGCGAAGGAGGCCTACAAATGCATCAGCAATGTAAGTTTATTTCTTCTCTCTCTCTCTCCTTCTTTCTGCAAACCTTTTTGAATGTATATGTTTGTTGTGTGAGGCATAAGTTGGAGTCCACATGAGTACTGACATAAAGTATCTCATATTTATTCTCTATCATTATTACGATTAAGTATATCTGGGAGAACTCAGTAAAACATTTTAGTTTGAGACAAACACAATGCCGTGCTACAGGAAATACTTAATATTCTGAACATCCTAAGCCCTGGCTTTCTCCCCTATTTGTCTCTGGGTGGAAAAATGCTTATTAAGTATTTAGTAGGGGCTGCGGCCTATGCCCTAGCGTGACACCGGTGCTTTAGCCTAGGCCCAGGCCCAAAGCCAGGACCTCACCTAGGGCATAGACTGAGGTCCTGGCTGGGGTCTCTTACCTGATCTGTCAGAGGTATGTGATGGTAAGGCAGGGCCTCTAGTCTTGAAGTCTGGGCATGGGCCAGAGCCAGGGCCTAGGCCCAATGCTGTGACCTGGCTCAGAAGGCGGGTCCCGATGTCCGAGCTTTGACCTAGACTGCAGCCCAGAGCCAGGCCCAATGCCACAACCCAGCCCACAGGTCGGGTCCTGATACAGGGGCCTCATTCCGGACCCAGCCTGACGCCATAACCCAACCCGGAGGTTGGATCCCAACACCTGGGCCTCAGTCTAGGCAGGAGCCAGGCCTGATACCACAACCTGGCCTGGAGGTCAGGTCCCAATGCTGGGGCCTCAGCCTGGGCCAGAGCCTGGACCCAGGCCAGGACCCAGGTCTGATGCCAGGGTCTGGCCTGGAGTCCGGGTCTCGATGCCTCAGGTCAGGCCCGGGCCCATAGCCCAGGCCTCGTGCTGCTCCTTTGTTGTCCTCTCCTTTCTTTTGACACTATCCACTGGGGTTGCACTGGAGTTAATTAACTCTGGGGTATTCATCTCACTGGCGCAATCCCAGTGGACAGTTTCAGAAGAAGGAAGAGGGTGATGAGGGAGCAGTGCGAGGTCTGGGCTCTAGGCCTGGGCCTGACCCAAGGCCGAGGCCCAGGCATCGAGACCCAGCCTCCAGGCCAGGCCCTGGCATTAGATCTGGGTCATGACCCGGATCCAGACTCTGGCCTAGGCCGGAGCCCAGGCATCGAGACCCGGCCTCCAGGCCAGGCCCCAGCATCAGGCCTGGGTTCTGGCCACAGCCCCGGTGTCAGGATCTGACCTCTGGGCTGGGTCGCAGTGTCAGGCCTGGGTCTGGACTCTGACCTAGACTGAGGCCCAGGTGATGGTATTTGGCCTCTGGGATGGGTTGTGGCATTGGGCGAGGGTCTGGGCTGAGGCCCCAGCGTCAGGACCTGACTTCTAGGCCAGGTCAGCATGGTCGGGCCTGGGTCCAGACTGAGGCCTCATCATTGGGACCCAACCTCTGGGCTGGGTCGCACTATCAGGCCTGGGTCTGGGCTCTGGACAAGGCCCAGGCATCGGGATCCCACCTCTTGGCCAGGTCGCAGCGTTGGGCCTGGTTCTAGGCCTCGACTCTGGCATCGGACCTTAGCCTCTGTGCCAGGTCACAGCATCGGGCCTGGGTTCAGGCCAAGGACCCGGCATGATTACCCGGCCTCCGGGTCGGGTCATGGCATCGGGCCTGGATCTGTGCCATGGCCCTAGTATCAGGACTCAACCTCCGGGCTGGGTTGCAGTGTCAGGCTCTGGCCCAGGCCAAGGCCCAGACCTCAGGTCTTGTCCTCTGGGCTTGGTCAAAATGTCAGGCCTTGGCTTGGGTTCTGACCTAAACCGAGGCCCAGGTGACGGGTCTTGGCCTCTGGGTCGGGTAGCGGCATTGGGCTTGGATCTGGGCCAAGGCCCCGGCATCGGGACCTGACTTCTGGGCTGGGTTGCGGCATTGGGCCTGTGTTCGGGCTGAGACCTTGGCGTCGAGACACGACTTCTGGGCTGGGTCACATTGTCAGGCTGGGTCCGGGCTCCGGTCAAGACCCAGACATCAGGACATGACCTCTGGGCCAGGTTGCAGCATTGGGCCTGGGTCCAGACCAAGGCCCTGGCGTTGGGACCCAGCCTGGATCTTGGCCATGGCCCTGGCATCAGGACCCAACCTCTGGGCTGGGTCACAGTATCAGGCCTAGGTCTGGGCTTCAGCCTAGGCTTCGGCTCCAGCTTCAGGACCCAGGTTTGGCTGGGGTGTAGGCCTTGCTTAGGCCAAGGTGGCCTACGCAAGGCCTAGAGTTTAGCCTGGGCCTAGGCGCCTCACTGGTGGATGTTCTCCGGACTGGGTAAGTGAGGTCAGGGGGATCCTGGCCCTGGCTTTTCTCTTGGCAGGCGGGCAGGAGCCCTCATTTTCGATTTTTGACTTTTTTTTATTGCTTTATTTGTTTTTTTCTCCTGAATTACACAAATCAAGCAATCCACAAACCAGAAGCTTCTATGAGCTGACCAATTGGGTTTTTTTAAGCACAGGCCTCATTTCTGTGAGCTTTGAAGCACTGTGTGATGCAGACACTGTGGTGCCTATGCTATAAGGTGGTTATAAAGAAGAAAATGATCAGATGCTGGTGTTCTGAGTCAGAGCATCCAGATTCCTCCCTGGGTCACCCCCTTCCATGCTCCCTTCTGACCTCAACCATGTCCTCTCACATTGCGCTTTGAAGACCCTTACTGACACAGAAGACAGATGGTTCTAAACATACATATATGTCAGTTTTCTGCAATCCTGCAAATCTGCTCTCTTTTTACCTCCTCTCCTGGAATGTGGTAAAATTCTCAATTTTTCCCTCTGCACTGATAAACAATCCTAATATGTCAGGCTTGCTTCCATACCCTTTGGAAGCAAACAGGAGGAACCAAGAGGAAACGAGAACTAAACATACTCAGTTTAGTACCATCACGCTATTTATCCTCCCTCTAGTACATAACATGCACATGCTATTTAGCCAATGCATTTTATTGATTCCCATACACAACAGTAGCATAACCATACTAGTGTTGACATCTTTTATCACAGCCATTCTAAAATGTATTGAATCACTCATTGAGTGGCATTTTAACTTGCACATTATTTTAATTGTTTAATTGCCAGGGCACGCTAGACGTTTTTAGCATGAGTTATTTTTACATAGGCCCCAAAATGAGAGACAACCCTGCCATAAGGAGGTAGAAACAGAAATACGTGATAGGCTTCCACCTCATCTTTCTCTTGTTTCTGCAGCTGGACTACAAGAAGAAGTATGAAGCAACCAAGGCTCACTGGATATGGACTGCAGACAGACCCGATTTCATCCAAAATGCAAAGACAACCATGCAGCAAAGTGATGTAAGGAACGCTATGAGATATCATGGAAAGAGGGTCTGAGAATCTTGCTCTTTGTTGATTAAACAGGGCGAGGAAATCCTTATCAGCTTTGACTACAGTGCTTTATATACATTAGTCTCTGTTTCTACTGCGTTCAGTATTTGAAATATGTAAATCGGTTTCTTACAGCAGCACCACTAGAAGACCAACTTTACAGAATTTGTAGGGCAGTTCAACTCCTGGGTCCTTATTTTATTTATTCCTAAGGAAGAACTGTTTAAAACGTCAAAACTCTTCATACTAAGTGACTCCCAACATTATTTAGCTAAATAAATTGGGGTGCTGCTGTTCTCAGCATGTCAGAAACACATGTGGCATCATGTGGAGCAGAAATATAGGATGAATAATTTAAAAATGGGCTCAGTGAAATAGGATTGTTATAAAACAAAGGGTTAAAAGATGCAAACCTTTTATTTGAAAAAGCATGAACATCTATAAAAAAATATATAAAAAATAAAATGCATAAAACAGAGAAGAAGGGAGGCCTAGGAATAAAATGAAAAAAGAAAGCAAATCAAGAAACAGGCAAATTTGTTTGATAATGCTGTTTCAAAACTGAATGTCTGAATAAATGTTACTACAATCGAGCATGCAGTGAGCTTCTTTCTGTGTGGGTTTAGTTGATTTGCTGGTAAATTTCTCTCCCCCTTCTTGTAGTATGAGTACAAGCTGGACAGAGAATTCCTCAAGGGATGCAAGCTGTCTGTCACCGATGATAAGAATACTGTGTTGGCACTAAAGAATGCAGAAATGAATAGTGATGTGAGTATTCTGTAGGAAATATGGGGATGCTCTAGAGGGAAAGGAGGAAGTCCCAGTCATTGCACATTTAGTAACACTGGCTGGCTAAGAATATGCTTGTGCCAGGTATAGGAGGGGTCCTCAGGTAGAGGACCCTTGGGATGACTAGGCTAGATAACAGGGGCCTCACATGTTTAGGGAAGTGCCAGGAAGTTGTGAATAAAGGCTCATTGTACCACAGCCCACATGAAAGTCAAGTTCTGATTGAGCTGGAAACCTAAAGACACAGAAGAAAAACATCAGTTTACACATGTAGTGCATTAGCTGATATGATCAGTGAAGTAAACTGTTGCATTTTACCAAAACAGCACTTTGTACATACAAATGGTAGTTATAGGATGCAACAAATGTCAGATCTACAATACAGGCTCTCTCTCTCTCTCTTTCTATATTTATAGATATGAAGTCCATATGTAGTAGGCCGGTTAGAGGACAAATTATTATCCTGCTAAAGTTAGCTGGATAACTTGTTCCATCTATTCAGCGGGATCTTTATCCCACTGAAAATAGCAGCCTAAAGTACGGTTACATATAGCCAGATAACTAAAATCCTAACCGGCTATATTCAAACACAGCTGGGTATTATGACCCTGTCAGGCCATATTCTCTCCCCCCCCCCCCCCCCCACCCAAAAAGAAACTTTTTAAAGATTGAGGAAGTGCCCAGTATTCTACGCTGGTTCCTGGTCCCATCGGGCTGCCTCCCCGCCTTCCTTCCCACCCACCCACAAAGAAGAAGCATACGTTATGTTGAAGTTTACGCTTCCAGCGCTGCCTCTGTCTTTTAAAGATATCCGGTTAAGTAGCATGTTATCTGGCCACAAAAGGCCCGCTTATGAGCTAGGTTAGCTGGATATCTCAGCCCCTCCCTAGAAAACATCCAAAATGCCACTTTTATATACGGCTAAATTACAGCCAGATTACTACTTATCTGGCTATAATTTAGATGACTAAGAGGCTGGATATTCCACATTTGCCATTTAGATGGAAAACTTCTGAATTATCCATCTAAATGGCTTTTGAATATGAACCTCATATATATATATTTATATATATATATTTGGCCAGGAAAGGTAAATTTAGACAAAAAATGATGTAATCAAAGCATTTATGTTTAGTTTTCATACCATTGTAGTGCACATAGAAAGCTACTAAGAATTGAACATTTGCACACGTACATAGATGTTCATTCCAAAAGGCTGGACTGACACATGAGAGAGAGATCCCTGATGTCACAAGGGGGCATGAATCAGCTGTCACACATCTGCCTGAGGTTTTTATCAGAAGTCAAGAAAGATGGAATACAGTGCTGGACAAAGACAGCAAGGCAGAGTCCAGAACGAAAGGAAACTGTAGACAGGAGCCTCACAGATTTAACCTTGCGCGATATCTTTTCTTGCAGGTGAAGTACAAAGAGAGGTACGAAAAGGGAACCTATCAGGGAATTTTTGGGGTGGTTCCAGACACACCTCAGATAATCCATGCTAAATCTGCCAGCTCACTTGCATCAGAGGTAATAAAACAATACTCTTTTATCTGATGGAAGAAAGATGTGTGTTTTCAGCGTTTTATGATAAAATGCATTGTGTTTCGGTGTAGAAAGAAGATACGATATAAATGCAAGTTGTTCTCATTAGTAAGAATACATGGAGATGGCAGTTTTCAAAGGGATTTGCCTAGTTAACAAATGAATTACTTGGGTGAATCCCCACTAGTGAAAATTGCTCTCTCACTCAGTGGGGAAAGAAAATATACTCACTGCTCACAACGCAGGTACTTTTAATCAAAGGCAATAAAGATGTGGATCGAAGGCAGGATTAGAGCAAGATGAAGCAGGAGTATAATCCATGCCTGCAATGTTTTTCAATCCCAAATTGTCAAAGGGAAACTTTGCTGAGTTGCAAGTCTGCAGGGTTTAAAAATTGTCATTACAACGTACAAGACGTCAGGGAACTGGTGCAACATCATTCAAAGCACATACTATTCAAAGTAATTGCAAAAGTTTCATTCAAGAGGTCCATATTCAGAGGCGTTTAGCCAGATAATTCACAAGTTACCTGATTAAATGCTGACTTTTGAATATTTGAGGCAACATATCCAGCTAGCACTGATCATGCTGTAATGCTGTCCTAAAGTTAGCTAGATAAACTTATATTCAATAATGCAGCTGTACTACTGAATAGCCCTCCAAAGTTAGCCAGATCAGTTTATCAGGTTAATTTTGGACCTCCAGAGAAAGATGTTTTAAATTAGCTTCAACATCAGATCTTATGAACTGTAAACAGAAAAGGCCAACATATTGATCCATTTGTATTAGATAGATAGAGTGAGTTATTGCTGACTAATAGAATAGGGAACTTAGGAGAGACATAAATAGAATGATCTTGGGACACTAATCCATCAATAGAGACCAGAGAAATCTTTATGATATTATACAAACCTTTATTATGAGGTTTATCTCCTGCAGAGAAAATTTGAATTGGGCTCAAACAAAATAAAGACTTTTCTAGATAGGGGGTAAGGAGGGGAGAATCTTGCATTTAGAGCCAGTCATTTGTCCTGCAAATTCTGTGACAGCAGAAGATCCGGCACTCCTGATGTGGAGGAGGAGGAGACATTTGTGGCTTGGCCAAGTCACAGGCAGGAGAATGCATGTGCATCACAGAAACAGCTGCTGACCCCTCCCTCTTCTACACATCCTTTTCATCCTGCTACCCTTTCATGCTCTGCCCTACTCAAGCTCCTTTTCATACCCCCCCCCACCCTGCTTGCCTTTACACTCTCCTATCCCGTGCTCTCCTTTCTATGCCTCTCACTCTATTGTCCTTTGCATGCCCCGCCCACTCTCCTGTTCTTTACAGGCCCCTCCTACTTTGCTTTCATTTACATAATCCGGCCCTACTCACTTTCCTTTCTATGCCCCTCCCACTCTGCTCTCCTCTTTCCTTTACATTTATTCTATACCCATCTTGCTTGGAAAGCTCCAGCAAAGTGAGGTTTCAGCTTTGGCATTTCTGGGCATTGGGGGACAGGGGCATGGGGCACCAGAGGTTTATGTAACAATTAGTACTGTCAGAAAATGGAAAAGTGAGTAATAAATACGTTGCATGTTGAGTTAGTGCATTTGTACAGGGAATGGGGTGCTCTACAAACTCTAGACCTATTATCCTGACTGGAGAAAATACTATCTGAAGTTATTCTTGACATTTTGCTTTCTAAAATAAATTCTTATGTTTTCATCAGACTAAATACAAAAAAGAAGGTAAAAAGCTGCTTCCGTTCCCATCTTTCACCACCCTGCCAGAGACGCAGCAGACAGCTCATGTTAAAGAAATGACCAAGATTCTTAGTGAGGTAAATGACTTTAGTATCATCCTCTGTATAATTTAACTAGCTAATGATAATATGAAAATGTTTATTTAAAATATATCATCTTCATTTTCTGTTCTAAAATTAAGTATTCTACTGTGGTCCAATATCGGTAGTTTTATTTTTTTTCATATTGTGATAAAGATATTTGATCTGGCTCGGGAGATGTTTGACTTTGTCCTGCAGAGATGTATTTACTGCTGTGTATAATTTGAACATATAAAACCTTTTGAACTTCATGCACTTTTGCTGAAGTGTTTAGCCCCAGCTAATTTAATATGGTAGGTTCTACCAAAAACTGGCTAAGTTAAACGTAGCAACAAATTAAAATTGTCTATGAAAATGACCTTTTGGCTACAGAATTCTGTTGCCCTCTATGCAGTGGTTAGCAGGATGGCTTCAGATATCCTGCTCTTTCACGTACATTTTGTCCTGGTGACCAGCTTTGAAACATGACGCTAATTTTGCTTCATCTGCTCCTGAATAAAATGCGTCGGGATCAGTGTGAGAATGGAATAGGGAAGTCCTGGGGTGCAGCACACTGGATCTCCACATTCCCTTGACCATACATAGAGCCTGATGATGACTTCTAGTGTCCAGTGATACCTGTTATAGTCCAATGATGGTTATTACAATACAGGGATGACCATTAGTGATTTATGATAATACCCAAGGATGACCATTAACATCCAGTGATGACTATTAAGAGGACAGGGATGGCAATGAGAAGCCCAGTGATGGCTATTGGGAAGATGCTTTTATCCTCTGTAATTCCACATCTGTGAGTGCATTGCAAGGATGTTGTATAACTTCTTGTTTCTGCTTTGATTAGAAAAATTATAAGAAGAAGTTTGAGAAGGAGAAGGGCAAGTCTAATTACTCTATTATGTTGGAGCCACCAGAAATAAAACATGCCATGGATGTGGCGAAGTGCCAGAGCAATGTAAGGTTTCTTCTTGCATTATCAGCATTATTTCAGTAAATAATTCTAACGGCGAACACATTTATCAGTATTTTGAGTTATGCCCATTTTTTCTGCTACATGGTAACAAGATTGTTTCTTTACATTCATATTCTCTCTTCTCAATTAGTTTCAAGTAAGCCTTTAGAAATATTTTTTTGTGCTAATCCTCTTTAGTTAATAATTAGAGCAAAGTGCTATTAGATCATCTTGTTAACGATAGAATATTTATTATACCTGTTGATGTGTTTTCCTCTTTAGGTGGCTTACAAAAAAGATGCCAAGACTAACCTCCATTATACCTCTATAGCAGATCGACCTGATATCAAGAAGGCAACCCAGGTTGCCAAACTAGTTAGTGAGGTGAGTATTTGCATGCAGTCTGTCTCTTATATAATTGTTGAATAAACTGGATTCTCTTTACAATGCTGAGTGATATAAAGACAGATTGTCATCTAAATTGCTCCCCATTTTATCGGAACTCCCTTCACCTTTTCCAGCACTTGTAATCTTAAAATTGCTTGTTTGCAAGAACTGTGTTTAGTCAAAGAGACAAATAGATTTGTATACATATATTGTACACACAGCAATGAACTGTACATCTTCTCTTTAGATTCAATATAAGGCCAAAGCACGTGGAGAAGCAGGTCGAGGTATAACCATACTTGATCGACCAGATATTGAACTGGCCAAGGAAGTATCCAAACTTACAAGCCAGGTAATAACACAAGATATGTTTATGCTGTGAAATACTTTAAAACTGAACTTTAACAGTTATCTTGAAAATCAGCTCTTTTGAAATATTCTCACACAAGTAAATTAAAAAAAAAAAGTTTCATATCTCCCTTCCAGAGCTTAGCGTGCCATCAACAATTTGCCAGTCAAAGAAGTCTAGCCATTTTGGCTGAATGGAGAGCAATACTATTTTCTTTTTTTTTTTTTTTTACTCTTAAGGCTGGGTGACCCTATAAAATATGAACTATCATAATGTCGGGGAGACTTTCTACATAATCAACCCAGAAACCAAGAACTGAGAACTTGATGACAGATTATGATTGCCAAGTCCATCCAGTTCTCCCATTTTCCCTACGTATGCTGTAGCTACAGACCCTACTGGATCTCTGACTTACCCTCACATCCTTACCACTAAAGTCCTAAATATTTGTTCTATCCCTGATATCCTTTTTGCTCTCCACCCTCACTTCCACTGGGAGGCTGTTCCAGGTATTTACTCAGGCCTGGATTTAGGCATAGGCAACTGCCTAGGGTGCCAAATACCCAGGCCAAGAATGAGCCTGCTCCCACTTTCTTTAGGGGCTGGCACTGCTTCAAAGGGTTACTACCATAAAACCTTAGGCTCTTTCTCCCATTCCCTGATCCCCAGGGGAAAATCATATCCCATTCTCCAGTGTTGGTTATGGGTGCCAAAATCTTAAATCTATCCCTCATACACATCCCTTTAAATGAAAAGATAATTCCTTATATTATTTTTGACTCTTCTTCCTACCTCATGATCTCTTTACCTGGTTTTTTTTTTTAGAACTTCCTCAAACTGGAAAATGATTTTGAAGTACTGTTGAGGGTCTATAGGAATATGCGTTAATATTCCATTGGTAAATGATAATAATTTTCTTAATGCTACAGAGCAAATCATTGACAGGGCTGCAAATGTCTGAGGGGAGCAGTGGGCAGCTCCATGTTAAGCAAATGTCCTGGCTTAGTGAGAACCGGTTTCATTCTTCAAGAGTGGTGAACATAAAAAAAAAAAAAAGGCACGTGGCCAGGTTTATCAAGACTTTTCCCCTCAAAGGGGACAGCAAGAATACATTTCCGGCAAGGACTGCAGCAGCGTCTTCCTTTTACAGCAGCCATGTGCTCCTAACTGTCTGGTGTCCTCTGATGTTCTGACTTTGCCATCTTGCTGCACATTGTAGGCCGAATACATCAAAGGAGCAATGCGAGGGCATGGAGCTGCATCTTATGACACTCCATGGATGAGACACTTTAAGAAATCAAGTGACCTCATTAGTCACGTAAGACAGATTTAAAGTAAAAGAACGGGAATGCCAGATCTTTGAATGATCGTCTTCTTCCATGTTCCAGTCTATCTTTGTCATTTTTAGCGAAATGCAAAGGACTTGTCTTGCAAATGGGAAATGTGCTGATTTCACTCTTCTGATGACATGCAGGCCTGATTTGGACATGGTCTCGATAAATCAGGCCTGTTGTATCAGATGTGCAGAATGTAAAAAGAAAAAATGGAATGAGAATTGTCCGTTTTTCACGAAACACACCCTTTTTTTCCTTATGGCTGAGCATGTAGCCCAGGTTGGGCAGGGTACTCGACAAATGACTATACAAAGAAACACTGATGCAGACCCTCAAAGCTTGCCAAGGGGCCCATTTAGAATCCTAGAGAAAATTGGTCTGACTTGAAGAGCCTTGCTCACCACAGCAGCTGCATTTTTGCAGGAAAAGCCATAATGCTGATCGTGCTTTGCCATCCATTTCTGGTAATCCTGCCCATTGAAAAATGGTGACTGTATCATAGTTTGCCACTACAGGAGTGTATAAAAGCCCCTGAGTATTTCTCATAAGAAAGCCAAGAGATAAAAGGGGTGTTTTCCAAACCTGTGCTTGTACTTGCATGTACTTGCACCCTGCCTGAATTGTAGATGTCCATAGCTGCTGAATTACGTTGAAGAGTATATATATAGGAGTCTCTGCAACCTTGGAGCTGACACTATTTTCATGAAAACTTACCGCACGAAAAATGGGGAAACAGTTGAATTACTGAAGATGCCCTATTTAATAATCCTTCAAAACCAGCAAAGAAAGTGATGCCATCTGTGTAGTTTTTAGTTCTCTGTGGACTGAGCTGTTCCTTGGAGGTTTCATTACTAGGGCTGGTGTATGAGGGTCCCCGAGGCCCAGCATTTTCTCTTTTGGAACAGGTAGCATAGGCAGGAAGCAAGGCCAGTCATGTTTTGGGATGAAGGAGGCTGCCCTAACTTATTCCACGTCCTCTTTTTGTATTTCCTCTAAGAGAAGCCACATTCCTTTTATCATTGACAATGCATCATTTGACTTCCCTGCTCAGCTGCTCTGTATTTTCCATTCTATTGATTAGTTTCTTTCTGGTGCATCTAAAATAAACCGTGGACTTGATTCAGACTTTATTTCTGTTGGCCAAGTCTCTATCACCCACTTTGAAGGGACTTTTCCTACGTGTAAAATCACACTTATCAGGCCCGAATTCACCCAGGCAAAATGTACAACCTAAGCCCTTTTCGCCTGTCAGCAGTCTCTGCTCAGCAGAAGTCCCAAATCATTCTGGGGATAGGGAAATACCTACAGTACCTGAATGTAATCCACTTTGAAGCGCTGAAAAAAGTGCGAAAAGTGGAATATTAAAAAAAAAATAAAAATGGGGTGAATATTTGGGGATATTTAAACTGTGGCAGGGCTGACATTAGCACCAGTGACGCCCTGCCAGTGGGAATAGTGCCCTGCCAGAGCACTGAGCTGCAGCATTTTTCCTTAGGCCACACCAAAGATATTCAGGTTGGTTCTGTCCTGCTAAGATTTATTGCAAGGCTTCTGAATTTCACAGACTAGAGGCCAGCCTGTTGCTAAATCTGCGAATTGGTTATCTTCGTTGATTTACAGCTGCAGTAGAGTAGCAGAATGCGATCTTTAATGGTGCATACTTTTGGCTGCAGGGCAAAGGAATGTAAAGTATGCTCATTTCAAAAGCTCTGCTTGTAAATTCTGATGCATACTTTTCCCCTGCTTTAGTGCAGGCACAATGTACATGGACAATTTGTACCTGCCGTGTGCGTGCCAGCAGCCTCAGTAATACAAAGTGGCCTCAGGCCTACAAGGCCTGCGGAAAATATCATCAATGCCTTCTCCAAGTGTATGAGCTCCAGAAGGAACAGAGGCAGGCAGTGCTACAAAAGCAGGACATCAATAGTTCAAAGAGGACAGTGCTAATGAGTTTCTGGCCTTCAAAAGAAAGGAATGTGTTTTGGGGCCCCGCATCTTCTGTTACTAATAATGTCATTTCAGAAATTGTCCTGTTTGCTAATGCTTCTGGAAACCATTTTTTGTTTCAGCATAATTGATGTCATAATATATTTAAGGGATCATCACAATAAGTTTCTAATTATTGTCATCATTTTAATCATTGCTTTAAAACTGCATTCATTTGTTCTTATAGTTTTGGTTTTTTTTTTACTTTTCCGGAACTGATTATAGGCACATAGGGGGATCTGTGTACTACCCTGTCATATAATTCCATTTTCTTAACTTATTTTTTAATTCTTCAGTTTAACATACAAGAAACGTAAGCAGTTATTGTCTCAGTGTACGAAACAAATGAGATACAGAATATGGCAGCATGGCCCTGCATACAAAGAGAAAGGACTGGTTAGCTTGAGGAACCATGCCCACCACCTCCCTAAACTCAAAAATGGGCCGTTGCTGCCTTCCCAACTAGGGTGGCAAATTCATCTGAGGTGGACCAAACAGACTAATCCCATCCTGGTTTTTTTTTTCCCTTGCGTGTATGGAGATGTAGTTCTGTTTATCTAAGGAAAATCAATGGGACAATTAGGATTACAACTTCTTGCATGCAGGGAGCAAAGTTTGAACTGGATCAGCCTGTTTGATTGACCTGGGATGAACTGGCAACCCCCCCCCCCCCCCCCCACACTCCCCCAAAACTCCTCCTCCCTCTCCCAAAGATATGGTCCGGCCTGGAGGATATGAGTAGTGAGGGTTGTCAGGCCATACGTACCCTTGCCAGCTGGGTGGCGGGGATGAGGTTTTGAATGGCTGATAAGGCCATTGTCTAGGTCAGGAAGGGTGAGAGGGTTTGGCCCTGGAGGTCTAAGTTAACACAGCCTAGGCTGCTACTTTTAACTAGACCTCCTGAGTTATAGTTAACTTTTATGGCCTAAGTAGGCTCTTTTAAGTGTCTTAGGTATTAGTGCTGGATACTACATCAAGTGTTAATACCTGATAAGGTAATTCAATTCTTTTTATGATTGGATCACTTTCCTTTGTGTTAGCATTACCAATGGGGTGCCAGTGTTAACAATAATAAATAGCACACATTAAATTGCTTTGTGTATGGATGTTAACTAACACCTCCATTAACACTAATACCCATTAGTACACAGGCCTTATTATGTTCCAGTCTTTCATCCTGCTACAGTATTTGTGAGAATTAAAGTGCTGAAAGATTGATTGATATAGATGAATGTATTTGGATCTGGGGAGGGTGGAAGCATTCTGATCCCCTCCCCCCCCCCCCCCCCCCCAAATATGTCTTTCCCTCAAAGATTGTCTCTTTTTCCTTAAATAAGGCAGCAGGTGGTGGGTGGTGGGGATGAGATCAGGCACCCAAATAGACACAAATTAACAGTAAGAGACTGTTGTCCTAAAGTACAAAAACATACTTATCACATGCTCAAGCCATTTACCGGGCAATAAACCCGTCTTCCCATCTACCATTTATTGCATCTCTTAAGACATGGTAAATGGAATTATTGCAGTTGCAGTGTTAAACTCATTTTCTGATGTATCTATGGTAATAGACATGAAAATGATGAACATTAAGCATGTATTATCTGGAGATTGCAGGATAGAGAAAGGCCTACACCTCCCAGCATCACTTGTTTGGATTGCCAAAGAGGTAAAGCGAGGTGACAAAACATTTTTCAGATACATCAGTGAAAGGAGAAAAGTCCAAAGTGGTATACTGAAATTGAAAGGTGAAAAGGATCAAGGGTGGAGACAGATGAAGAAATGGCAGAAATATTAAACGAATACTTCAGTTCGGTGTTCACTAAAGAAGACCCTGGAGAAGGACCGTCACTAGTTAACAAGAAACTGGAGGGGAGTGGAATGGATGAAACTCCATTTACGGAAGAGAATATATGGGAAGAGCTAGGAAAACTGAAGGTGGACAAAGCCCATGGGGCCTGATGAGGTTCATACCAGGATACTGAGGGAGCTCAGAGATGTGCTGTCGGCTCCGCTGTGTGACCTGATCAATAGATCCCTGGAAACGTGAGTGGTGCCGAGTGATTGGAGAAGAGCGACGGTGGTCCCGCTTCACAAGAGTGGGAGCAGAGAGGAGGTTGCAAACTACAGGCCGGTTAGCCTCACCTCGGTGGTGGGAAAAGTATTGGAGTTGCTGCTGAAGGAAAGAATAGTGAACTATCTACAAGCAGCAGGATTGATGGACCAGAGGCAGCATGGTTTCACCAAGGGAGGGTCCTGTCAGACAAATCTGATCAACTTTTTTGACTGGGTGACTAAGGAATTGGATCGAGGAAGAGCGCTCGATGTCATCTACTTGGATTTTAGCAAAGCTTTTGATATGGTCCCGCACAGGAGGCTTGTGAATAAAACGAGAAGCGTGGGTGTGAGTGCCAAGGTGGTGGCCTGGATAGCAACCTGGTTGAAGGACAGAAGACAATGTGTGATGGTAAATGGAACTTACTCTAAAGAGAGAACGGTGATGAGCAGAGTACCGCAAGGGTCGGTGTTGGGACCGGGCCTGTTCAATATCTTTGTGAGCCAAATCGCGGACGGGATAGAAGGTAAGGTTTGTCTATTTGTGGATGATACTAAGATCTGCAACAGAGTGGACACGCTGGAATGAGTGGAGAGAATGAGACGGGATTTAAGGAAGCTGGAAGACTGGTCGAAGTTATAGCAGCTAAGATTCAATGCCAAGAAGTGCAGAGTCATGCATATGGGGTGTGGAAATCTGAAAGAAATGTATTCTTTGGGGGTGAAGGGCTGATGTGCATGGAGCAGTAGAGAGACCTTGGGGGCGATAGAGTCTAATGATCTGAAGTCGGCGAAACAATGTGACAAGGCGATAGCTAAAGCCAGAAGAATGTTGGGCTACATAGAGAGAGGAATATCGAGTAAGAAAAGGGAAGTGATTATCCTTGTACAGGTCCTTGGTGAGGCCTCACCTGGAGTACTGTGCTCAGTTCTGGAAACCGTATCTCCAAAGGGACAGAGACAGAATGGAGGAGGTCCAGAGAAGGACGACCATAAAGGTGGATGGTCTTCATCGAATGACTTATGAGGAGAGATTGAAGAATCTATATATGTATACCCTGGAGGAAAGGAGGAGCAGGGGGTGATATGATACAGACATTCAGATACTTGAAAGGTTTTATTGATCCAAAGTCAACGACAAACCTTTTCCATTGGAAAAAAATCAGCAGAACCAGAGATCACGATTTAAAACTCCAGGAAGGAAGACTCAGAACCAATGTTAGGAAGTATTTCTTCACGGAGAGGGTAGTGGATGCCTGGAACACTGTTCCGGAGGAAGTGGTGAAGACCAAAACTGTGAAGGATTTCAAAGGGGCATGGGATAAACACTGTGGATCCATAAAGCCTGGAGGATGGGAATGAAGAGAAGAGGTATGGGGGTGGCTTGCGGGAATGACGGCTACTACCTGGTGATTAATACCCTCATTCAATAAATGTTCACACAGTTAATGCGACTCCAACATTGCTCTATGCTTCAACGGCAAGAGGAAATGTGCAAAAGAAGATTTGCATTCAGGCAACAACCAACAATGTAGCACAGTCTGGGTAAACAAATAAGCGTGGGAGTATCTTGCTTGTTGTGGCAGTTACTACCCCAAACCAATTAAGCCTGATACTTCTCTTTCAATGCATATCCAGCGTAAAGCTCTGCTTCAACGTTATCTCTGCTTCAATGGCAGGGGGAATGAAGAAAAGAGGATTTATATTCAGACAACAACCAACAAGGACTGAATTGCACAGTCTGGGTAAACAAATAAGCGTGCGTTTAACAAATTAAGCCTGATACTTCACTTTGAATGCATATCCAGCACAGCTCACTACTTCAACAGCAGGGGGGGGAATGAAGAATAGGATTTACATCCAGCCAACATCTAACAAGGCATTGATCTGAGCAGTATGAGAATACAAACATTGGGGTAACTTGCTCGATATGACGGATACTACCCTCAAACATTAAGCCTTATACTTCACTTTGATACAGCTCCAACACTGCTCTCTGCATCAGTGGCAGGGGTAGAAGGAAATTAGAATCAAAAAGCTACCAATAAGGGCCCTGGACTCAGCGGTTGGAGTAACAGATAAGTATGAGAAAATAAGTGTGAAAGCTTGCTGGGCAGACTGGATGGCCCTATTGGTCTTCTTCTGCCGTCATTTCTATGTTTCTATGTTTCACTGACGTGGAGTGTCTTATTGCACTCTGGTTGCAGCAGCAGAGACAAAGTGAGAAAGAGAGAGAAGAAAAGGGGAAGCAAAGAGAGACAGGGGGAAGGAGAGTGGGAATATTAAAGGACACCGGAGGGGAGGCCTGAACAAGCACTGCAGGAGAAGCAGACATTTGAGCGAGAACAGCGCGCACCTCAATGACCTTTTTATTCAAGTGCTGGATACATTTTCACAGATGACCGATTTACTTTTCCACGCATCTTGACTGTACTCCTCATGCTCCTGGAAGGGCTGTGCAGCAGCTAATTGGTGCTGGTGTGCTTGCAAAAGAAAAAGGAGAAATAGGGGGCAAAGAGTTGCTAGAGGAAGCCTGTGCTTTTCCACTTGCCTTTCACCAAACACTCTTTCGCATTCATTCACATATCCAGCCAGAAACACACATACATATGCACATACACTCGTATACGCACATACATGTGCGTGCACACGCACACATATACGCACACACACGCGTGCGTGCATGCATGCATACACTGCTCTAGCACCCCAAAGACCAACCAGACAGACGCAAACCAACAGAGATCTGGGGGTGGGGTGGGGAAGCGTATATGTGCAACTTAAGAACATAAGAAATTGCCATGCTGGGTCAGACCAAGGGTCCATCAAGCCCAGCATCCTGTTTCCAACAGAGGCCAAAACCAGGCCACAAGAACCTGGCAATTACCCAAACACTAAGAAGAACCCATGCTACTGATGCCAGTAATAGCAGTGGCTATTCCTTAAGTATAATTGTTTAATAGCCATTAATGGACTTCTCCTCCAAGAACTTATCCAAACCTTTTTTGAGCCCAGCTACACTAACTGCACTAACCACCTCCTCTGGCAACAAATTCCAGAGCTTATTGTGCGTTGAGTGAAAAATAATTTTCTCCGATTAGTCTTAAATGTGCTACTTGCTAACTTCATTGAATGCCCCCTAGTCCTTCTATTATTCAAAAGTGTAAATAACCGAGTCACATCTACTCGTTCAAGACCTCTCATGATCTTAAAGACCTCTATCATATCCCCCCTCAGCCGTCTCTTCTCCAAGCTGAACAGCCCTAACCTCTTCAGCCTTTCCTCATAGGGGAGCTGTTCCATCCCCTTTATCATTTTGGTTGCCCTTCTCTGTACCTTCTCCATCGCAACTATATCTTTTTTGAGATGTGGCGACCAGAATTGTACACAGTATTCAAGGTGCGGTCTCACCATGGAGTGATACAGAGGCATTATGACATTATGACACTTGATTATGCATGTACTTTCTCCCACACTCGGACAGTATCGAGGCGAGTGGGAGCATTTACACACGTAGGGGTCGATTTTAAAAGCATTGCTCTTGCAAAAATGTGAGTATGTGGGCCTCGCGTGAGCAACAATGGATTTTAAAAGCCGCAATTTGTGCAAGAGCAAAAAAATAAGGAAGCGGAAAAAAGGTGGGCATGGGCATTCCAGGGTGGGGTGGTGCAGGGCCAACTCTTACACGTGTAATTCTGTATTTTAAAACCGGAGGTCGCAGCGCACAGCGGCTTGTTAGCCGCTCAACTTTACTGCTGCTCCTGATGAAGAGCAAGTCTGCAGATCTCATGTTTTAGGTCTTGCACGACAGGGTGAGGGATCCTGGTCACCTGGGGAGCAGGAAGGATGAAGTACCAGGGGGGATCTGGATGACCTCGAGATTGTCTGGGCAAATGGGTGGAAAAATTGGGAAAACTGGGAATGTCCCTTGCACGAGCATGTTGTGAAATCCGCTTACATGCATGTGTTCAATCAGCAAAGTCTTATGTAAGATGCGTGAAGTCACTCTACTTAGGCGCGGTAAGCATATTTTAAATCATACACGCGCGAGTGCACGCATGATTTAAAGTTCAAGCACCTCGCCACTCTCACACTGATACATTCATGTACGGGCACACGTGCACTCGTGTCAGAATTAGCCCGATACTTTTGATTTTTGGAAGCACGCCTATAAATGTATGCACTGAAAGCTATACCTGCTCCGGAGGGGGTGCAACTTCTCGTGTGCACGTATACGTACGTACAGAGACAAGCTGCAGATTTTCAAGGCTAATGCTTTGAACATTCAGGCTAAAGCCTGCACGTACTTTGTAGCCACCCAGTTTAGGCCTTCATGGACTATTTGAAGATGTCCCTCTCCAAGCACAAATCTATCCTTCACGCGTGGGCTCAGTAACTCTCTTCACAGATCACCACAATACAGCACGGTATTGTAGTAAAAATAACACACACACTATTTTTGCTGCTTGTTAGGGTAGTAAGTAGCACTGCATCGGCAGGAGGGGGGATTTTGGTGCCCTCATTTTCAGATGTCAGCCATGGTAATTGACCAAAATGATCGCACTTTAATTTTATTTATTTAACACTTTTGTATACCGGTATTCATGGGTACATCATATCGGTTTACATGTAACTGAGAGAAAGTACAGAAAACAGGGAAGGGGATACCCCCCTACATTGATACCCCCTCCCACCCCAAATTCTTTGAATCAAAAAGTTTTAATTTTGGAAGATTTGAATCACCGGCAGCCTGTCCTGCCAGTGGCATTTTTCCTGTTTTGCTAACGGGAGAGTGATCCAGGATATGGAGCTCAGTTTTCCAGGGAAACTCTCATAACTTCTCAGTTGATTATGGTTAATTATCTTAATAATAAAATATTAAAATTGGTGACACTAATTGTTACTAGATTAATTACATTGTAGTTACACGACAGATACTGTTCACAATTAATATTTGACTGGTCTGCTGCCATAAGCAAATAACCAGCAATTGGCTGGGCTAATACTCTGTTAAATTATATTAACCAACTCATAATTTCTCATGGGAAATACAGTACATGTGCGGAACAGTATACATGTGTTTGTATATATGCCTACATGTATATTGTACACGTATTGAATATATTTGCAGTTTTTGTAAAGTGACTCTTTCTAATTAGTATCCCTCTATTATGAGAAATATTCATGAAACTTATTCTGATGATCCTTACCCTTTATTTCAGTTAGCACTTCAATGAATGATTGTTTTGTCTCTTGTGGCTCAAAAGATAACTTGTATTTTCAGATTAGCATGGAGAATGGAATCTAAAAGTACGGTGTTTCACAACTATCAAGTCTTGGTTTGCAACTTTTCCCAGTCATTTCCTTTTTAATTCAGAATCGGGTGCTCTTTGAGATCTTATGCCTCTCATGATCATACGAAGTGTCCAGTAGATGATGTGCCTTTTGCTGTAAACAACTAAAATCCTCTGCCAGTACCTCTAGGTCCCTAACTTGGGCTTTTGACTGGAAGCGGGATCAGAAATAGCTGTGGAAAACCAAGAAATAATTGTACTATTGTTCTTTAAAATCAGGTGAAATACAAAGAGAATTTTGCAAAGGACAGGAGTAAGAGGCCACAGTACAACCTAAAGGAAAGCAAGATCTACCAGACCCTAAAGGATGCTCACACTCTTGCTAGCGAAGTAAGTTTACAGACTCTAAAATAAATTGAGCCTTGCTTGGTAGAGTCATATCCATTACCAGTGATGCCTTTTATCCTGTAGTGGTCTTCTTCACTGACTACTGTTTGATCCTTTATGCGTGCAGGTGAAATATAAGGCAGATAATCTAAAGAAGATCCACAAACCAGTGACGGACATGTCTGAATCCCTTTCGATGCATCACATCACAAGCACCAGCAAGCTCGCCAGTGACGTAAGCTCCTTACTAACAACATGGTGTAGAATTGATGCCCCCCTGTTTCTTACTGCTGCCTTTTTGACCTTACCTGCTAATGGTCCTATAACACCTGCCTCTTTTAATGCTCATAGAACATCATCTGGTAGTGATCCCTTCTCTCTTGCCTACTGATTTTTTACCTGTCAAAGTAGCAGCATTAATACAACCATGCTCTGTAGTATTCAGCCTTCTTTCACCATGGGAATCACTGATTGTGTCACATCCGCTAACCCCTTTAATTCCTGCCCCCCTGCCTCTGCTCATGCCTCACTAACTGTTACCAGTTTTCTTACTTTTCATGTTTTCTTTCTTTAATACTTTTTTTGTAACTAAAGTTTTTCTTTTATTTGCACTACAGCATAAACTGTAGTAGCGCAGTTTAAAGAACATCAACATTGATCAAAAATGACTCCGAGAATTCCAAGAAATAACAAATTAATTAATTAATTCACTTTATCCTTTTCGAATTTTTATTCCTCTTTTTATGAGATATATCGCTTTTTTCTAATTTTTTTCTTTTTTTTTTCTAAATATATTTTTGCTCGTTTTCAAGTGGTCCAGGAAGATGAAAAATATCCTTTTTAACATTTTTGAAATCTGCTTTTTTTTTTCTCATTTTTAATCTTTCTTTTTATACATAACATGAGTCTTTTTTGATTGGCTGGGCATATTGAGGCGATGTTATTAGGCTTTTATTGAGGTGGTTCTTGGCCCTTCCCTTCAGTACCAGTACAAGAAGGAGTTTCAGAAGAGTAAGGGTCACTACCATGTGGTGCCAGATACACTTGAACAACTTCACGTAAAGGAGGCATCTGAACTGCAGAGTCAAGTAAGTTTACTGTGCTTTACTCTGTCACAATGTTATACCCAGCGTATAGCATCTGGTATATAAAGTTATTAACTGAAGCCCTAATGATTTTAGTTTCCTGAAATTTGTAAATCTTACCTAGAAAATGCAACTTTCATTTTCAACCATTTTTGGCTTATGTGTACCAAAATATGTGCAGTATTTTCTGTGTGAATGTGTGGTTGACTTTATCCACACATGGCTGGCTGAATATCTGCCTCAGAGAGGTTTCCAAAAATTAATTCAAGCATCCCAGTTACTCTGCTTCATTATCAATAAGATAATCATAAGCTTTATGAATCTTCTGACACAATTTGTTTCTGTTAGCACCAATAATTCAAATAATCATGAACTCCAATGAAAAAAATAATTGCTATCAATATTTGTTGCACTTAAAACTATTTTTCTAAATGTTTAATAAAAAAATTAATTGAACCAATCTGTTTAAAAAATATCAAATGCCCTAGCACAAATTTGTTAGGGTGACATTTACATGTCTCAGGGGAATGTCTTTTAATCTTCCTACAGAAAAACATTTTTAAAAAAATACAGTCAATATAGCAGAATTCCTTTTATCCAGAGTGATTGGACCAAGGCTATTCTGGATAATAGAATTTTCCAGAAAACGGGAATTATTCCCACATGCTAAAAAAGTAATAAAAGCAATGGCTGTTCAGAGATGAAATGATTCATGCAATAAACCTTAGTCCTCACAAAACAGTATTCAAAAGACAGCTGTGTTGATATTTTTTAGATAGATTTGTGCAATGAATTTTGTTTATAAAATGTTTAAAATTTATATATACATTTTAAATGCAACAAAAATTGAAATAAATGGTTTTTTTCTTGAGGATCAATAATAATTCAATTGTAATTTTTATGATAGATGATTGATAAAACAGCATGTCCGACGATTCATAAAATATACAATAAAATAGTCAATAGAGGTTGTAAAGGTCGTAAGTGAGCGAATGCCCATGGGACCAGGTCCAGAGTGGAAGCCATGGAGCCCAGGAGCTGCAGATGATGCCAGTCTGTGGGACTCTTCCTCCGAAGAAGAGAATGGATCTGACCTTGTAAATTTGTCACCCGGTCCACAGCCAGAAAAACTTTGCCAAGCAAGGTATCGATCAGTGCTCCCAAATAAATTAGTTCTTAGGTGGGTTCCAAGTGACTCTAACTAAGACTGCAGGAGTGCATCTCTACCACCTGCTGGAGTCAGAGAAATACTGAGGGACTGCAGGTGGCACTCTTCTATATATGGCAGTGCTCAAAGTTCTTTGCTCTCTGACTCCACCTGCTGGTAGAGATACACAACCCACTTCTCTGGACTGATCTGTGGCATTATAGGAACGAAAATTAGCAGGTAAGAACCAATTTTCATATAATTTTTATGATAGATGATTAATAAAACAGTATGTCAGACGATTCATAAAATATACAATAAAATAGTCAATAGAGGTTTGAATATTTACATCACATGCAGGAGATTGCAGAACTGGAGTAAACAGTCATTCCAAAATGAGATGAATATATGGCACATTTAATGGTGCTTTCCTAGCCACTGCTTTAGCTACTTCCCCATGTCTTGCATTATCAGGTCAAATACAAGGAAAAGTATGAGAAGGAAAAAGGAAAAGCCATGCTGGATTTTGAAACTCCAACATATGTCACTGCCAAGGAAGCACAGCAAATGCAGAGTGAGGTAAGATCAATATTTAGCACAAAGTTAAATCATAGAATCTATTAAACATGAAAACAAGCAAAATTGTCTCATAGATAGGAGTGCATTTTGCATAGTGTATCAGAAGGATACATTTTAATCATATATAAATAAGAATATAGTGTATATAAGCCATAACATCTGGAAAAGTATCTGATTACACCTTAGTTTTAATTTAAATGCTTGTATTAGATGTCTAGGTTATCACAGCCAAGAAAAAAAATTGTACAAGAGATTCTAGGAAATCTTTTTTAAAAAATCATTTTCTATGTGAACTGGTGGTTATGATGATGTATAATCCTTGTTTGTGGGTTGATGTCAATAATTTTCCTTCTCCTATTCTAACTTTCTTTCAAGCAGCTATTCCCTGGCGGCTTGGAATGTGAAAACGTTTTGTTATGCTTGTAAACTTATACAAGTTAAACACTTGTATAAGATATTTGGGTCATATTGTTTTGGTATTCCATAAAGTGTTTGCTGTCATGTTCACCTCTTCAGACCTCTCTTTACATTGGCAGTTAGAAACACACAGCCTAGTGCTATTTCCCATGAGACACAAGTACAGAGTTATTGGATTAAGGCCCTGTGCATACATCATACAAATGACACTTTTTGTGTGATAGTTATCCACATTGTTTAGAGTTACATGCATTGAATATTTAATTTTTCTCTTCCTACTCTTATCAGAAAGAATATAAGAAGGACTTTGAAGAGTACATTAAAGGCAAAAACCTTGCTGGTTTGGAGGTCACACCATCACTAATACATGTCAAATATGCAACCAAAATAGCAAGCGAGGTAGCATCCACTCTGTATTTTAATTTGTTACCAGTTAGATTAATCCACTAATTCTTTTTCCCCATTTTATTTCTCACACCTGTTCATTATCACCTAACCCAGTGTGTGACGCATGTGTTCATGTAAATGTATAGCTACTAGCAACATCTGTATGCCCAAGTCAATTCTAATTCTGTAGTTAAACACTTGTAACTCGTGCGTTGTTCAAAACGTCAACTGTTTATACTTTTTTTTCTTGTATTATATGTTCATCCATAGTCTTTCTGTAACTGTTTGTCTCCAAGGAAAAGAAAACCTATGGGCCGGATTTTCAAAAGGTTACGCGCGCCGGGACTATTTTCAAAAGGCCCGGCGACGCACGTAAAGCCCCGGGACGCGTGTAAGACCCGGGGTTTTACTAAAGGGGCAGGAAGGGGGTGGGGTGGGGTGGTCCAGGGCCAGAGGCCTACAACACAGCAGCCATTGCCGCTGTGTCGAGGGATCGCGTGCCGACAGTTGGCCGGCGCGCGTAACTTGCGCCTGCCCAGAGGCAGGCACAAAAGGTAAAACAAAAATTTTGGGGATGATTAGAGTACGGCTGGGGGGGGGAAAGGTTAGGGGAAGGGGTGGGAAGGTCAGGTTAGGGGGAAGGAAGGTTCCCTCACAGGCCGCTCCGATTTTGGAGCGGCCTGGGAGGGAATGGGGAAGGCAGCGTGGCTCGGCACGCGCAAGGTGCACAATTGTGCACCCCCTTGCGCACGCCGACCCTTGATTTTATGACTTGTGCGCGCCTGTGCACACAAATTATAAAATCAGGTGTACATGTGCACACGCCGGGTAGCGCGTGCACAAGTACTCCTGCATGCACCTTTTTAAAATCTACCCCTATACTTTTTGATGTTCAGAAAATTGAAGAATGTTTTTTGTTTAATGCAAAAAATGTGGCAGAAATATCTTTGAGAGCTATTTCTGCAGTTTCCTTGTTTTCTTTGTTCCATAGAAAGAGTACAGAAAGGATCTAGATGAAACCATCAGAGGTAAAGGTCTGACTATATTGGAGGAGACTCCGGATTTGTTGAGAGCAAAGAACGCAACTCAGATCCTGAATGAGGTAGGCCAACCAGCCAGATGGTGACCAGAATGACATTAAAGAGGAACCTTCTACCCAACGAATCCATAAGGCAAATTAATGCAATTTTGAATTCATAGCATATGAAAACCCTGTTAGGAAGCCGAAAATCCTGTTACTCTTATGTGCTATACCTTTATCAAATCTGCTTTTTTACGGGCAATGAAGAACTAAAAATTCATCTTTAAATTTCTGATGTTACTCATGTTTGTAAGACGCTTCGATAAGTTATAAATAAATTTAGGACAGCCAAAGAGCAGTCCTAAAATTAGCTAGGAAAACTTATCCAGCTAACTTTAAAATGGCCAGGTATGTTAAGTGGTGTGCCTATGCTGCTGAATATCCTGGCTAATTAGCCAGATAAGGTTAACCGGCTAACTTTCCTAGCCAGCCAGAGACGGAATATGGACCTCAAAATCTGTACTTTAGCTGTTTTATTCGGTTTTCTACTATAACAAGCAAAGAAAACTTCTTCCAGGTTTAGTCCTGCATTATGACAACATTTTCTTTTGCTGCAGTTCCCTGTATTGTTGTGCATTTCTGTTTCTATACCTTCCATGCCAGCATTTGAAAGCTCTTAAGACAGGATATTTGGCAAGATCACAGAGAGTTTCTCTGTCTCCCACCAAAATGCATAGGAGTAAAGGAATTTTTAGAAGGGAAACATTTAAAAAAAGATATAGGACTACTAGAAAAAATACAGAGAAGAATGTTAGAAATGGGAAAGGGTCTAGAATGGCTTCTTTATGAAGAAAGGCTAAACAGGTTAGGGCTCTTCAGCCTGGAGAGGAAACCACTTAGAGGGGATATGATAGAGGTCTATAAATTCATGAGTGGGGTGGAAGAAGTTCAAAGGAAATTATTTACTCTTTCAAATAGTACTAGGACAGGGAACACACTATGAAACAAATATAAGACATTATTTTCTCCGAGGACAAGCAGAATGGGAATCCTCCCACATTGATGACATCATCTGATGGATCCTGGCACAGAAAAATTGTGTCATAGTTATTCTTGTACGGATGGACAATCAAGTGGTGATATATTACATCAACCAGAAAGGATGTTTGAGCTTGTACCTCCTGTTTCAGGAGGTCATCCAGCTGTGGGGCTGGGCTATCTCTCAGTGAATGGTTCTCAGGGTCACTTATCTGACCAGAGTGGAGAACATGATTGTGGTTAGAATGAGCCAGTCATTATTACCTCATGAGTGGCCCCTGGAACAGAGGATAGCGAACTAGATCTTTCATCACTGAGGAACTCCAGTGGTGGATCTGTTCATATTTCCCTGGAACAGGAAGGTCCCACTCTTCTATTTCCACCATAGGGCATGCAGCAAGCTAGCCTTGGATGCTTTTGCTCTGCATTGGGGCAGAGGCCTTCTGTAGGCATATCTTCCAATTCTTCTAGTGGCGAAGGTTCTGTTAAAGCTCAAGAAAGGCAATGGGACCAGGATTCTCAAAGCCCCTTTTTGGCTGAGACAGATCTGGTTCCTTTCTTATGGGAGATGTCCATCCAGGAACCAATCAGGCTGGAGCTTCCCTTAGACCTCATATCTAAGTATCAAGGCAGGTTGCATCATTCCATTCTTCAGTCCCTTCCACTCACCACCTGGATGTTGAGAAGATGATCCTCTTAGAGGATGTCTCCTATTTTTTTGGCTTGAATAAAAGCTTTCTCTAGAAAGTCCTATGGTCTGAACTGGAGGAGATTTGCAGTATGGTGTGAACAACAGGTCCTAGATCCTTTCTTCTGCTTTTCATGAAAATTGCATGATTACCTTATACATCTATCTGGCGCTGGTCTTAAGCCCATCTCATTAAGGATCTACCTTAGTATGATTGGTACATGCCATCACCATGTAGAAGGTAATCCCGTTTCTGTACTGCCTTTAGTTGTACATTTCATGTGGGGTCTGCTTCATTTGAAGCCTCCCATCAGTCCATCTGCTGTGTCATGGGACCTCAATGTGGTTTTGTCCCAGCTGATAAAAGCTCCTTTTGAGCCACTGTGCTCCTGTGAACTAAAGTACCTGATCTGGAAGGTTGTATTTTTAGTGGCGATCCCTTTGGCATGCAGGATTAGTGAGCTTCAGGTTGTAATAACTTATCCACCTTATATCAAGTTTGTTCATGATAGGGTGGTCTTCTGCACCCATCCTAAGTTCTTGCCTAAGATGGTATCAGAATTCCATTTTAACCAGTCAATTTTCCTTCCAACATTTTTTCCCAGGTCGCATGTTCACCAAGGTGAACAAGCACTGAACAGTTTGAATTGCAAGAGAGCATTAGCCATCTCCCTGGAGTGGACTGAAGCCCTTAGAACAGGGCTTCCCTAACCTGTCCTGGGGACCCCACAGCCAGCCGGGTTTTCAGGATATCCACAATGAATATGCATGAGACAAATTTGCATATACTGAGTCTCCATGGTATGCAAATGTATCTCATGCATATTCATTGTGGATATCCTGAAAACCCGACTGACTGTGAGGTCCCCAGGAAAGGTTTGGGAAGCCCTGCCATAGAAAGTCCACCTGCCTTGAACAGTTTGCTGGTAATAAGGCAGGCTATAAATTTCTATAAATAAATAAATAAGTATATACATACGGGTGAATTTTCAGAGGTTTATGTGCGGGGCCGGGCCTTGCGCACACCGGGCGAATTTTCAAAGAGGTCTGACCATGCACGTAAACCATGGTACAAGCACAAGTGCCAGGCCTCTTGAAAGGAACAGACCAGGGGGCAGGGTCTGGGCAGGGAGGGGCGAGGGGGCTGGCCGGGACAGCGCTGTTGAACACTGTTCCGAAGACTCACGAGCCAACAATCAGCCGGTGCATGCAACTTAACTTCAGGTTGGGCCCTGAAGTAAGTATGAAAACAAAAAAAACAAGGGTAGATAGGTAGGGTTTAGGGGGTGGAGAGGAGAGGAGAGGGGAAGAGGGCGGGAGTTTAGGTAGGGGGTAGGGAAGTTCCCTCCCAGTCCGCTCCTTAATTGGCCACTCAATTTTATAATATGCGCGAGCATGTTATAAAATCAGCACACATGTTATAAAATCTACCCCATAGATTTTGATGCAAACAAGCTGGAGATCACAATTTCTGAACTGTCTAATTCTAATTGGCTAGCACATTGCATGTCCTTCTGTTATGCCCAGTCAGACTTGAATCTGATGGGCCATGTCAAGGCTCATTTGGTCCAAGCTATGGCAGCATCAGTGACTCACCAGCGATCAATCCCTGTACAGGAAATCTGAAAGGCTGCAAAGTGGAGTTATGTCCACTCATTCACAACTCATTACTGTTTGGATAATGATGGCCGATGTAACAGCAGGTTTGATCGATCTGTCCTTCAGAGCTTGTTTGAGGTAAAGAACCCAACTCTTTCCTGCCAAGAGTCTGTTGTTTTTGTTCCAGGCTGCCCCCAAATAGGTTAAGAATATAATACAAAAAAGACTTGTTGCCAACAAAAACACTGCTGCTGTGCCTGTTGGCACTGGTTTTGTTGTTGCCCCTTTTTCGGTGTGGGGGCAGCCTGTAGCTAGGGATTACCCAGAGTTGCTTACTTGAAACAGATGTTCTCCAAGGACAGGGGGATGTCAGTCCTCATGAAGCCCATCCACTTCCCATGGACTTGGTTTCTCCATTTTTCATTTCAGCTGCTACATATAAGACTGAAGGAACCCCACATGGATGTGTTGCATAGTAGGTGATGTGGGCATGCCCAGTGAGGTTCAGTCAAAGTTCTAAAAACTCTGACATAGTTTTTCCATGCTGGACTTCATCAGATGATGTCACCCATGTGTGAACATACAATTAAATCATGGAATATGTTGCTAAAGTATGTGGTCAAGATTAATAGTATAGTTGAGTTTTTAAAAAGGTTTGGACAAGTTTCTGGAGCACTGGTTCTTAACCCAGTCCTCGAGACATGCGCCTGCCTCTATGCATAGAATTGAGGCAATGCATACAAATCTATCCCATGTATATTCATTGTGGATATCCATGGAAACCTGACTGGCAAGGCGTGTCCCGAGGACTGGGTTGAGAACCCTCGTTCTAGAGGACAGGTCTATTAACAACCTGGTAGACTAAGGTTCGCAAGAGGAAATTGATCTTCCCATTTGGATCTCCCAGGTACTTCCAGAGACCCAGACTGACCACTGTCAGACAGAATGCTGGACTTAAACCATTGGTGTGATTCAGCATGGCACTTATGTACTGAATGTACTTTATAGTTCAATAGTATAATACATTTGAATGTATTTTGTAAGATAATTTTGTAATATAATAAGGCAGTGATGATCAAAGCAGCAGCTTATACCGCATATTGATTTTAGGTGCTTTTAGGTATACTCCATTTTATATCTAGTTTTATGCATTAGTTAAAATTGAGAGTGCAAAAATTATTAATTGAACAGTTACTCACGTACATTACCTATGTACATTAATTTTTTTCCCCAAATAAATTACAATTGTATTCAACAGAAAGAATACAAGAAAGCATTGGAGTTGGAAATCAAAGGACGAGGTCTGTCAGGGCTCGCTTTGGAAACGCCTGACTTCATGAGAGCCAAGAATGCCACTGACATTGCGAGCCAGGTCTGTGCTGGGAGAAGGAGTATGGGGGTCTGATATATGAAGAGGCTTTTAAACCTTGATGTAGTGCTAAGGGCTGTGCATCATGTTGCGCCTAACCTGGGACAGATGTGTACTTTGTGTTTCCTCAATGTCAGCCCAACAGCTGCCTTCCAAATCTGGCTCTGAAGTAAGAGATGCGGCCTGTTTGCCAGGTTTTGTTGCTCACTTTACAGTCCTTTCCTGTATCCCAGTGTACTTTCGTTTGCTCTGGGGAATGCCTTTCCATTTGCATTGACAAGCTTTGGTTAAAATAAAAAAAAAAAGCTCAGCCCACCAATTTGCACAAATAGTTAGGCATTAGCATAAAAAAACACTCCAATAGCAATAAACTGGTCCAGTCCAAACCTTTTTATACTGGCCCCATTAAGACCTTTCAAAGCACTTTACTTAGATCTAACAAGAGATTCTATACACTATAAAACTAACGGAGCCTTCTCTCTGGGATGCATGTCCTGCATGTATATGTGAATCCCCCAAAACGCCTCCATCAGATCCTCAAGCACCCTCCTACCATGTCCTGAAAATCTGGTGTGGAAAGGATATCAAAAGTGTTTAGGGAGACACACACACAGGCACAGGCACATGCACAGAGGCTTTGTGATCTTATAAGCCTTGTCCCTTCAGGATGCAGGCTAACAAGAAAAGATTCTAAGTGACTACCAACAGCTACTGCCGCACTCGTAAAGGTATTTTTATTTTTTACGAGGCTGTACCCAAACATTAGGAGTTAAACTCCTTTCCAGACTCACATGCCCATTCCCGAAGACAGTTAGTGACAGGCAGGCTCTGCTGCTGCTGCTGCTAGGACTCCTCGGATTACACCCGCTGCGCGCTGCAGCTTGCCACCTGCTCAGAAACCGAGATAGAGGAAACGCATTCCCAGGCTCTCGTGAAGCACATGCGTCTTAGTTATTTTGAATCATTGAAATTACTTTTCTTTTTTGAAAGTGCATGCTGTTGCTGGATCATAACATTCACGCAACCTTTTCTAATAAAAAAAAATATATATATATATATATAGATATATATATATCTATATATCTATATATATATATATATATATATATATATATATATACACACACACACAAATATTCAGCCCTTGAAAGAGTGGGAGGAGGAGACATCAGGGCAGATTTAGCAATAGGCAGAGTGGGTAATGCCTATGAGAGGTGTGCGCGGGTCATCAAAGGAGGACCTGATTTGGAGAGGGAGAGTGCCGCCAGCTAACCGCATGCCTAATGGCACCAGGGGCCTAAATCCACCGCTGGGAGTCATCGTCATCGTGCAGTGGTGACAGCTGTTGGCCAGGTTTGAGGTTCATGACTGCAAGTTCTGGAAGGGCTGTCATGCTAGTGAGCAAAGTTAAGTTCATTGGGAGGAGACAAAATCCCCCGGTAGTTGTGAATGAAGGCAGAGCCTAGCCCTAATTCCAGCTGAGCTGAAAGCCCAAGGGAGAAGGAGGAAAGTACAAGGTTAAAAAAAAAACCAAAACATTAAAAATGTAAGAGGTCTTCTTTAATTCTGAAACTAAGCTGGGAAAAAGTTGAAAACAGTATCAGCTCTTTACCTTGTTATTCCTTCTTCCAGATTAAATACAAACATTCTGCGGAAATGGACAAAGCCAACTACACTACTGTTGTTGACACCCCAGAGATCATTCATGCTCAGCAAGTCAAAAACCTTTCCAGCAAGGCAAGTGAAAAAGTACCCCAAGTGCACCCCCTGTGATGTGCGGTACGTCTGGAACAGAGGCACATCCAGCAGCCTCTGCGTGATGGGCCTTATACCGGGCAGGGTTTATTTGAAACATAACACAAAGCCAGCACTGAGAAGACTCGCCGAGAAGCAGCAGAGCAGGAAAGGGGCTGGAAATCTAAACAACTGCCTTTGCTTTAAGAGAAGGCTTCTGCAGTCCATAAGGGGATCGAGGCTCAAGGAACAAGCGAATCCTTTCTCAGGGAATAGGAAGGAAATGCAAGGACAGTTTGGTTGCACGATCTGGCCAAAAGGTTTCGTGGGAAAGTTTGAAAAACGTGGTGCCCCTTCTTTCTTTTTACAAGGGAAGGCCTCTCAGCTGTGCCAGCCTTAGGGAATTTGTTTTTGGCATCCTGATTAGATATTCAGTAATCTTCGTTTCTATTGGCGGTCGGCAAGGCGAGGTGTTGGCAGGACACCTCTTTCTTTACGTACTATTGCCCCTGAGTTTTAGGATGTGCACGGCTCTCTTGGACGTGAGTGTGGCTGATGGGTGTGCATGATACTCATTTAAGTTCCCCTGCTGGTGGGTGTGCAGCGTTATGATGTGAGTGCTGCTGCTGTTGGGTTTATAACAACAATGTGAGTTCTGCTGTTGTTGGATGTACAATGCTACAGTGTGAGTGCTGCTGCTGATGGGTGTGCAGTGCTACAGTGTGAGTGCTGCTGCTGATGGGTGTGCAGTGCTACAGTGTGAGTGCTGCTGCTGATGGGTGGGCAGTGCTACAGTCTAAGTGCTGATGTTGATGGGTGAGCAGTGCTACAGTGTGAGTGCTGCTGCTGATGGGTGAGCAGTGCTACAGTGTAAGTGCTGATGCTGTTGGGTGTGCAGTGCTACAGTGTGAGTGCTGCTGCTGCTGATGGGTGTGCAGTGCTAGGATGTGAATTCTGCTGCTCATAGGTGTACAATTATAATGCGAGTGCTGCTGCCGATGGGTGTGCAGTGCTACAATGTGAATTCCGCTGCTCATAGGTGTACAGCTATAATGTGAGTGCTGCTGCCGGTGGGTGTGCAGTGCTACAATGTGAATTCCGCTGCTCATGGGTGTACAGCTGTAATGTGAGTGCTGCTGCTGGTGGGTGCGCAGTACTACAATGTGAATTCCGCTGCTCATGGGTGTACAATTATAATGCGAGTGCTGCTGCTGATGGGCGTGCAGTGCTAGGATGTGAATGCTGCTGCTGCTGAATATGCATGAAACCGCTATCAGTGCCGCTGCTGAAGGCCCATGCAGTGCAATGATGAGAATGCTGCTGCTATGGCTGTACAAGGCAGTGATGTGAGTTGGGCGTGCACGATACTGATGTGAGCGCTGCTGCTGATGGCAGTGCAGTGCTATGATGAGAATGCTGCTGCTATGGCTGTACAAGGCAGTGATGTGAGTTGGGCGTGCACGATACTGATGTGAGCGCTGCTGCTGATGGCAGTGCAGTGCTATGATGAGAATGCTTCTGCTATGGCTGTACAAGGCAGTGATGTGAGTTGGGTGTGCACGATACTGATGTGAGTGCTGCTGCTGATGGCAGTGCAGTGCTATGATGAGAATGCTGCTGCCATGGCTGTACAAGGCAGTGATGTGAGTTGGGTGTGCACGATACTGATGTGAGCGCTGCTGCTGATGGCAGTGCAGTGCTATGATGAGAATGCTGCTGCTATGGCTGTACAAGGCAGTGATGTGAGTTGGGTGTGCACGATACTGATGTGAGTGCTGCTGCTGATGGCAGTGCAGTGCTATGATGAGAATGCTGCTGCTATGGCTGTACAAGGCAGTGATGTGAGTTGGGCGTGCACGATACTGATGTGAGTGCTGCTGCTGATGGCAGTGCAGTGCTATGATGCGAGTGCTGTTGGAGGGTATGTGTATACTGCTAACAGGCGTGCAGTGCAGTGATGTGAGTGCTGTTGCTGCTGGTTGTGCATGATACTGATTTAAATGCGCCTGCTTTGGGTTGGGCAGTGCTATGATGAATGGGTTGTTGATGGGTGTGCATAGTACTGATGTAGGTGCTGCTGCTATGATGTGTGTGTGCTGTGGCGGTCGGGTATATGATGTAACTGCTGTTGCTAGAGAGGGAATTAAAGAGAAGAAACATTCCTGAAGTTTGGGCATTGACCCTTTTTTAAGGTTTGAGAGGTAAATGGCGAAGCAGGTGATATTTTTACCTCAAGGGCAGACATAGAGAAACAATTAAGGAGCATAAGGCCTGACTAGGGTCTGCCCATTTACCCTTCCTGTTGCAGTAATGCATAAGCAACTCTGCCTCTGGCTTTTGCCTTAATTTCTCACAACTAAGGATCTTCTGTATTTAGCCCATGGTTTTTTTTAATGTAAATTCTGTTACAGATTCTGTCCCTACCATTTCCCCTGTTCCATTGATTCCCCATCTGATATTCGGAAGGTTAGCCGGGTAACTCAGTTCCTCCCTGGAACACCTCCAGAATGCCCCCTTATTTTATCTGCTAAACTATAGCCATATAACTACTTATTTGGCTATAATTTAACTTGATAAGTGGCTGAAAATATCAAATTTGCCATTTAGACGAATAACTTTTGGGTTATCCGTCTAAATGGCTTTTGAATAAGCCCTCCCAATTCCCCAGGACTAATATAATTTTATTTTAATATCTGACATATTTATTCTACTGATATTTCTTATTCTACAGTAGTATAAACCCCTGAAAAGGCTCATTTTTTTCATGTTCTAGTGCTGTACATTATTTGCTCTGCTGTTTAGCCTTCAGTCGCCCATCAAATAAAACAATGCATAAACAGTTTCCCATTTTTTTTGTATGCAGAAAAAGTATAAAGAGGATGCCGAGAGAACCATGTCGTCTTATGAGACAGTCCTGGACACACCAGAGATGCAGAGGGTCCGCGAGAACCAAAAGAACTTCAGCATTGTATGTACTGGCCGTCCCCAGATTTTCCTTGTATCTAATAAGTATTGTCGTTATGGCGGGAGTGGGGCGATAAGTGAGGGCCCTAGCAGATACGGATCCCGTGCTGGCTCAAATAGGGAAGCTGCTCCTTTGGGTCAGCATTTGAACCCCTTTTTATTTGTTTTATAGAGTTAAAGGGTTGTACCCCAAGATCCTTAAGATAGAAAAATAATCTCTAGTACTGTAGGGAGTGTGAAGCGCTTACATCCCTTCCATACTGTAACTTGCCCATTCAGACTTAAATGTGCATTCTCGTTCTCCTAAAAAGTAAATACTTTGATAAGTTCTGCGCTAGTCACGGCATCTGTACTTGTACTTGTTTTGTGATTTTGGTCTTATGGGCATCATCAGTAAGCCATCTTTAGCAAACAAGAAAAGGAGGAAGAGCGGCGAATGGTTTTGTTTTAGTCAAAATTCAAACGTGATTTCAACCTGTGAAATCATTCAGAAACCCAACCACTGAAAATCACAATCTTCTGGTTCTCGAGTTATATAGCTTTAAGCTGCAGCAGAATTTTTACAAATAGAAATTGTGTGAAAATGACTTTAGAAGCAGCAGTTGAAGGGTTAAAAAGGCGCTGATATAATAATCATTGTTATCTGTGGCCGAGAAGTCCTTAGGCCTCCCGATGCTAAGTTTGTATGTCACTCTGATCAAGTCGTATTAACATCACGGTTTTCTTGTCACGTTTTGTCTTACAGCTTCAATACCAGTATGATCTTAAAAACATTAAAGGAAAAGTAATGGTGGTGAAGGACACGCCTGAAATACTACGTGTTAAAGAAAATCAAAAGAATTTCAGCTCGGTACATCTTTTACACATCTTCAGTGCTAACCCAAATAATTATAGTTTTTTTTCCAATACATATACATTTCAGTGTCCCATGCTAACTTTACAGAGGTTATAGCTCAAGCTAACATTTACTGCCACTCATCCTTCCTGCTACTGCTTACATCGGACACTCTCTCCCTTTCTTTAAGTGCTTACCCGATAGGAAACTGGTTTTGTCTATGTTGGAAATATCACAATAGATCTTATGAAAGTAACACTTTTGTGCACCTTGCTTGCCTTGTGAAGGTGTCCATCAGCCATGACGTGCTGTGACTTGTTTAAAAAAAAAAACAAAAAACATTTTGACATGCAGCAAACGTACTCCCCCATCGCACTAAATTTGTCCCTTTGCATGACAGGTGTAATGTTTTTGATATATCCATCACAACAGCCATCTTCCCTTGCTCCCAAAATCAAGCACATTGCCTTAACAACATGACTGACCCCCCTACTGGCTCCATCAGACAAGACACTCAAACTCATGGTGTTCAAGATCTATTCTTTCTTGAGATGGTACTCAGTGGTCCATGCAGAGAAACCGAACTTTGTCACCCACAATAACAAGTGCTTTAGCGTCTCTCGAGACCTGATATCAGACAAAAGCATCACATTATATTTTCTGCTTCTTAACTTGTTATATTTTTTTATTCTGAATATTAAGGTTTTATATAAAGAAGATATTGGGACAGGAACACCTATTGAGGCGACCCCAGAGATGAAGAGAATTAAACGGACCCAAGATGCAATTAGCACGGTACAGTTAATGGATTGTTGCTTGTCCCCTGTGCTAAGCCACCTCAAATAATGCCACTGGCCCTCCGGCTGCCTTACACAGAGCTAACAAGTGGTTTTATAACATGATTGGCAGAATCAGTATCATGTGCCTAATTGTAGTTAGAGTTATGGTTAAAAAAGTATTGTTCACTTTAAGAAAATATTTGCTAATAAATAAGTGCTTATGCTTATATAACTTCTGGTTAGTTTGTATTAGGAAAATGATTAACTATTGGCTTTTTCAGATTCCTGAATAATCCAGTTGCACACATGTCCTTTAACCCTACGCTGAGGTTCCCCTCCACCCCATAACAGACAGGACTGTAAAGTTTGAATTTGGGAACATCAAATTTTATATTTTTGTATTATAGTTTGTGTTTTCAACATTAGTACTATTGGAAGTAGGTGGTGACTTCCCAAGAAGTGTCCTGCTTTTCAGAGGACGTGTACATTTGCTTTCCATTAGTCACACTGAGAATATTTCAAGCTTGAGCAAATGTGGTGATTAGTTTTAACCATTGCCGAAAGCTTGGTACATTTTCATCTTCCGTGACAGTGTTGGTCAGCCAAGAACCAAGTACAAGACTTCCCCATTGGGACAGCTGCTGTTCCCATGGATACGAGCCCAGTTTTCTGGCATGAAGGGAGATTGCAGTGTTACTTTGCTGGATCGACTATATGAATTATACAAATTTCTATAATTATAAAAATGAATTAATAATTATAAAAATGAATTATAAAAATGAATTATAAAAATGAATTATAAAAATTATAAAAATCGACTATATGAATTATAAAAATTATAAAAATTTTGTTTTTAAGTTTGTTGTCACTACAGTTGTTTACTCCTGGTTCGATGTAAACCGATCTGATATGGCTTGCCCATGAAGGTCGGTATAGAAAAGTGTTAAATAAATAAATAAATTACATTCATTACCCAGAGAGGGATGGGGGATGGGGGGTCTAATAGGTAGAATGTGCCAGGAATCAGAAGAGTGTCTGAGATTTGTGAGCCCAAATCTTGCTTTCTTGGCAATGCTGGCTTCACCTGTGCAAATTATATTTTGTCCCTAGCCCTCAGTTTATCCAAATGAGATTGGACATTTAGAGCAACAATTTAGCACATTTGAGTTCTTATCTGGATCAAAGGCACTACATAAATACATATTAGTATGTCTACTATTGTGTTTGTTTATATATAGTACCTGTTTTACATGCGCGTACTACTACGGTCTAAACTGCAAGTTTAAAGTATCTTTGTATTTGTACGATAGATGCAAAGATTAAACATGAGTATGTTTAATGTGCTTAATATAGATCCTTTGCTTTTCAATGGGTTTAACTTTGTAGATTAAATACAAGGAACATATTGGACAAGGCACTCCAATTCCTGACCTTCCCGAAGTGAAACGTGTCAAGGAGACACAGAAGCACATCAGCTCGGTAGTGGCTGATACTTTCTAGATTTGTCTGTGTGAAAGCACCTCCTTGCTTACCCTACTAAACCATCCGCTGTTTCCTTTCTAATGTCAGCTCAGCAGCTTGCTATGGCACTACCAGAATCTGTGAACTTGTACACTGCAGAAAAGGCTGGGAGAGTCTCTGCCTGGATGTTTTCTTACTGTTTTTACTGTTTAATCTATCCCTCATTTTCTAATGACCAAGTTACTCACTCCCTGTTTTATTGTAACTTTTATACGCCTTGCTGTTAATTGGTTTCTCCCCTTGTTCATTGTAAACCAGTTCAATAAGACCTGTCTTGAGCATCGGTATATTAAAAGAACTTAAATAAATAAAATAAGTAAATAAATGTGGTTTGTTTTCAGCCCCGTAGAACCGAGCGGTGCTGTCAGCACTTCCCTCTGGGATCGTGATGGCCTATTGGTACTTTAAGGAGGCCATTTTTAAAAAGTGCCCACATTGTTGCAAAGTCCGTGAGTGCTTTTTCCCTGCTGACTTTGCAGCAGTCCTCAGAAGGAAAGGGCATGTATACTTTCCCTTTCAAAATTGCCCCAGGAAAAAGTATCCTTACAGATTTTCACCTGTTGTTTTCTGCGGATATTTTTTCTCTGAAAAACCACATCATGGTTTTGAAAATGCAAAACTACGGGCGTTGTTGCCTCCCCTGACCTCACCCTGCCTCTGTGCCTGCCTGCTTTTTCCCACAGGTAAAAGTATACTTATTGTTGATCCCCTCAAGTACCTGTACCCAGGGAAAAAGTGGGCAATTTTCAGACAGCCAATTTGCACAAGTAAATGGCTTTTGAAAATTGCCCTCTAAGTACTGAATGTATTTCTTTAACTTCTAGTGCTGCGTTAACTGCAAAGCTAAAATCCCTCTGCCAGTGACAATCCCCTTCTTCATCTGCCTGTCCATTTTGTCTGACCTCTTCGAATGCTAATTGCTTTATTGCTGTTTCCTAACAATTTAACTCATTTATTTCATTGCCTTTTTGGATGTATTATGCAGTGTGTTTTTTTTCATTAGTTGTGCATAGCACTATTCTTGTGGCTGGGTCCTGAGACAAGAGTTATGGTAAACAGTGAAAAAAACAAAGAATAAATCGCATAGGAAGCTACCCTGAATGAAAGTGAAAGCTCCAACTGATAAACTTATTATTTGTGCAAAAGTTCATGCAGTCCAGCAGTGTCAATTGATTTTTATCATCAATACACTGGCGCTCAAACTAGTTCTCAGCCTCCCACCCCCTGCCAGTCAGGTTTTCAGGATATCCCTAATCAACATGCATCAGATTTATTTGCATGCACTGCCTTTTCATGCATATTCCTTAGGACTATCCTGAAAACCCTGCTGGTGGGAGGAAGGGCATCCCATGTTCAGTTTGAGCGCTGCTGTATTAACACATTAATCCCAAGGCTAGCATGATGCACGGTGGGAGACTTGGGTCTGATTGTCAGTTTGCGTGGGATGAGGATGCGGCTGGCATGGCACCCACAGCCCCTGATATAGGGGAGGGGATGTAGACACAGGTGCTGCTCTTACCCTGGCAGGCTGAAGTAGGTCTTGTGCTCACTGCAACTTCTTTGTGGAGCCAGAAGAGGTGGCCGAGGGCACGTCTGGCATATGAAAGATGGCGGCATGAGAGAACTGGAGAATGTGAAGCCTGGATATTATAATAGTTTGAAAAAGAAAAAAGAAAACAGAGGGAGAGCAGCCATGCAAGGTAGCAAAGAAAAGTTAAAATACCAACACATTTACAGTATATATAATTCTGGGAAGGACAACTTTTTGACACATTTAGCATTAGAAGTTATCTAAAAGAAGAAGTATAAACTAGAAATCTAAAATGTCAGTTTGGTGTGGTTTCAGTCAGTGTGCCTTCCTACAGAGAGAAGTTAAAGATGTGTGAGCTGCTAACTCCCTGACCGTCTTTCTCTGGGTGCTTTTCCTTATCCCCTGCAGGTAATGTACAAAGAAATCTTGGGGGTAGGAACCCCAACCAGAGCGACTCCAGAGATGGAGAGAGTCAAACGCAATCAAGAAAACATTAGCTCGGTATTTCATAAAGGCTTAACACTACCTTAACCCTCACCCTTTAAAAATAACAATGCATAACATCTTTCTGCCATAGTCACTTTTCCCCCTCCGTAGCTCAATAATTACTCATCCCTTCGCCTTTTTCTATTCTAACATTTTTGAGTGTTTTACACTGCATTACCTGCTTTAAAAGATTTGGTGAGGTCCGCTGTAAAATTAACATAGTAGCCCCTGCCACACTACCGTGCCTCTTAACGCTTCCAAATTGCTTTTCAGCTGAACTCAGTTGCTTACAAAAATAATCCGCACTGGCGCTTCTCTGTGTCCGACTTCTAGAACACTTGTGTGACGTGCAAAGAAAGGTGAACGCTTCTTACCGCAGATCCGAGCATTGCGCCTTTAATTTGTGCATCTCTTGCTGTCATTTTTTTTCCCCTCCCCCCTTTGGACACTTTCTCGTATCTCTCAGGTTTTGTACAAAGAGAACTTGGGCCAGGCGACCCCAACCCCTGTCACCCCAGAGATGGAGCGAGTCAAGCGCAATCAAGAAAACATTAGCTCGGTACTGAAGAATAAAACGAAAGAAAAGAGCTCCCTTTAACTCGATAATACAAAGAGCTTCTTAACACTTAGAACGTACTGATTGCCATCATCGTTCCCCGGAAAAATGCTAAAGGGGTTTGATTCACCCAAAAACCTTTTGGCCTCTGCAGGGCAAGTACTGGGGAGGAAAAAATATCCCTGAGTAATAGCCACCCTCAAAGCACATATTAAACAAAGCAAGATTCATTGTGGCTCAAAATATATACGGTGTGTATATCTATTCAGACCATGCAGGAGTCCACTCACAAAAACGTGCGGCTTTTATTTACCTCTGGCAGCTCTCAGGCAGAAATATCTTTACTCCAGATTCAGGCTGGTGTTTATCTGGCCTGGAACGTTGTTCCAGTCTCATCTCTCTCGTTATGTCTTAGGGGACCAATTTCAACCTGTTTAAAATGTTTCTGCTTCTCAGAGGAAGCAGACACATTCTATCTGGAAGAAAGCACCTACTTTCACTTTTCATGGGAAGTACAGTTTTCAAATTAACGACCCAGGTAAATCGGGTGTCTGAAAATTTCCCATCCTTAATCCAACTAAAAGTACATGCGGGGTTCCATAGCGCGTGTGTTTTTAGCTGGGCTGAGGGAAGGAGAGGGGCAGGGCAGTGATGATGGAAAACGAAGCACGTAGATTGGATTTTGAAAATTTGCCTGCGGAAAATCAGGTGCAAAGTGGGTCCTTTGTAACAGTGGCCAATTTTTAATGGGAAAATATCGCACATTTTTCCCTTTGAAAATTAGATGCAAGGTCCACAGAAAGAAAGCACACACAGACAGTGCCCTGGGTGGATTGTTTGAAAATTGCTGCCATATTTTAAAAACATACTTAATAACCTTCACTTGAGCTTAATAGTTTCCCATTCAAAATTTTGAAGTGCCAGTACCACTTTTCCTGCCAGGGATTGTGGTGTTCGCCTTTTAGAAGCTGCGTTGGCATATTTTTACACTCAGGTTTGCCAATATAGAATGTATATTATCTCTCTTCACCTATTCTGAGCCATCCAGCTTTACTTACATTCACATCTTTTGCCTTCTGTCTCACACAGACTGTCACATCTCAAGCGCTCATACTTGCATTCCACAAACTTTACTTGTAAACCCACCCTTTTTGCACATTAATATCCACTCAAACACGGGAGCATGTTTAAATGAGGCAATGTGGTGACTATTTATTTATTTTATTTATTTAGCATTTTTTATATACCGAGGTATAGCAGGGTTGCCTTCACTCCGGTTTACATACAAAACAACCAGTTACATTGAACGATGTTTGAAGTTTAAAAATTAACAATAATGAGAAATGACATAACTAGGAGAATGAACGAAACAAGATAACACAGTGTAGATACCCTGAATAGAAGAACAGAGATATCTGGGAACATCGTATAAAGAGGGCATCTGTATCATGAAGTAGGGGAGATAGACTTAGGGGATATTAAAGGATAGCAGGCTATGTTATTGAACTTTAAAAGTACTTTAAAGTCGTAGTGACTAGAGTGTAAGCCCTTAGTTCAAGCCGACATTGTGACTGGAGCATGCTCATGGCATTTCCTCCAGCCAAATCCAGAGGTCGGTGAAATCAGGAGAGTGATTGCGCTTAGGAAAGGGAGAATGAGGCATACGCAGGTTGTAACGATGCTAATCTCGAGCTACATGATTCGGAGTGGGCGGCTGGGGCTGGGCTAAACACCTGGGAATGGAGGGGGATCTTTAAAATGTTTCCCAAAATGTGCCAGGTCTCCGAGCCACATTTATTTTTAACACAGAAAACTTTCCAGAGGAGAGTCAAAAGTCGTTGACTTTGGCAAGTAAACATACTCAAATTCTAAGTCCCAAATTTGGGTGAATCGAGCCCTACAAGAACTGCCTCTTAAACAAATCCCATGTATTCCATTTTTACAAAGATCTAACCTTCCCTTCATATCTTGTTGTTTGTGTTTGTTTTTTTTAATATGGTTTATATCATTCTAAATCCTTTTCACCTGCTTTCTCTCAAACTTGCACTCTTGAAACCTTTTTTCCCTTTTGATATATTTTTCATTTCACTAATTGCTCTGTTCCTTTCCTGATCAGCTGTTTGCTGGTGCATTGCACATTTGCACTAAAATATAACAGTTGACTGTTCAGCACCCAGCAGTTTATTGTCTTTTCCTTGCTATTGCAATCGCCGATGACTTTCTTGTATCCTACAGGTATTTGTGACAAAAGAGATGCAGCACTGCTAGCCCAGGAGATTAAAAATTAGACTTGCAAAGGAAAATGCCTTCTAAAATGATATATTTTTAAAGTCTTTGAGCTATATTTTTTCATGGTCCCATATATATGTAATTAGCTTGGAGCAATTATAATATTCATTTTTCAATGCCTAACTCTACTGCTTTTTTTATACTGCTTTTTGCTGTTTTTAATATATTCCGAAAAGTTTATGTTAGAGAAGTCTAAAAAGCATTTCTTGCTGGGGTTTTATTTTATTTTATTTTTTTAGACACTTTTGTTTGTATTTCTCAGGTTTCATACAAAGAGAACTTGGGGATTGGAACCCCAATCCCTGTCACTCCAGAGATTGAGAGAGTCAAACGAAATCAAGAACACATTAGCTCGGTATTTGTAAAAATAAAATACAATAAAAACAGAGTCCCATTAACACAATAATAAGGAAAGCTTTTTAACCCCTAAAGCCTGTTGGTCTTACCCTCTCTTTTTTTGACAGCTGAAAATGTTTCAGCTGCACACAGACTTTTTCACCGGGTGCAGTGGTGTGCAGTGCAGTAAAACGTAGAAGTACATTGTGGGCAGTCCAACTAACTCTGTGTAAGCGTTGATTTAATATTTTCACTCTTTTGAAACGTTTTTATCCTTCCCTGAGCAAATTTGTGAAGCCTTATTAATCTAACAGCTCTTTTAGCATTGAATTTATATGCAAAATTAATATTAGACTCTCACAGGGTTCGATAGTTTTGTGCTTGTTGTGGCATAGTCCTATTTAAAGCATAATATTTTTCTTAGTTGTACATGATTATTCATATTCCCTCTGCTATGTTGATATTTACTCATATCTAGAAAGTACTATTCATTCTTTTTTTTGCACTATTTCAACTTAGGCCTAGATTTATCAAAATGCTATAAATTTTGCATGAATAATGACCGTGATAAGGAAAAGGAGTGTGGCTATGATAATTTTAGAGCTACAGCACACAGTGCTAGTTTAACACGGAGAGAGCGGGAGAGATGCTTTATAAGGTTCTTATAGTAGTTAACTATTTATATCACTATAGGAGGGCAAGCTAGTAACTCGAGGAGAGGTTTTGGTGATGGTCTAGGGTTTTGGGGCCAGTTTTACATGCACAGTGAGACGTGTGAACAGCACGGTGCACATCAGTGAAGGTTTAATGTGATTTTGAGTGAGGAAAGTTACAGAAAGATGAGATTTCTACAATATTCTTTTGCTCTAGCTTGATAGTACCCTGTTACACTATGGCACACTGTGTAATGTCCCTCATTTTCATAGACCCTGCCCAAACCCCTCCCCTTTGAACAAATTTCAAAAATTTGCATTCGCATTGCACGATGCGATAAATAATGCATGCGTTATGGCATTATTGCGGGCGTTATGGCCCTAAGGTCATCGATAACGGCCTAACGCACTATGATGAATGACCCTGTAATTTCCCGAAGAGTTTAGTTACGGCTAAGCTTTTGCACATGGTGATAAGCTCTGCGCGTACTATGTGCAATGTACATACAGATTTACCAAGCATTTTCAAAGTGAACTTGAGCACAGAAATTTTGCTTTGCAAATTCCTCCCTGATTGGTGGGGAATGCGTGTGATTATCCCTGCTCAAAGTTGCACTCGCTCCAAGCAGGGTGGAACCCACAACAGTATCTGGTAAATTTTAAAAGGACTGCGCGTATTGCAATGCGAGGAAAGACACTCCTCACTTCCTAAAGTACGAGGGTAGCGTTAGGGGGTGGTGCTACAGACACATTCAGAGGCATTCGTTGTAAAATTGACATCACTAAAGAATTTTAGTCTTATAAGCCATGAAAAGTCTAACAAGAGGAGTTGATTTGTACACTGCAGTCTCTGCTAGATGCTTTGTACAAATCAACTCCTTTTCATTGCTGGGAGAGAAAGGGATAGGAAAAGGGCATGGTGGTTAAGAAGAGCGGTGAGAGAAAAAAACAACCCCAAACCAAAGATTTTCATTTCTCTTGATGCTACTTGCTCCTGCCTGGTATCTCCCTCCCTGCCCTCCCACCCATGCCCAGCAGCAGTGAATGCAGTGATTGGCTTCTCTGAGAAATGGTCCCAATGTTTTATGGAGCACCTGGGAGGAGGTTTGGCAAAAGAGAGGACAATGCTGGGTAGCGGGCAGAAGAGAAGGGGGGTGCTACTGCTGCTGGGCATGGGTAGTGGGGGCATAGATGGGGGACACTGGGCAGGGGTGAAAAGCAACAGGAGAAATTAAAATCGTTTTAGTAGTTGAAGAATTTCTTTCTGCAGTTTGCAGTCATCCCTGCACCCCAGTATCTCCCTCTCTGCTCTCCCGCCTGTGCCCAGCAACAGTGGCACACCCCCCCCCCCCCCCCCCAGCACTCCTCCCCTGCACTTTCCCAGCTTATGCCCCCTGCTCAGTCATTAAATGTTTTCAAGCATGAAAATCGTTTTACTGTTAAGAATTTGTTTGAAAATAATTAATGGGAGTGTAATTACCGTTGATTGTGAGAACACCCCTGCTGCCCTAGCACATTCATCTGCATTGACTTTGTTCTTACTTGTTTGTGCTAGGATAGCAGCGGTAAGGCAAGACGACGACGTGAATCCTTCTGTACACCTCGTCGCTGACTTGTAATAAGGACATGTGAGAGAGGCATGGGAATTAAGCTGCTGTACTAATAGGTGAATTTTAAAAGCCTGGCGCCCGCCCAAATCGGGAGACAGGCACACAAGTTGGGCCAGCACGCGCAGAGCGGATTTTAAAAGGCGCCCAAGTATGCGCGTATCTTCCACCACGCGCACAACATTTTTTTTTCAAAAAGGAGCGGATCGTGGGCGTTCCTGGATTTCTCAATGAAACCAGACCATAAATACTTATGCACACAAGCGTGCCGGGGTCCCCGCCATAGAACATTACCTCTGCTTTGGATGGTGTGTAAGTCATAAAACCAAAAAATATAGGCATGTCAGCAGGTTTTTAAGGGTCGGGTTAATGGGGGAAGAGAGACTATTAAACCTGGGGGGTTTGGAAGTCCTATCCCTTGCCTGGGCGAATTGGGAACAAACTGGGAAAACTGGTAGGTATGTGTGTCTACTAAACTCCCCCCACTTACATGGTAGAAGCGGCATTTGTGCACATAATTGCGCACCTACATAAAATTGCGCACACGTGTGCATGTTCAGCCTATTTTATACCATACACGTATATATGCGCATATGTTATAAAATGTCCATGTCTCATGATGTGAGCCAGCAAACACGCACACGTGCCCCCACACGACTGTTTCAAAGTTACCATCTAAGTATAGTATTTTCCCGTGCCTTCCCTCCCTACTATTTTCCTTTAACTTTCTACAAATTGAGGTATTTCTTATTTTTAGGAGTTCCTGTTTTGGGGGTCTGCTGAAGACCTTGTGCAAGAATATACACTGCTATAAGGCTAATAAGGGGGAAAAGAGGAAGAGAGATTTGGTGTGAAGAGTGTTCAGTTATTTTTTTGTACAGTGTTGGTAAAAGGCTGCTCGTCTTATTTGTCAGGATTCTATCTGTATTTAGGGAATACAATATTCAAAAGGGCATGGAATAAACACTGAATTTCCCTACAGGCTAAAGGATGGAAATGAAAAAATGGTGTAACCTATGTTAATATTAGGTGTAACACTTCTGCATGGGGTAACCTGCACAGTGGCAGTTACTACCACCCTTAACAGGAGGCATTGGGACAAATCTCCTGGAGCGGCAGTTACTACCATCCAGGCATAGGGTTAATCTGCATGCACTGGCAGTTACTACCACCCTTAGCATAAGGTATGGGGTAACCTCCATGGAGCGGCAGTTTTACCTCCCTTAACAAAAAGAATGGGGTAACCTGCACGGAGTGGCAGTTACTACCACACTTAGCAGAAAGCGTGGGGCAACCTGTCTGGAGCAGCAGTTATTACCACCCTTAGCAAAAAGCATAGGGGTAACCTGCATGGAGCGGTAGTTACTACCACCCTTAACAGAAGGCATGGGGTAACCTGCATGGAGCAGTAACTTGCTGGGCAGACTGGATGGACCTTTGGTCTTTATCTGCCATCATGTACTATGGGGCCGATGCAATAATCTTCGTGGAATGTGGGCGCTGACTTTTCAGCACCTGCTTTCTTAATGCACACATGGCGCCTGCAAGGGGGGGGGGCGCCATGCAATATGTAAATTAGGGGGTCGCACTAGGAAGGAGGCGCTAGGGTCGCTTGCGCGACCTTAGTGCCTCCTTGCTAACGCGACCCATCTCAGCTGCCGGTTATGAAGACAGACGCCAGTAAACTCGACCTCGGTTTTCATAACCTGCCTGTCTGCCAGTAATGAAAATGGCCGCCGAGTTTACCGGCGTTGGTCTTCATAACTCGGTGGTCTGCCGAGTTATTTTTTACTTTAAAAAGGAAGTACAGAAAAGCAATTTTTTCTGCTTTTCTGTACTTCTTTTCAATGCGCTCAGCTATTAACGCCTGCTCCAGGCAGGCGTTAATATCTGAGCGATAAATGTCCATCTGAGACGCACATTTATCTTTTTGCATGCGGAATGAATGAGTAATAGGCTCATTCCCATGCATTTGCATGTGATGAACGCTATTACATTCACTCCGCGTCCAACGCGGGTTAAATAGGCACTAATCCCCCTATTACATTAGGGGGTGGATTAGCGCCTATTTATCCCGCGTCCGGCTGCAGGTTATACAGTGCGCGCGGCTGAGCATCGGCCCCTGTGTTACTATGTTATTACTTTGAGACTTAACCAAAGAAAAATGATATTCTGCAACGAAAGGTGTGATGTGACAAAACTGCAAGACTTAAAAGTGAACTCTCAATGCAGCAACAGATTTTTAAACAGAAATATGTTTCTGCGATCAGTTTTTTTGTCGCTAAACTGATTGCAGATAATAGGAACTCCTTTACATATGGAAACTTCATTAAGCAGTGCATGGCTGCAGTTACTGGAGGGGTGTACCCAACAAGAAGCATGCTCTCCGTTTTGTAAGTTTAACAAGTACAATTACACAAAGAATTGAAAGAATGGGGACATACCTGTCTATCCAGCTGCCCAAAACAAAATTAACAATTTTGGCTTATTTTCCTTTGCACTTGATGAAAGTAACGATGTACATGACAGGTGCAATTTCTACTTCTTATCCATGGGGTTAACTCTAATTTCAACCTCTGAGGTGCTTGCTAGTCTCCTAAGCCTCAAGGGAACAAAGGAAGGGACATTTTTGCACATCTTTGTGAAACATTTGGTAATTTGGCCTTAGACTGGGCAAAGTTAGATGTGACAACTGATGGTGCTGCAGGCATGGTGGGTAAAAGGAAGGGACTCAGCCACATAAATAGGGAAATGGATGAACGTGGTCTTGCACATCCAATACAAATCCTCTACATTTTATTTATTTATTTATTTGTTGAGTTTTATATACCGACATTCGGTAGAGCCATCATAACGGTTTACAAAAATATACATTTTTCTTAGCAGTTGTGTAACAGAAAAAACAATGTGAACGTTATACATTTTCTTAGCAGTTGTGCAACAATAAAAACCAATTTGAACAATATCAGAAATAAGCATATCAAGTCCAGAGAGCATTATTAGGTTGGAAGAGGAGGGTATGCAGTTCAGGGTGAAGAGAATGTATTAAGAGGTTTATAACTGAGAGTTCAGTTGAGAGTTGGAATGATCAGACGTCTGAGGGTCAGTGTAGAATTTGCGGAACATTAGTGTTTTTAAGTCCTTTTTGAATATTTTTAGGTCGTGTTGGGTTCTCAGGAATTTAGGTAGGGTGTTCCAAAGTTTAGGTGAAGCAAGCATTATGCTGCAGCAGAGTAGTGCAGTGAGAGTCCGTCATGAGGGTAGTTGTGTACGTTGTAATTTTTATCCGAGCAAACGGTCTTGATCACAAATAATTTCAGGAATCTTTCTCATCTTGACTGTGTATGAAGATGTGCTGTACCACACAGAAGTGCGATGGCTGAGTAGGAGTAGAGTTTTAAAACATTTTTATGAACTGCTTCTTAAAATTAATACATCTCTATTGACAAAGAACAAAACTGTCCTTGAGCTCGCCAGTCAGGAATAGAAATGGTACCTCACCTTTTCAAACGATATAAGAGGATTCTTGAACTGCCTTAATCTACAGCTGGAAGGTGAAGTGAAACTCATGTGTGACGTATTCACATATAAAGGCGTTTGAAGGTAAACGAAGACTGCTTGCAAAGCACGTGAAGGAGGGAAACTTGGCTCATTTAAAAAAGTATGCTGACATACTGGAAATATTGCAAACTGAAATCCAGCACACATTTTTGTGAGCAACATGACCATGACAAGACATGAGCCTTTTTCAGAATCCATATGAAACTGAAGTAGATGAAACCCTGACTTCCTGCCAGCTTGAGTTGATTGAATTCAAGTCAAATAATCTTAAATTCTATGCTGCCCTTCCCCATCAGATGTATTGAGACATTTAAAAAAAATTGCCTTGTAATACGTCCATCAACTTTGGCAACACCTATATGTGAGCAAACCTTCTCAAGAATGAAATTACTTAAATATGAGATGAGATCAAGAATCATTGAAAAGATCAGTCATTGAGACTGAATTTGACCACCATGGAGCACGTCAGCCAGAAAAAAGCTGTAATTCACACTAATTAGAAGAAAATGTAGAAACATAACCGTCACTGAACTTTAGTATTTTCAGAATGTTAACAGTAAATGTACATCATTTATGATGTTCATCTGTTGTACCTTGCTGAGAGAAGGTTTTTTTGGACGATGCAGCAGGTGCTGTCGAACTACATTTCTAAATTTGTGCAATAGCAAGTTTGGTTTTGTTTGTTATTCCCTACTTTGCAAACTTTGAGACCCAAGAGCCTCTCCCTACTCCCCACTCAACAAACGTCTTGGCCCTTTGAGTAGTTTCAAAGGTCCAATAGGGCTCTCATTCCAAAACCTTTGGGGACCCCTGCTCTAATATGTTTTTAAACATAACCCATACATGTTAAAACTCTGGCGGCTGGCTCACTTCTTCTGTTTCTTCCAGTCAGCACAGGTCCCAGTTTCAGAAGGCCTGAACCAATTCTGCGTTTATGCCTACAACCTAGTTTCCTATTTTCTTCGAGCTCTGTTTCCCTGTCACATGGTGAGTTAGTTGGGTTCTCTGGGCTTGACTGATCAAGGTGTTTTTTCCCCATAGATACAGAATGGGAGAAAAGCCTTACAGTTAAATTTTCAAAAGGTTGAGCATGGAAAAATGAGCACACACAGTACATGCATAAATAGTTAGTGTAAGTAAGGGTTTATGCACAAATATACATGTGTAGAAAAGAGGCAGTCCAAGGGTGTTTCCAGGCAGGGCCAACAGCTCTTTTAAGAGAGAATTTTGTGTGTAGATTTGGCAACTCACACGTGTAATTTTACACTTGTAAGTTATATTGCATAAGTGATATCAAATGGATTTATACTGAATTATTGGCTGGGTGGGAGGTGTGGGTGAAATGGGGTGAGTTCAGGCTGAAGAACTAGGAGGGTCTCGATGATATGGAGATGGGCTGGGCAAACCTGTGGAGGAATCAGAAAACTGATTAAATTCCTTACGTATGCATTTGGGTAAATTTGCTGACTTGCATGCGTAAATAGGTAAGTCCTGCTTATTTTTCACACATAAATTATCTGCACATATGATTTTAAAATAGTTTTGAAAAATAAGCGATTTTTTTTTTTTTGCATCATGTATATTCAATGGCTCAGTGGCACTTAGCTGGATAAATTCTGACTTATCCGGTTAAGTGGCTGCCTCTAAATGCCGCCATTTAGTCGGATAAGACTCAAAAACCCCTGCTTATCCTGATAAATAATGCTTTTTAAGACCTCTGTGGCTATTTTAGTTGGATAAGTAGTGCTTTCTTTTCCCAACTTATCTGGCAAAGTTAATTCTATGTTCGCGCATATCTAAACATCCGCGCAGATGTTGCAGGGTAGATTTGCGCATACTTTATAACCCATGTGTATCATAAAATAGTAGGGTGGATCTGTGCATGACCTTATATGCGCATACATGGGCATGTACGCAGTTCTTTACAAGTTATCCTCTTAATGAATCAGGCCCTATCTATGAGACTAGTAACTATTTAATCAGACTGGCCAATTCAGACTCTTGCCACATCACGAAAAACTCTATTATGAGCGATACAAGGTGCAGAGCCATATTTCTGGCATTTCATAAACTAATCTTTTGCCCTATCTCATAATCCCGAGGGGGATTCAACTCCTGTTTCAGTACTAAGGGCTTTAAAGAACGAAAAACAAATTTTATAATTGTTAATGTAGGGGTTTTTTTTCTTTTATAGCTGTTAGGTGTGTGTATGCGCCGCGCGCTGTTGGAAAACAATAGGGCTTTGTGTGAGGCTCAGCCTGTTCCTGGTGTCACAGGTGGCTTTGTGCGGCTCAGCAAGCCGCACTTTTTACATGCACACAAACACCAGGCCGGTCTTCAGTAATGCTCAGCAGGATTTTGTTAGCTGCTTGTCAGGTCAGAAGCCAGAGGGAACTCCTTAATAAGTGACATCAACTTTGTTTTACAGGAAGGTCGACATCAGTTATTGAGATGTTGTGTGACTCATATTGTTCACGTTAATTCATGATACTTTTAAAAAATCGTCAATTGATCCAATACATATTTGACAGTCAATTTCAAATGTGGAACTTAAAAAAAGCATTTCTTTTAACCCTTTTAGCGCTGTCTTTTGCCCCAAAAAACAAAACAAAACATTTTTTTGGACCCTTAACAGTTCTTTTGGGCCAACTGGAGAAGGGATAGTGCTTAAATGAGAGGATTTGTTAACATTATTATCATCATTAATATGTTTTATTTTTTATTTTTTCTTGCCTTTTCTTTTTTTGGGCACTTTCATATATATTTCAGGTTTTATACAAAGAGAATCTGGGGACTGGGACCCCAACAACCACTACTCCAGAGATCGAGAGAGTTAAACGCAATCAAGAGAATTTTAGCTCGGTATTTACAAAGAAAGTGACACCCCCCCCCCCCCCCAAACCTTTCCCCCTTTCACTATTTTAACCGTTTGCAATCAAGATGAACCCTTAACTTATAAAAGAGGTCCTCTAACACAAGCCGTCCTTCCTGGCATACTATTGTAATTTTGAATGCTTTTTTTTTTTATTTATTTTCCTACAATATTTGAGCCTTTTTTTTTTTAATCCACTCCTTGTAAACCTTTTGCTTCTCTTAAAATGTTTCATTTTATATTAGGCTTGCTCAGAAGCTATGCAAAAGACTGCCTGTGCAGATCAAAACACTGAAAATAAGGACCTTGATTTAACCCATAATTGCACTAAACTCCTCACAATCCCCTTCACTGTCAACTTGTCCACTGGAGATTAGCATGACTAGCTCAGCTAACACAAGACTTTTTAATATTCTAAGTCCCTGTTTCCATATGTTATGATTTGCTTGTTATAGAGTAGAAATAAAAGGTAGATCGGGAAATATGAATCAAACAGTTACCAACAAGGGCCCTGAACTTGGTGGTTGATGAAACAGATAAGTATGGGAAAAAAAAAGTGTGGGAGCTTGCTGGGCAGACTGGATGGGCCAATTTGTCTTTTTCTGCCGTCATTTCTACGTTTCTATGTTTCTATATGTCTCTGCCAAGGGAGACATTGAGATAGTTTTGTAAAATAGAAATGAGAAGTGAACCCACTCAGATACTACAGGTTGTAAAAAGCAGAGAGTTGTATGTATTATTTTTCTTTTTGGATTCTTTTTGTATCTCAGGTTTTGTACAAAGAGAGCTTGGGGGTAGGAACCTCAACCGCTGTAACTCCAGAGACGGAGAGAGTCAAACGCAATCAAGAAAACATTAGCTCGGTATTCAATCTGAGAAAAAAAATAACACTGTAAAATAATCCTTTTTACAATCTTACTTGACAAGAATGACATGCTAACCAATAAGTGATTTTTTTTTTGTCATAGGAATGATATAAAATTCATTCCAATTTACTGTCTCTTTAAATAGAACAGGAGTTTCTGCTTGACTTAAGGTAAATTACTGCTTCTTGAGAGGCACATGGAGTCAATCCTGGTTTTACCTAACTGCATGTATGGATATGTAATCCTGCTTTTCCTAGAGAAAAGCAGGACTACACGTGTGCAGTGGATTAAAAAACCAGGACTGGATCAGACTATCCCTTATGGCCTTTTGTATCTGGTCCCATAAACTTAAGCTAATCATGCCTGGAAGAATCACAGTATTGGGGCCAATGGGATATCAAAAGTGGTAAAATGGGCACTCGTATTGAGTGCCTGTTTTCCTAATGAACGCCCAACCACCTCTCCTGGGAGCCTGATGCTATATTCTAATGAGCTGCTGCACTATAAGGCACGTTCTGAGGAGAAATTGTGCGTCCCTAGTGCATCGGGCACCCAGGAGCTGTGGATGTGCGTGTGTCAGGAAAATGGGCCCTCAATGCAAGCCTCCATTTTCTCGCCCCGCAGTTGATTTACATGTACAATATGGGGCAGATTTTAAAAGCCCTACGAGGGTAAATCCAGCTGGATTTACGCGCACAGGAGGGTTACATGCTCCGAGCCTATTTTGCATAGGCCCAGCGACGCACGCATGTCCCGGGCTTTGTGAAAGGGGTGGGGCGGGCCGAATCGGCCTCGGTCCTGCAACCTAGCCTGCCCGGGGGCAGGTGCAACTTTTGCAATAAAGGTTGGGGGGGTCAGGTAGGGCTGGGGGTCTGGTTAGGTAGGGAAAGGGAGGGGAAGGTGGGGGGTGGAGGGAACAGGGAAAGCCATCGGGGCTCCCCTAGGGCTTGGCGCGCTCAAGGTGCACAAGTGTGCGCCCCGTTGCGCGCACCGACCCCGGATTTTATAACATGCGTGCGGCTGCGCGCTCATGTTATAAAATCGGTTGTACATCTGTGCACGCCGGGTTGTGGTGTGACTTAACTCCAACTCCGGGGCTGGTGTTAAATTTGTCGCGTTAAAAAGAGTGTGTTGGGCGACCGGTGTTTTTCTGCATCGGGGGGGGAGGGGGGTAATAGCTTATAGCCTCACATGGCAGTTGCACGTGATGAGCGCTATTAGCCGCGCGTTTGTTTGAATGTGCATTTAATCCCCTTTTTGCATTGGGTGTTAGTCTAGCATGTCCAAAACGCACGTCTGACTGCGCGTTTGCCCGTGAGCTCGGTTGAGCGCACTTTATTGCACCGGCCCCATTGGGTGGTTGGTGACTGTGTAGATTCTGGATGCACTATTTTTTCTTAATGCATTCAGTGTTCTGTTTAAAGAGACATTAACCATATTTACTGATGGTTTTCTTCCTGTCTTGCACCACTGGGGAAAACAATATCCAAGTTCAGTAAATATGAGTCACATTTGACCCCCTCTAGCTCTTTAACACCTGCTTTTCTTTGTAGAAAACAACCAGCTGAGTCTGCACTACAAGGTCTCATTCTCTTGAGAAAGAGTTAGGTGCAATGAGTGTTGGGAGTTTTCTGCTTGTGTACATTATCTCTTATTCTCCATTTAAATTTTTTTTAAAAACCTACTTTTGGAAACAAAAAGTGAAATATTTTTTATGGCTATTATTCACAGAGGTGTGTCTGTGTATGGTGCTGGTTATTTTTTACAGTATGTATTTTCTCTATTCACACTTTTACACATAACTGAGGTTTTCCCCCTGGGGTGTTGGTAGATCAGATAGTTGTTTTTTTTAAACTGAATAATTAAGTGAATATATCTTTCTTCCTGATTGATCAATCCTATCTATCCTCAGTACTTATCTAAAAAAAAAAAAAAAAAGCCTGCCTCTTGTTCCTAATTGATAATCCTTTTTTCTATCCTCAGTACTTACCCAAAATCCCTGCCTCCTGATCCTGATCAATTCTTCTATTTATCCTCAGTAACTATCTAAAATCTTGTGTCCAGTTTTTTCATTGATGCATCTTTCTAGCTGTGCTTAATGGGTATCAGTCTATCTGTTACTTGTTCTTTGTGTTTACTGTTTTATCTAATGATTTTGAACTTGTTTTGTACCAAATATTTTCTAACTTTTTTATTTTTATATATACTTTTTTTTTTGGCAGTAAACAATTTGTCTTTTTACCATTTTAACTGAAAGATTTTTTGTATTTTTAAAATTCAGTGGTACTGTTTTGTTTTTGTTTTTTTTTAGATTTTATTGTGATTTTGGAGACTTTTTGTATTTCTCAGGTTTTGTACAAAGAGAATTTGGGGCAAGCGACCCCAACCCCAGTCACTCCAGAGATGGAGCGAGTCAAGCGCAATCAAGAAAACATTAGCTCGGTACATTCTTTAAAATCAATATGTAATTATTGAAGTCTACAATATTTTATTCTGCTAATATCTCTTCAAGCTTTTAACTGTTGTATTTTGAAATTTTTGTCATTATTTTTCGGAGCCTCATTAAGGATCACCTATTGAGGCATGTGGAGGAAGAATCAGATAGTCCTTGCTTTAAATGTACCAGTTCAATGCATTTTTCTCATTTTTAAATTGTGTGCTCCAAAATGTCCTGGTGGTATTCGGTCAGTATTCTGAGTCAGTGGATGCACCTTGAATTCTCCAGACTCAATGGTCAGTTCAGATTTACGGCACTAAAACTCTGATTGTAGAACTCTTGTATTTCTCTGGGTAACTTCTCCGTCCCTTCTACTGCCGTGCCCCCCAAAACAGGTTCAGGGATTCCTTGTAATGTCAGGGTAAGCGGGGAGGGTAGCATTAAAGTGTTCAGTGGGTCCTTTCCTTTTCACTTCAGATACTTTCCTTTTATTCAAAATATTCAGTCAGGAAGTTTCTAAAAAAATTATGTTGAACAGAAGGGCAGTATGGTTGCAATGTTAGTCCACTTGGGTATGTAGCAAACCAGCAAGCTGTAGGTGAGACCTTTTCATTGAACCTACTCATTTTGTTTTGACCTGATAAGAGTGTAGCTCTTTAAATGTAGTCAAAAATATATTGCTATCCAATAGAAAGATAGCATCTGCAACTTGTTATGACCTTTATTTTTACATGTTAAAATTAAAAAAAGATTCAACTTTATTCAGGGGCAAGAGCAGCCCAGTGGTGGAAATATGCACTGCCATGCCAAAGGTCCTCAGTTTGATCCCTGAGCTACAAAGGTCTTTAACTCCCTGGATTGGCTGAGTCTGGGGATGCTGCAGAGGCAGCATTCATACCCCTGTGGGAGGAGGAGGAGGAGTCGTGGTTATTGCTCAGTGTGACATCTGGTTAGCCACGGCCGCAGGATTCCAGAGGGAGCACTGGGGCATGGCCATATTTAGGTATGTTGGGGGCGAGGGATATCAAATAATGGGAAAAATTCCTGAGGTGGTTGAGAATGTAGGTTCATGGTGCCAGATCCCAACCCTGATTCCAGTTGAGCTGCAAGTACAAAGCAGCAGAAGGAAACCGCTGAGCGTAAAAAAACAAAAACTTTATTAAATAAATATGAGATTGTTCACCAAGCATGAAAGAAAGCTCAAGGTAATCATATCTGATTTTCTCAAGATAGTGAAACAGTGTGACAAGGCAGTGGCCAGAGCTAGAGGGATGCTAGGGTGCACTGAGAGAGGTATAACTAGCAGGAAAGGGAGGTGATAATAAGAACGTAAGAAGTGCCAGGCTGGGTCAAACCAAGAGCCATTGAGCCCAGCATCCTGTCTCCAACAGTGGTCAGTCGAGGGCACAAGCAGATCTATTTCTTGTTACTCCCAGAGATAGCAATGGCTTTTCCTAGTCTACCTGGCTGATAATGTTTTATGGACTTTTCCTCCAGGAATTTGTCCAAATTTCTTTTATACCCCACTATGCTGGTCACCTTAACCATGATCTCTAGCAAAAGATTCCACTGTTTGCCCGTTGAATGAAGAAGTACTTTCTATGATTTGTTTTTAATCTACTGGTTGTTAGTTTCATGGGGTGTCCCATTGTTATAGGATTATTTGATAGGGTAAATAACTATTCCCTATTTACCCATTCCATTCCACTCTTGATTTTATAAACGTCTTTTGCAAGCTGAAGAGCCCTAACCTGTTTAGCCTCTCTTTATAAGGGAGCTGTTCCATCCCCTTCATAATTTTTGTTGCCATTCTCTGCACCTTTTCTCTTATAGTTCCACTATGTATTTTCTTTTTTTTAGATGGGGCGACCAGTTTAATGCCACTGTAGAGGCCATTAGTGAGATCTCATTTTGAGTATAGGAAATCCTTGACGTAAGGCGTTGAGTTACAATTCAGAGTTACAGCTTTTCTAAATTGACACCCATTATCTAACTTACAAGACTAGTTTCAACTTTAAGACACCTGAGCCTCTCCCAACAGCCTCAGGTGCTGACCACCATGGTGCTTGGTCATCCTGAAAACAGAGTCAGTGCAATAGACATTCCTTTGCACTTTCCTCTTCAGACCAAAAAAAAAGGAATTATTTAAAATGTGTCTATGCTATTTACAGTACTAACTATTACTAAATTTTGGGTTACTTTGGTGAAAATAGGGTTTTGGTAATGGAAGTAATTCCTCCTGAATGGGTGCAAGAGTATTTGGCACCCCTTTGATTATGTACCCCTCTCTCCCAACTTACCTACTGGTGGCAGGTCCAGCACAGCGCTTCCTCCTGCTGGTGACAGTGGTTCCAGCACAATACCCTTCTGGAGCTTGCGCTGGCTGGATTTTGCCACCCTCAAAATTTTGGCACTCTAGGTGGCAGCCTAGTTTGCCTAATGGAAGCACCAGCCCTGAATTTCCCATTTATAAAATTATTCTTAGAGGACAATTGGTTTCAACTTGCAAGGTCTCGACGTAAGACATGATTTTCAGGAACCAATTGTATCTTAAGTCTGAGGCCTTCCTGTATTGTTCCCAAGATACAGCCAGAATAAAGGCAGGTCAGACAAGTGCTGCCAAAATGGTGCAGAGATGTAAGGACCTAAATATTTATATCTTAGAGGGGTGCAACAACATGTGGGATATGACAGAGACATTCAAACACTTTGCAGCTATTAATAATGCACAAGGGGCAAACTTTTATCAGGGTAAAGAAAGTTCCTGAAGAAGAGCTCATGATATGAGACTTCAAAGGGGTAGAATTGGAGGTAATGTCAGAAAATATTTCTTCATGGAAGGGATGGTAGATGCATAAAATTGCCTTCCAGGTGAGGATCTGGAGGCAAAAAATGGTGACAGCATTCAAGAAAGCCAGGGATAAGTACAGAGGATCACTAGTTGTGAAGAAGTGAAGAGAGAACCAGAGATCAGCTGGGCTCTGTATCATGCACCAGAAAGTAAGTCAGCCTTAGGGTCCTTATCTGGCATCAAATTTAATGTTTCTAAAAGAGTCGCATAGAGGCTATGATGATTTTAATCCAAGAAAGAGGCCACAGTATCTCTGCTGACTCTTATTATCAGGCCGATACAGTATAGTGCGCTCCGGTGGAGCACACTGTTAACCCGTGGTTGGACGTGCGTTTTCGACGCGCTAGCTTTACCCCTTATTCAGTAAGGTTGATGCAGTTTCCAGGGGTCTTTTAGGCTAGATTCTCACAACTGGTCATTGCCCCAGTTGCCTGAGGGAAGAGAGATCATGCAAACTCAGATTTTCCTCCTAATTTATTCTCATAGGCTGTTTGCAGCCATGAACCACAGCACTGTTTTAAACAATGTTTTTCTCTACCAGCTGTACAATTCCTTCTTGAATCAGGACCTTACAAGGAAAACTGAATCCAAGTCTCTGCTGACTCTTATTATCAGGCCGATACAGTACAGTGCGCTCCGGCGGAGCCCACTGTTAACCAGCGGTTGGACGCTCATTTTTGACGTGCTAGCTTTACCCCTTATTCAGTAAGGGGTAATAGCGCGTCGAAAAACGCGCGCCTAACCCCCCCCCCCAAAACTAATAGCGCCTGCAACATGCAAATGCATGTTGATGGCCCTATTAGTTATTCCCGCGCGATTCATTAAGTAAAATGTGCAGCCAAGCTGCACATTTTACTTTCAGAAATTAGCTCCTACCCAAAGGTAGGCGTTAATTTCTGCCTGCACCGGGAAAGTGCACAGAAAAGCAGTAAAAACTGCTTTTCTGTACACCCTCCGACTTAATATCATGGCGATATTAAGTCGGAGGTCCCAAAAGTAAAAAATAATTAAAAATAAAAAAATTTAAAATCAGCCCGCGGCTCAGGGGTTGAAAACCAGACGCTCAATTTTGCCGGCGTCCGGTTTCCAAATCCGTGGCTATCAGCGGATCTGAGAACTGACGCCAGCAAAATTGAGCGTTGGCTGTCAAACCCGCTGACAGCCGCCGCTCCTGTCAAAAAGGAGGTGCTAGGGACGCGCTAATGTCCCTAGCACTTCCTTTTACCACTGGCCCTAATTAGCATATTTTTATTTACTGGATCGCGCGCACAGTACACTGGCCTGTGCGCTCTCCCGCGTTTCTTTCTGTATCAGCCTGTATATTCCTAAAATTTGACTCTCTTCTTCATTTTCTTTATTAAAAAACTTTCTAACGTCTTTGAGATTTTTTTTTCCACTCATGCAGTGGTCAAATATTATGGAAAGAAGTACATCAAGAGTTTGTTGTTTGGAATCTAGATTGTTTTCTTTACTTCTGATTAAGATGCTTTTTCTGTAACCCGTAGGTTTTGTATAAAGAGAGCTTGGGGAAAGTCACAGCAACCCCTGTAACTCCTGAGATGGAGAGAGTTAAACGCAATCAAGAAAACATTAGCATGGTACTCACCAGAAACCAGCAATACCTTCCCTTAGAAAATAACATGTCTGCAAAATGTTTTTCTATTCCTAACTTGATCCAGAAATTGTTAACTACATCTTGCATTATTTTGGTTTTTTACATTTTAATTTTTTAATTTAAACTTTATTTTTCTGGGAATTTTAATTTTTGATCTTTACAATTCCATGTTTTTAATTTGATTTTTGGAATATCTTAAGGTGTGCTATCCCTAGTGCTTCATCAAATAACTTTTTTTTTTTTTTTAATTGTGTTGCCTCATAAATGTTCTTAAGTGGAAGTGAGTGGTCTTAAAACATTAACTCGGCTTTAAACTGTGATCCATCCATGACATTCTACTATGTGATTTCTGGATAATTCTTTGCATCCTATAGGTTTCATACAAAGAGGACATGGGAAAAGCAACTCCAACAACTGTCACTCCAGAGATGGAGAGAGTCAAACGCAATCAAGAAAATATTAGCGCGGTATTTTCTAGGAAAACCAAAAATACTTCCCTAAAAACACAATGCTTTAACACCATTAAAACATTTATCCCTTTCTCCGCTTTTAACTACAAATTTCATCTCAACCCTAATGCTCCTGTAATCTTAATATATTTAGATCTTAAATATTTGTTTCACTACGATATACCCAGTCACCTCTTAGAGCTTCCTTTCCCATTCCGCCCCGTGCTATGATCTTTCACCTCCCTGAAATACGAGTTTTCTAGAATTTATTCTAATAGGATTTCCCAAATCCTTTCCTAACCGTTTAACCGCTGGCATAATCCACACCTCTGCGTATGTGTCAGGTCCAGTATGTGTGGGGCAAACATTGTGAATCATGCACAAAGGGGTCGATTTTAAAAGGAGTGTGGACACGTCCATGTGTATGCGATTCCCGGCGCGCGCACATGTTATAAAATACAGGTCCCATGTGCACCCGCGTGCCGGATTTTCATGTCCGCGCATGCATGTGTGGGCGGGTGGCCTGCTCTGCGTGCGGGGAGTGGGAATATTAGAAAATTACGCGCGGCGATGCAGTCGGGCCTCCCAGTCCGCTCCAATTAAGGAGCGGACTGGGAGGGAACTTTCCTATCCCTAACCTTAACCTTCCTACCTCTTCCCCTCTCCTCCCTGACCCCTAACCTAACCTTACTTATCCCTAATTTTTTTATTTTTATACTTAGCTCCTTGGGAGCAGAAGTAGTCTCCGTGCGCCAGCCGGCGCATGCTTCCCCGGGACAGCAGCTAATGGTGCTGTCCCAGCCCTCACAGACCATGCCCCCCACCCGCCCCTTTGGCTGGGCCCATTCTAAAATGCGCGCGGCACGTGCGTGGCCCTTTTAAAAATGGGCCGAAAGTGAATTCTTCATTTTATCTCAGTCTTTTCATACCCTAGACTTTCATTCTGCACAAAATCAGTAGTGAAACAATTTGCAGCAATTCTAAGGATTAAGGCTGTGCCACAGTTTTACTAGTTTTTGATTCCATTGATTTGACACAAATTTTCTGTTATGCTTTGAGATTCCATACAGCAGCCCATAACAATGCGGAAAGTTTTTGTGCGTGCGTGTGTGTGTGTGTCTGACTCTAACAAGCGCTCCTTATGTCAGATTCTGAGTTGATAAAAGAAAGAGGACTGTTCAAGGTTGTTAAATCTCAATGGCTTGGGCTTTTACCCTGCTCTTCTTCCTTTCCTACCTGGTTTAGTATGGTTACCCCCTCCTTCACGTGCCTCTAAAGATTATGGGGCGGCCATGCACCACCATACTTACTCCCTCTCTCTCATTTGCCCAGGTTCTTTATTCAGACAGTTTCCGGAAGCAAGTGCAGGGCAAGGCTGCCTTTGTCCTGGATACGCCAGAAATGAGGAGGGTCCGTGAAACTCAACGCCATATCTCAACGGTAATTTGCTATTCTCTTCTTTGTGCAGGCCCATCAATAGCATTTTTTTTTTTAAATGAAGCTTTCAAATCTTGATGGTAATATGTCCTGACTAATGTCTAGCTTTAAAGTGCAAAGATCGGTGTGCTGAAAGCCTGACGCATTGTGTGTTCCGATGTCGTGGAGCAGCAAAACAACATTCGCTAGAAAACCTTTTTTTTTTTTTTTTTTAAATGTAAAGGAAGTTCTAGAATTAGAGGTCATGATATGAGGTTGTGAGGGGGTAGACGGGTATGGCATCAAAAAATATTTTTGCATGGAAAGGGTGGTGGGCGCATGGAATACCATCCTGGAACAAGTTGCAGGGGCTGCGGTAGTTCAGGTCATACAAAGCTTGTTCCCCTAATTTATTGGCCAGACGTAATTGGGTAATATTTTCTAGAAGCAATAATGAAACCAAAAGTACATGCATACTTTTGGTTTCATTTTGTGGCAAACTGTGCGGGCTAATATTTACCCACAGGATTGGCCAGTCCACGGCTGGTTCGATTATCTACCCCTAATTTGTAAAGAAGAAATGGGCCAGAAAATCACAGCCCTGGATTATCACACAAAATCTTTCCAGCCAGATGAGTTTAAGGGGATCGTGATCCAAAGCATTGGCTATAACGGGGGGGAATTGTAAGGAGGTAGGATAACATGGGTATTCGAGACCAACCGCTCTCTCCATCACTTTCCTTTCTCCCCCAATCATTCCACAAAATAGTCATGACACTGTATGGCATTATAAACCTCAAAGGCCGCAGTTTATTAAACATAACCCGAGCTGTTAAATTAACATAACATAAACCAAATAGTCTTAACCCCCCCCCCTACATTTCTCGGCCGCATGCCTCTCTTCGCTTACCGTCGCGGCCCAACGGTAAGCCGGCGTCCCCCCCCCCACACCGCTTACCCCGCCACGTCCACCAGCGAGGGTAAGCTTGCGGCCTGAGCATCAGCCCCCCTCTTGCTCTTTAGGCCTTCCCGTGTAGTAGCCCCAAACTACACGAGCATTTTCGGCCCCCTCCTTGCTCTTTGGGCCTTCCCATGTAGTGGCCCCAAACTACACGAGCATTTTCCCCCCCCCCCATCCATGGCTTTCACAATATAAAATAATACATTACAGCTCTAGCTCGGGTTTTTCCGCCACTAACAAAACAACTAGTTTGGTTTTGTTCCCCCACTGCGGCCTTCTACAATCAACTGCTGTTTCAGCCCTTCTTCCAAGGCATCATTAAAGAGATCCATTCCAACCTCCGACAAGTGAACCCCATCGCCCAAAAAATAACCCCCCAGTTTTTCCCAGGACCAGGTATGCCTAATCCAAAACCCCCCTTCTCTAACCAGCCATTTTCCAATTTGTCTATTCAATTTCTTTACCCCGTTGAACCATATGGGCTCTTCTGCCTTCTCGATCCGAATTATAATGTCGGACCAGCCAAATTTCGTATTCGGCAGGCAATTCATCAAATAGGCTAAGTCCTTTCGCATCATCATAATTAATTCCCTGCACGTATACCGGCCAATATCGTTTCCCCCCAAATGTAATAATATGAACCTTGGCACACCCCGTCTCGCAATATTGCCTTGTAAGAAGTCCCGCAGCTCCCCCCACCTCATGCCCCCTTTTCCGAACCACTGTACACTCAAGTCTTCGTGAGCAATGTTCAAATTTTCGCCATAAGGCCTCTTCCGCGCCCTCCGTTGTGCACGATGCACAAAAGAATGGCCCACAATCCAAGCACATTCTCTATGCACCTCCACCCCTTCAGATTCTGAAAAACAAAAGGCTTGTGTTACATATACCAATGCACAGCACCTCCCCCTACTTACGAACATATCTCCTAAATACTGCCGACTTCCAGCGTCCCAATTCTTGAATTCGACGTGCCGACCACCCCAATTCGGCAGCAGTCGTGGCCGCTCCTATGCGAAAAGAATGGGAACTATATCGCTGCACGTCCCACCCCAACAGGCTAACCGTCCTGCGCAATACTGCAGTAAATTGATAGATAGTTAACGGACTACCATTCTCGTGCAGCAAAAAATTTTTAACACCCCCTGGTCTAATCCGCAAGTACTCCAATGCCCCCCGCACCGGGCACACAAATTCATTGCCGGCCCGTACCAATGAAATCCATGCCCCTTTACCTTTTTGATCTGTTTTGGATTTCCTAATATAAAGTGTCACCCTTTTTTCGTATATCCGTACGTCTTTCACCATCAACCCCCGACACCCCTGCCCTTGAGTTGGACCTTGCAACTAATTCGCACACTCGAAACGCCCCGAAGAAAGCCCAGGAAAAGGCTAAACGAAACAATACAAGCTCAAACTGCGAACTGCATACAGAACGCAAACCTCCCGCAATCTCTAATAAGTCTGTGTATCTGATGGGCAGCCTCTGATCCATGCAGTAACCGTCCCCCCTGCCCCAACCCTCCAACATCTTTTTCACTAGAAAACCGCCCGCTGGGTTGCCCCATCCCCCAATCTTTTGAAAGAACACGAAACCCGCTAAATAACTCTTAACCGATGCCAAAGTGTAACCCGCATCTTTAGCCCATAAAATAAACTGTACCACCTCATTCTCTCTCACTTCCCCCCCTCCCCATCCCAGTGAAAACAAAAACGAGACACTATTCCTCGTCCTGCCATGTACGACTTCCACGTGGCTGATGCCACCGAGTGCCTGATCAACTGCCATTTCTCGTCATGCCGAGCTCCCAAAGGTGTGCTGGGACCGGCTCTCCTTTTGAGTTCGCATGCGGAGCTTCTGCGCGGAAGACATCCCACTTGAAACGAGAGAGAGCATCAGCAATAAGATTCAAGGTCCCCGGCACATGACTTGCTCTAACAGTCACATTCCACCTCAAACATAACATAACCATTTCTCTCAACAATGCGGATACTCTGGGACATTTCGCCGCTTGTCTATTTACAACCTGAACCACTCCTAAATTATCACACCACCAGATCACCTGCTTGTTAGCCAACTCTGCCCCCCAAATGGTCAAAGCCACTATAATGGGAAATAATTCCAAGAAGGTAATGTTTTTAACAATTTCTTCAGTAACCCACATCTCAGGCCATTGCTCCGCGCACCATTTGCCACCAAAATACACGCCCAGCCCGGATGCCCCCGCGGCGTCCGAAAACAATTCTAATTCGATGTTTGAAATTTCTTCCTCCTGAATTAGGCACGACCCATTAAAAGATTGTAAAAAACTCTCCCAAATACCCAATTCTTCCTTCACCGCTTTCGTTACCCGGATAAAATGATGACCCGCGCGTACGCCCGCCGTCCGAGCCGACAAACGCCGAATGAACGCTTGTCCCATCGGTATTACACGGCATGCAAAATTCAGAGAGCCTATTAACGACTGCATCTGCCTCAGAGTCACCTTCACTGACGATCTAACCACCCTAATGGAGGCCATTAACTGGTCAATTTTTTCCTTGGGTAACCTGGAAACCATGTCCACGGAATCCAACTCTATGCCCAAGAAAATCAATTTCGTCAAAGGCCCTTCAGTCTTGTCCTTCGCAATTGGCACGCCGAAATGATCAGCAGTCCGCATGAAACCATCCAACTGCTCCTGACATGAACTCGAATCACTCGGTCCCACAAACAAAAAATCATCTAAATAATGTAAGGAATTACTACAACCATTAAAACATGTGGTAGCCCAATGAATAAAAGTACTGAATGCCTCAAAAAAGGCACACGACACTGCGCAACCCATCGGTAAGCAGCGATCAATAAAATAAAACCCGTCAAAATAAAACCCCAACAAAGGAAAACAGGAAGGATGTATAGGTAATAACCGAAAAGCCGCCTCTATGTCCGCTTTCGCCAATAATGCGCCCGGTCCGGCTTTTCTCACCAAGGCCAAGGCGTCGTCAAAGGATGCATACTTAACCGCGCAAGCATGTTTGGGAATGAAATCATTCACCGAAGCACCCTCCGGAGAAGATAAATTGAGAATCAATCTAAACTTGCCTGGTACCTTCTTTGGGATAACCGCCAGCGGCGACAAATGCATCCTCTCAAAAGGTTTGTTAGGAAAAGGCCCCGCTATTCTCCCCAACCGGATTTCCTCCTGAAGCTTATCCTGGACTACCCCCCCCAGCCGATAAGCCGACCTCGAGTTCCTTCGTGTTCCCCCTTCGCCCGGACCTTCATACGGAATAATAAAACCCCAACAAAAACCAGCTAATAACAATGATGCAGCTCTCCTATTCGGGTAGGAGCGCAAACCTTCCTCCAAAGCCTCCAGTGCAATGGGTGATTCGGCCTTATACTTTAAACATGCATTATTTGGAACCCTTACCACCCACGGACCCTTGTACCTGCTGGCATTTGAGGGCAGAGTGAGCTCCCCCGCACGTGGCACAGGCGTGCTTAAATTTACAATCTGGAAACAGGCATGTGAGTTTATTGAATCTCCAGCACACGTCTGCTCCTCCCCCGACTCCTTTAACGCCTCCTTCGCTTTTACGAAAAGTTCCTGACCGAAAGGAAGCACCCTTGGAACCCCCGGCAAACCCCGTTCCTATATTTGCGCTGTTTCCCGTACCTACTGACCCACCCTTACCCGCACTCGCACCCTTGTTAGTCATCTGGGTAAGCCAAAGATGAATATCCTGCGAACCCCAAGACATAAATTTATTGCCTGCCATTTTGTCCCGAAATTTTTCATCGTAGTTGAGCCATGCCCAACCTTCATAGTCCTTAAAGGCTCCTAAAATACTATCTGCATAAGATAATAACGCTCCATGCTGCGAGGGATCAAAATGACTTACCACGCTAGCTAAGCGTAGGAAACCCTGCACCCAATTCACAATATTTTTGGCAATTCTGGGCCCCGTACCATCCTTCTTATTCCGTTTCTTATCTTTTTTAGACATCTTCCTCCCCCCCCTTCTTCCTTCCAATAATTTGAAGATATTAATAAATTTCCGTTTCCTAATGCGTTTCACCAGTCTAGAGGGCACCTCCTCCCACAATTCAGTGAGTGAAGCTAGTGCTGGCTGCCCCACGTCGCTTTTGGGCCCCTCAACCCCTATCGCCTGTTCGCTGCAACTGCTGTTGCTTGAGGACGAAGAAGAGGTCGACGATCCGGCACTGGAACTGGAGCGCAACCTCTTCTTCTTTCTCCTTTGTCCCTTCTTCTCACCCCCATTTGCCCCCTTACCTGCTGCATAGTCGTCTCTGGCGGCACGCCCTCCTGCAGCCCCATCAGGCCTTCCCGGCCTCGACTCCATCCGCGCACTAGCCCTTGGGCTCCCCAGCACCCGACTCCGCACTGCTCCCTCGCTCTCCCTCCACGCTTCACAGCTGGACGGGCCCGGCATATCTTCCTCGATGCGCGCTGCAGAGAAACCTCCTGCCCTAAAGTCCCGGCTATCCTTTACAAAATCCCTGCCACATCTGCCTGTCCCCTGAGGGATGCCAGCGGGCCTGAAACTGGCCAAGCATCCCGGTAGCTTCCCTAGGAAAGATTTGATCCCCTAATGGGGAACTCAGCTCTCTTAGCCAACCGCCCATTCCCTGATTATCTTCTGGCCCACGCCCCGTATCCCCTGCCATATACCCGTGCCCTGCTCTGGCCATATGGCTCAGGATGTCTGCAATCAAGGCTGCCGGGTTATGAGCACCGGCGTCACCCGCTGGGGGAGCAGTGCCAACAGGGCCCTGATGGGCTGTCTGGTTGCTCTCCTTCGCCTGGCCAGGTCTGCCTGGGCTTCGCCCTCTCCCTATGTCCCTGTTCACCGCGGCAGCCACCCTTACAAAGCGGCCCGGGATCCCCATGCCGCTGCGGCTAGGCTTACGGGGTGGGGGAGGGGGATGTACCGGGAGGCGACCTCTCCCTTGGAGCTGGGTATGTCCGCGAGCTCCTGAAAAATGTTTGCCTCCGAGTCTCTCCTCTGGGGAAAAAAGGCGGGGGCCGCGCCGAACCCGATGTGGGCGGGTATGCAGTGCCCCATCCGGGGCTTTTCCAGCTCGGGGCGGGTCCGGGCCGCCTGCTGGGACCAGGGCCGAAGGGCCAGAGGGCAGGGGGTGAGCCGGTGGGGATCCGCCAGCCGGCAGGCCGAACGAGGGGGGAACTGGCGGTGCTCTAGGCGACAGACATTTGCTGCTATCGCAGTCGGGGGACGTGGCTTCGGGCCCGCTCTCTCCCGAGTCTGTTAGAGCTACCGCAACCGGCGGGGTGGCAGGGGAGACAGGCGGGAGGGGGGACGGCGGGGAGGCAGGCCTGCCTTCACTCACCGGAGAGCCGTGCACATCAGTCCTGCGGCCCGGCAGCCGGTCCGTCCTCCCGCTCCTCGGCCTCGAGCCCGTCAGATGAATTCCCGCGGGCCTGCTACCCTGCTTGCCCTTGTTTCTCCTCATGGTCAAGGATGGGGGCGCAAGAAAACCGCGAAAAACGACAGTTAGGAGTTCGCTGCACAGCAAAGCAAAACCCTGCTTCTGCTATGCTGGCGGATTCCCAACTGCCCGCTCCCTCAGTCCTCTCTCCTTACTTATTCCTGGCCCTCCAATGGTATCGCAGCGATTTGAATCGCTGCGCTCCCATTGGTTACCCTATCACCTTACTCCCCCCCCCCCCCCATGTCGCTCGGCGCGCTCGAACCCTGTTAACTACGGCACGCCAGGACAAGCCTGTCGTGCCTCCTCTTAAGTGGATCGCAGCCCTAGATCAGACAGATATGGTTTAATTTTAAATCCATAAAAGTAAAATTAAGAAATTCACAATCAAATTCAGGATTTAGTTGCCTCCTACAGTACCTGAATGAATTCTGCTTTGAAGTGCATTAAAGGCAGAATACAAATCAAATAAATAAATAGACGGATCCCACCTTACTGGAAACACCCAGATTATGGTCAGGGTCTTGAATTGCAATTTTCTGGATCCCCCTTCAATTGTATACATTCTAAACAATTAAAATCGTCTCTGCTTTCACTTGGGAGAAAACAGTTGCTTCTGTACATAAATATGTAAAAAAGTAACATACAGAATCTGCTTCAGTATGAATATCAGTTTTCACTGAGTGCTTAGAATGACTCGCCTTCTGGTTTAATGCTTTACCGCACACAGAGAATGTGCCAATATTCACAGCAGAGCACTACTCCTTTTTAGATATCTGAATTTAAAAAATGTGACTTAACAATGGCTGGTTTATTTGAATATGATTTTTTTTAATGGTGCACAGCTTTGTAAATGGACTTCTTATCCAGTTCTAAGTATATAGATATTACACAAAGGCGTCCGTGTAGGCATGCTTGCCTAAAGAAGGGACCTATATACAAAACCTTTAGATACATTTTAAAGGATTATCACAACCTGCAAAGAATCTAGTTTGCCACAAGATGCATATGTGCTACAAGAATTCTGTGCTACAAATTACAGTGAAGCTAGATTTACTATTTAATTCACTATAATCCATGATAAATTAAGAGTTCATGGAAACAAAAACAAAAAAATATACCCAAACCCTCAGAAGATGTACAGGGTTGATTTTTTTTAGAACTTTATTATGCAGTCTGATTCTCCTAATAATGCAACACTGCTGTGCTTTTCTTGAAGGTAAAATACCATGAGGACTTTGAGAAACACAAAGGCAGCTTCACACCTGTGGTTACTGACCCCATTACAGAACGCGTGAAGAAGAACATGCAGGATTTCAGTGACATTAATTATCGTGGCATTCAAAGGCGAGTGGTGGAAATGGAGAGAAAGCGAACTGACCAGGACCAAGAAAACATGACAGGTATTCCCATGACCCACCACATACAAAATACTCTCAATTCTTTCTTTCTGTTCAGAGCTACATTTTAATTGGTTTTCAGAATATAATTCAAAAAACAATTGTCTATATGAGCTATGTATGTGAGCTTCATATAAAAAACATTTGTTTCAGAAACCATGCATTATATTTTCAGGAAACATTACATACATTCCTCATTTAGGGGGAGATTTATCAAGCTGCGATATGACTGTTTAACATGAGTTCCTGAACATAACCAGATTAGTCCAGACCAGTGGGTTGTGCATTCCCACCAGCAGATGGAGTCAGAGAACATAGAACTTTGAGCACTGCTACTTAACGAGAGTGCCACCTGCAGCCCCTCAGTATTTCTCTGACTCCAGCAGATGGTAGAGTTCCAAACCCGCAGTCAGTCAGTTAAAAAAAAAAAAGAGGTTAGGGAAAGTTTTTTTTCCTAGGATAGGCTAGTTTGTAGTTAGTTCTGTAGCTTCTTGAGGTGTTAGGCACCTTCATGGGCCATCTCTCAGTTGAAGCCAAGCGTCCAGGGGGTTGGATACCCCTGCCTGTGTCTCGCCCGCATCGCTGCCAGTGTCTCGATATCCAGGGGCTCCTGGTTTCCTTGAGCACTGAGGAGGCTCCTCTCACTCCTTCCTCAGACTCCAACTCTCTCAGTTTAGAAAGAAAGCAAAGAAGAAGCCTTTTAAGGTAGGAGGAGTTCATTTGGGAGATGGGCTGTGCTGTTTAGTCGGCAGGCCAGCTGGACTGGTAAGCTTAACCCCATGGGTCTTCACGACGGCCCGGGGTTCCGGGTAGGTCGGCAGGAGGGGGGAGGCTTTCGCGCGCGTGTGGACCTCTTTTTTTATATTTGCGCCGGCAGCTCTCCTCACAGCAATTTCGTGTCGGCAGGGGGGTTTTCTATTTTTAGCTCCTGTAGTCACACGAAGGTTTTCTGATTGGAATTTTTTCTCAATGGTACCCCGGCCTAAGTTGGGAACCTGCCGCATGTGTGGGGTGTCAGGGCAGGCCATAAATGCTAGTTCCCTGTTTTCTCTCTGTTCTTCAGGGCAGAAGGGAACTTCCTCGGGGAGAGCAGCAAGCAGGCAAGGGCTCCGGTCCTCTGGGCCACGGTCCTCCTCGGTGGGGGAGGGTAACTCGCGGTGGCTGCCGAGGGAGGAGGAGGCCCCTCCCATTCTTTCTACGGTGAACCAAATTTCCACATTTGGGGATGACCCTGGGCTACCGGACCCTCCGGTGTTGATTCAAGGGAGTTTTGCCCTGAGTTTTTGCTCCTGCTACATCAGGCGTTCCTGGCTAGGAAACAGGAGAGCCTGAAGAGAGCAGCGCAGCTAGACCCTTTGGTGGAACCTCCACCAAAGCGGATGCCCACGAGGTCCCCGGACCGCCATCACCCTGCAGGGGCTCACCAAGGGGCTCAAGGTGGGGATAGGTTGCCGGCCCCACTCAGGGATATCTCAGACCCTGGGGCGGATCAAGATCTGGGACTCACCCAGGATATGGGTGATGTGATACAGGACGACCCGGACCAATATAACCTCCCACCCTCGGAAGGCAATGATCCCAGCGTAGTGCACTTGTTTAAGCAAGAGGAGCTCAGACCTATCATTCGCCAGATCTTGGAGATCTTGGGGATCAAAGTTTCACAGGAGGAATCGGACAGCAAAGGTGTCAGCCCGGTCCTGGATGGGATTCGGGGTCCAACTGACTTCCTTCCCATTACCTAAGAAGGTCCGCAAGCTAGTGACCCAGGAGTGGGACTCGCTGGATGCAGATTTAAAAGTGGGAAGAGCCATGGCAAAGCTGTACCCACTATCACAGGATGTTTTGGATCTTCTAAAGATACCGAAGGTGGACGCAGCGGTGTCTGCCGTGACTAAGACTACCACCATTCCTGTGACCGGGTTTGCTGCACTGAAGGACATTCAGGACCGCAAACTGGAGATTCATCTGAAGCGAGTCTTCGAGGTCTCAGTGCTGAGTCTCAGGGTGGCGATTTGCACCAGCCTCATGCAGAGAGCCTGTCTTTGCTGCGTTCAGGAGGCAGCCGCAACCCCCAGTCCCGATGGCGGGGGGCCCTTGCAAGCCACGCGTTTGGAGGCAGGAGGTGCCTATGTCACGGACGTGTTGTATGACTTGATTAGGACCTCGGCGCGTAGTATGGTGACTGCATTTATGGCTCATAGACTGCTCTGGTTGTGTAATTGGTCAGCAGACTTATCTTCCAAGTCTCAACTTTGTAACCTCGCCTTTAAGAGCAATCTTCTCTTCGGGTAGGATCTCGACCAGTTGGTGAAATTGCTGGGGGAGTCCAAGGGCAACCGATTGCCAGAGGATCAGAAACCTTCGGGGAAGGTTTTTCCCCCACGGACTCGTTTTTGGGATTCTCGCAGATTTCGCACTGGTAGGACTTCAGCTCCTTTGGGTTCCAGGCCGGCCTTGGGACGTCAGCAGTCCTTTCATGGAGGTCGGCGCCCAGGCAGAGAGTCCATGGGCCAGGGTGCTGGTTGTGGAAAACCTACCCAATGAAGCCATGGGCACCCATTCTGTCATAGGAGCTGTCGGAGGCAGATTGTCGAGCTTCTATGCAGAGTGGGAAAAGATTACCTAGGACTGATGGGTCTTGGAAGTGGTCCGGGATGGTTACACTCTCGAGTTTTCACGCTCGGTGCAGGAGGCCTTTGTGGAGTCTCGCGTTGCTTCGCGGGTCAAGCTCAAGGCAGTACAGGGGACTCTACAATGGCTGCTCGATCTGCAGGCCATTGTTCCAGTTCCTCTGGCAGAACAGGGCAAGGGACGGTATTTGGTCTACTTTGTGGTTCCCAAGAAAGAGGGCACCTTTTGTCCCATTCTGGATCTGCAGAAAGTTAACAGGTGTTTGCAAGTTCCCCGTTTTCGCATGGAGACGTTGAGAACTGTGGAGGCCACGGTACGCATAGGAGAGTTTCTCATGTCGTTAGACCTCACCAAGGCGTATCTCCACATCCTGATTTGCCGGGCTCACCAGCGGTTCTTCTGCTTCAAGGTGATGGCCAACATTTCCAGTTTCAAGCTCTCCTTTCGGCCTGGCAACGGCTCCACGTACTTTCACCAAGGTCATGGTGGTCGTAGTGGCGTTCCTGCGCAAGGAGGGAGTCCTTGTTCACCCGAATCTCGACGACTGGCTAATCCGAGCAAAGTCTCAGGAGGACTGTGTAAGGTCAGTTCAGAGGATGATGCTCACCTTGCAGTCACTTGGCTGGGTCCTAAATGTCCAGAAAAGTCATTTGGAGCCCTCACAGTCGTTGGTCTACTTGGGAGCACTCTTCGACACTTTCCGAGGCAAGGTTTCTCTGGCAGGGGACCGTGTAACAAAGTTGCAGGATCAGGTCCAAGCCCTGCTTCAAAGGAAGAATCTGATGGTTTGGCATCACTTACAGATTCTGGGATCCATACCCTCCACCTTGGATTTGGTCCCGTGGGCGTTCACTCATTTGCGTCCGTTGCAGCGTGCACTGTTATCGCGGTGGAGTCCAGTGTCGGAACAGTTCCATATACCGTTACCTCTCCTTCCAGACTCCAGAGTCAGTCTATCATGGTGGCTTTCACGCAGCAACCTAGAACAGACTTAGACCCTCCAAATTGGGTGGTTATCTCCACAGATGCCAGTCTATCTGAATGGGGTGCAGGCTGCCTCAACAAATCCGCCCAAGGGCTTTGGTCTCCATGGAGAAATCCTGGTCCATCAACTGCCTCGAGAAGAGGGCTGTCTGGCTGGCCCTCCAAGCACTTCTTTCTCTGGTCAAGGATACAATGGTTCGAGTGTTCTCGGACAACGCGACGATGGTAGCTTACATCAACTGGCAAGGCGGGACACGGAGTGTCGAGGTGGTATTGGAGGCGAGGCTATTGTTCGCTTGGGCAGAGCGCCATCTCAAAGGAATCACTGCGTCTCATGTCGCGGGCATGGAAAATGTACAGGCGGACTTCCTCAGCAGGCAACAGCATGATCCGGGAGAGTGGGAGTTAGCTCCCGAAGCATGAAACCTCATTTGCACCAGGTGGAGCATGCCTCAGTTGGATCTGATGGCAACTCGAGCCAATGCGAAGACGGAATGCTTCTTCAGCTGTCATCGAGAAATAGACTCGGTAGGACTGGATGCTCTGGTATGTCCGTAGCCCACGAGCATTCTTCTCTATGCCTTTCCTCCCTGGCCTCTCATCGGTCAGCTACTACAACTCATAGAGCAGCATCCAGGCAGTGTAGTGTTGTTGGCTCTGGAGTGGCTGTGTCGCCCGTGGTTTGTAGATGTGGTGTGATTAGCCTTGGAAGGTCCTCTACAGCTGGTGCACCGCATCTACTCCGTCAAGGGCCCATATTTTCGGATTGGGAGGATCACTTCTCTCTCGAGGCCTGACGTTTGAGGGCCGGCAATTACGATTGAAGGGATATTCCGAGCAGGTCATTTCCACTCTTCTTCAGGCAGGTGAACCTTCTACTTCTATGGCCTATGTTAGGGTCTGGAAGTTATTTGAGCCATGGTGCCGCCAGCGCTCCTTGGATCCTTTGTCAAAGGAGATTCTCCAGGTGTTGGACTTCCTACACTGGCTTCACTGGCTGCCAATTAAATTCAGGATACTCTTTAAAGCCCTCATGATGATCACAAGGCCCTACACAACATCTCCCCCCTCAACATAACCTTCCAACTTCAGCCGCACATTTCTAATAGACCCATCAGAAGAGCATACAAGGACATGCTGTACACCCCGCCAGCCAAAACCTCACTAAGGAAACGCGCCCTCTCCACAGCTGGTCCTCCCCTTTGGAACTCGCTCCCACCGGACCTCCACCAAGAACCTTGTCCTTTGGTTTTAGAAAGAAACTAAAAACATGGCTATTCAGCCAGGCATTCCCGGAGAGTTAAGGTCCGATGACACCCTTCTTAACCTCCCGGCTTGCTACTTCAGTTCTCCCCTGCTTTCCTATGGTGACCCTCCCTTCCCCGCCCTCTTTGGTTACTCCTTTGGGACTAGAAGTCCCAGCAGACTTGCCCCATGAGGCTATCTTTTGTTCCCTCATTATTATTTACGACCTCCTATTATTATTTATTATATTTACTTCTCCTCACTCCTCTGTATTTTTTTTTACTATTCCATAGCCAATAGCGTATGGTAATTTATCATTGTTTCTGTAATAGTCGCTAGCATTATCTTTATTCTATCACCATACTTCACTTCTACACTCCGTATAACATTTTACTACAGCATCCTCCAAATTGTTCTTCATAGCCGCTGTTCCACTTATTCCACTGTAAATATGTTTTAATTGTACTAATTATGTATGTTAATCATGTTTTAATGCATTCCACTTGTTCACTGTAAATATCGTTTCAACCTTGTTTCAATGTATCCGCCCCTGGGGCGACAGTTCAGTTCTCTGTAAACCGGTGCAATATGTATTCTATACAGGAACATCGGTATATAAAAATTAAAAATAAATAAATAAATAACAGGGGTTGGCCAAAGGTTTAGCTTTCAACTCTCTTAAGGTTCAGGTGGCTGCCTTAGGTCGGGCAGAGTTCACAGTCGGTCACTGGCAGTGCATCCAGACATTTCGCGTTTCCTCAAAGAAGTAAAGCATTTATATCCTCCCATATGCCCGTTATGTCCAGACTGGAGTTTGAACCTGGTGTTTCGGGTGTTTTGCGGAGGGCTCCCATTAAGGATTTGACCTTGAAGACCGTTTTCCTCGTAGCCATTTGTTCTGCTTGACGCATTTCAGAGTTATAGGCTTTGTCGTGTCGAGATCCTTTTCTTAGGATTTACGATGATAGAGTTTTGCTGCGCACGGTTCCTTCCTTCGTGCCCAAGGTGGTCTCTGCTTTTCATGTGAACCAGGCGGTGGATCTGCCAGGATTTCGGAACTGGTCCAGGGATTCTCCTCAGCAGAGGGAACTTCATCTTTTGGATGTGCGTCGTGTTCTTTTGCACTATTTGGAGGTTACTAATGACTTCCAGCATTCGGACTATCTGTTTGTCTTATTTGGGTGTCCAAGAAGGGTGACAAGGCTTCGAAGGCGATGATTTTGCACTGAATTAAGGAGGCTATCATGGGTTATGTTGCCTGCGGGCGTCAGGTGCTCGTGGGTCTGAGAGCTCATTCCACTAGAGCCCAGGCTACCTCCTGGGCTGAGTGTCAGCTTCTGTCGCCTCAGGAGATCTGCAGAGCGGCAGTTTGGTCCTCCCTGCACACTTTCACCAAGCATTATTGTTTCGATGTGAGGGCGCAAAATGAATCGTCCTTTGGGGAGGGTGTACTGCGAGTGGGTCTTTCAGGTTCCCGCCCAGTGTTTGGGTACATTCCACTGGTCTGAACTGATCTGGGTATGTTCAGGAAAGGAAAATTGGTTCTTACCTGCTAATTTTTGTTCCTGTAATACCACAGATAAGTCCAGAGACCCATCCCCCTTTTCAGATTCCGAAAGACTACCTTGAGAGGTGATATTTCCTGAAGAAACAATTTGGCCTTTTTGCAAATGTACCAGAAGGGGCAAATTTTGAGGTGGTCTAGTGTTTTGTTTTTTTTTTAATCTGTTCCAGGCAAGGGGTTGGCGGTTAAGTTTTTGGGTTCCAACCCCCTTCGCCTTTTAAGTAAAGTTTTGTTGTTTAGGTTTGGGTACATGTCAATACTAAGGGGCTGCAGGTGGCACTCTCGTTAAGTAGCAGTGCTCAAAGTTCTATGTTCTCTGACTCCATCTGCTGGTGGGAATGCACAACCCACTGGTCTGGACTGATCTGTGGTATTACAGGAACGAAAATTAGCAGGTAAGAACCAATTTTCCTTTATAGCCCTATTGCAGCGATATCATGCAATATTCACAAAATTGCTTGCTTTTTGAAAAAATCTGCCTATTATAATTAGCTGCTTTACATGCATAAAATCACATAATGCATACAAAGCTGCTAATTCATAGTAAACTGTATGTAAATAAAATAATGCTGCTTCAAATTTTTTCAGCCATGTTATTTTATCTACACCTTTTCTGAAAACATTAATTTAGCATGGGAGCATCCCAATGCTCTGGCGCTAGAATTAAAGGGCCATGTGACCTGACATGAGACACAACCCCCTGCAAAATGATAAAAAAAAAAAAAAGGGACCAGGGGTCTTATTAGACCCCCCCCCTCCCCCCTGTCCACCCTAGGGCCACCACCCAAGGCAGCTCCACAATGAAAAGTTTAAAAAAGATAAAGGGCACAATGTGCCCTTTATCTTTTTTAAACGGAAAAAACGGAAAAAATGGAAAAACGGAAAAAACGGAAAAAAACAAAAAAACTCGAAAAAAGAAAAAAGAGGACAACGCTTTTAAAAATTAGCCGGAAACAGCTCAAAAATATTTAGTGACCGCGAGGGGAAACTGCAGACGGCAGAACGCACTAGGACCCCAGCACCGGCCCCCACACGGTGAGTCAGCCGCGCCCACTGCAAGGCACTAGGCCAATCAGAGGGCGGCAACCGGGTCTTTAAATTGCAGCGACCACACCCGGCGTCGCGCGCCCGAAGGAGCGCGACCTAAGGGGCTTGCCCCTTAGCGCGCCCCTTGGAGCGTCCCAGTGCCAGGGCCGCTATCCCCTGCCGACCGGCACCGGAAAAATTCTCATCAGCTCCACAAGCTTCCATTTTAAACCAACTAGATCAGGCTGAATCTTTCAGAGGTAAAGTTTGTAAGCTTGCATCTGTATACAAACTTACAAGCCACATTGCCGACATCAGCAACCACTCATCCAGCCTCATCCAGCAACCACTCATCCAGCCTCATCCAGCAACCACTCTTCCATCCTTCACCCAGCAACCACTCATCCAGCCTCATCCAGCAACCACTCTTCCAACCTCATCCAGCAACCACTCTTCCAACCTCATCCAGCAACCACTCTTCCAGCCTCATCCAGCAACCACTCTTCCAGCCTCATTCAGCCTCATCCAGCAACCACTCTTCCATCCTTCACCCAGCAACCACTCATCCAGCCTCATCCAGCCTCATCCAGCAACCACTCTTCCAGCCTCATCCAGCAACCACTCTTCCATCCTTCACCCAGCAACCACTCATCCAGCCTCATCCAGCAACCACTCTTCCAACCTCATCCAGCAACCACTCATCCAGCCTCATCCAGCAACCACTCTTCCAACCTCATCCAGCAACCACTCATCCAGCCTCATCCAGCAACCACTCTTCCATCCTTCACCCAGCAACCACTCATCCAGCCTCATCCAGCAACCACTCATCCAGCCTCATCCAGCAACCACTCATCCAGCCTCATCCAGCAACCACTCATCCAGCCTCATCCAGCAACCACTCTTCCATCCTTATCCAGCAACCACTCTTCCATCCTTCACCCAGCAACCACTCTTCCATCCTTATCCAGCAACCACTCTTCCATCGTTCTAGGACAACTAATCCTTATATCACCTCCCACATAAGGACTCAATTCCACTCTCCAGCACCTCATCATGCACCCTAACCCTATACCTACAATCCCCTACAAGCCTAAACTCTCAACCAACAAACCCAGGATTCTAGGCATCCGACAACAGAGACTGATTCCAATCATGATTTCTCCCATCTCTCAAACACTAGGACTAACCCTATTTACGCTCACATTGTTCAACGCACAATCGATTACTAAAAAACTCCACCTCCTCAATGATCACCTGACTGATAACAACCCCGACATTTGCGCCATTACTGAAACATGGCTGAAACCCACTGACACAGTTCTATTGAACCAGCTCCCCACACACCTCTATGACGTACACTCAATCCCCAGAACCAAAAAAAAAGGTGGAGGGATCCTGCTAGCTTCCAAAAAAAGCCTAGGGCTCGCACCACAACTATCCACTACAATAAACAACACTGAAATTACCTTTTTCAACTCAGACCATCTACAAATAGCCCTAGTCTACTCACCACCTGGTACGCTAGATACTGACCCTTCACCATTAATTGAACTCACAACCAAACACTTCAGACAGGACAAACCAGCTATACTGATGGGAGACTTTAACCTACATGTAAACAGCGCCCGCCCTACCCAAAACTGTGACATCCTTCTCACAGCACTAAACTACCTTGGCTTCAATCAGATTGTCAAAGATCCCACGCACAAAGCGGGTCACACCCTAGACCTGATCTTTCTCAATAATGGCATAACTTCGATCACCAAGCCTTCATGTGACCCGGTCCCATGGTCAGACCACCACCTTATCACTGCAGAACTTGAAATCAAAGACCAGCCTCGTCTCACCCACACAACTACCACCATTCACTACAGGAAACCCTGCTCCATTGACAGTCTTAGTAAAATGCTCAACAAAGAACTCGACAGACTGGACCTCACAGACGCTTCAACAGCCATCAACTCCTGGATTATGATAACAAATGAGGTCGCAGATATATCCTGCCCCTCCATCACCAAATCTCTGAAACCACCACAAGCCAATAGACATCCGTGGTACACTCCAACATTAAAATCTCTTAAACAAGAACTTAGGAAAAAAGAAAACAACTGGCGCAAATCTCCATCCACCACCTCAACTCTAAACTACAAATCCCACCTTAACACTTACAGACTAGCTATCCTCAAAGCCAAAAAAGATTTTTTTGCAAAAAAAATCCACAACTTCGCTTTCGACTCCAAAGCCCTATTCTCATTTGTATCATCCCTAACTAAACCCTCTCCACCTATCATCCCAGAAGAACAAGCAGCAGACAAAGCATTGGAACTAGCGCTTTTTCGATAACAAGATCACCAACCTCCTCAAGCCTATCTCCACCCAACATCTGACAGCAACACCCCCTAGCACCTCAATCACAATCCCCACCCAACATATGACTTCAACACCACCGAACACCTCAACTCACAACAAAAAATACAGCCTATCATCATTCGAGACCCCATCATCCTTGGAAATTGAAATCATCCTCTATAAACTTAAACCATCCTCTCACCCATTGGACTCCATTCCCTCCAATCTCTTATTATCTACTCCCAACACCATTTCCAAAGCATTAGCAAACATCATACACTGCTCCTTAACTCAAGGAAAGGTCCCAGAACAACTCAAAATAGCCATTCTGAAACCTTTACTAAAAAAACCTAATTTGTCAACAACAGACCCTGCAAATTTCCGCCCCATCGCTAACCTACCACTAATCTCAAGAGTGATGGAAAGATTCGTCAATAAGCAACTGTCAGATTACCTGGAGGAGAACAACATACTCTCCCCCTTTCAGTTCGGTTTCAGGAAATCACAAAACACAGAAGCCTTACTAACATCACTATCTGACACCATCCTCTACAACCTTGAAAGAAAACAATCATACCTCCTCGCTCTGCTCGACCTATCCGCCGCATTCGACACAGTTAACCATACCATCCTCCTCGAGCGGCTATCAGAGATAGGAATCCAAGGGGAAGCTCACAGTTGGTTTCAATCATTCCTGGAAAATAGATTCTACAAAGTCAAAATCAACAATGCAGAATCACCTCCTATCAAATCAACCAGAGGAGTACCTCAAGGTTCATCGCTCTCCCCTACCCTTTTTAACATTTACTTGCTTCCACTCTGCCACCTACTTTCCAGTCTCAAGCTAAAGCACTATATTTTCGCTGATGACATTCAGATACTTCTTCCCATTACAGAATCACTGCAAAAAACTTGGGCTCATTGGAACAACTGCTTACTATCCATCAATTCCCTGTTATCCAGCCTGAACCTTATACTCAACACAAATAAAACAGAAATCCTCATCATCTCGCCTGACGAAAACCACACTCTCTTCAAGGCCCAAAGCACAACACCATCCACAATACCACCCATCAACCACTCACCTTCCGTCAGGGACTTAGGGGTGCGCCTCGACAATCAATTCAACTTTAAATCTTTCATTCACAATACAACAAAAGAATGTTACTTCAAACTTCAAGTGCTCAAAAATCTGAAACCACTTCTCCACTTCAGCGACTTCCGTTTAGTAGTTCAGTCCATAATTCTGTCCAAGTTAGACTACTGTAATTCTCTTCTGCTAGGTCTGCCAATCTCATCCATAAAACCCTTACAGATGGTACAAAACACGGCGGCAAGGTTACTCACCAACACAAACAAAAGAGCACACATCACACCTATTCTGATCTACCTCCACTGGCTGCCTATAAAAGCTAGAATCACCTTCAAGACTTTATCAATGATCCACAAGGATATCATGGGCAACGCACACCTAAATCTTATCTCACAACTCCGCCTTCACACATCAAATAGACCAATTAGATATAATTACAAAGGTTCTTTACATGCTCCCCCGATTAAGACTTCACTAGCTAAACGAGCACTCTCCACAGCCGGGCCCACCCTTTGGAACTCTTTACGCCTGATCTTCGACTAGAAACCTGCCATTTAACTTTCAAGAAAAACCTAAAAACGTGGCTCTTCCGGCAAGCCTTTCCGGAATCACAGGAACACTTTGACACCGGTCAAAGAACAAAATAGTTCAACATAAAGTCCATGACCATCCATACACCCTCAGGACCAAAACACGCACTACCTGGACAGTTCTCTTATTATGAAAGACCCTTTCTTGTTGCTTCAGCTTCAGCTCGTGCTCGTCTCATAGTTATGCCATTTTAAATGCCCACTGTCACCTGTTTACCTTTACCAGCTCATTTCATCCACCAATAATTTGCAGTTAATACCTCTTACTCATGATATTTGACAAATGTATAAGCATTTTTATTTTATATTTTATATATTTATTTATATATATATATTTATGTATATATATCTATATATAAGATTTATATTTATTGATTTACGTTTTATTGTTCTATTCGCAGTTTATTGTTTATGTTATGCTGTACGCCTTAGTTCAATACTCTGTTTTATTGTTTAATGTAACGCCTTACTTGCGAAAGTTTTGTTTTATGGAAACCGACCTGATTCGATTATGTATATCGAGAAGGTCGGTATATAAAAACTCTAAATAAATAAATAAATAAATGTGGCAATGTCCCACCTCTGCACCAAACCCCTCCCCATGATTTGAAATAATCCCTGGTCCAAAACACCCTTACTTTATCTACCCCCCCCACCTCTTTATCCCCCATCCCCCTCTTTCCAATAAGAGATAACCTAGGTAGGGGCCCACCCTCCCCCCAATCCCCAAAAATCATCCTGGTGGCCTAGTGGACCCTCACCGCAGCCTCCTCTGATCCCCTGTACCTTTAAGGAGCTCATTGGTATCAGTGGAGGGCCCAGGACACCCCCCAGCTCCGAGCCCATTTGACGCCATCTTCCAAAATGGTGTCAGTCAGCGTTTTCCCTATCAGATGGCAACTGAAACCCTGCACAATCCTCTTGCCGCCTTACCCTCTCTATTTCAACCACCCTTCCCCCCACTGACCTCTCTCTCATCAAGACCCCAAGCCTGGGTGATCCTTTAACTACTTAACCCAACTACGCACCCTCCCCCCCCATTCTTCCCTCTTCCTACAAAGAGAATGGAAGGTTGTCACTTCCTCCTATTTGACCCTCTTCCCTCTGGCAGTTTAATGGCGTGGGGCCATTCCCTGTACGTACCCGGATCAGTCCGGACCATGGGTTGAGCCTCCTGTCCAGCAGATGGAGACAGACCAAAACTGAAAGGGTATCCTATCTCAGGACAGAGCCTACCCTGCAGCCCTTCAGTATTTGTCTGTCTCCAGCAGGTGGAACAGCTCACCCTGTGGTTCCCTGTTAGCTTGCCCCTTTTCCCCTTGGGGGTTTCTTCTTCGATGCTTTTCGCTGGGGCAAGCTCAAGCAAGTATTGTTTTCAAGTGATTTCTTTGTATAAAAAAAAAAAAACCCAACTTTTAAATTTCTGTCATTTTTATTGACTGTGTCAGGGAGACAGCCCTGTCGTCTCCCTCACTCTTGGGGTTCCTAGGGGGGGGCTTGGCCCCCTTCATTTGCTCAGCCTAGGTTCCCTTCCCGGTGACCTTCTTGTGGGCGATACTGGTGGTGCCAGTCACTCCCCCTTAGCCTGCTGCCTTGCCCTGGGACGTCCATTCCTCGGGTGCACGTCCAGGGAAGCGCATTCCCCTGTAACTGCCTGTATAAAAAAAAAAAAAAAAGGGAAACAGTCAAATTTTGAACTTTTGTTGTGCAAGTAAAAAAAAAAAAAGAAAAATAAAGGCAGCAAGATTTTCATTTGTAGGAGGGAGCGGGGTTCGATCTCCTGCTCCTCTCCTCTGGGACTCCCCTATCAGCTGTTTTTTGTTTCTTTTTTTTTTTAAATTATTTCTTTATTCATTTTTAATACATAAACAAACAAAACAATTTGCCTATACAGAATACTGTGGAGTCTTAATCACATTCTATATGGATTAGTTTTCCCTTTACAACCCATTTCAAAAGAAAACAAACTTTTTAAACCAAAATTCTATCAAGGTATATAATCTCTTTACAGAAATGGCGAAAGGGTAAATTGAAATCATTTACCTTTAAACATTTTTCTGTGTGTTTAAGAGCCACAACCCAGCAGAATAGATCATGTTAAAAGGGGGGGGGGGGGGATCATGAAGGAAATTCTAGGTAAATTAGTAACATAGGTAGGCAAGACTATTCGCTCGCTGACACAACCCTCCCCCCCCCCCCTCCCTTGTACAAAAGACAAACCCCGTATGATTTGGCTTTTACATTGGGCCGCAGTTTATTTCATAACTTAACCCGAGCCCTTCAACTTTTAACAATTAGTCAAAACATTCCCCCCAACCCCCTCCTCCTCCCCTTCTTCTTCTGGTACTTCTCTTACCACTTTGTCCGAATGGTAAGACGCTTCTTCACCCCTTTCCACTTACCCCGCCGCAGCTCCTGCGAGGGTAAGTTGGCGGCCAGAGCATTGGCCCCCCTCTTGCTCACCGGCCATCCTGTGTAGCAGCCCCAAACTACACAAGATTCACACCCCCCCCCCCCCCCCCCCCCAAGAATGTCCTTTATAAACACATACAAAATTATAACTTAGGGCTCGGGTTTCCGCCTCCACTGCGACAACGAACGCTTTTAATACACACTTTCATTACAACCAACATTTAAGGGCGGGTGGGAGGGAAAGCAAGCACTGCCTTTTGCCTCGCTGCTCCCCGGTTAACTGAAGCACCACAGAAAAAGGCGCCAGAAATGTTTATTCCCTGTAACCAATGGCGAAGTAGCAATTCAAACTGCTGCTGTCTCCATGAGTTACCACCCCCTCCCCCATTCCTATTAACTCTCTCCTCGCTCTGCTTGCTCCTTGTTACACTTCACAGCGTGAGACAAGCTCACGCTGTTTCTCTTTATATCCATACTAGCCGTTAAGCCCGTAACAACGGGCTACATTTAAAAAAATTTTTTGGTCCATTTCCTTTCCACTCCCCCCCCCCCTCATCTCCCCCCTCTAGTCTCCCTCTCCTCCCTGCACTCTCTCCTCCCTCCCTCTCTCTCCTCCCCCCACCTCCCTCTCTCTCCTCCCCCCACCTCACTCTCTCCTCCACCTCCCTCTCTCTCTCCTCCCCCCACCTCCCTCTCTCTCTTCTCCCCCCTCACTCTCTCCCCACATCCCTCCTCCCTCTCACCTCTCCACCCCACTCTCTCCCCCCTCCCTCCACCTCCCTCTCTCTCACCTCCCTCCCCTCACAGCTCATCCACAACCGGCAGACAGGGGCGTGTCCCTCCCTCGCGCGCATCACCGGAGCTACTGCTCGTTGCCGCTCCTAAGGAGCCAGTGCCATTTTTTTTTCTGACACGCTGCGCTCTGGCCGATGTGCGCGCATGAGCGGTAGAGCTGCTCTCTACTGCGCATTTGCGGCACGTCGGTCCGGGCTCCCTTATAGGTATGATATAATGCACGTAACAGCAGTGTCATTTTTTTTTTTTACGAAGTTAGTATGTTCAACTTCCTCGCCTCTATGAACTCTTTTAACTGATCTACAGTGAAGAAAACATAACGCTCATTACCTTTCGTAAGAAAACATTTGCAAGGAAATAATATTTTAACTACATAGCCCAGCCCTATAGCCTCCTGTCTGAGGTTAAGAAAACCTCGACGTCTGGCTTGAGTAGCCGGGGCTAAGTCAGGAAAAATCTTCACTGCCGCCTGATGAAAATTAACAGGATACTTCCTGAAATATTTTTTCATCACGAAACCAATATCTTTAACTGTTACAAAAGATACCAACAATGTTCCTCTGCTAATTACGTCCAGTGTTGAGTCTTCCAAAAACCCTGTTAGGTTCCCATCAAGGGGAGCATTAGGAGGGTTTCCTGAACGCGTTGAAGCAGGAAGAAAAAAGCAGGTATTTATAGAAGGTATATTTGCCTCTGTGATTTCCAAATTTTCCAGGAAAAACTTCTTAAGGGTAGTATAGGGGATTTCCCCCACTACCTTAGGAAAATTAATAATACGCAAGTTCAGGTGTCTGGATTTATTCTCAATAAATTCCATCCATCTGGATAATATTTGACTGTCTTTTATAGCCGCAATTTTATACTGTTGAAATTGTTTACTCTCCTGCTCCAGAGTAATTACTTTTTCTTTTAAGCCATCAACCTGAGATTGCAAGGCGACTGCTTTCTGAGCGCTCTGAGAATTAGAAAGGTCTATTTTCCCATCCAAAGAGTTAATAGCTGTGGCCATCCCGGCCATAAAGTCCCAGAGGGAATCAAGTGTTACCTGTGCAGGGCATGATGGTATAGCAATCAGCTCCTTCCTCGTGGCGGTCTCTGGGAAAGAGCCTTCTCCCAGACGAACTCTGGAATCTGTTGTTCCTTCCCCTCTCTGCTCTTCCATCGGGCTTGAAGTACAAAAGCCCGAAATAACGCCAAGGGGAGTTTCTGAAGTGGCTTCTGGGTTCGATTCGGCCCGGGTATCCACCATACCTCCGTTCCTCATCTCCTCCGTCAGCCCCTGCACAGGCGGCGCCCTCTGTTCCGGGCTTAGAGACACCTCCCCCACAGGCGTGAACGGCTCCTCCTCGCCATCGCGCTCATTGGGCTCCTTAGTTCTCTGAGGGATCACTGCTGGACTCAAGAAGCCGGTTATCTCAGTCTGGATAGTCACAGGAGGAGTTAGTTCAGACGGGTAAGTCCGGCGGATAAGTCCGGACTTTACCCTTCCTTTTTGCTGGCATTTTTTTAAGCGGAAAAAAGAGCACAAACGCTGAGAGCTCCGGCTAGGTCTCAATACGTGTAGCCATCTTGGTTCCGCCCCCCTCCAGCTGTTTTTTGTTTCTTCGCGACTGTGTGTATTTTGCTTATGCCGCGCTCTAACTTATGCCTGGCCTGTGGAGAGCCGGGCTCCTGGCTCTCCAGAGATGGGGTGTGCTCCCGATGCTTCCCGGGTGGGGAGGGCTCATCCGTGGCGGCGCAGGTAACTCGAGCCCGGGGTCGGGCTCCTTGACGCATGGCCAGGCTGTTCCCGTCCCGAGAAATTGCGGGAATGGCAGCCATTTTGAGTATTTCACCTGATGCAGGTTCTGCTTCTCCAGGGGCAGAGGAGACGAATTCGCCGCTCTCGGGGGAGTGAAACGGACCCCCCCCCCTTGCCTCCCTTTCCCCCCCTCCCCCCACGGAAAAATCATCCCGGGCCCGTTTCTCTTCAGATTTTGTGCTGCTCCTGCACAAATCGTATTTAGCTAGCCTACAGGAGGAGGTGGACCACCACCACCTCTTCCCCCCCCCCCCCCCCCCCCCCCGAAGCTCCCTCGGATGTCCGCGCCGTCTCCCGCCGCGTTTCTTGATCCACAAGGCCCTGTCAGGGTGCAAATGATCCTGGAATTCCCCCTCCCGATGGACCCCCCCACAGCTCCCCGTGGACCCTCTTGATGAATTCGATGGGGAGGCCTCGGCTCAGGCCCCCCTGCTCGAGGGCGACGATCCCCGCATCCTACATTTATTCCAGCATGAGGAACTAGAACCTTTCATATTCCTTTTGTGCTCCAGGAATTAGGAATCGATGCCCCACCGGATGATTCTGTGGTGGCGGCAATGCCTCCAAATGCGGACCCGGTCCTGGCGGGACTTAGGGCACTACCGCGTACATTCCCATTCCATCCTATGCATAGAGTGCTTCTCCTACGGGAATGGGAAGCCCCTGAGATGGGTCTCTGGGTCAGGAAGGCTATGGATAAGCTCTACCCGCTTCCCGAGGACTGCCTGGACATGCTGAGAATTCCAAAGGTGGACTCTTCGGTCACCGCGGTATCTAAGCATACCACCATCCCAGTGGTGGGTGCCACAGTGTTGCGGGATGTTCAGGACCGCATGCTTGGATTTTATTTGAAGCGGATTTTTTAGGTCCTAGCTCTGGGGGTCCGGGCGACAATCTGCAGCAGTCTCATGCAACGGGCAAGCCTTAGGTGGATACAACAATTACTCAGCACCCAGGACCTCCCGTCTGCAGTGGCGGAGCAGGCGGAACATTTGGAGGGCGCCATCACATATGGCACGGATGCCCTATATGATTTGCTTCGCGTCCAGGCTAAGGCTATGGTTTCCGCAGTTTCGGCCAGACGCCTCCTCTGGCTATGCAATTGGTCCGCGGACTCTTCATCGAAGGCTCAGCTGGGCACTCTTCCTTTTAAGGGCAAGTTGCTTTTTGGTGAGGACCTGGAACAGCTTATTAAATCCTTGGGCGAGAACAAGGTCCATAAGCTGCTGGAGGACCACCCTAAACAGTCTACGTCTTTCTTTCCGACTCGTACCCGCTTCAGGGGGCAACGCCGGTACGGCAACAGGGCACGTAGTTCATATCCCAGAGGCGGCGTTTCCAGGTCCCAGTCGTGGTCTCATTCCTTTCGGGGCCATCGCGGCTTCTGAGACATGGTAGCCAACAGCACCCGGCCACCAAGTCTGCTCCCCAATGCGATCGGGCTGGTCCATTCCTCCGTACGAAACTTAGGTGGGCGTCTTTCTCTGTTTTGCGAGGAGTGGGCCAAAATCACGACCAATCACTGGGTTCTCGAGGTGATAGAACACGGTTACGCGTTAGAGTTTACCTGGGACCTCTCGGATCTGTATCTTGTTTCCCCTTGTGGCCCATCCAAGAGGTCTGCGGTCTGTCAAACCCTGGACAGGCTCCAGGAACTGGGGGCGATCACTCCGGTGCCAGTACAAGAACACGGCGCCTGCCAGTATTCCATTTACTTCATCATTTCCAAGAAGGACAATACCTTCCGCCCAATCCTGGATCTCAAAAGGGTCAACTGGGCCCTCAGAGTCCCCCATTTCAAAATGGAGACCCTGAGGGCAGTGATAGCAGCGGTATGCCCCGGCGAATTTCTAGCCTCCCTCAACCTGACAGAGGCTTACCTCCACATACCAATTCTACAAGAACATAAAAAATTTCTTCAATTTCATATCCTGGGCCAGCACTTTCAGTTCAGGGATTTTCCTTTCGACCTTGCCACCGCTCCTCGCAGCTTTACCAAGATCATGGTAGTCGTGGCGGCTGTGCTCCGCCAGGACGGAATCTTAGTCCATCCTTTTCTGGACGACTGGCCTGTAAGGGCCAAGTCCTCCGCCCTGTGCGCTTGTGCAGTCGCCAGGGTACTAGCCCTCCTCACTTCGCTTGGCTGGATAATCAACTTCTCCAAAAGCAATCTTCAGCCCTCTCAGGTTCTGGATTTCCTGGGAGCTTGCTTCGACACTCGGGTCGGGAAAGTTTTTCTCCCAGACTTACGGGCACTCAAGCTGATCAATCAAGTGGACAGCTTTGTCTCCCTGCCGCTTCCCACGGCTTGAGATTATCTGCAGGTTCTGGGGACCATGGCTTCCACGATCGACCTGGTCCCCTGGGCATTTGCGCATATGCATCCATTACAGAAAGCTGCAATGGACACTGCTGGCAATCAGTGTCCGAGCAGTTCCAGGAGGCCCTGCATCTTTCCGATTCTACCATTGCCGACATACAGTGGTGGCTCTCGCCGGTGCACCTCCTCAAGAGGATGCCTCTTCTGACTCCCTCATGGATCATAGTCACGACAGACGCCAGCCTCTCTGGGTGGGGGGCGGTCTTCCAATCTCAAGCGACTCAGGGTTATTGGTCCACGCTCCAGTCCCGTTGGCACATCAATCGCCTGGAGGCCCGGGCGGTGCGCCTGGCCCTCAAGTTTTTTCTTCCCCTGATCTGCCGCAAAGTGGTTCGAGTTCTGTCGGACAATTCCACCACAGTGGCTTTCATCAATCGACAGGGGGGTACTCGGGGTCGTCTGATGGCACTAGAAGCCAGCAAGCTCTTTTCCTGGGCAGAGAGGCACTTGAATTGTCTAGCTGCCTCCCACATAGTGGGCAAGGAGAATGTTCAAGCCGATTTCCTCAGTCGTCAACATCTCGATCCCAGTGAGTGGCGATGGAATTAATTGTTCACAGGTGGGGTCCCCCTCACCTGGATCTCATGGCGACGTTGGACAACACCAAGGCTCCCCAGTTCTTCAGCAGTTGGAGGGAGCATTGCTCGGAGGGAGTGGACGCGCTGGCCCTTCCTTGGCCTCCCGACGTCCTCCTCTACATGTTTCCACCATGGCCGATAGTAGGGAAGATTCTCCGGAGAATAGAGCTCCATCGCAGTCCGGTCATTCTCGTGGCCCTGCAGGCCGTAGTTCGTGGATCTGGTAAATCTGGCAATGGACGGTCCTCTTCATCTCGGCCACCTGCCCCATCTTCTTCGGCAGGGTCTCATATTTTTCGACCAGGCGGATCGCTTCTGTCTAGCGGCATGGCTTTCGAACGGCGACGTTTGCGGCAAAAAGATTACAAGGAAGAGGCTATTTCCACTCTGTTTAGGGCTCACAAGCAGTCTACGTCTCTGACTTATGTCCGGGTCTGGAAGGTTTTTGAAAATGCCTGCGAGGAGTGGGGTGTTTCGACGCATTCGCCTTCGGTCGCTGTAGTCCTCACCTTCCTGCAATGGGGACTATCCAAGGGTCTTTCTGTCAGCTCGTTGCAGGTACGCGGGGGCTGGGGGGAAGTTTGCCCGATCCTGAAGCGTGGCTTTCCCGATGCATTGGATTTTAGGTTGGGCAGGCAAGAGTTTAGTTATGGAGGTTTAGAGGTTATGCTTGGAAACAACAGGTCCTTCCTTCCTGCTCTGGAGCTGTCAGCGCGCCCGCATGGGAGATCGGCACCCATGGACGCGACCAGGGCAGGTGAGCGGGGGCTGGGGGAAAGTTTGCCCGATCCTGGCTCCTCTAAAGGTCTTGTCCCGGGGGGTGAGGGGGTCGTTTGCCCGTGAAATTTCATCTCTCTGACCTGACACTCCACACTAACATAGGGGTAAGTGTAGGTGGTAAATTAGCAGGTTAAATATGCTGCAAAACTGCAGGTTAAAAAGGCGATAATCGGGGCGCACATTACTGTATGGGAAGGAATAGCTATTCCGATCGTTTACATACCATATACATGCCGCAGGCAGAAAGGGTTACCTGTTGATTTAAAGAAGCGGTAAGGATGGGTTAAAAGAGATAGTGAATCGCGGGTTGGACTAACGCGGCCAAATTGTGAGTAGAAAGCGGGTTAGAAGCAGGGTAACCGCGGCCGCGCTTTACTGTATCGGCCTGTAACTTATCTGGGTATATTCAGTGGCGCGGCTGTGCTGTTGAATATCCTGGTTATGTTACCCAGATATGGGTATCCGGCTACCTTACAAGTAAATGTTCAAAGGTTTACTCGTGTGGCCAGGCCTTGTGCATGCTGCAGGCATTTTACAACGGGCCCAGCCACGCGCATAAACCCCGGTACGTGCAGAAGTGACGGCCAAGGGAAAAGGGGCAGCCAGGGGGGGGCGTGGTAGCGAATGCCGGCAGCTGGCTGGTGCTCGCAGAATACTTCTGCTCCGAAGGAGCAGTAAGTATTAAAATAAAAAATTTGGGATACTTAGGATAGGTTTAGAGGGCGGGGAGGAGGAGAGGGCAAGAGGGAGGGAGGCTAGAGTTAGGTGTAGGAAAGTTCCCTCCCAGTCCGCTCCATAATTGGAGCGGACTGGGAGGGAACTGGGGGAGGCTCAATTGCGTCGCCTCACATCACTTTGTAAAATTCCCTCCCCCCATCGATGGTAGTTTCACATCGGGTTAAACATATGATACCTTCCGGGTTATCACAGCCATATTTTCTTTAATCATTAACTTCCTTCCACCCTCCAATGTTTTAAGAAATTTTTTAGCAAAATAATAATCTGTAATATGAACTTAATCTTTATGTTCCCAACTAATGAATATTTGTATTCTTTATACTGATGGATCCTTAAAAAATATTAAGTTCATAAATGTTCGGAACAGTTATTATAATCTTACTACCATCACACTCCAATAAAAAATGTGTTTTGAGGAAACATTTTTTTCATTAAATTCATTTTGTTAGTGCTTTGCACAGCACATATTTTTTGTGATTAGAGGGTGTTGTTTGGAAGATATATTAACTCATAACAGACATATGACTTTCATACTCAGAGAGAAAAATGTGCATTTATATTGGACACATGGTAAATACAAGAAAGAGGTTGAATTAGCACAAGCTTACAACTTGTGAGTAATAGCATCTATTTTCAACGGTTCAGCCCTGGCTATTGTCCATTCGTGCACCCTTCATATTCACATTCATAAAAATATTGTGGCTTTATTGCAGTAGGGTAAACTGAGGCAATGATAAATTGATTTTCTCCAGTGTCATGCGGAGGCACGAGGTCTTGTTCCTAATCTTGGCTTTGTACTTTGTCTTGTGTTAGATTATAATACACCTCTCATACATACAAGATATTAAACTTTGCTATATTTCTCAGGAATTTCACATTTTGTAATGTATTTCTGCTTTTCAACAGACCTTCGTGTGTGGCGTACTAATCCTGGCTCTGTCTTTGACTATGACCCAGCAGAAGACAACATTCAGTCCAGAAGTTTACACATGCTCTCTGGTCCGTACTTAACGATGTGTGCATGTTTATTGTTATCCGCCATTTAGATATATGATGCAATGCTTTAAGGTCTAACAGGAACTTTATCTATTTATTTAGGTGTTTTATATGCCGTCGTTCCAAAATAAGATCACAACAGTTTACAAAGTTATTGTTTGGTTTCTGGGTCAACATTCCCATTTTAGGTCAGCATTCATGTTCTGGGTTTAATACAGCAAAAATAATCTCTGCTTCAGGAGTTCAGAAATAAAATATAAGGAAAATCCTGATTGAGATTGATGTTTATAACCAAGCACACAATTGATTAAAGATTATGGGAGACTGAAAAGAGTTTCAGGTGCTTTGAGAAAGTTTTACTGGGGAGTTCAACCGTTCAACCGATTTGACCAACAATACAGATAGAGACATTCTGTTTAAAATGAACATCGAATTGGAAATATAATAGATAAAAATAGGGTATTGCAAGGAGTACTGAGAGTCAAACGAGTTTATAAATATAAATTATTTTTTTTTAAACAAAATAAATAAAGAATGATAGAATAAAACATAGGAGTATGTGTGGGAGGGTGGTAAGTTTATGATTACAAATACATGAATACTGAAGCAAGGCCGTGGAGGCATGCATCAGAATACATATGAAACTTACCTCATCCCATAAAAAAAAATTTTTCCCAATTAATTTTTTTTCCAATTAAAAATTTTTTTTTTCTAATTAAAAGTAAAATTTTTCAAAAAATTATTGATCACTTTGTAGGGTGGGATTTTTTTTGGGACAATTTGCTGGGTTTAATACAAACAGTTAATATATATATATATAAAATATTATATATAGTCAAGGTCATATTCATACATTATTTAGTTTCGTGCATTATCTAGTTTCTTACAATTAAAAATACTAATTCTAGGTCAACACATTTATCAAGTATGCATTAATTAAGGTGCCATTTCATTGCCCTGTGCGCCATACCCATGCTGTAGACTTTTATGCTTAATATCATTTGATTCTTTTTACTCAATTTACTAATGTTTAGAGGTTTGATAGCAATGTTGTCAGTTTGTTGGCTTTTATGTTAGATTGTAAGGCTTTTCTAAAGAGCCATGTTTTCAGTTCCCATCTGAAACTCTTTCTTTCTGTTATCAGTCATAGTGGCTCTGGGAGAGAGTTCCATAACTTGGGGCCCGCTATGGAAAACATGCGGTCTCTTATTTGTGTTCACTGTGAGCTCCGTGTTGTAGGCATTTGTCTTGCAATGTTAGGCTCTCCGCAGTGTGTAGGGTTGAAGAGTCACTTCTAATAAGCATGGGTTAATATTGTTGATACTAAAAATTAGAGTCAGTACTTTATACTGAATTCTGTATTGTATGGCAAGCTAGTGCAGTACTAGCAACGAGGGGGTGATGTGGTCAAATTTCCTTGTCCTTAGTAGCAGACTGGCTGAGGCATTTTGTTGTAGTTGTAACAGTTTTATTAGGTCAGAAGGTAGGCCTAGTAACAGGGAGTTGCAGTAATCGTGTGGAAGTCTGTATTGATAGTAGAAGTATTAGTCAATATAATTTTTTAAGCTTGGAGTATCCTATTTTAATTAGTTTGCTTACATGTTTTTTCCTTGACAAATTTTTATTAATCTTTATTCCTAGGTCTCGAACCTGATTTGAGGGAGTAATGTTCATGTTTCCTAGGTCTAGGAGTGGCACTTTGATTATTGTGGAATTTCTCATCAAACATACAATTTCAGGGGTGGTTTTTTTGTGTTTAGTGTTAATTTCATCTGATTTAGTCTTTGTTGTATTGCCTTCATGTATGATTTTTTCAAATGATTTGTTGAATGGAATGTAGAATTGTATGTCATCTGCACAGAGGAAAAATTTGATTCTTAATTCTGCTAGTACTAGGCATAATGATTGTCCAGTTTTATTTGTTAGGAAGGATGAGAATCATTTGATAACAGTTTCGTCTATTCCAATTTCTCTCAGCTGATGGCATAGCAGGGTGTGGTCTATGGTGTTGAAGGCTGCTGTTAAGTCAATTAGTACCAGGATAGAGGATTCATCATTATAAAAACCTCTGAAGTATAGGGTCAGTTAGTGAAATGAGAAGAGTTTCTGTAGAGCGATCTTTTCTGAAGCCGAATTGGTTTGAGTATAGAATATTGTCTTTTAGTTAGCTTTCTAGTTATGCTTTTTCTAGGATTTTAGCTATGAAAGGCAGGTTGGAGATTGGTTGATAGTTGTCCCAACCATCAGTTCTGCCTGATTTATTTTTAAGGATGGGTTTAATCACAGTTTGCTTTGCTTTATTGGGGACCCATCCTTCTGTTAGTGAGTGGTTGTGATTGTTGGCATAATTACGCTGGGTATCATTTTCAGTGAACTTGCAGGGATTGGGTCTAGTGGGTGTATAGCAGGCTTGATTTTGTGATGACTTGGTTGATTTCAAGTTTTGATACCATGTCAAATGAGTTCCATTTTGCTTGTCCATGTTTTTCTTCATGCTCATTTGTAGGTAGGCAGGTGGAGAATTGTGGTTTTAATCTATTGATTTTATTTAATAAATAAGTGGCAAATTCATTGCATGATCCCTTTGAAACGTTGTAGGTGTTCGAGATTGAGGATGATGGGTCCTTGATTAAGAGTTTTGAAGAATAGTTTGGAGTTAATTACACCATGAATCTGTTTAGTGTAGTAGTCTTTTTTTTTTTTTCTTTATTGATTTGTTCCCAGTATTTTGTTAAATGAAATTTCTATATTTCTAGTGATTTCGTGGATTGGCATTTCCGCCATTGCTGTTCAGATTTTCTCAGGGTTTGTTTAGCGAGTCTTAGCTCTTCACAATACCAGGGTTTCCTTTTTTTTTTTGTTTGTAGATGTGCTGTGTTCATTCTGGTATGTTTTTTTCCTGGTTTGGGCATAGGTTAACAGCTATGTCATAGATTTTTTTCCCAGGAGTCAAATGCTGATGAGGCATAATCAGGTTTAAATTCAGAAATTTGGTTTTTAATGGGCTCTTCAAGTAATTGTGGTTCTATCTTTTTCCTGTTTTATTTTACTGTGTGTTGAGGAGGGTTATTTCTGCTTTTATAAATTGGTGATCAGTGCATGGTACTATATAGTGAGACAAGTTGATTCTGCAGGTAGTGTTATTAGCAAATATTAGGTGTAGCATGTGTCCAGCTTTGTGGGTGGGGTTGATTATGAATTGCGACCAGCCCACTTCTTCCATAGTGGAATATTTCACTTAACAGAAGACAGCTATAAAAGCCATTTACACACAAATTGGCCCACCTGAAGCCTACCCTCTCTTACTATGGCTAAAAGTAAAAATGGCATGCCATACCATACTTTAAGCAACATTTAGAGATGTTGCCGGGGAATGTGTAGGTGTTGATTGCATTTTCAGTTCTATCCAGATTATTTTCCATGGAAAAAAAGCACCCATACAAAAAGGTGAGAAAAAAATGCATGTCCTCTTTCTTTGAAAATTGGTGGTTTGCAAGTAAAAAGGATCTGAGGACTTTGTACCAGTGCAAACAATTTGGAAATTGTCCTCACAATGAATGCCATGCCTTTCTAATTGCAATAACAAACCATGGTGGGAACTATGTATTCCGACAGTAATTGTAGCATCGCTGAAGCAAGGTACTTCATACACCTGAAAGTTGATGCATCAGTTTCCTGTTTTCTTTTTTTTTTGCAGTGCAAGCTCAGCGCCGAAGTCGTGAGCATTCCCGCTCTGCCAGTGCTTTGAGCCTTAGTGCGGGAGATGAGAAATCTGACGCATCTGAGCACCACCTGTCCTATTACAGCAATGGCGGCCTCTTTACCACAACGACAACAGGTAAGAAGAAAACCCGCTATTACTATTTGCTGACATTGAATTTGGATGACCTTTTGTGTGCATGGTCTACTGTTACAACCATTTTTTTTTTTAATGTAGGTTACAAACAAGCTAAAGCTACAGAGCTGCCACAACAAAGGTCTTCTTCAGTCGCCACACAGCAGACAACAGTATCGTCCGTCCCATCTCACCCCTCTACGGCTGGTGTAAGTGACTAACCAAACATTTGAATTAGTAATCATTTTGTTGTGTTGATAAATAGAATATGTAAATGCACACAAAATCCCTTCTACCCGCAACCCATAGGTTAAAGAAATATGCTTCCAAATCATTGGTGGGCCTAATACAACTTGTTAGAAATATGTAAGCATGAAAACCATGAGACCGCAGACTAAAACTTGCAAGCTACAAGAACTGTGGTCATACTGAGGGTAATTTTCAAAGCAATTTCTGTGTAGGCAAAACAATCTATATCCACAGAAATGGGCTTTTAGAAAATTGCCCGCCCTGTGTGCTGGTTTATGGTTATTCATTGTCTTGATTAATTGCATCTTATTACATTTGTGAACAGTGTGATGTAAAATTAAACATGCAGCATCATTATACGTGCAGCTTTACCCTCTGGGGGAGGGGCTGGTGCTAGGGAGGGGTTTGCACCTGTCTCCACTCTTTCTCAGAAAAAACACACCCATATAAATAAGCAGGTATAGATGCATGTGGGTGGTTTTCCTGGGATAACCTTTAACGTGAAAGGCGGCTTGCACTTTCCTTTTGAAACTGGTACAAAGTCCACAGGTGAAAAAACAAGTGTGCACAGACCAGCACTGGGAACTACTTTTCTAACAAAGTAGGGCAGTGTGGAGAAGGAAAACAGGAGCCATCTCGCTCATCCCCTTCCAGTCCCCAATCACCTCACGCATCACCCCCAGCTGCTTCATACTCACCACTTTATGCCTCTGTCTAACTCAGTTTCCACTGGGTCTAAGGCCGGTCCTCCTTGTGGACCTAAACCTGTTGCTGCTGCTGAATCCCCTTCCTCCGTGCAGTAACACTTTTTGCATGACACCACGGATAGTTACAGAGTTACTCCATGGTATGCTTGGACCTAAATTCTGTCAATGAAAGCCAATCAGAGTGTGGAGGTGGTGGTCAAAGCAGTCCCTTTCAACAGCAGCCATCTGTCTGGCCCTTGGATTCAAGCTTTCCATTTGGAGTGGGTTATAGGAGAACTAAAGAGGGGTGGGGGTGGTTGATGAGGTAAGAAAGGGGGAGGGGGCCTGAATAAATCAGGTTCATTCTGTGTAAACTATTAGTATATATTGGCAACTGCTTCATGTCATTTTTCACTTGCACAAAAAACAATTATAAAAATAAGTAATTACAGTGAGCCTGAAAATAACACTTTGGATGTTATTTTTGTTATACAGAAAACCTTCCGTGCCATGTACGACTACGCAGCTGTAGATGATGATGAAGTGTCCTTCAGAGATGGGGATGCCATTTTAAACGTTCAGGCTATTGATGAAGGCTGGATGTATGGAACTGTACAGAGAACTGGCAAGACCGGCATGCTTCCAGCCAACTATGTAGAAGCCATCTGAACACAAAAAAACCTTCCAAAAGCCATAATGCTTAAAAAAAGAAAAATATAGGGCACCATATGCCCACGTGAACATGACTGCCCCTAATGAGAAACCAGTTTCCAAGTCGCCTTATTGTTTTTACTTCCATATACCGTGTGGCAACACATAAAAATTCAGCATGTAGAAAATGTTGCATATTTTCTTCAAAGGAAATTCTTAATAGTGAGGTCAGACTGAACACAATCAGTTGTAAACATACCAAGGTTACAATATTTAAGACTGTATGCAGTAACAACCTATTTGCACAAAAGATCCATGAATGTACTTGTCCTGTCCTTACAGTTTTTACTTGTATATGGCGCACATTTTATGATGCCACAAAATGTTTATTCAGACAAATGAGGATAAAAATATTTTAAGATTCTATGCAGTGCAGAGTGTATCAAAGTACTAAGGAGATATATAAAAAAGGTCTAACTTTCCCCCAGAATTAAGGACTGATACACTAAGCCTTTTCAACAATAGAGAATGGGAGAAAAAACTTAGGGAGTCATGCCTCTATTTTCCTGTGTTCTAAAAATGTTAAGACATTTATTTGTGTTACCATCAAGTACACTAACTTCTGAATATGTAAAACCTATTGAAAGGAAGCCTTGCCACCTTTGTTTGTTGAACACTGCATGCATTTTCTTTTTCCTCTGATTGTACTGGGGTCAATATTCACTGTATCCTGGTGACTAATAAAGCTCTCATGTCTGCAGTATTCGTACTAGCTTTAGGAATTGTATGGTTTTAGTCCCAATATACCAGAGCCAAGACTCGAGAAATTTTAGAAATTTAATAAAATGTTTATTATGATAAATAAATGATTGCCAATAACTATAGATGTGTCTGGGAAGGAAAAGCACAGGCTCAGCAAGTCGTTGGACACTCTAGGCTTGTCCTTATCTCACATATATACATTTTTTTCTACTTTCCTTTGCCAAGTATTGATCATTTCTAAAAGCGTCATTCTAGTCTGGCTTCCTTTGCTTTCTTTTAGGTTCAAATGCCCATTCTCCTATTTCCATCTCCCCACAATACTTTGTAGGAAGACATCGATCATCTCAGTTTCTGCATTTTCCTCTGTAATTGATTTCCACACAGACCACACATGTATCCTATGTGGGCCATTCCCATGCCCTTCACTTTTTGCTGAGCAGCTAACATCCTGCAGCTGCACATACTGACACGTTGACACACAAGCTTAGTCGGACACACTTCAGTAAGCAGCTTTATACATTTCTCTCTTGAACCTTGAATCACTGCTGAAACGAGGTTCATAATGGCGAAGGAAAAGTCCAGAGAACAAAGGAAAGGAAGGCAGATAATCAGGTATGATGCAGCAAGTCAATACTGTATAACATACCCAGATGCAGAGCAGGAACAAGCAGTTCAAGAAGAAAGACCAGCAATGTTATCACCAACCCAAATCTAGAATCACCGAGAGATGAAGCCAGTTAATGAGCCAGAAACCAAAATAGTTCATTGAGAAATGTTTGGTAAAGGAAACATAATATGTAAGAGGATCAAAAATACAACTGTCTCTGTTAGTTAATAATATCAATACTAACAAAGACACACAATATGATTTAAACCTGCATTTCTAAGCCATGTAAGATACAAGAATAAGCTTCAGGAACATAAATTGATTCAGCATGTATGGGAACATGAGTAGGAACAGTGGAAGAAATGACAGCAGAAGTTTCTGGAGGAAAATCATCAAACGATGCTGGTAAAGGGGGGAAAGGAGGTGGGGTGGCATAGCAATTGGTACAGTTACAGGCAAAAGGTGGACCATCATACAACTTAATAGAGCTCTGACACAAGCTACAAAGCAAGCTAAAATTATACAATCACCAAGGTCAACGGCAAGATGAGTATTTTCATACCCCGGCCTTTTCCTTGTTCCCAGAATAATAGAAAGGGTTTATGCCATTCAGGGTCAGCTAGCCAGCCAGAAGGTAAATTGTAATTTTCTGCTAAGTGCTTGGTTAAATTGAGAATAAGAATACAGTCAGTAACTTCCACACGACACTGGTGGCCATTATATGTCCTTAAAGTATGGCACAAGCCACCTTGGGATAACAGGAGCAAATCCAAAGCTAAAGGGTGATCCTGAAGGGTTTTAGTAATCTCACGTAACTGAAGGGCAGAATGGTAATTTTTAAAGCCTCAACAGTAGTATTCTTAAAAATCGCTATAATAGCCAGTAGATGCAGAATACGTGATGAGGCGGGCCGTGCTATGCTCAGCTCCAGAAATGAGGGCAGAGGCTGGAAGAAAACCATCCCTCTCTATATATGTCAAGGGATCCCAGGTGACAGCCTCCTGATCAGTAGCACATTTATGATGGTCTATTTTATGATTAAGCACTTTAGTGAGAAACATAGGGGCTACTGGGACCCAAGGGGTCAAGGAATTACAGTTAGGGAGGCCCTGCTGAGTATGAGTAAAATTAGACCATTAGGTTTCAGCAGGCATAGACTCATACGCTTCCTCAACCAGTAAAACAAGGGGCAAAAGCAGGGGCATATCAGGAGCTCCCTTACGACAAATGCTTTGGTAATCACCAATACAGGCCAGAACAGCGGTGCAATTCAAAGCATAAGAAACAGGAGATAAAGTAATATGAGATTCATTACCACAGATAGGCTGACTTGGAAGCTGCTACATAAGAGTAGATTTGGGACGTTTGTCCTTCCTAGACAGAGACAGGCAGAAAGCTGAGATGTAAGACCCCAGAGCAACAACGGGGAGGTACAATTAGGACCTGAAACAAAACTGGGATGCGCCCCCACATACACAAAGGGCAAGGAGGAAAATGTCGCAGCTGCGGTCCTTTAAAGAAATAAGCTAAAGCACAAGCAGGAGGGATAGAAGCCGGAGATGACTTGCTGCTACCATAGTAAAGTTAAAAAGGAATAAACAAGCAGCAACAGGGAATATCTGATCCACACCAAGGCATATCACATTGAAAAGTAGCGAGCAGTGGGACAGGATGATCAGTTAAAGTGATCAAACAAACTTCCGTAGATAGAGGTAAAAGGGAACATACCAATCAGTTATATTTAATTGTTTAGCTGACTCAAATAGCAGATGCATATAAGTATTAGAAGTCATGGAACTAGAAAATACCATAGAACGTTTGTGATGATAAAGGTTTTATTTTAATAAGACATCATAGCAAGTAATGTTACTAAATATTTTCAGTCCCTTACACATAAAATTAAAACTCAAGTTACCGTTGCAAGAGTGATTATTACAGAAATCACCATCAGGGAAACCACATGGATTTTCATGCTTTCTGAATAAATGGACAAGGGCGAGTGTCTGTAAGATGGTAGAAAGGAGCAGCGGCAGGGGTTAAGTGTGGTCAGTTTGCAGGGACCTAGATACACTGGATCCTTCCATGTCTTGTGGGTATAATTCATGTGATAGACCAGATCTCTTGGAGCATGGGTGGTACAATCTGGAGGCGGCGTCCAGTCAGTCTGCAACCATCGGGACCTCAGCTCCCAAAGGACTTTCTGTAATCCAGAAACATAGGTGGACAAAGAATTAGGATATTGGGTAGCAACGGGGGGTGTACAAATGGTCAAGGTGCTTAGTGTGGCCAGTACAGAGTTGAAATGGGGTCAACCTTGTTTGCTTCATTGGGGAATTTCTAAGATTCAATAGTGCAGTAGGCAAAGCCTGCAGCCAAGTACCAGGCAGGGTATTGAGGATTTTCCTCATTTGAGTTGTTAACAGGTCATTAAATCATTCAACTAGTCCATTGGAAGTAGGTCAGTAAACAGAAACAAATCAGCACTTGTGTTAGCAGGGAGAGTAAGTCACTGCGAAAATGTGAACCACTGTCTGTGCAAATGTGGGCAGGAGTCCGAAATAGGGGAGCATCTGTGTTAACGGTGTCTGTGCCATAACTTCTGCTGTCTCATGCTTGCAGAGATACACCTCCAGCCAGTGGGAGAATGGACAGAGCAATCCTAATAAACACCCTAGCACCCATGTCAGTAAAATCTGCAGACCATTCTAGAAAGGGACCCTGGGGTACGGGTAAATGCCTGTGTGGTACACGAAGCCCTCGTTGGGGGGGTAAAAACATAGATATAGCATTGCACACAGTTTTCACAAACTCAGTTCATTTCTACTCTAATTTCAGAGCCCAAAGGTAGGTAGACAGCTATGAAAACATCACAGCTGCTGACAAATGTTCAGGATAACATAATGCATGGATAATGAGGAATTATACCGAAGCAGGCACAGAGGGTAAACCCTCTTAAGAGTACCAGATATTCCACGTTCCTCTGCGCTCACATCCCAGTGTCTCTCACGTTGCATGCAGTCTCACTAATCGGGGCAAAAATCTGCATAGCAGTGAATGTCAGGTCGAGCTTGAGCCTTTACTGCACAAAGCAAGCTGGCAGTAGCTTCCTGAGCTGCATTACAGTAAGAGATCCAGTCTTGGTTTCCTGCCTGGGCCCTTAACCAATAAACAAGTTTTTAATCCCTTCTCATGTCTGCTCTCTAATAATTCTAAAATAGCAATCCACAAGGATATGGGTGACCCTCTGGCCCCCAAAAAGCCTCTCTTGTGCCACTTCCTAAGATGCTGGGTTAGAGAGGAGACTACATAGTGCAAATCAGTGTATATATATATTAATGTCCGGATCTTGCACGGGAGACTGTGACAAAACCCAGGCGAGCGCTGCCTGTATGAGGCAGGAAGGCAAGGGCAGCGAACCCTACCTTTCCATGGTTGCAGGGCCTACCAGTGAACCAACTTAGGGCTCCCAGTAGAGCAGACCTGGGCAAGGGGCGGCCCACGGGCTGAATCCGGCCCGCCTACGGTCTGTGACCGGCCCGCCCACTGCTGAGAGCAGACGGGGAATGAGGCACTGCTGCCTTCCCTTGCAGAGGGAAGGCAGCAGTTCATTCTCCGCTCCCTCGCTCCCCGATTGGCCGGCCAATCGGGGAGCGAGGGAGCGGAGAATGAACTGTTTTTGTTTTTTTTTACAGCGTCCGGTGGGGGGTAGGGAGTGACTCGAGCGAAGGCACACTGCCCGATTGGCTGGTGCTGGGCAAGCACCGGCCAATCGGACAGCGTGCCTTCGCTCGAGTTTCTTTCCTACATACGGTATGTCACAGTTCCGCCTTTCGTGGTCTTTTTTCAGGGGTCCCCAACCACCGGTCCGCAGACCAGGACCGGGCCATGGGAGTTTTTTGCCGGTCCGCGGCGCGCGCTCCCGGTCTCTCCCGCTGCCGTTGCCGCTGGGCTGTCAGCACATTCAAGCCCAGTGGTAACGGCAACGGTGTTAGAAGCTGTGGCACCCGCGGCTGGCCTTTTCTTCTTCCCGCGCCTGCACCCCCCTCCCATGACCCGGAACAGGAAGTGATACACGGAGCGGTGCGCGGGAAGGAGAAAGAGCCGTGCCGCGTCGGCTGCAGCGTCGGTCCACGAGCAATTGAAGCAGCCGGTAATCGAGAAAGGCGTCAGCAGCATGAGCCTCCCGCGGCCGATGGGATTCTTCTTTCTTGGCCTGCGGGGGCTGCTGCAGCTCCCATTTGTGCTCGGGGGGGGGGGGGGGGGGAGAGGAGAGGAAGTGAGTAAGAGAGAGTGAGCAGCAGCCAGCCAGCCTGTGTGTGATTGACTGGTCAGAGAGCTGATGTGTGTGTGTGTATGTGAGAGACAATGAAAGTGATTGCTCAGGGAGATGACTGATGTGTATGTGAGAGTGTGAGACATTAGTCAGGGAGGTGACTGATGTGTGTGTGTGTGAGAGAGAAAAAGCATGGAAGTGAGAAGTCTGGGTATGTGGGAAAGCATGAGCGAAGGAAGCCTGGAGTTGTGGGAGTGAGAAACCTGGGTGAGTGTGCATGCATGAGAGAGAGAGACTGCTTGGTAAGGTGACTGTGTGTGTGAGAGAAAAAGACTGGTGTGTGTGAATGTGAGAGAATGTGATTCAGGGAATGAGAAGCCTGTGCACGTGGAGAGTGAGCATGGAAATGAGAGAGACTGGTGTGTGTGTAACAGAGAGAAAGTGATTATGGGAATGAGAAGCCTGTGCATGTGAAGAGAGTGAGCATGAGAGTGAGAAACCTGGGTGTGTGTGAGACACAGCATGGGAGGGAGAAGCCTGTATATCTGAAAGAGAACTGGGGAGTGGGAAGCCTGTGTGTGTGTGTATGCATGAGTGAGATCAGGTGACTGGTGTGTGTGTGTGTGTGTGAGAGAGAGAGAGAAATAAAGTGATTATGGGAATGTGAAGAGTGAGCATGGGAGTGAGAAACCTGGGTGTGTGTGACACATCATGGGAGGGAGAAGCCTGTATATCTGAAAGAGAACATGGGAGTGAGAGACTGGTGTGTGTGTGAGAGAGAGAGAGAAAGAAAGTGATTATGGGAATGAGAAGCCTGTGCATGTGGAGAGAACAAGCATGGGAGTGAGAGACTGGTGAGTGAGTGTGTGTGTGTGTGTGTGTGAGAGAGAGAGAGACAGAGAAAGTGATTATGAGAGTGAGAAGACCATATATGTAAGTAGAACACGGGAGTGGGAAGCCTGTGTGTGTGTATGGCATGAGAGAAACTGTTCAGGAAGGTGACTGGGGTGTGTGTGCCAAAGACTGTTTGGGAGATGATTGGTGTGAGAGAGACAGAAACTGGTCATGGGGGCATGACTGGTATGGTGTGTGTGTGAGAGACATGGGCACTAAGGAAGAGGACCATAAGTATAGAGCTTAGCTTCTACTGCTGCTTCTGGTGTGTGCCACGGCCTGCAGGGAAGGGGAGTAGGAGAGCTGCTGGAGGGGGTAAGTAAAGGTGGCTTTAAGTTTATTTTTCTTGACTGCCATTTTAATTGTGTGATGTCTGCTTTTTTGAAATATTTTATTGGTGTTTGGAGAATGTTTAATAGTTTTTATGAGTTTTTAATTGTTGGATGTTATTCTGTTCATAGCTGTTTTGAAACATTTATTCTGCTTATTAGTATAGTTTTACAATTATTTCTGTGTGGGGATCTATAGTGCTTGCTAGTTCTGTTTTCCTAATAAGAGGTGTATTGGTTTTTAGGACCTGATTTAATATTTGTAGTGTTGCCTTTTCATAGATAGGGTTGCTCCTGTTTGAGTGTATTCCATAATACAGGTGTAACTGTGTGCGGATTAGTTTATGTGCATTACTACAGATCCTGGGAGTATGTTAGGTCGGTTCTGTGTCTGTTACCGAGATGAGATATTTTGCTAGCATGTAAGCATTTGTATCGGTCTTATTTGTTGTGTTTTCTCAGAGGACATGCATTGGTGGTAAACTGCTGTCTTTTCATAAGTAGGGCTATTGAGAACTGAGTTAATTATATTAGTCCGGCCCTCTAAAACCATCTCAATTTCTCATGCGGCCCCATGGGAAAATTAATTGCCCACCCCTGCAGTAGAGGGTTCGCCCCTACTGTAGTGCTGAGAAGTAAAGGTAATACTGCTGCACCACAAACATGTTCTGGACTCCATGGTATTGCCTGCAACATTTGAGACAGAAAGGCATAGGGTGGTTTCTTAGGAAAGGGTTTTTACTGTAACTCTGGAACTCAGCAGTATTGCCTGATACTTGCCCAATCTAGGGGCTGAGAAACTGACTAAAGAATCTTTCAATAACTGTACATCTGCATGGGGGACCATCAAGGAAATATAAACTCCCGGTATATGATTGTGTAATTTTGAAACTGCTTGTGCACACGCCACAACTGCTTGCTCACATTCAGTTAGAGAGTCCAAATGCTGAAAATGACCCAGAAAAGCCCGCCAAGGGGTTTTCAGATTCGCCCTGAGCGACAGCAGCTGCCCAGCCCACATGGCCACTGTAAACAGGCTGCCCCACCGTACAAAGTGATAAAAGGGGCGCTATCATGACAGCCTGCACTATCTCTGAGATGATTTCTTGATATTCCTGTGGGAGCACAATGGGGTCAGAACCCTTAACATCTCCATTAACGTGTCTCCCGAGGTGTTTTGAGCAGGCACTATAGGCAGGGATCCATAATCTGCAAAAGTTCAACAGCCCTAAAAGACCTCATCTGTGTCACAGTTTCAGGTGTAGCCACTCTCTGGGCTTCCTTCTCCATGTTCTATTTCTTTTCCCTCGACCAATCCATATACCCAAAAACTTTACTCTAAGGAGACAAATCTGGGCCTTGGCTGGGTTGACTTTAAACTCCTATCGGTCAATAGCAGTAGTCAATCTGTCCATAAGTGCATGGAAACAAATGAGGGGATGGTGAGGAGCAGGTCATCCACATACTGTAGGAGTGTTATTATCAGTTGGCAATTGCGCTTGGAAAGGCACCAGAGCCTTGGCCAAAACTGTGGAAAAGAGAAGAGGGGCTCTCCAAATAACCCTGGGGGAGTCTAGTCCACTGAAATTTCTGCTCCTCATACTGGAAAGCAGTCAGGGGGTATGAGGATGCATGCAGTGGCACACAGAAAAAGGCATTGGAGAAATCCGGGACAGTACGTACTGCGCCCATGGTGTGATGCTGCAGTAAGGTGGCAGGGTTTTCCACACAGGGAAATTCAAGATCAACTTGGTAGTTAAGATGACAAAGGTCATGGACCATACGCCAATGACTATTGTCTTTCAAAACTGGGTACAAAGCTTTATTGTACAGGAAGCGTGAAGGCTCTATAATCCCATGAGATAACAATTCTGAAATGTCCCCTTATTGTCTCCAGGGAAAGTTCATACTGGGCCTTACAGGGTCCCTGCTCTCCCTCCTGAAAATTAAATCAATAGTCTGTGCTGATTTGGCTAACCCAAATGGAGATTCCGGGGTAGCCCATACTGGGGAATCTGGCAATAAAATGTAACGTTTGCTGAAGTCGCAATGCTGCATTCTCATAGGGGAGGAAAGACAGCTCAAAATAGAGTTGGGTTAAAAGATCCCTGCTTAAAAGGTTAACAGGACAGTGTGGGAAATACAGAAAGGGAGCTGTTGGTCTCTGACCTAAACATTCAACTGGGTTTGAGTAGTAACCCCTTCAAACCCCATAGTGGGTCTGGTTTTGGTAGACAAGAGAACACTGGGTGGCAGGATTGTTACAACATTGCTGGTAGCTCCATTATCAATTAACATTTCAACAGGATAACCATTAATGTACAATGTGACAAGTGGCTCTCGTGTCCCTATATGCAGGTGCACTAATGTCTGCAGTCATTGGGGTCTGGGGTCCGTAGTAATCCAGGTGGTCACGGGATGGTTCCCAAGTGGGGAACCCACCCTCACGACATTCATGATTGGCAAACCCATTCCTTTACCCGTGTCCCTCTATTAGAGGGGCACGAACAAGCAAAGTGACCCCACTTACCACAATTCCAACAATCAACATTCTGACGAATATTGCCACTCTGTCAGCCACGTCCTCTGGGGCCACAGCTTCCTCTATCAAATCCCTGTCTTCTTCCCTGACCTTGCCACTGAATCAGTGCTGGCCAGCTCATAGGGGGAAGCAGCTGCTCCTCATCAAATTCCGACAAATCATCAAAATCGGGATCTTGATCAGACTCCTCAGACTGAACTGCGCCTGAATTTTTGTCAGACTTTTTCCTTGCAGCTTCCTGTTCAGTAGCTTTAAGCTGCATAGCACGCAAACGAGACTGCAATTTCACTAACTCTTCTTGTAGCTTTTCTAACTCAGCACAATACTGACAGACAAAATGTAAAAGGTGCCTGAATTTCCTGCCATGTCTTCCCTTCCATAAAACCATCTAAATGATTCTGTACTGGCTGTGAAAATGTCTTTTTTACAGCTTGGTAAAACAAGGGCAACATGCCAGATGCATCAAAGGACGGGTCTTGGTCTGTTGTGACCACTCCTCCTAAAAGGAGGACAAGAACACTAAGATGTCCTGGGAAGCATCCCAGCGACGGGACATTAGACCAGATATATCCTTAACAGTGGGATACAATTTTCGCATAGCTTGCCATATTTGGGCTCAGTGTTTGTTAAAGGGAAGCCCATCGAAGTTAAACTGGGTCTGAGTGACAAGGGGCAGATTAGCCTCTCTAGAGAGAAGATCTACATTAACTCCAGGCAAGGAAGCTAGGTCTGCCTTAAGGTCCCCAAAGCATAAAGTGAAGCCAGATGTGGCTCTCTCAAAAGGCATCTATTCATGAACCAGCACCAAGGGATAACGTGGGAGTTTGGTCACTAAATTATGCATGTCAGTAAAAGACCAGGGAAAATGCATAGGGACTGGCTGTACATGTATCCATCAAGACGCTTAAATATCAAAGGAAACAAGGGAGTAGTGGGATTTTCTCCTCGCTCTTCATATTTTCCCCATACTTTAAGTCCCTCCCACATATAATCCATATCCCAACAAGGATCTGCCAAACATGATTTAATCACATATCTGGCTATGTTCATATGAAAATTGAAAAAGGAAGCTTCCTGGGGAAAAGGGTTAATTTGAAGAGCCAATGCTTCAGTTCAGCAACCTAACCTCACTCTGTACCAGAACCCATAACTCTAAAATTTGCAGATGCTTGTCACAAAATTATGCTCATTGAGAAAATTCCGCAATCCAGCAAGAACAAAGCCAGAAAGGGAACCCTCTTCCGGCCAACTCACATATGAGCTCGATTTGGTGGCTTTAAACCATTTCTTATTAAGTCCCTGTATAAGTTTCTTACTGAGGGGAAAAGCAGAACAAACTAAATCTACAGGTAGCTTAGCATTAGGGTCAGACAATCAACTTTCAGTATCTGCGGAAAAGGTGGCTGAAACTCAAGTGGGCATCCCCACAACAGAATAAATTGATAGCACACCTTTATCTACAAGTAACTAAACAAAACTTATGCTTATAAAGAAGCAGAAAAAAGATTATACTTACAATCTCCGATCCTACCGTATTCCTGCACTTACTTTCATCTGTTCTTCCCATTCGTCTCAGTCGGGGTATTCCAAGGTTCTACGGTCATATGGAGAAAACAGCTTCTGCAGCCCTCCAGGCCATGCTTGGTAATCACATCGGGCTCACCAAAGTGTATGGTTTTAGCCCAAATATACCAGACATGAGACTCAGAGACATTTTAGAAATTTAGAAAAATGTTTATTAGGGTAAATAAATGCTAAATAAATGACTGCCAATCACAATAGAAAGGTCTATGAAGGAAAAGTGCAGGGTCAGCAAGTCGCTGGATATCCTAAGCTATTCCTTAGCTCACATTTTTACAAGGCTTATATACATTTTTTTCTGCTTTCCTTTGCCATGTATTGATCATTTCTATATGGTCATTCTGGCCTGGCTTCCTTTCCCTGGACCACCTGTAACCCAACATCTGTTCTCTTTCTTCCTTTCGGATTCAAATGCCCAATTCTCCTCCTATTTCCATCTACCCACAATACCTTGTAGGAAAACATTGATCATCTCTTATCAGTTTCTGCATTTCCCTTTGTAGTAGATTTCCACACAGACCACACATACATCCTATATTTAACAGCTTTTAATATACCGACGTTCGTAAGGCACATCACGCCGGTTTACAAATAACTCAAAGAAGGAGGAATTACAATGAACAGGGGGCAAGGGATGGGAGCAGGAGAGGCGAGGGGTGGGGGAGATAGGAGGAAAGAGAGAAATGCAGGTAGCGTGAGAGAGAGCAAAAACAACCGTAAATACAGAATGGGCCATTCCCATGTCCTTCGCTTTTTGCTGAGCAGCCAATATCCTGCAGCTGCACATACTGACGCATTGGCACATAAGCTTAGTAGGACACAGTTCAGTAAGCAGCTTTATACAGAATAGAGTCTACATATAGGAACAAATGTCCTAGGTTTGCTGCGACAATAATTCAGAACCATTTCAGATATATCAAGCACTCCTCTGTAGACAGAAAATTTAATTTTAGAAACTGAGTGGCTAGGAGCCACATGCTCAGATGCCATTCAGTCACAGTTCAGTATGGATAGTTTAAATCTGGGGTGGCCAACACCAGTCCTGGAGAGTCACAAACAATCCAGATTTTCAGGACATCTACAATGACTACGGTACGAGAGTGGTCTGCATGAACTGCCTCCACTTTATGCAAATTTATCTCATGCATATTCATTGTGGATATCCTGAATCCCAGGCCTGTTTGTGGCATTCAAGGACCACAGAGTTGGCCACCGTGGTCTAACTGGTAGGATTGCTGCATCGTGCAGGTTTTTTGGTTTTACTTACTAATTTGATTTTTTATTACTATGTATCTAAAAATAAAGCATTCCCATGAGAAACAAAGGGGAGAAGGGACATAACAATAGACCTTTGGAGACCTGACAGTCTGCAGGAGGAACTAGGGAAACTGTTTGAGCTTTTTACTGCTATATTTTTGGGCTTGGAGCAATAATGGTGCTTGCTTATAAGGCTTTATTCACCATTTCCTGAGATCTGTGCCATCAGTGCATTCTCCAGGTAGCCCAATAGTCGTTCTTTTCTGAGATAGGCGGACAACGGCTCCTTTTTTGAATCCAGCTACAAGCGTGCTCTGAAATCAACTGGTGGGTCTCACTGATGCACGATGGCTAGTAACCTTTCCCTCCCTGGCAAGTGAAAGAAAGCCAGGAGTGTATGTGCCCAAGTTGCCATCTTTTTATTCTTCGTTCAGGCAGCTTGATTGGGTGGGAGGAGAAACCAACCTCCTAAGCAGCATCAGCCATGTTAAGAACTTTTAGAAGCTTAGTAATCTTCAAAAAGACAGCCCGGGGTCCGCAGTGCTTCTTTTCAATTTATAAGGTTCCCCCATTGAGTCCCATGATTTAAAGCTTCCATACCCTCTTCTAACCGCGATGGGATTTTCCCGCACGCCCGCAGTTCATGTCATTTGACCCCCTTCTCTAGAACTGACTAGCACCCATTGGAATTTTAGTCATAAATTTGTGTCTCACTCACAAGTCACGGCTCTCACTAAATTTAGTGCATTTAAGGATCCCTTATGTTAATTAACCATCCAGTTCAGGTTTCTTTTCACTTGAAACTCCCGATAGAAAATTATTTACGTGCTTCGTCCCCCTGACGCAGCCCGATGCGACACACGGCCGTGTCGGGGTCCCCCGTTTCAAAACTGTGAAATGTAATTTATTAACCAGTGTACACCACTGGTGTGACTGCATTTTCAATAAGTGTGTCCTTTTCAGATATATTGATCAGGTCTTTGTGTTTGCCTCGCATTAGTTCTTGTTGCATAAGTGTTTTCATGACATAAGGTGGCTAACTTGCTATATAGTTACAATTAACACCACCTGCTTCCCATTACTCCTATGGTCAATAGATTTCAATGGCCCAGAGAAATGGATGGGGAATAAAAAACTCATTTCATTTGTGGGACCCCCCTGAAGAAAAAAAATGGGTGTCATATTTGTTTTGGAATGTCAACTTATTTTAAACAAATGCATATTCCTATTAAGCACCCCTTTGTGACAAGTGCAGTAGAACACACTAAGGCACAAACTGCACATTTTACTTATTTGGTAAGCGCACAGATTCTTGCCTCACATGTATCAGAGTTAGCTCAAGAATAGTTTTGTGCAGTGACAGTTTATCTATTGAAAGTGCGACTCCAAAACGGATACAAAAATGCCATAGTTTCACCTTTAACAAGTAAAATATGCAGTTTGTGCCACAGTAAAGTATGTGAACTCCTAATTAGAGTTTTCTGGAATCGTAAATTTCACAGGGCAGCAGCAATCCCTAGCTGCTTCTGCCCTGTTTGTGCTCCATTCAAAAGCACCAGTGGGCTGAATCATCCTTTTTTGTAAGCGCAGATTCTTTTCTCATACAGTATGTATCAGTTTTATGCAGTGACAGCTAACGTATTGAAAATGGGTTCCAGAACTGGTATAAAAATGCCATATTTTCATATTTAAAAGAATGCTTTTGCTCCGCTAGTGCTTTTGAATGGAGTTACTAGGGATTACTCCTGCTCCGTGAACCTTATGATAAGAATATGCCATATTGGGTCAGACCAAGGGTCCATCAAGCCCAACATCCTGTTTCCAACAGTGGCCAATCTAGGCTACAAGTACTTGGCAAGTACCCAAGCACTAAGAAGATCCCATGCTACTGATGGCAGTAATAGCAGTGGCTATTCCCTAAGTAAACTTGATTAATGGCAGTTAATGGACTTCTCCTACAAGAACTTATCCAAACCTTTTTTAAACCCAGCTACACTAAATGCACTAACCACATCCTCTGGCAACAAATTCCAGAGCTTAATGGTGCATTGAATGAAAAATAATTTTCTCCAATGTTTTAAATGTGTTACTTACTAGCTTCATGGAGTGACCCCTAGTCCTATTATCCGAAAGAGTAAATAACCAATTCATATTACCTGTTCTAGACCTCTCATGATTTTAAAGACCTCTATCATATCCCCCCTCAGCCGTCGCTTCTCCAAGCTGAAAAGACCTAACCTCTTTAGTCTTTCCTCATAGGGGGAGCTGTTCCATTCCCCTTATTTTGGTTGCCCTTCTCCGTATCTTCTCCATTGCAACTATATCTTTTTTGAGATGCGGTGACCAGAATTGTACACAGTATTCAAGGTGCGGTCGCACCATGGAGCGATACAGAGGCATTATGACATTTTCCGTTTTATTCACCATTCCTTTCCTAATAATTCCTGAAATTCTGTTTGCTTTTTTGACTGTTGCAGCACACTGAGCCGACTACTTCGATGTATTATCCACTATGATACCTAGATCTTTTTCCTGGGTGGTAGCTCCTAATATAGAACCTGACATCGTGTAACTACAGCAAGTTATTTTTCACTATATGCATCACCTTGTTCTTAACCACGTTAAATTTCATCTGCCATTTGGATGTCCAATCTTCCATTCTTGTAAGGTCCTCCTGCAGTTTATCACAATTCACTTGTGATTTAACTACTCTTAATAATTTTGTATCATCTGCAAATTTGATTACCTCACTTACCGTATTCCTTTCCAGATCATTTATAAATATATTGAAAAGTAGATAAGTTTGGGGTGAGGGTAGGCTAAGGGGGGAAAAAAGACCAACACAACTATGAACTCTTTTTTTCTAGAATTCGGATTGTAGAATTCCAGGGCCAGCTAATTTTTTTTTTTTTTTTGTTACAAACCAGAGCAAAATTGTTCTTTTTTTTAGTTTTCAAAACAAATCATTCCTTTCAAACGAAAGAAGGACATCCTTAAAACATTTACACAATGTTATAAAGGTACAATTCTTGAAAACTATAATCAAGAAAATTAGATGTAGTCAGTCATTCATACATATTTAAAAAAATCTTAGAATAAATATTCCATTAACAAATTATGCATATTAATTTTATTTTTTCCACACACATTTCCTTAAAAACATTTGTAGCAGTCACATTAAGATGCTCTGTCCATACTGACAATATTATATTATATTTACAAATTAGGTTTCTATCTAAATAAACCACTGACCCTTGTAAACCAGGTCTTAAAAGAAGCTGCAGGGCATTTCATGCAATTTACTGAAGGTCATGCTCATAAATTAGAACAGCTTCAATTAAGTCTATACATAGTATACAAAAACCAACATGCATGTCAAATCTCACAGCACCCCATAGGAGTAACTGTAGATAAACTGCAGAATAGCACATCATTAAACTTTGTTAAGAAATGTGAACCGAGGCTATGAAATGCAGTGAGAAACATTCAACCTGGATTGAAAACAACTTAAAATTCTCCAGACTATTTGGAAGGTTACTAAAATGAGGGTAAATATCAGGATGATAACCCTATGGGAACTATTTATTCAGACTACAGAGCAAGGAATGATACTGAAAGGTAAATTAACATAAATATGGAGATAGTGTACTTTAACTCCTTGGCCCCCATGAGATAGAATCATTCTTTCAACACTACATATGGTACATATTTAATGACAATTTCATTTCTAAGCAGCAGCAACTACTTGAGATGCAGCAACTTGCATGTAACCAGGATTCAATGAACAAAAATGGGATGGTTTTTTAAGTTTCAATTTAAGGAACTTTCAAGTTTTTGGAATTAAAATTTCAGTCTTTTGCAAACATATAAAAGGATTATTCCCAGAATGTTTGAAGAATCTTGCATATCAGCAAGAAAAAGTACATAAAAAGTATTTGGCTTGACACGATGCATCTCATCCTCTAAAAACTGCACACTGAAATGTATGCACCATGTCTCAGCTTTGCAAAGATTTTAAATCTTACCCAGCTATTAAAATGGGTTTAGACAAAATACCTTATTGGCAGGTTCCTAATTTAATTTTCTGAATGGGGCTGTGTTTATGCATAATACAGCTGGCTCTGCTCCATATTCAAATTTGAAATACATGAAATGTACAATTTCTCACCTTTTACCATAGGCATATTGAATACTTGGAAAAAGTCAATATTGCCAGGTTAAAAGACATACATGTTTTATTTTCCCTATTTTTGTCAGATTTTTGAAATGCTTTTCTAAAACGTTTTGCAGCTTTGCCTTCTGTAATGTGTGCACTCAAGCAATGAAAGAATATATTCATTTTAAAGAGTGCTGTCGTTTATCTGAAGTAAAAGAAAATTTATAGCTTCAATGTTCAAGCATGGTTTGTTTTTTTTTAAGTATTTTTAGTGTTTTCCCATAAAACATTTATAACACAGTTTCACCAAAACCACTGCTAAAGCATACTTCTACATGAAATGTGGGGTATGTATATAACCACTGCCCATGGGAAGTGTAAATGTCTTAAATAAAATTATCCTTATATTTTCAGGTTTTGTCTGGATACTGCACTCTTGACTGGTCCACGATCAGGCAAGTTACCAGAGAGGAAATACGAAACTTAGAACACAATAAGCACAGCATTTTGATACAGCTGACTTGCTGGTCAGCTATTTTAAAACATAATGGCCTCACTGCACATACTGGTAGAAGCCAATGACAATCACAGAGATCTGGATGGTACTGGTTACTACAGTTCAGCACAGTTAAACTGCATGTCTTGTCACATGGAGTTTCAAACTGAAAGCTAACATCTACAGTTCTACAGGTCCTTATGGCCATAACAGGTTAAGCAGAGTTCTCAGTAGACCCGGACTTCCATCGGGATTGTAGATGTCTGATAATACAGTTAGACATGCCACTGAGTCTTTCTTGCATCTCAAACAGCTGGTCCCCTGAATAAATACTGAGATCTTCTGCAGTTATTTGGGTGGCAATAGTATTGATTTTAGTCAGAATGCCGGTAGAGGGCTTGGTATCTGAAGCTGAAGCAGCTGGACCTGTCAAATTTTGAGAGAAATAATGAGAGAAATCATTAATGAATTAAAACCCATTAAGGCATTCAGCAATCACTTATACACAAAAGACTTTTTTAAAGCAGTAAACTGAGGCCTAAAAATAGGCAAACTACATTTTTTGGTAATTGTTTTAGCTCTTTCTAATGGAGTAGCTCAGTTTAAGCCATTTTCTATTAGCAAAATAGGATCCGTTTTTAAATATGTATGTAAACCAGTGCATCTGTATACTTCTCCCACCTTAGGTCAGGGTACCTTAACACACGTGGGCTTCCACCAGCTGCTGAGGTGGTGCGCGCTACAGCATTACCTCAGGTCAATAGGTATTCCCTTTCTATTTCTTATGGCTTCATCTATTCTTCCTGAGGCTAAACATCCTCAATTTTTATAATCTATCAAGTCTACTGCTCCCATTCTCTACATTCTTCACCTCACTAGCCATTCTGTCTTCTGTCCCGTGCACCGCTCTTGCTTCAAAAGTTTCCTCCTTTGATCCAGCCATCAACGCATCTCATCCTTGTCACAGCTCCATGTCTCATCTTCATATTCTCCTGCTCCTCCTGTCCCAATCCTAGTTTTCTAAGGCAGCTTTCACCACATCTGTGCACAAACTGTTTCCCCTCCAACCACCCCTATTCCCCTTCCTGTCTCATGCCCCCTGTGGAATATCTGCTTTATTTCCAACCAGCTTAGCCACATTCATGACCTCTCTCATATATTTACTCTTCATTTTCTCACCTTGACTAAGACTTAGCTTTCCTCCAAGGACTCTGTTTCAGTTGTGACTGTCATGGAAGTTATCTTTTCTCCCATTCACCTCGCATAGGAAGTCGCCACGGTGGCAGAAATGGAAAGTTAAAACCCCTCAGAAAGAGGAGTGTAACACCTTCCTTCCACTTCAATCCCGCCCCTTTTCCTTCCTTTGAGGCCCATGCCATCTACCTATTCATCCTACTACCTCTCCAGGTAGCTGTCATTTGACTCCCAGATAAATCCCCCCTCCTGCTCTCTGACTTTGCTTCTTCCTTGAACCGTTTTCCCTTTCACTTAATCCTGAAGATTGAGGCATAAGTATGAGTGTATCCATGTGGAGATTAAAATCCCTTGACAACCTCTGCTCTACACCCCTGAACTCACCAGCATTACCCACTGTCTTAATCTAGTTCGGCGAGGACAAACTCCAGTCCTCAAGTGCCACAAATAGGCCAGGTTTTCAGGATATCCGCAATGAATGTGCATGACACAGAGTTGCATACAATGGAGGTAGTGCATGCAACTCTCTCATATGCACATTCATTGCGGATATCCTAAAAACCTGTTTTTGGCACACAAGGACTGAAGTTTGCCTCACTGATCTAGTTATTTCTTCTAACTACTGCATCTCACCCTTCACCTCAATTCTTCCCCAATCAGACCACTGTCTGATAACTTTCATACTAAACCACTCTCCCCCCACCCCCTCAATTGCTTCTTCCAGTCACCACCAATACCTTCAGGAATCTCCAGGCTGCTGACCTTTGTATCCTCTCCACTACACTGAATCAGCTGATGAGGCAGTTTCTTCTTATAAAACTCTCCTCTGCTTTAGACACTCTTACCAGTTTCTCTCCCTTTTACCTGTCCTCCTGTAAGGCACACCAAATCCCAAGCCTTGGCTCAGCACCAGCATTTGCTTCCTAAATTCCTGTGCCTGTTCTGCAGAGCATCTCTGGCTAAAATCCCATCCCAACGTCATTTCATATTCATGCAGACCTCCTTCCAGTTTGTTATTGTGCTTTCCAAGCAAGACTGTGTCCATCTGACATTCTTGCCATCTCTTTGCCACACAATTGCTTCCTCAAACTGCATTCACCTCCCCACCTCTTACCAGACTATGCCTAACTACTTCCATGACAAAATTTACAAAATTAGTTTTGAATTCTCAACCAGGTCACCTCTCCCTCTCTCTGGCCGCCGTCACCCTTTCCCCTCCTCTTCAGAAATTTCAATGGAGGACTCTGCCCATCTTTTCTCCTTTTCCAAATTAACTACTTATTCCTCTGAATCATTCCCATCCAGTTCCTCAGTTGCTCTAATCTCCTCCCTTGATTTCATCTTTATGTTGAAGGTTCCCAGATTTCTCTCTTTACACTAGAAATCCAGTCCCAAATTACAGCCTGCTTGTCTGTCTCAGTGGTAGGACATCCAGGCAGCAATCAAAATAGCCATGACAGGACTCATCATTCCTCTCCCCCCCCCCTTTATCTATTTCTGTGGAGAACAGTCATCCTCCCAGTCCCTTCAGCCCAAAATCTTGGCGTTATCGTCAACTCATCTCCTTCTATATACACATCCAAAACACTGCTAGTGTCATTTCTTTTATACCAACAAAATCCATCCCTTCTTTTCAGAACACATTACCAGAACCTTTATTCACATGCATTACCTTCCTTAGATTACTGCCACCTGCTCTTCACAAGTCTTGAGTAAATCATCCCTTTCCACTACAATTTAACCAAAATTCAGGTGTACTTCTTTCAACAAAGTCACTATGTCCACACAACTCTTCTCAAGTCACTACATGGCCTCCCTATCAGTTTCTGCATATAGTTCAAGTTCCTTATTCACATTAAAGAGCCTTCACTTTGTAGCTCCTCACTGCCTCTCCTCCTCTCCCTACATCCCTCCTCATGAATTCCACTTATCAGCCAAGTCACTCTTCTACTGCCAGCTCCCAACACCATGCATTTCACCATGCTGCATCGTTTGCTTGGAATAGTCTTCCCGAGTTAGTGTATCATGCTCCCTTTTTTTGGCTTATTCAAAGCCAGTCTAAACACTCACCCTTTTGAGGCTGCTTTTAAAAACTTAACACCTGGTTATCCCACTTACTGCCTTATTAATTTGAACCATTTTCTTAACAAATGAAATTCCCAAAGTCTTTTGCCCTACTTCACAGTAATTTTATTAGTAAATGAAAAGCAAAATGCATTTTGTTACTAGCTTGGATGATCATCAGTGGCTATTACATGCAGCAAGTCCACAGTGTATTGTGGGCAGGTGCACCCACTGCAGTTGTACAGTGCCTTGTAAAAGTCATCACAACTGTTCACATATTTCTGTCTAAAAATTACAAGTCAAAATATTTTAGAGTAGCGGTTTGTTTTATTGATCTATCCAACATACTTTATACATTCGTCACAAGAGAATTACAGATATATTCGAAAAGTAGGAACAGTCTTGACTACATAAGTCTTTCAATACTTGCTAGAAGCCTCTTTTGCAGCAACAGCCATGAGTCATTTAGGATAAGTGTCTATCAATTTTGCACAACGGGATGATGTGGTTTTTGCTCACTCTTCTTGGCAGAAGAACTCAAGCTGTTTCAGATTTTTCTACTGTATCCAGGTCTGGACCATTCAAGGACATTCATTTTCTTGTTGAGCCACTGCACTGTTGCTCTGTGTGCTTAGGATGCTTGTCCTGCTGAAAGGTGAATCTTCTACTTTGCCCTAGGTCTATGGTAGACTGGAATAATTGTTCCTCCCAGTATCTGCCTGTACTTTGCATGATTTTTCTTTCCCTCAGTCTTAAGCTTCCCTGTCCACACTGTTGCGAAGCATCCTCACAACATAATGCTGCCATCACTATGCTTTACTGCAGGGATGGTATTAGCAGGGTAATATGCTGTGTTTTTTTAAAATAACTTTATTGAACAGAAGGATCAGACATTTCCATCATAGCTTTGTACAATAAAGAACATCCCTCAGTTAAGTATCTCTCTCTATATATATATATATCTTCCAGCATTTCCTACATTCTACTACACTCGTGTGTTCTTTTTCCCTGGTTGACTGACCTTACACATGTCTATCACATGCATTCATCTCATCTATGCCCATACATCCCCCCTCACGGTGAGATTTCCCATACAAGTCTTACTCTGTTATGACATGGTATAATATTAGATCTCATATTCATTTGCATTTCCAATGATGTTTCTTATATAAGGATCCATTTTTTATATCATTTGGAAGAGTATATAAAAATGCCTTTCACTGATCATAAATTTCCCAAAACCAGATGTGCCTTGCCATACATTTGTTTTTTTCCATTTGAAAGATTTCTATGAGATGTGACCACATATTTTTCATGGGTAAAGAGTCATCTATCCACTTAAGAATGCACTTCCTATCCCTCAAATAGAGATCTATCATTTGCTCATGTTTATTAGGAGCCCGTCTTCTGTTTCTCTCAGAGCCAATAATGTTTCTACACCATCACATGATAAATTCACATTAAATCTCTGGATTTCTGAAATATATTTCTCTCCAGAGGTTTTGTATCCTTACATGAGTATATACTATGAATAAATATGCCCTTATTCTCTCAGAATTTGACACATACACCTGAATCTATTAGTCCCATTACATTTTTTTTTTTACCTACATAGGCAGAATGTAAGATTTTCAGTTGCCCTTTTCAGACACAGTTACTACAGCACTATGTGCTCAGTTATACGGTAGTAATGTCATCAATTGTCATGGTCTTTCAAATTGTCTGATAAATTATTCTATGACTGTAAACTATCTTCAGTGATATCTCCTCTACTCTTGTTGTACTCTCTCTTCTATGGCATCTTAACAATAACCTAGCAGAAAGTGGCCTGAAGAGCATCTAGATTGTTCTTTTCCCAATGCCAGATTTTTAGGGCCTCTTGAGAGACCATGAACCTGTTTCCTCCTTGCTTGTTGACATAAAGCATGGTAACCCGGCTGTCTATTTGAATCAGGATGCACTTTCCCTGAAGATGAAGCACAAAAGTTGAAAGAGCATATCTGACTGATCCTATAGTAGCTCGCTTGAATCCAAAGGTCTTGTGTTTACAGAGTTTGGGTATGTGCTTCACACCATTTGGAAGTGGCATGTGTCGCAAGATCCATTTCAAAGGCGAGCAATTGATGAAGGGCTTCTTTGAGAACGCGTGGATGTAATCACTACAACTCCCATTTCATAGTTGTGATCTAACCATCCTGAGGCAGTGGCAGTGGATATGTGGTTCTGCTAACCTGTCTACATGGATGGCTACTGCCATATGTTCAAGAGCCACTAGAAGTAGCTATGCACATGAGAGATGCTATGACTCTCGGGGCTAACAAAAGGCCAAACAGGAATGCTTTGTTCTGATGAGAATCCACCTGGAAGTGGAGAAGGTGCCAATGTGAAGGGTGGATGGGTATGTGAGCATCTGCATCCTTCAAATGCAAGGCACACATCCATTCCTTCTTTATGAAAGGTAGGATCATGCTATGGGAGTTCATTTTGAATTTCTCTCAGTGTATGTATTTGCTCAGGCATTTCAAGTTACAACCCCTCCCTGTGATATATCTGGATGGCGTGCTGAACAACATGGGAAGGGATGGAGGCCAGAAGAAATGCAACTGGACAACCAATACTGAACAATTTGAATGACCCAGGGGTCCTTTGGACGCTATTCCTCCAAAGTGTTGGATTCTTCTCCCTACTGGAGAATTAGAAACAGATTTTTTGGAAAGATAAAAAACTAGGCCCTGTTTGGACTGGGCCTATTGTACAGATTTCTATTTGTATTCAATTTGATGCAGCCTGGTCAGAAGGGGCAGCAGAATATATTGTTAAAAAGACCAAAGGTTGGCGATTCCTGGATTCTGAATTTGAGGTCTAACTTCCTAGCGGTTGAGGTGACCAAATGGAGAAATTGCTTACCTGATAATTTCGTTTTCCTTAGTGTAGACAGATGGACTCAGGACCAATGGGTATAGTGTACTCCTGATTGCAGTTGGAGACAGATCAGATTTCAATCTGACGTCAGCCCTAGTACATATACCCCTTCAGGAAGTGCAGCTCTTCAGTATTCTCCTCGAAAAGCATTGTGAATATGTGTGAGACTGACTAATTTGAATAACTTGCATAACTTCATAACTTGAATAACCTGATTAACTTTATAACCTGGTTAATTTGATTAACTTGAAATCGGTTGAATTGGCTATAGCTGGAGACCGCCAGTGTCCTCAACCGGGAAACATCGACGCCGGATAGGATGGGTGCCCTAGATGAAGGAAAGCATGGCTTACCCTTGATTCCCTTGCTCTCGGAGCTGTCCCCCGAGGCTCTCATGAGTAATGGCAGCCGTGGGTGGGATGCTGAGTTCATCTGTCTACACTAAGGAAAACGAAATTATTAGGTAAGTAATTTCTCCATTTCCTAGCGTGTAGCAGATGGACTCAGGACCAATGGGATGTATAAAAGCTACTCCCGAACCGGGTGGGAGGCTGCCCATGACCCACTTAGTACTGCCCTTGCGAATGCTGTGTCCTCCCGCGCCTGAATATCCAGGTGGTAAAACCTGGAAAAGGTGTGGATGGAGGACCATGTCGCCGCCCTGCAGATCTCGGCGGGTGTCAGCATCTTGGTTTCTGCCCAGGACACTGCCTGGGCCCTAGTAGAATGGGCCTTGATTTGTAGAGGCGGCGGCTTGCCTGCTTCTACATAGGCCGCCTTGATGACTTCCTTGATCCAGCGGGCTATGGTTGCTCGTGAGGCCGTTTCCCCTTGCTTCTTCCCGCTGTGAAGGACGAACAGGTGGTCTGTCTTTCGTATGGATTCCGACATCTCCAGATATCTGGCCAGGAGTCTGCCGATGTTGAGGTCACGTAGACTTTTGGCCTCTTCCGAATTCTTATGTTCATCTGGCGATGGTAGCGAGATGGTTTGGTTAAGGTGGAAGTGAGACCAGGGGTGAGCCTGAACCTGAACAGACTGCCAGCAGGAAGGCTGTTTTCAATGTTAACAGTCGGAGAGACAGGCCTCGGAGAGGTTTGAACGAGGCTCCTGCTAAGAAATCCAGGACCAGGTTGCGGTTCCAAAGAGGTATCGGCCACTTTAGGGGTGGTCGGATGTGTTTAACTCCTTTCAGGAAGCGGGAGACATCCGGGTGAGAGGCTATGCCTCCGCCCTTGTTCTTGGCACCGTAGCATGACAATGCAGCCACCTATACCTTGATGGAGTTGAGGGACAATCCCTTCTGTAGGCATTCCAAGACCGCGGGGATTTTGACTGAGCGAGGTAAGATGTTGTGGTCCTCGCACCAGGCTTCGAATACTCTCCACACCCTTATGTATTTTAGAGATGTGGAGAATTTGCGTGCTCGGAGTAGGGTGTCGATTACAGCTCCTGAGTATCTGCTCTTTCTCAGGTGAGCTCTCTCAATGGCCAGTCCATAAGAGAATCGAGCTGGGTCTTCGTGGAGGATTGGTCCCTGTTGGAGCAGGTCTCTGTGTGGAGGTAGTGGCAGGGGGTTTCCTGTCAGTAATCTCCGCATGTCTGCGTACCACGGTCTTCTTGGCCAGTCCGGGGTCACAAGAAGAACCTGTCCCCTGTGTAGACTTATCTTGTGAATGATCACGCCTAGTAGGGGCCACGGTGGAAAGGCGTATAGCAGTCTCCTATGACCATGTCTGAACCAGGGTATCGATGCCTTCGGACCGAGGTTCCCGTCTGCGGCTGAAGTAACTGGGTATTTGGGCGTTGGACCGGTTTGCCAGAAGGTCCATGGTTGGTTTTCCCCAACGGTTCACTATCAGTTGGAACGCTGTGGTCGACAGCTTCCATTCTCCTGGGTCTAGACTTTTTCTCTGCTGAGGTAATCCGCCGGGATGTTGTCTTTCCCAGCGATGTGGATGGCAGAGATCTCCTGGAGGTTCCCTTCTGCCCACGACATTAGGGGGTCTATTTCCAGGGACACCTGTTGGCTTCTGGTTCCTTCCTGATGGTTGATGTATGCCACTGTTGTGGCGTTGTCCGACATTACCCTGACCGCTTTGTCTCGGAGCCTGTGACCAAACCGTAGGCAGGTTAGTCTGACTGCCCTGGCTTCTAGGCGATTGATGTTCCACCCCCAACTCTTCTGCGTTCCACTGCCCTTGGGCGGTTAGCTCTTCGCAGTGTGCTCCCCATCCTCGTAGGCTGGCGTCCGTGGTGAACAGGATCCAAGTCTGTGAGGATAGTCTCTTTCCCTGGCTCAGGTGGCAGTCTTGTAGCCACCACCGTAGTTGGGTTCGAACTTTGTCCGGGAGCGGTAGACGTACGGTGTAGTTCTGAGACAGTGGGCTCCATCGCGATAGGAGTGAGCGCTGTAGGGGCCTCATATGAGCTCATGCCCATGGTACTACTTCCAGTGTGGATGCCATGAGACCGAGGACTTGTAGGTAATCCCATGCTGTGGGCCGAAGTTCGTTCAGCAAGGTTCGCAACTGGTTCATCAGTTTTAATCTCCTTGCCGGAGTCAGGAAGACCTTGTCTTCCTTGGTGTCAAATCGGACTCCTAAGTATTCGAGGGTCTGTGAGGATTGCAGACAGCTCTTCTTTGTGTTGACCACCCATCCGAGGCTCTCCAGTTGGGTCTTGACTCTGCTGGTTGCCTGGCAACTTTCCTCTGGGGATTTCGCCCTGATCAACCAATCGTCTAGGTAAGGGTGTACGAGGATTCCTTCCTTCCTCAGTGTTGCCGCCGCCACCGCCGCCACTATTATCTTGGTGAACGTCCGAGGTGCTGTGGCTAACCCGAAGGGTAATGCCCGGATCTGGTGGTGACGGTCCAGGATTTTAAAGCAAAGGAAGCGCTGATGTTCTTGATGGATCGGAATGTGCAGGTAGGCTTCTGACAGATCTAGGGATGTGAGGAACTCTTCCGGTTGTATCGCCCTTATTACAGAGCGTAGGGTTTCCATGCGGAAGTGGGGGATCCTCAGGTGGCGGTTGACAGACTTGAGGTCCAGGATGGGCCTGAACATTCCCTCTTTCTTGGGGACGATAAAACAAATGGAATAGTGTCCAGTATTTATTTGTTGCAGAGGCACTGGGGTTATGGCCTCTAGGGCCAGTAATCTGGTCAGAGTAGCCTCCACTGCCACCCTCTTGGAGGGGTCGTGGCAGGGGGATTCCACGAACTTGTCCTGAGGGGTTCGGAGGAAGTCCAGGAAGTATCCCTCTCGAATGATGGTCAGGACCCACTTGTCTGAAGTTATCTCGACCCATCTTTGGTAGAATAGGGCAAGTCTGTCCCCTATGGCTTCTTCCTTTGGACGGGTCGGCCAAATCTCATTGTGTGTGGTTGGGGCCGGGGCCCGAGCTGGTTCCCCTTTTATTGTGCTTGTTCCGAAAGGACTGGTTCCTGCCTGTAGAACAAGGCGCGTAGATAAGAGTTTCTGTATGGATTGAAGCGCTGCGAACTTCTGCCCCTGGAAGATCGGGGGAAGGGTCGTTGGTGTTTCTTATTCCTGTCCTCCGGTAGTCGCGGCAATGGGGACTCGCCCCATTTGTTAGTCAGTTTCTCTAGTTCGCTGCCGAACAGGAGGGATCCCCTTGAAGGGCATCCTTGTGAGTTGCGTTTTGGAAGATGCGTCTGCTGACCAGCTTTGGAGCCAGAGTTGCCTCCTAGCTGCCACAGCTGATGACACACCTCTAGCCTCTGTGCGCACCAGATCAGAAGCAGTATCCGCAAGGAATGATACTGCTGGTTCCATGGCTTCCCCAGGGGTGTTGCTCCTGGTCTGTGATAGGCAGGCACGTGTCACCACGGTGCAACAGGCCGCTATTTGTAGGGACATAGCGGCAACATCAAAGGATTGTTTAAGGATGGATTCCAGATTTCGGTCATGAGCATCTTTGAGCGCTGTACCTCCGTCCACTGGGATGGTAGTGCGCTTCAAGACCGCGCAGACCATGGCATCCACTTTGGGCATGTCAGAAGGTCTTTGGCTGCCGGGTCCAGAGGGTACATGGCTGCCATAGCCCGTCCCCCTTTGAATGAGGACTCTGAAGCACTCCATTCCAGGTCAATTAGCTGCTGGACGGCTTGTAACAGAGGGAAATGGCGGGAGGTCTGGCGGAGTTCCTCTAGCAGGGGATTCGTCTTAGGTTCCCCTGAAGCGCTTGTGCTTGGGATAGCAAGCTCCCCAGGTCTGGGAGTTCGTCCTTGGTGAAGAAGCGTTTCATGGTCCAGTGAGGCTGTCCCCGGGTGGAGTTCTCCCTCTGCTAGGGGCTCCGATTCCTCTTCAGAGTTATCCATGTCCCTGTAGGTGGGACATCTGGGCGATGGAAACATTTGTCTGGGCCTAGAGGGGCCTGGGACATAAGGGTCTTCTGGTGGAGGCTGCAGCTGTTTTGCCGGAGGCTCCGTCTGCATGTGAATGAAGGTGTGTAGGCTTTTGAAGAATTCCACCCATGAGATGGATGCTGGGTCCAAGCTAGGGGGCGCTGAGTCCCTGGGGGTCCCCGTTTGAGGGGGAGTCACGCTGGAATTTGCTAGGTCTGGGGTACTCATTGAGAAGCTAGTACTCGGCCCTGGGAGGGACTGGCCCTGGGCTGGATCTCCCAGGGCCTCCCCGCACTGGACGCACAGGGTGTTGGCCTCTTCGTTCTGTGCGGCTCTGATGTGGCATGCTGGGCAGAGGCCTTGAGCCTTGATGTCCATTTCCGGTGGTGCCATGGATATAGGCACGTAAATATTTATGCACTTCGGTGCGAAGATGTGTGTGCGGGTTGTGTGCACGCAGGTGTGTGCCTAAGCCGCAGATATGCGCCTGACCCAGTAAGCGCATGCTGCGCGCGTATCTTATGCGCATGGCATTTGTGCGTGTAACCTTATGCGCACATGTATTTTGTGCGCCTAGCTAGCTTTGTGCGCCCGGGTCGAGGCGGCAGACAGAGTGGCGAATAGGGCCAAAATGGCGACTGTGACCACGCGGGCAATATGGCGACCACCTCGGAGGGTATCCATGTGGTAGGACCCTTGGATCTAACTGGGGACTAGCCCTGCTAAGGCGGATCAACCTGGCGGCACTGGTCCCGGCCGGTGACCTGTGCGACTCCTCGAACCTCGGAGACCGGAGTCTTAGAAGAAGATTTCTGCCTTACCTTGTCTTCGGCGCTTCCCGGTTTCGTTCTGGGCGGTCTCCGGCTGCGGGGGGAAAGTGCAAATACCTTCACCATCACGCTCGAGAATGCACCCGCTGCCTCTCAGCTGCGCCCGAATTCGGGGGCTAGGTTCCTGCCGAGGATCGGCCGCTGAACTGAGGCTTACCTCCGAGGGACCATGGAAATTCTCAGCTGGGGGAATGACCCGAGGGTATCAAAGCAGGAGAGCGGGATTGTCTGTAGGTAAGTCTTCTGAATTTGGGATTTTTCTCCGTAGGATTTGTTCTAATGCTATGAGAGCGTGCAGGTAGTCCCTAACTGCTATGGAGAAGGAAAATACTGAAAAGCTGCACTTCCTGCAGGGGTATATGTACTAGGGCTGACGTCAGATTGAAATCTGATCCGTCTCCAACTGCTATCAGGAGTACACTATACCCATTGGTCCTGAGTCCATCTGCTACACGCTAGGAAAATGGGAGTTTCCATCATTCTCATTTGTACAGCATTGAGAATGCAATGAACTGAACTGGATGGGCTGCGGGTTTGGCTGGAATGTCTAGTATTTGAAGAAGCCCTAGGAGCTTGGATCAGGGGTCTATCTTTTGCAGACATGGATGCCCAGTGAGGTATCCATATTTTTCCTCTGGTGGTGAGATGTGTTCCAGAGGATCTGTAAGAGGATTGGAGGTTATGCTGATAAAGTCTTCATCTGAGCCTAAAAGGTAGAGAGTTACTTATCCAGGTCTCAAATGATGAAGAGGGTGAACAGGGAGGGGAAGCCACCTCGTCTAACACCTCTTCGAATCTGCTGCAATAGACTATGAATAACAGCAAGCAAGAGTTCTGATGATGAATGTTCTATAGGTGCTGATGATGAATGCTCTGTAGGTACTCTATAGGTGATATCAGGACTCTGATCTGGTGTATTGCTATGGCAAGAGTGGAAAGGAAAGGCTGGAATGCTCCATCTCCTTGGTCAGAAAATTGCACCAAGTCTGCAATTTGGTTGAGCAACTGATGTGTCCATTGGCCTGGCTTACTTGGCAGAATATACTCATCTGAAACCAAGACAGGCTTCTACATGATAGGGAACCTCTATATAGCTGTATTGACAAAGTAACTTGATAAATCAAAGTGAGGTGGAAGTGTTGATAGCTTTGATAGGGTAGAATGTTTGGATGCCTTTGCATGCTTCCACGGGTCTTTAAAGATGTGCAGCGATATTGCATTAGTTGCATTGGAGCTGCATAGTGGGTTCTCGCAGTGTGCATCACAAGATTATGTTTGAAGACCACAGGCTTCTGTGACCTCAAAGCATCAAGTGTTGAGTGTGGTGCATCATACATCGGAGTTTCATGTGCCAAATGCCTTCGTTAGAAAGTGCATCAGGTGTCACTGATGCTATTGGTGCCAACGGTTCCGATGATGTCCATGTCATTGGCACCAGTGCTGATACATAGCACTTAAAATGCTTAAGTTTTTGATACAGCCTGTGATGGTTCCAGTGATTGATACAGCTTTGCCTTTGATGCCAGGTGGCTGGTGGAACTCAACCCCATGGCTTTGGCCTGAGCAGACAGGGGGATTTTTGATGAGCTCCTAATCAACTCCTTCCCCAGTAAGGCAGACAAGGCTGCACTATGGGATGACGACCTATTACGATTCTGGACAGTTCTATGCAAATTCTCAATTTTAAGAGCCCTGGACCTTTGAAAGCATGAGGCCATGTGTCCACAGAAACAGCAGTTCTTCTGTTGATGATCTGGTCCGAGGCATTGAAAACACAATCCTTGGCCATCAGTGAGGTACATAATCTTCCCTCAAATACAACTCTTAAAACCACTCACCGTGGTTGATTATTTCTCTTGCCCAGACATGGTAGAAGGAAAGGCTGCACTTTAAGAAGCTTTTATTTATTTATTTTAAGTAACATTGAAAAGTGTTGCGGGGCTGCAGAGGTTACAAGGCAACTTTAGAAGAATAAATATATTGAATAAAGTACTTAAGATTTTTAAAGAAAAAAATGTAGGCAATAGATCACATCTGTGCTGTGCTCTGTCAAAAAAGTGACAGGAAACTCAGGAACTCCCTCACATGCTCAGTAGAACTCAAAAGTTTTCCAACTTGGAGATACGAGTGTTTGGCGCTTCTGGATGCCATCATCCACATGTAATGGCTAATTCAGCCTGCTTATCAACAGAAAATGTGTTAAGATGATGCAGAGTTCCTTCATTCAAAATAACAAAGCTATTTTAGCTGCCATCTTTCTCCACAGAACAGAAGGCAAAATGACCCTAGACATACCTTCCCCCAGCATAGCCAAACTAACAGCCACGAGGAACAGAGCATTCTCCGTCGCAGGACCCAAATTATTTATTTTATTTTTATTTATTTAAGATTTTTATATACCGGCATTCATGATACAATCACATCATGCCGGTTTACATATAACAGGGGTGTACAATGAACAACAGAGTAACCTGTGGAAGTGAGCAGTTACAAATAACAAGGGAATTAAAACTGGGAGAAGAGAAGAAAAAAAGGAGAGGATAACATTAGATAAAGATATTTACATTAGATAAAGATATTTACAATATCTATAATATAAGCTATAGATATTTACATGGAGAAGGCGGTAGGACTGGTTGGATAACGTCTAGTAGGACTGGCTGGATAACGTTTGGTTGATGGTGTGAGAATTAGTTGGAACACCCTTCCCCATTATGGAACACCCTTCCCCATTATGGAACACCCTTCCCCATTACTTAAGATCACTCAATGACAGCAAATCGTTCAAAAAAGAACTCAAAACCTGGTATTTCAACCTAACCTTCCGCGACGGAGTCGGCTAAGCCATCCACATCCCTCTTCCCCCCTCTTCCCCCCTCCTTTCCTTCTACCACCCCCTCCCTAACTAATACCCAAACACCTCCACCTTCTTCCCCCGTCCTACCCTCCCCCAACCCCTCCCTGACCTCCCACCCCTCCCCTCTCCCTACCACCCCTATGGCATCCCATCCTCCTTCACCCCCCCTCCCGCCCTCTCCTCCTTGTCTCTTGTTCTTCAATTTTTGCTACACAGCCCTCTATCCAGCCCGCCTCAGCTGATTCCCCCTAGCCCCCCCCACCCTATCTCAGCTCCCTGCTAGAGTGCCCCAGTGACTGTTTTGTCACCAACCTGTTTACCAAGTTATTTAAGTTATATAAGATGTTATATTCATATTTGTATAAGTTACCAATTGGTCACCACTATGTATAAGTTGTTTATTCTGTAAACCGGAGTGAAGGCATCCCGCTATACTTCGGTATAAAAAAGCCTCGAAATAAATAAATAAATAAATAAATAAATAAAAGTTTTCCAACTTGGAGATACGAGTGTTTGGCGCTTCTGGATGCCATCATCCACATGTAATGGCTAATTCAGCCTGCTTATCAACAGAAAATGTGTTAAGATGATGCAGAGTTCCTTCATTCAAAATAAAGCTATTTTAGCTGCCATCTTTCTCCACAGAAAGGCATGGAGATTCTTAGAAAAATGAAAATATTTTCTCTCTTCAATCAACTTGGTAGCATCTATAGAATGCAAAGAAAGATTAAAATGATTTTCTTCCCAAAAATCAGCACATCTATCCATCATTAGGAATAATATATATTGCCATTCCTTCAATGGGGTGTACATCTTTCCTAATACTATGGACACATTCATTTTATAAAGGTCTTTCCATTTCATGCTTGGCCCAAAGAAAAGGAAACTCTGCTCCTCCAGATTTTACACAAATTAGGATCTATAGTAAGTGCTTCAAACTTCTGAAAATTTATAGCTAGACCAGCAAATGAACCAAAAGCCCAAAATATAGTCAATATATTTGGAATGGAATTAGCAACATCTGTCACCAGCAGAAAATCAATTTGCAAAAAGATTTAGCTTATATTCACAGCCTCTTTAATACCTTTAAAAGCATGTTTATCTCTTAATTTAGCTGCTAATGGTTCTAGAGATAAAATAAACAAGGGGAAAAGGGATATTCCAGCCTAGTCCCCTATAACAACCCAAATTCTTCAGTGACCTCCATTTATCAGAATTCTAGCTGTAGCGCTCTCATAAAGCCTCTGAATATACTGCATAAAAGAGCCCTGAAATCCAAACCTAGTCAGGATCCAAAATAAATATTCCCATTCTACTTTATCAAAGGCTTTTTCCATATGTTAATACTAACCAAAGTTGCTCATGAGATTTTGTAGCCTGATAGAAAGATGCTAGCACTTTCTAAAATTACCATTGGTCTGCCTCCCAGCCACAAATCCCACACTTGATCTGGTAATACCAGTTTAGGAAATTCTTCAGCCTGTTATTTTAGCCAGCAGTTTGCTATCAAGTTGAATCAGAGATTGGCTTATATGAGGCAGGCAAAAAGAGAGCCTTTTTTTTTTTAACCCTGTGCTAAATGTCAAATTTTGACTAGATGGTATGACGTTTGCCAGTACAGGTTTGAAAACTGATACCAAATGAGGTGAAATTCACTGTTTTAAATGTTGCACAGTATTCTCCCCCATAACCATCAGGTCTTGGTGTTTTGTAACTCGCAAAGGCATAAACCCTTTTTTTTTTTTTTTAAATTTCCAAAGTAATTACGGGATTAAGAAGATCATCCTCAATTAAAGGAGGGAGGATTCGGGTCTTCAAAGAAATTCTCTCTAGTCTCCTTTGAACCCTCAAATTTAGCAAATTTTCATAAAAGATTTCAACACTCCTTAATCTGTTTTCTTTTTACAGATTTCCCCTCTGATATTTACCACACTATTGCATTGATATTCTGCTTTTGACCATTCTTGCAAGCATTTTAATCATTTTGATGTCCATTTTTATATAACTGCTTTGAAATATGAAAAATTGAGTGAGAAATCAAGTGGGGAAGCTTCTGCCTGGGGAGCATCTAATATATATTTTAAATTAAGAGAAGAGGAAAACAGTCTCTCCAGCTCTAAAGTATTGCCACTGCACTTTCTGCCTAGCCAGGAGAGATCATCAGGTTATACGCCATATTATAATATTGTATATGAGAAAACCCTACACCCCTCTCCATTTTAGGGTAAGTGATCTTGGATACTGGAAGTCTCACCTTCTTAGATTCCAAATAAATCTAGAACACAGTTTATTTAAAAATTTGACATCCTTCTTAAGTATGATAGGGACCATTTGTAAAAGATATAGTAACTTCGGGATTAAGATCATCTTCAACAAAGCTACTCGCCCCAAAACGGATACCGGATATGCCATCCAGGCTTGGGTTTTCTGTTGGAATTCCTTTAACAGTGGTACTAAATTACAACTATATCATTGCGCAGGGTTTCAATGTATCATGACCCCCAAATATTTAATCTTTTCTCCCACCCACCGTAATGGAAAAGATGACCAACTCTCTTGAAGCACCCCACTCACGTCTAAGCCCTTTGATTTATTAAGATTTAATTTTAACCCGGAAAATTTTCCAAATTCAGCAACTAAATCCAGTACTGTTGGGAGAGATTGCTGAGCCCTTGATAATGTCAAAGTATCGTCACCGAAAAGCATTTTATTTTCCAAATGTCCTATCCGAATCTACTGCATAGCATCGTCTTGTTTAATCTTCCTTATAAGGGGATCTAAGGTCAGAATGAATAATAAGGGGGATAATGGACATCCCTGCCTCATATCTCTGTATAGAGGAAAAGCTTCTGATAGGGCTCCATTGACCTGAATATAAGCTATTGGGTTAGAATAAAGTACCTGTATGGCCTCCAGGATATTTCCAACAATTCCATTCTCTACCAAAACATATCTGAGAAAAGACCAAGAGACGCTATCAAAGGCCTTCTCCACATCACATCTAACCCACAAGGGAATCTGGTATTTTATTATGCATACTCATTTCCAAGGCCGATTAGCAAGCAATTTGGCATATATTTTTCTATCAAGATTTAAAAGTGATATAGGTTAGTACAAGGCAGGATCATTTGGGTCTTTTCCCAGTTTAGGAAGTACTACTATTACAGCTGCTCGCAGGGATTCTGGCATTTTCCTCATCTGGACCATAGTGTCAAAAAGATGCTTAAGAGGATCCTGAACATGTTCACATAGGACTTTGTAAAATATGGCATGCAGCCCATCTGGTCCTGGAGATTTAAAGGACTATAACTCCTTAATGATTCCCATTACTTCCCCTGATGTAATTGGAGCATTAAGCCTCGTTAAAACTTTGGCATCCAATTGAGGTAGTTGTACATTAGCCATAAAATTTGCTCGCACAGTGGGATCTTCCTCCTCTGCTGTGTGTACAACTGTTGGTAAAAATTACCTGTGTGTACACAAATTACCCCCCAAATTTCTGACCTATCACATGAACTGACCCCCTCTGTGTTCTCACCAGATTATCTAAAAGCCTGCCCGACTTGTTACCATATCTATAGAACCGATGTTTTAAAGCAAACAAGGAGCCCATCGCCCTCTTATGGAGACAATCATTCAATAATGGAGTGGTCAGGAATTTTTCCTTCCAATCATTGGTCCCAAAAGTATTAAACTGCGCTTTATGAGTGGCATGCTGCTTGTGTAATGCAAGTATAGATTTATTAACAAGTATAGATTTATTAACCAACCAACCTCAAACCCTCTCTCACTAATTCCTGCTGAATATTTATCATACTATTACCATTCACAACTGTGTCATATTTATTCATTTGATTACCCATGTACCGTTTCATAGTCTTATTTTTTCACTTGCTATTCTAATGTATCAATAGGCTGAAATGTAAATATTGTGCTGTTCAATTTCTCCCCTTCCATCCCCAGTTTATTTTCCTTGTTTTTTGTAACTTTCCCTCTCCCTTTTTCTGATTCACTGTATTTAAAGTTCAAGGTTCTTATTGAAAATATTGTTTTTTACGTTACGTTATGCTTTACACTCCTTGTTATTTGTAAACCGGGTTGATGTGATGCCTATCATGAAACTCGGTATAACAAAAACAATAAATAAAATAAATAAATAAAATTAAGGGCCTACATTTAGCGGAGATATAATTAATTATATCTCCCCATATGACAGCTTTTTCCGTTTCCAATACAAAATGGATGTAGAGCAGTGTTGATGATTATGCTCAGCAAACTCCCGCCATTTTTGTACTTTCTTATAATAAAGCATTCACTTAATTTACAACTCTCCCACTTGCTATTGGACTCTAAGACAATATTTAAGATTTGGCTGTAGTCTGCACTGAAATATCTTGAAACAGTAATTTCCTCCTGTCATATTCCAAGTTTTTCACTGATTGGTAAGCTTGAAAAAGCCTAACCTTACCTGCATAGTTCAGGATGTAAGCAATCACAGGCCTCTGGCATTCTAGTATCTCATTGTAGACTTGCATTCTGTATATTAGCTTGTATTTTAAAATGTGTTATCTGGGTTGCAGACCAAGCTTTTCTGGAATAATCTGTTCACGCAAAAGTTGCAGTTCTTGATTTTTTATGGTTTCCGGAATCCTCATAAAGCAAATATTTTGCCAAACTCTGTTTTCTTGGTCATCTACTCTCTTCCAATTGTTCAGTCTTCTTTTGCAGAAATCTCAACTTTGTAAGTTTCCCAGTGTTTTTTTCTTGCTCCAAAATGTTAGTTTCATTCACTCCAATTCTACTGTACACAGTTATTTTCTCCTTGAACTTCTTCCAAGTAGACTGGAATTTTGCTAACTTGCATTTAGTACAGCCAATACACATTTAGTGAGATGATTTGCCACTTCTTCCAACATTATCAGCATAAGTTGTTCCTTTCCAGCCTCTATTTTTTCAGTTTTAAATTTCTCCATCCCTGCTTTTCTTGTATTCTTTGCCATGTTTTTTTTTCATAAGTTATCCATGTATTTTACACTGTCAGCATTTCAGTCTCAGTCTGTTTCTTCAGATTCTGCCAGTAGATGCAAGCATACAAAAGTGTGGCATAAGAGCAGAAGTCTATATCTGCCTCCTAGCCTATCACAATTCCCTGCTGCATTTGTTTTATACCATACGTTGCATAGCACTGAGATCAGAAAGTTCCACTTTAGTCTCACCAGATCCCCAAATCTTCTCCCACATGCATGCAGTGTCCCCTAAGTGTTTCTTTGCAAACACTATGTGGATCATCCTATGAATTTCTTTTAGCAGTGATTTCCTTCTTGCCATCCTCCAATACAGATCATGTTTGTAGAGTGATCTTGAAATTGTTGAACAGTCAATATTTTTCCCAGTCTTAACCAGATACCTCTGTAGTTTGTTTGTGAGGCCCAAGATTACTTTTAAAAAAAACCCAAAAAAAACCCAAAAAACCCACAAAAAAACAGTGACCATCCACAGAGGTTTCCTTAACTCATGACTACTGACTGGAGGGGACAGCCTAATCATGGTTGGGTCTTGGTGGTGCCAAACTGTTTCCTCTTTATAATGATGGACCTGATTGTGTCCAAAGGAATATTCAGACACACTGACATCCTTCTATAGTCTTCTCGCAATCTGTAGCTTTGAACAACATTATCATGGAGTTCTTTTGGCAGCAATTTATTCAGCATTTTTTGACCTTTTCTTTAAATTCACTTCATGCAACAGAAATATCTTGATTCCTCATCCAGGAGTATTTGAATCAGCTCAATTACTTTGACGACATAGGTGGGCTTTACTGAATTTATTATGGGTCTTATGGCCATTTTATTTTCAGATCAGTACCTAATTTGGGTTTGCTATGATGAGGGGCGTGAAGAAATACAATCAAGACTTGTTTTTTCATTCTAATTTCTTTTGGAATATTTCTATGATTGTTCTTTCATGCTGAAAGTTTAGTGATGAGGAGAAATTACTACTTACCTGATAATTTCCTTTCCTCTAAGGAAAGTGGGCCAATCCTAACCAGCTGGTTATGCACTCCTACCAGCAGATGGAGATGGAGTAAATCAGACTCACTGATGTCACTGACTATAGCCCTACCCAAACATCCGCCGTCAGTATCTCTGGAAAAGCCAAACTGTGGACAAACTGATTATACTTGAACATGTACATGAGTATGAACAGTCAACCACTCATGGTTCCAACCAATTTGATAACACTGAGGTCAGCCAAAAGAATTAACATGCACTAATGTTACGGGTCGGATATATCACTTAGCAGTTCTTGAAACAAATTAACAGAAATAACATTCGTCATCTGCATATAAAGGATGAACTAAAAACAAGTAGTTAGCCCAGGGCAGGTTGTGGACTGGCCTGCCTTCCTTAGAAGAAAGGAAATTATCAGGTAAGTAGTAATTTCTCTTTCCTCTGAACTCAGGCAGGATAATCCACTCCAGTGTGCTGTACCAAAGCTACTCCCCAAAAGGGTGGAAGGCTGCCCGCAGCTCCATCAACACAGCACGCGCTGAGCCTGAACATTCCAAGAAATAACGCTCAAAGAAAGTATGTAGGGAGGACCACATCGCTACTCAGCAACTCTCGACAGGAGTCAACAACCGAAGCTTACGAAACCGCCTGAGACCTAGTGGAGTGCGCCCTGACCTGACTAGGTACTAAAACATCTACATCCACATAGGCGGTTGTGATGACTTCTTTCACCTAGAGAGCTATAGTTGCCCTTTTTGCCAGGTAACCTTCACTATCTCCACCATGGAGCATAACCTGTCGATCAGATGGCTTGAAAGAGCGAGTGATCTTCAAGTTCCACACCATCCAACAGATGATCACGCTCATCTCGACCCCTGACCAGCAGGAGTAGGAAAATAGCCTGATTGAAATGAAACTCCAAAACCACTTTCAGCAAAAATGTCCTAAGTTGTACTGTCCCTGGAGATATTCTTAGAAACAGCTCTTGGTACAAAAGAGCTTGCAGCTCGGAGATCCGTTAATCTGAACAGATTGCAACAAGAAAAACTGTTAAAGTGAGTAGTTGCAGAGAAAGATCCCGCAGTGGCCAAATAAAGGACCCGCCAAAAAGCGCAAGACCAGATTAAGGTCCCAAAGAGGCACCAGTAGCTGCAGAGGCTTAACATTCTTAAAAAATCTGGTCACACCTGTATGGGAAAACAAGGTTCCACTACAGCAAGTGGGAGATGCTACCAGCACCCTCCTGGAGATGGAGAATACTAGCAGGCTGGTGTCTGGGCAGAGCTATATGTCAATGACATTAGTGAGTCTGATTTACTCTGTCTCCATCTGCTGGTAGGAGTGCATAACCCACTGGTGTGGACTGGCCTGCCTGAGGGCAGAGGAAACTCCTACTTTAATGCATTTTGATTTATACTTTTTAAACTGCAGAATGTGAAAAGATGTACAAGGGTGTGAAGACCATTACAAGACACTGTACTTACAAGATGTTTCTAGAGGCACCTGAGGAAATTAAAAATAATTATTGTACTTCTCTGTCCAACTTAGTTTATGGTAGCAGAATAGTATTCTTTAAAGCTATACTTAGCTCTTGCTATACCTGCAAACATTGTAGAGCCAAAGTCAAGAATTTTTAATCAGAGCCTAACCATTATCAGATTCGGAATAAAGGTATGTAATAGCTGTTGCAAAACTTGCTCCCTGCACTAGATAAAATGAGGAAAAATACTGAAGTCTAAACAATCCTTAGATATGCAGAGTACCACTTTGCCAAAGTTGAATAATTAATTGCACTTGGTAGAAAATAGATTATGACTCATGAACCTTTTCTTTTGCTGTATAGTTAACTAATTTTAATTAGGACCTAGGTCATGCCAACCTGTTAAACTAATCATGATCTAAGACATGTATTGCTGATTTGCATATTCTAGAACTTATATATATATATGTCTTTGCTGAATATACTAACTTCGATAGCATCCACTAAGAGTTTGAAGTATGATCTTCCCCAGGTAATATACTGTAGTGCTTAAAATAAAAGTAGTAATATCGTACTGCAACAAATTTGTCTTTTAATGTGGAACAAAATTAGAGGGAATTTCTTTAAATCTCCAAACACCCACCATATATTAGTCATTAAAATAAGTTACACTGTTATATCATATACTCAAAATGCTGATTTTAATCCAAATGAAGACTCTCAGGTTCACATCATCATAAAAAAAATACTTATTCATGAGAGAGATCACGTGATGCAGTGAAGGGATCAGACGTGCGTTCCCTTCTCTGCTTCCCCTTCTCTGCTTATCTAACCCCATCTCTTCTCATTGAGGAATTATAAACTCCTTACTACTCAGGCACTTATTGGGCTTACTTTTGGTAATCAGTATGACTTCTTGGCTGCAAAAAAATAAAGAAAAAGAGTGCGAGAGAAGTCGCCCGGCTGACCCCCCCCCTCACCGAGGATGAGGGCCCTGAATCGGTGACAATGCCCACGTTCTCGGATATAAAAACTGCGAAGCAAGAAATCTTACGGCCAGAGCTATTCATTATTTCAGCTAAGCTCACTGAACTATCTTCATCTTTAGCAGCTTATGAATTGTGCTTTGCCGCCGCGGAACAGCATATCTCCGACCTGCAAGATGGTCACCAGTCTGTTACTGGACCTCTCCACCATTAAGGCCTCCCTCGTTAAGCATACTGAACGGCTTGAAGACCTGGAAAATAGGTCTCGCCGTTCAAACTTACGTTTTGTGGGTCTCCAAGAGACTTTAGAAGAAAGCAAGTTGGCGGGATTTCTTGAGGATTGGGTGCCTCGGTCCCTAGGCCTTCACTTCACCTCTGGCCCCTTGCGCATTGAACGTGCACACAGGCTGGGGCATCTGCGTACGTCCGAAACTCGACCCCGAGTGGTCATTGCCAAAGTGCTTAATTTTTCCCATAAAGCGGCCATAATGGCTGCAGTACGAGCCGATAAGTCGCTTTCTTATGAAAATCATAAGGTCTTGATTTTTCAAGACTTCTCCATGGCTGTATCGCAGCGACGTCGTAAAATGGCACCGATCTCCTCTTGACTCTATGCCCTCGGTGAAAAAGCAGTCCTGCTCTACCCAGCTGTCTCAGTCTAAATACTGCTGTGGAGCTGCGATGGTTCAATGATGCAGAATCGGCGCAGGCATACCTCGCTGAGAGAGAACGCGGCCAAGCTTCTTTGTCGGCACCGATCTGAAGGCATCAACGGGCCACGTATGATGTGCGATGTCTAACTGGCGCCGCCCTGAGTGAATGCGGATTATAGGTTGGCGGGTTTTTTTTCTCAAACCTACTGCTGTCGAGTTACCGCTTTGGTTTCTCTTGTTCTCTCCCACTGTTGTCCATGAAGATGGTCTGGCCTGGCTTGGAGACATGCTTTTGCTGGACAGTTTCTGCTTTGCGAATTCAACTCCTCCATTGGGACCTTCGCGGCCTGACTGCTCTGCACCTAATTTTGCTCTGGTGTGTCATATGGCTGCCTGCCCCCTGGATTACCATTTTTCATTGTTGGTCAGGGAGCACGGGAGAGTGTCCTTTTTTTCTTTTTTCTTCTTCTCTTCTTCTTGCTAGGGCTCACAGACACCTCAGTAGACTCTCAATACATCGGGGCCAATCACAGCTCGCTTCGGCTCTGAGTTATTAACATCTTGGGATGAAGCTGGGAGGTCGCAAGCCACGTCCGCCATCTCAATTGATAGGGCCTGGGCCTGTGGAGGTGGCCAGCATTTATTTCTTTTTTATTTTCTGTGGTGCCCGTGGATATTTTTGATATGCACTCTATGTATTCACCAATTTTGTTTTTCTGTTTTTTTTCTGCTTCAGAATTACCTTTAAAAATTCCTCTGGACTCCACTATTGTACATGTACTAGGTGGGGGTGGGGGTGGTTTTCTCTAGTGATGATCTCCAGGAGTCCGGTGGGCTCTGCTAGGATAGAACTGGTAATGGATACTGGGAGGGTACGTATATCTCCTATGGCTTCTCATTGAACTACTGTGATTTGTATTGGTTGTTCTATTGGTATATCTTACTCTATGCTCTGATGCTTCTGGAGTGGGGGCCTTGGCTGGGAGGGTCCCTGCCTGACAGGTGGTTCTTTTCTCTTCTTGTTTGCTCCACATTGATATTCTAGGGGATAACTAGCAGGAATGTCCCCCTGTTTTCCTGGAACGTGTGCGGTATTAACTCACCCATCAAGCGTACAAAAATACTCTCAGCCCTGCAGAAAAAGTCCGCCATGGTGGCTTATTTACAAAAAACACACCTCACGGATCTTGAACACCAAAACTTGCGTAAGACCTGGGTGGGTGAGGTTTACTATGCCTCCGCCACAACCCAATCTGAGGGCATTGCTATTTTGATTCATAAGAGTCTCCCACTCCAGATTATAAAGGAAATTAAAAATCCTATGGGTCGCTTACTCATTTTGATTGTGGAACTGTATCAAAATTGTGGTGCTGTGTAATACTTATGCTCCCAATAACCCTCGCTTGGAGTTTTTCCAGTCAATTTGTGGTAAATTGCTCCCCTATATGGGCTGCGCGCTGCTTTTGGGGGAGGCTTTAATAGTCTCCGTGATTCCCACTTAGATAGAACGGGGCCTCCGGCCTCCCAGAAGGAGGGGGTGTCGGGGAGGGGCATTAGCTTGTTAGAGAAATGGGATGCCTATGCCTGCACTAATCAAGTTTATGTTGAGGATCCTATTTTATTTTGGCATACTGCCAAGGCGGTACTGTGTGGGGAGATTATTGCCTATGTGGAGCGCTGCCGCTCCATGCTAAATATTTATTTATTTATTTATAGATTTTTCTATACCGGGGTACGTAAATAACATCACCTCGGTTTACATTCAAACAGTAATTCAGCATTGCGCTTTACAATTTAACATGGTAACTGAACAAATACAATACAGTATATAACTATGTATTAAAAGAATATAAGCAATATATGAGAGATTGTGGCGGATAGGAAGAGTAGTTGAGGATACAGATCATTGATAGTAGGCTTTTTTAAATAGCCAGGTTTTAAGGTTTCGTTTAAATTTTTTGTGACAGAGTTCCTGGCGTAATTCAGAGGGCATGGTGTTCCATATAGTTGATCCAGCAATGATGAAAGATCGTTCTTTTGTACTAGAGAGTTTAGTCAGATTGGGTGCTGGGATATTTAGTTTGGCTAAATTCTGGAATCTCGTTGGGCGGGAAGACATTTTGAATTGCAGTTGATCTGTGAACCAGAGCATTTCTCTGTTTTGAATGGCTTTGTGTATCAGCGACATAGATTTATAAATTATCCTGTAAGCCACGGGTAGCCAGTGCAAAGACTGAAGAGCTGGAGTGATGTGATCATGGCGGCTTATGTCAGTGATAATGCGGGCAGCTGCATTTTGCAGCATTTGCAAAGGTTGAATGGTGGCTTTAGGTAGACCCAGTAACAGAGCATTGCAGTAATCAATTTTTGATAAAATAGTTGCTTGTAAGACTGTGCGGAAATCATATTGGTATAATAGAGATTTAATACGTTTAAGAGTGTATAGCTTAAAGAAACCATTTTTTACCGTGTCCGCGATGAATTTTTTAAACGTGAGATTGCTGTCAATGATGATACCAAGGCTGCGTACTTGTTGTGAAATAGAGGAGTTGTTTTGAGAAATATCAGAGTTGATCAAAATTGTATGTTTTGGAGGTGAGATTATGATAAATTCAGTTTTATTGGTATTTATAGCCAATTGGTTGTCTGTGAGGATTGTTTTAATTTCTAATAAAGCTACCTTCCAGGTACTCAGTGCATTTGTGATTGTGCTGGTTATAGGTATGAGTATTTGAACATCATCTGCGTAGATGAAGTGTTGAAGACCCAATTTAGAGAGTAACCGGCATAGCGGTGTAAGGTAAACATTGAACAATGTGGAGGAGAGAGAAGATCCTTGGGGGACTCCTTGAGAGAGGTTTCTTGGCTTGGATTCACTTCGTCCACATCTAACGCTGTATGTTCTATTGCTCAGGAATGACTGAAACCATAGTAAAGCCGATCCCGAGATACCTATTTCAGATAGACAAATTAAATAAATAAATAAATAAATAAATAAATAGCCAAATACTTATGCTGGGTTCTCAACTGTTGCGGCTAGGCAAGTGCTTGCTCGGGATAACACACCTACGAATCGGACACATTATTTTGCCATTCAGGGTGCCCTTAACACGGCCTTATACCAACGTGCAAAAAAAAAAGCATTTTGTATTACAAATTTCGTCTATTTCAACATGGTAATAAGCCAGGCAGAATGTTAGCGAATCTTCTTCACTCTGATCAGACACCTTGCCATATCGCGACCTTACGTATATCTGGGGAGTGTTAGCGCGACACCCCTACTATTCTCTCCATATTCCGTGACTACTATCCGAAGCTTCATCCAGCGACTAATACGGACCCACTGGATCGTGACCGGTTTTGTAGTAACTATATGCTACCGACCTTGATGGCGGAACAAGTGACTTATTTAAACTCTCAGATTTCTGAGAAAGAAGTCCGCTTGGCCATTCAGCACTCCAAGCGCTGTAAAGCTCCGGATCCCGATGGTTTCACCGTCTAATTTTACAAGTGCCTAGCTGATTCTATTGTGACTCCATTAACTCGTACTTATAATGCTTTAATAGAGGATACCGCTTTTCCAGTTCGGGGAAATATGGCACACACATCACGTTAATCGCGAAGCCTGGTAAAGATCCTACGTGCACGGAGTCCTACAGACCCATTTCGCTCCTTGACGTGGATCATAAACTTTTGGCTAAAATCTTAGCAGATCGGTTGGCTGGATTTATGCCTCAGCTCATTCGGGCAGATCAAGTTGGGTTTGTCCAGAAACGCTATGTACTGCATAATATTCGCATGGCTGCTATGGCGCTTTGTCAGCAAGTGGGAGAGCCTTACCTATTAAGAACATAAGAACATGCCATACTGGATCAGACCAAGGGTCCATCAAGCCCAGCATCCTGTTTCCAACAGTGGCCAATCCAGGCCATAAGAACCTGGCAAATACCCAAAAACTAAGTCTATTCCATGTTACCATTGCTAATGGCAGTGGCTATTCTCTAAGTGAACTTAATAGCAGGTAATGGACTTCTCCTCCAAGAACTTATCCAATCCTCTTTTAAACACAGCTATACTAACTGCACTAACCACATTCTCTGGCAACAAATTCCAGAGTTTAATTGTGTGTTGAGTAAAAAAGAACTTTCTCCGATTAGTTTTAAATGTGCCCAATGCTAACTTCATGGAGTGCCCCCTAGTCTTTCTACTATCTGAAAGAGTAAATAACCGATTCACATCTACCCGTTCTAGACCTCTCATGATTTTAAATATCTCTATCATATCCCCCCTCAGCCGTCTCTTCTCCAAGCTGAAAAGTCCTAACCTCTTTAGTCTTTCCTCATAGGGGAGTTGTTCCATTCCCCTTATTTTGGTAGCCCTTCTCTTTACCTTCTCCATCACAATTTTATCTTTTTTGAGATGCGGCGACCAGAATTATACACAGTATTCAAGGTGCGGTCTCACCATGGAGCGATACAGAGGCATTATGACATTTTCTGTTTTAATCACCATTCCCTTTCTAATAATTCCCAACATTCTGTTTGCTTTTTTGACTGCCGCTGCACACTGAAACGACGATTTCAATGTGTTATCCACTATGACCCCTAGATCTCTTTCTTGGGTAGTAGCACCTAATATGAACCTAACATTGTGTAACTATAGCATGGGTTATTTTTCCCTTGGTCTGACCCAGTATGGCATTTTCTTATGTTCTTATGCCATCTTGATGCCCAATTTTCCAGCCTCACAAGGTCTTCCTGCAATTTATCACAATCTGCTTGTGATTTAACTACTCTGAACAATTTTGTATCATCTGCAAATTTGATTACCTCACTTGTCGTATTTCTTTCCAGATCATTTATAAATATATTGAAAAGTAAGGGTCCCAATACAGATCCCTGAGGCCCATACCCTTCCACTGAGAAAATTGTCCATTTAATCCTACTCTGTTTCCTGTCTTTTAGCCAGTTTGTAATCCACGAAAGGACATCGCCACCTATCCCATGACTTTTTATTTTTCCTAGAAGCCTCTCGTGAGGAACTTTGTCAAATGCCTTCTGAAAATCCAAGTACATTACATCTACAGGTTTACCTTTATCCACATGTTTTATTAACTCCTTCAAAAAAGTGAAGCAGATTTGTGAGGCAAGACTTGCCCTGGGTAAAGCCATGCTGACTTTGTTCCATTAAACCATGTCTTTCTATATGTTCTGTGATTTTGATGTTTAGAATACTTTCCACTATTTTTCCTGGCACTGAAGTCAGGCTAACCGATCCGTAGTTCCCGGATCGCCCCTGGAGCCCTTTTTAAATATGGGGGTTACATTAGCTATCCTCCAGTCTTCAGGTACACTGGATGATTTTAATGACAGGTTACAAATTTTTACTAATAGGTCTGAAATTTCATTTTTTAGTTCCTTCAGAATACTGGGGTGTATACCATCCGGTCCAGGTGATTTACTACTCTTAAGTTTGTCAATCTTGGTTTACTGTGATTTGATTCAGTCCATCTAGGTTTACTGTGATTTGGTTCAGTCCATCTGAATCATTACCCATGAAAACCTTCTCCAGTACGGATACCTCCCCAACATCCTCTTCAGTAGACACCGAAGAAAAGAAATCATTTAATCTTTCCACGATGGCCTTATCTTCTCTAAGTGCTCCTTTAACCCCTCGATCATCTAATGTTCCAACTGATTCCCTCACAGGCTTTCTGCTTCGGATATATTTTAAAAAGTTTTTACTGTGAGTTTTTGCCTCTACGGCCAACTTCTTTTCAAACTCTCTCTTAGCCTGTCTTATCAATGTCTTACATTTAACTTGCCAACGTTTATGCATTTTCTTCTGTGGATCCTTCTTCCAATTTTTGAATGAAGATCTTTTGGCTAAAATAGCTTCTTTCACCTCCCCTTTTAACCATGCCGGTAATCGTTTTGCCTTCTTTCCACCTTTCTTAATGTGTGGAATACATCTGGATTGTGCTTCTAGGATGGTATTTTTTTTTTTATTATTATTTTTTTTTTTTTTTAACAATGACCATGCCTCTTGCACACTTTTTACTTTTGAAGCTGCTCCTTTCAGTTTTTTTCTAACTATTTTTCTCATTTTATTAAAGTTTCCCTTTTGAAAGTTTAGCACGAGAGCCGTGGATTTGCTTACTGTCCCCCTTCCAGTCATTAAATCAAATTTGATCATATTATTAGTCAGTTTCGATGCCGAAAAGACTTTCGATTGTGTAGAGTGGGATTATCTCTTTTTTGTGTTGCGGTCCCATTGGTATCATGGGGTTTTTCTATAAAGCACTACAGCTCTTATATGACTCACCGATGGTGATCCTAGTGGCCAATGCATCCCAATCGGAGCCCTTTCATATAACGTGAGGTACTCGTCAGGGTTGCCCTCTGTAACCTTTGTTGTTTCTTTTGCAGTTGGAGCCTCTTCAAATATGTTGCTTTTGTGGATGATATTTTGGTTTTTCTCACCCATCCCGGTTCCTCTACACCAAATCTCTTACAAATCTTCACAACTTTTGGGTCTTTTTCGGGGCTTAAATTAAATATTGAAAAATTAGAAGCATTGGCCTATCCGGACTTGCTGCGTGTTAATTGGGGACCTTTGTTTCCTTTGAAGTGGGCGGATGGCCAATTTAAATATCTGGGGATTTATCAGTCTACACAGCTTCAGATATGTGATTTAAATGTGTCCACTCTTCTCCAGTAATCGGTGATGCGATTGGCCATGTGTAAATCACTTCCGTTATCTCTGATGGGGAGGGTAAACCTCTATAAGATGATCTTATTGCCCAAGTGGCTTTAATTCAAAATTTGCCCTTGCTGATTAAATGGCGAGATCATTGGACTCTAGAGAAAGCGTTGAGGTCCTTTCTCTGGGGAGGACGGAAGGCCCATATTCTGTTCCGATCTTTACAAGTGAGATGGGGGGCGGGGCGGTTTGAATTCTCAATTTAAAATTGTATAATGTGGTGGGGAATCTCTGGGTGGCTTGAGATTGGCTGTTGGGTGAATCGATCTATATTGACCTTGCGGCTGAGAAAACTCTCGGGTCACGATATTTTTCCCCATTGATTACCTGGTTGTTGTTTCCGGTTCGCAGGGCGTGGCGCCGGGTCACTGGGATGTTCTCTCTACTGAGGCAATGCGCCTATTTTTTACCGTTACAGGGAAATGTGGATTTCCAGCCAGGTTCTCACACAGCGGGATTTCAGGAATGGTTTTCCAAGGGCATCATCTACTTGGGACATGTGCTAGATGCTGATGGTCACTTAGCGTCCTTTGCCTCGCTCTCTGAGCAGTATAATTTATCAAAGCACCATGTTTTTTCCTATCTGCGATTGCGGCATTACATTCACACATTGCCCGCAGAATCTCTCTCCTATACACTTTGAGACTTGGGCTGCGCTTTTTGCTATTACCCAATCCCAGAGTCCCTTCCTCACCCACTATTATAGGCAGCTAACTACGAGGCCAGATGAGGGAATGTTTGCGCTTTTAGTCTCTCGCTGGCATAAGGATGCTGAGAATTTAGTATCCTGCGAGCTGCTCAGGCAAGGATTTCGCTCCATCTCGCAAGTGGCCTTGAATGTGTATCTCCGGGAACTGCAATTTAAATTCTTGTGGTGTGCTTACACCCCCCCTAATATGGCGGCACATTATAAAATTGGTGCCTCCCGATGTGGGAAATGTAAGCGGGAGACGGGCATGATACTTCACATGTTTTGGGGCTGTTCTTTCAATAGGCGCTTCTGGGGCATCCGCTACAATATTTGTCTGCCTTATTGTCAATTGCTTTGGTTCCAGGGCCACAGTTGGTGCTCTTTGGCTTATTCCCACCTTTACAAGTCCGTAAGTGGGGACATTGTGTGTTCCTGCGTAAGGCCCTCTGTGGTTCTGAAGATCCTCCTTCTTACTGGACCTGGCGCAATCAACTTCATGACTTGCTGCACCTGGAGGCACTGTTGGCTTGCACCTTTCCTTTGTATCGGCGAAAATTCTTGCACATCTGGGAGCTGTATCTTCAAACACTGCCGCACCGTCCATGGAGCTTAATCTTGAACACCCTTAATTCTTGATGTATTGAGCATGTGTAGTGGGTTGTTTTATTCAACTTAACAGTATTGCTTAAGGTTTTCATTGTAATAAGCCTAGGAGAGGGTTTCTGGGAGGGGAGGTGGGGGGGGGGCAGAGAGGGGGGAAGTGTGGGGGTAAGGGTAAGAATAAGGATTCCAGGGTATTGTGAAGGGGCTTCTGGCCCATATTGTAAAACTGAGTGACTTGCTGAATGTAAGTGGCTATGAAGCTAACTGTTTTTCGTTGTTATACTTCATTGTTATTTCTGAAACCATCAGTGGTGTTTTTCTCTGTTACTCAATAAAACGTTTTTGACATAAAAATACGTATTCATTTAAAACAAAACCTAACTAGTCTGTGGTTATGGGAAGGTACCACATAAGTGAAGCAAGAAAAAAAAAAAAGAACACAAGAAAAATGGAAGTAAAACCAATGATTTTAAGTACCTGTCTCGAGCTTTTCTTCTTCTGGGGTAAAATGTTTATCATCTAAGCCATTCACCGGCTTATCCACATCCTCAAGGACTAAAAATTCCTCAAGTCCACGAGACTTTATCTAGAATTTGTTTAAAAAAACAATATGTCAAACACATGAGCATGAACACACCTTATCCATTATATGGTTTCTATCTCCAACATTTATTCCCCAAAGGATTTATTTTCCTAATGGGAACAAAAAAAATTATATATCTATCTATCTTCTGTCATCAGGAAAGCAGAGTTGTTTACTTGTAAAAGGACAGCAGTATGTCCGTCCATACACATTGACTGAATCGGATGCTGCTTGGCAGAGAAATTTGATATCAAAGTTAATGCCATGCATTGATGCATGGCATTAACCAATTCCAAGGAGCAGAAACCAATTCCAAGGAGCAGTGTGTGGTTTTTGGGAGGACTGACATCCTGCTATCCCCAGAGAACAGGTAAGCAACTCTTCTTTCTCAGAGGATAAGCAGGATGGCAGTCCTCACACATGAGGGAATCCCTAGCTACATACCTCCTTACACACACACACACACAAACAAAAAAGGAAATACCAGAAACAGTCAATGAGCAAAAACATTTTTTTTTTTTTAGTGGCAACATGTAATTTTTGAATTTTATGTCCTTTTATAATGACAGCTTGGAACCTAAGTAACAGGCTCTATCTAACGGGCCGATACAGTAAAGTCCGTGGGAGAGCGGGCGAACGTCCACTCTCCTGTGCGCGCGATTCACTATGCAAATTAGGCCCGGCGGTAAAAACAGGCAAAAGGAGGCGCTAGGGACACTAGCGCGTCCCTAGCGCCTCCTTTTGGACTGGAGCGATGGCTGTCAGCGGGTTTGACAGCAGACGCTCAATTTTGCCAGCGTCGGTTCTCGAGCCCGCGGACAGTTATGAGTTCTGAAACTGGACGCCGACAAAATTGAGCATCTGGTTTTCGATCCACGGGCCAACTTCAAATTTTTTTTTTTTTACTTTTGGTAACTTTCGGGACCTCCAACTTACTATCGCCATGATATTAAGTCAGAGGGTGCACAGAAAAGCAGTTTTTACTGCTTTTCTGTGCACTTTCCTGGTTCTCGAAGAAATTAGCGCCTACCTTTGGATAGGCGCTAATTTCTGAAAGCAAAATGTGCGGCTTGGCTGCACATTTTGTTTTCTGAATCACGCGGGAATACCTAATAGGGCCATCAACATGCATTTGCATATTGCGGGCGCTATTAGGTTCGGGGGGTTGGACGCGCATTTTCGGCCCCTTACTGAATAAGGGGTAACGCTAGCGCGTCAAAAACGTGCGTCCAATAGAGGGTTAACAGTGCGCTCCGTCGGAGCACACTGTACTATATCGGCCTGTAAGAGGGATAGAGTTGGGTTCTGTGCCTAAGACACCTCAGGACAAACTGGCCAAACCAGCTTATCAGAATTCCCTGTCCAAGCAATAGTACAATGTAAATGTGCGGAGAGAACGCCACAATGCAGTTTTGCAGATCTCCACTGAGGCTGACTAAAGCTTAGGTGGGCTACAGATGTTGCCATGGTTCTGACACTACAAGCCTGGACATAACAGGAAAAAAATCTGCTAGCCAATCTAATAAGAGTGCATTTGGCAATGGAAATTCTAGGTTTGTTGGTGTCAAAAAACAAAAAAGTTAGGTGGATTTTCTACGGGCTTCCATCCACTCCAAAACAAACAAAAAAAAATGACTAAGGCTCTTGCAGTCCAAATTATGTAGCATTTGTTCACCTTTGCGGACATATGGTCTGGGAAAATGCTGGAAGGACAATTGACTGGTTAAAGCAGAAATCTGACAATAGCTTAGGCAGGAACTTAGGATGCATGTGCAGAACCACCTTATTGTTAAAAAATTGCTATAAAAGTGGTTAAGTAACCAGGGCTTGGAGCTCATTGACTTTGTGGGCTGAAGTGACCACCAGCAAAAACATGACCTTTTGGGTCAAGTACTTCAGCTCATAAAAATCTACAGGCTCAAAGGGGGCATTCTTCAGTTGAGTGAATACCACATTGAGGTCCCATGACACACTGGGAAGCTTGATAGAAGGCTTCAAGTGAAGCAAGCCCTACATCAGACAACAAAAAGCTGTACAGAGATGGGTTTACCTTCTACATGATTGCAGAGCTTCCCGCTCAAAATCTAGTCTATGAGAGACAGGATCCTGGACGTTGAAGGACCTTTGGTCTCATCCAGTATAGCATTTCTTATATGGACTTGACTTGTGCATATTAAGTTATCAGGGGCTACAAAGGGAATGATAAAAGCCCCAGGGAAGGAGATATAGTCACTTTACCATAGTAATATCTACTCTTTGGATCTAGGGGGAATACATAAAGGAAATTTGGTTCTTACCTGCTAATGTTCGTTCCTGTAATACCACAGATCAGTTCAGATCAGTGGGTTATGCACTCCCACCAGCAGATGGAGTCCGAGAGCAAAGCTTCGAGGCACTGGTATCCCAAATGTGCCACCTGCAGCTCATCAATATTTATCGATACCTAAGCAAAGTATAATTGACAAAAAAACATCTAATTCCCGAAACAAGGGCAAACAGGAAAAAACTCCCTCAAGGGTCCGAAACAAATTACCCCAATACCTGAAAATCAGGTTTGAATCACGGCTCAAAACAAAAGCCAAAATATTATAGAATCATTCTGATAGATTCCCTATGTACAGCAGCTAACGGTTAGGTAAATCAGTCTTTCGGCAGTAGCACCCGGGCGGGATCCTGGACTGATCTGTGGTATTATAGGAACGAAAATTAGCAGGATAAAACAGATTTTCCTTTCCTGTACATACCCAGATCAGTCTAGACCAGTGGGATGTACCAAAGCCACATTACACCGGGTGGGAACCCGAAAGACCCACTCACAAGACGCTCTCCCCAAAAAGCGCTTGGTCCGGAGCCCTGACATCCAGACGATAATGCCTTGTGAAGGTATGCAGGGAAGACCAGACTGCGGCTCTACAAATCTCCTCAGGTGACAACTGCCACTCCACCCAAGATGCCGCTTATGCTCTCTTCGAGTGAGCTTTCAAACCAGTCGGGACGGGGCGGCCCTTCCTGATGTAGGCCAAGCACATAGTTTCCTTCAGCCAAGAGTGAGCCAAGAATGCCTTAGATGCCTTTTCACCCTTCTTCGGACCTCCAAAGAGCACAAAAAGGTGATCCGATCTTCAAAAAGAGTTAGTACCTTCAAATACAGAAGGGGAACCCGGCGGACATGTAACAGATGAAGATCTCTTCCCATAGCAGGGGTCACCCAATCAGGGAATCCAGGTAATTTCACGGACTGATTAACATGAAAGGCTGACACCACTTTCGGCAAAAAGGAAGGGACTGTTTGCAGGGACACCCTATCAGCCAAGATGCGAAGGAAGGGATCCCTACAGAAAAGAGCCTGCAATTCTGAAATATGCCTCGCGGAACAGATGGCTACCAAGAACACAGTCTTCAAGGTGAGGTCCTTTAAGGAAGCGTGTCCCAGAGGCTCAAAAGGGGGATCATGAAGCACCCTTAACACCAGATTGAGATTCCACTCCGGGCATAACTTACGAAGAGGAGGACGAAGGTGCTTCACCCCTTTTCAGGAAACAATGTTCGAGTGGCTGGCTAGAGGCCGAAACCTGAACATGCAGGGAACCATAAGCTAAACCTTTAGATAATCCCTGATGCAAAAACCCCAAGACCTGAGGAATGGTCACAGACAACGGCACTACACGCTGCTGGTCACACCAGACTTCAAACACCTTCCACACTCGAGTGTATGCCATAGATGTTGAGGGCCGCCTAGACTAGAGCAGGGTGGAAATCACCTGTTCCAAATAACATTTCATCCGTAACCACCGCCTCTCAAACACCAGGCTGCCCTTGTTGCAGGCGGTTTGGCAGATGAACTAGGCGTAGCGGGCCGTCTGTCGCCAACTGTACTAGGTCTGCAACCCATGGCCACTGCAGCCACTCTGGTGCCTCCAGAATTACCAAACTGGGATGGTCCTCTATATGCTGGAGAATGTGCCCGATCAGGGGCCATGGAGGAAAGGCATACAGGAGGATTCTGATTGGCCACTTGCAGACTAGGGCGTCTACTCCTACTGCCCCGATTTCCTTCTTTTGCCTGAAGGACCGGTCCATCTTGGCGTTGACACAGGTCGCCATGAGGTCCAGTTGGGGAACTCCCCATCGGGCACAAATGTGATTCCAACCCTTCCGGAATAGTTCCCACTCCCCGGGATCTAGCTGTTGACGATTGAGGAAGTCCGCCTGCACATTGTCCAAGCCTGCCACGTGAGAGGCTGCGATGCCTTTCAGATGAAGCTTGAAGAGGAGGTGTGCTTCCTGTGTCACAGCCAGACTCTTGGTTCCTCCCTGGAGATTGAGATATGCCACCGTGGTGGCGTTTCCGAGAAGACTCAAATCATTCTCCCCTGCACCAGGGATTGGAATGCCAACAACACTTTGCAGACTGCCCTTGTCTCTAGGCGATTGATAGACCATGACCGTTCTAGCAAGGACCAGGTTCCCTGCGCCGCAAGACCAAGGCACACTGCTCCCTAGCCTTGAAGGCTCGCATCTGTTGTCATGTTCACCCAATCTGGGACTTCGAGGGGCATCCCCCTTCTGTAAGTTGTCTTCCGACAGCCACCATTGCAGGCTGGACCTGATTCGCTGCAAAGGCAGGGGCAACTGGTATTGCTCCGACACTGTGTCCCACCGCGACAGTAGATCTCTCTGCAACGGTCTCAGGTGAGCGAAGGCCCAAGGCACCAATTCCAATGTTGAAGCCATGAACCTCAGAACTTGTTTGTAATCCCGCACAATGGGGATTGGAAGCTGTAACAAGAGACGCACTTGTTGCTGCAATTTGTACATCCTGTCATTCGTGAGAAACACCCTGCCCTGGAGTGTGTCGAAACGAGCTCCCAAATACTCCAGACACTCTGATGGAGTCAGATGACTTTTCTCTTCGTTGATTACCCAGCCAAGGGACTGGAGACAATGGATCACACGAAGAACCGTCCGCTCACCTTCCTCTTGTGACTTGGCTCGAATCGGCCAATTGTTGAGGTAAGGATGGACCATTATCCCTTCCTTCCGGAGGGTCGCTGCCACCACGACCCTTCACCTTGGTAAAGGTGCGTGGGCCGTTGCTAGTCTGAGCAGCAGCGCCCTGAACTGAAAATGCTGACCCAGGATATTGAATTGTAGGAATCTATGGTGAGCACTGCAAATTGGAATGTGTAGATAAGCCTCGGTGAGATCCAAGGAGGCAAGAAACTCTTCCTTCCGAACCGCTGCAATGACTGAAGTGTTTCCATTCAAAAATGGGGCACCTTCAAGCAGCGATTCACCTTTATTAGGGTCCAGGACGGGTCGGAAAGTGCCCTCCTTTTTGGGAACCACAAAATAAATGAAGTACCGTTCCCTCCCTTGTTCCTTGGACGGCACAGAGACGATCGCCTTCAGGGCCAGCAATCTTTGTAGTGTGTCTTCTACCGTGGCTCGCTTGTTGCGGGAAACGCATCGCAATTCCACAAAGATCGGCATGAGAGGCCGAGAAATTCTTTTACCACCTCCAACACCCAGCAATCGGAGGTCATCCTGGCCCACGCCTCGTAAAATTGGGGCAACCTGCCCCAATCATCCTGTCTGAGGAGTGGGCAGGCCTGATTTCATTGGGCAGGCTTCCCAGTTCCGGTTCCCTGACCAAAACCACCTCTGGCAGGACTACTGGAGCCGCAAAAGGACTGTGTACAGGAAGAGGTCTGTCTGGAACCAGAAGTTGGAACACTCCTCCCGACTGCTTTTTCGGAAATCCCAAAAACGGAATCGAGGACCGAATGATTTCCTGTAGGACTTTCTATATTCCGGCAGTTTATTGCCCTTGGAATCCCCCAGAGATTTCATCAGCTGATCCAAATCCTCTCCAAACAGCAACTTCTCTCGAAAAGGCAGACTGCACAGTTGTGACTTGGAGGAAACATCTGCTGCCCAATTGAGGAGCCATAGGAGTCGCCGAGCCACTACCGAGGAGAACATAGTTCAGGCCACCGAACACACCAAGTCATATAAGGCATCCGCCACATATGCTACCGCCGCCTCCAGACGAGCCACCTAAGAAGCTGACAAAGTCCCAGAAGACGATGGATCCTATGGTTTTGAGTCCAACAAACACGCTCTTTGCATCATGCTGGCACTCACCGCCGCCCAAAGTCCTAAGGAGGAGACCTCGAACACCTGCTTCAGATGCAGCTCTAGCTTGCAAGTCCTGCACATCTCTGAGAGCAGCCACTCCCGCCACTGGAATGGTCGTCTTCTTGGTCCCCGCTGTTACAGCCGCATCCACCTTCGGTACCCTGAGGCGTTCTAAATATTCCTCCATTAGTGGATAGAGTTTTTGTATCGCCCGGCCGACCTTAAGCCCCGCCACCAGGGATTCCTGCTCCCGGCTGATGAGCTTTTGAATCTTCTTTGGGATGGGAAAAGCACTAGGTGGACCCCGGAGACAATCCAGGATTGCGTTCACTCCCTCGCTGTTGGAATCTTCCAGCGAGGGTCTCACCCCCAATTCCTCAAGCACCTGGGGAATAAAGGGGCGCAATTCCTCCATCTTAAACAACCGGACTACATGGGGTTCATCCCCCTCCGCACTAGGTTCTACCGGATCCTGATCATTGTCGCCCGTATCTACGTCTGGTGGGACCTCATCCTGATCTGCAACGGTGTCCCTCGGGGGTGGAGTGGAGTAGTTTCCCTGCTGGTTGACTGCACCCACTAGATCCTCTCGAGCCAAAGTTGCCCGCGACGGATGACCATCAGTTCGCAGATGGGGACGCTTGGGAATGCCCATGCTCCCATCCTGGGCTCTGCGCTTCGCGAGCCAGAAATGCTTCATGCATGAGCAGCACAAATTCCGTTGAAAATCCCCCTGGTCCCGTCGTGTCACTGCTAGAATCAGTGCCCATGTCTCTCGATTCCTCCAGTCTCGGAGTCTGCACAGTGGGGGAGGGTCATCCTGGAAGACCTTTTCCACAGAGTGCGCAGTGGGGGGGTGGGCTCCTTCCATTAGACCCAGCCGCAGAGCCTGACCTGCATGCAGACTTTTTAGGTTTGGTCCTCTTGTTTGAGGTCCCTTCCCCACCCAGTGCACAGTCTGTACAGTGACGGGATCTAAAACTGACCATACCCCGGCAAGCCTTACAGGGTTCCACCACAGGAGTTTCTGCCATGTTCCTCCTGCAAAAAAGGGCATATAACTCCTCCCCCGGAAGAAAACAGGTGCTGCCACCCAGCCGTGCTGACTCCCACCAAAAACACTGCAAAAATCAGCCCCAGGAACGTTGGGGAGCTGCATGGGAGGTCAAAAAAGAAAAAACCCAAAATGCCCGCCATGGTAAAAACAGCTCCGGAGCCGGCAGTAAAAATGAGGCAGGGAGCCTAAAAACGTCCTCGGAGGTTCTTACCAGGGCTGAAACACTCTCCTCTCCAGGGTTCTGCCTGGCTCTGCACCCCCGGGCAGACTGATTTACCCTGGGAGCCGTGGTGAACAGGGAACTTGGAGCTGGGTTGTTTGTTTTTTGTTTTTTTTTTACACACAAAAACTAACTTCTAGTAACAGAAAAAAATAAAGCCTAAGCTAAGAATAATATAAAAAAATCCCCAAAGGGGCTACTTCCCTGTATCGCAGACACTGAGGGGGAGCCTTTGGGTCGCTGAGGGAGCCAGTCTCCTGGCTATCAGGGGACCTGGAACCAGGGGTAAACTGCCCGGCTCTACCTGAGGGATGGCCCAGACACTGAACCTAGCACCTCAGGGAGCAAGAAAAATCAGTCTCACACAGAGCTGCAGGTATACATGACCACCACTTGCTGGAGTCAGAGAAATACTGATGAGCTGCAGGTGGCACACTTGGGATACTAGTGCCTCAAAGCTTTGCTCTCTGACTCCATCTGCTGGTGGGAGTGCATAACCCACTGGTCTGGACTGATCTGGGTATGTACAGGAATGGGTTTTGAAGCAAATCATGGTCTGTTACATCAAGATGGATTACTAATGTGGTCACTGGCTTACATATTTACATAGCAGATACAATTTCACCAGTATCAGAATCACCATAGGAAAGCTAACTACTAAATCACAGGTGTCAGCTGCTACGAGCAAATCTCCAGAATTGGGACAGTCTTGTCCAGGCCCTTAACACAAATTTATGTTGAAAAGCAGCACCGGTTTACTTAATAGAGAAGGTGTGCCCAGCTGATAATTTAAACACACAAATTGCCATCATTGCTCTAAGCTGGTATGATGGACATGAATTGATGATGATTAGGTTAAACACAGGGAGCTAAACCTGAGAGAAAACTCTTGACCACCACACCAATGAAGGTATCTTGATTTTACTTCCCTTGTCATAAGTGTCAGGTTCTAACAAGGCTGCAAGTACAGATATGGAAGTCAGTGAAGTTAGGCTCCCTTATTACCTCCATTCTGAGAGAAAAGGCTCCTCTTTATGGCGGCTGCATCTGTCATGTTCATCTCAATGACTCAACATTTATAACTGCTTTTAAATGACATTTACAAACTCAATTTAGTCAAACTATGACTTGTTGTTCCAATGGTATCAACTGAAAGTACAAGGAGTAACTTGTTTAAATAAGATTATTTCAAGAAAAAGATTTCACAGAATTCATCCTTACAAATCCTAAATATATTTAAAAATATCACCAGCAAGGAAATTACCTGTTGTTCATGATACACTCGAAGAGCCTTTTTAACAGTGGAAATTTTTGGAGAACGAATAGGAAGTGTCTTAATTTCAGCAGCTGTGAGAGTACTCAGGTCACCTACTGTCTTAATATTTTTTGCTCGAATAAGCTGCCCTAGTCCTCTTGCCCTAAAGAGAGAAAAAAAGTCAATTGGTTTATTGAACATTGAAGGATGGAACAAGAATGGCTTTGTTTAAGGTTTTACACTTAGCAAGTTTGTTAGCTTAGGTCCTAACATATATTTATTTATTTTCTTTTACTTTAGTTATGTATACTATCTCTAACAGATACAGCTCTCCATTATGGGAAAAAGAGAAAAAAAACCCATGTGTGACTGGGTCACAGGCAGTGGCTTATGTAGTTGGTCTACAACAATGTCTAAACATGGTCTTCTGGAAGCAATACAGAAGTGATTTTGTGATCCTTTGAAAAACAGTATTGCTTCCATGTTTCCCCACTTGGATATTAGAAACAAAGGACAAACAAGCAAGCTGCCGATTTATTTATTTTTATTTATTTTTTATTTTTTATTTTTAACTCTTATACATATTCAACAAGCAGCAAACAATGCTTGACCACATTGGAGATTACATATTAAATACCAAAGTAATATACATTAAGAAAAAATTAAACAGCAAAATCTCATACAGAGATCCACAAAAAAGAGAAAGGAAGACAAAAAAAAAAAAAAGACCATTTAATACAAAACTCCTGATCTAAAGAGCACAATCTACCAATATCGTTCTATCACCTTAGTCTAGGCTTGATGGAGGATTCACAGTTTTATCATCTAGTAAGACTAGCTGATTAGGCTCAAAGAAGATATAACAATGATCAACAATATATTTTACAGGATATTTTAAAGAAAAAATTCCACCCCCCACCTAAGCAATAACACTCTCCCTAAATTGGAGGAAAGCAGTCCTTCTAACCTGTGTTTGTTTACAAATGTTCAGAAACACCCAAACTCTTCTGTTACCAAAAAAAAATGTTGCATAATAAGATTAACTTCAGATACACAAGTTACTAATAAACTAGTAGATTCTTGAATATCAATAGAATTCTCCAAAAAACAAGAGTCAACTTGGATGAATATTGGACTAATATTTGTGACTAACTTTCAAAAGTTTAAGCAATTCTAGTATGGATTGTTTTGCCTTTTCTAGTGTTGTGCTTAAATAAAAGCTTGGAAACCTGTGACTGGTACTGGACTGACCCCTAGGTGATAGAGTTGTCAATTTTGCTGAATTGACAGTGGCTCAGCCATCGCTGACCAGTGCAAGGTAACTAATTAGCATACAAAGTTTTGCACTGACTTTGATGACTAATTCATGAAAATGTGTCTAAACAAATGAATGTCAAAAGCTAAAAGTGTTGTAAGCACAGTAAATTGTGCTACATATTAAAATTTCACATCTCTAACTCATTTGCATGTTTCACACAGCTAGGTACCAAGATGGCTCTTGTTAACATAGTGCATTCATCACCTATACAAATGATGCTCGTCTTTGGGTCTGTAATTCTGACCAAAACAAGCCTGGGTCCAAGTCAAAGCAGGGTGACTTTTGTAGCAAAAAAGGTGCTCTTTCAAATGACATTAGAAAGAAACAAGTTAGCATGGGGCACATTTAAAACTAATCGGAGAAAGTTCTTTTTTACTCAACGCACAATTAAACTCTGGAATTTGTTGCCAGAGGATGTGGTTAGTGCAGTTAGTATAGCTGTGTTTAAAAAAGGATTGGATAAGTTCTTGGAGGAGAAGTCCATTACCTACTATTAAGTTCACTTAGAGAATAGCCACTGCCATTAGCAATGGTAACATGGAATAGACAGTTTTTGGGTACTTGCCAGGTTCTTATGGCCTGGATTGGCCACTGTTGGAAACAGGATGCTGGGCTTGATGGACCCTTGGTCTGACCCAGTATGGCATTTTCTTATGTTCTTAAACAAATTAAAAACTATACAGTAGTGATATTTCCACCTCAAAAATGGAGAAAATTTGCATAAAAAGTTGACATGTCTATGTAACTATATCTTTGCTTCCAATTGGCTGCAAAGTCTCCTAGTGAAAATCCTAGATGTATGCCATGGGCCATGACTACTGATCCAATTATGGCCTGAATTGAAGTATACATCAGGAGCAATGAGGAGTCAAAGTTGGCCTTTAATTCTTTTTGTAAAAGTTTTCACTTACTTTGCTGGCCAATAAAATGGGCGGCAAGCTCATGTTAGCTTCCAAACTTTGCCTTGGAACTTAGCACCAGAAGTTGTAATAAGCCACACAATTTCAGGCCCCTAACAGGAGGAGTTTGGTTGCAATGCCCGGACAAAGTGGCCATTTTGTGTTGCGTAGAACACAGTACTCTAAGAGGGACCTTCATTCAGCTGCCTCTAGCTCTTGAACCAATAGAGATCCAGCAGAGGGCAACTGGAAGAATAATGCCCTCTGCTGTAAAAGCACACTGACCAGAACTCATACAGTAGTATCCCATCCTATGGATGGCAGTTCACTTAACAACCCACTCGCCATGTTTGTGGGTAAAATCCCATGGCACAGCAAGGACTAAGCACCACCTGTTAGAGTCGATGGCTGCACGCTGCCAAAAAATAGTGTGTGATGGTGCCTTCCTCACCAGTGCTCCCTAGCACCTTATGGTGCAGAACAGACGAGGAGGCTGATAAATTGACACGATGATGGCAGAACCCTGGCATGGCTGTGTATTGCACAGCCAGAGAGAATACCTCCTGCCAGCACCTGAGGCGCTTGGAGTAGATGACCCCTACTGAACCAGAATGCGCATGCTGCGCTCCACTGTTGCACTAACTTCCAATGGCGAATAGGAATAATGTGACGATGGCGTCCCCAGGAGCACTGGGGTTCTGATTATGGCATGGTGGTGGGTGGCGTTCTATGACATCGCCTCCATGGTACCCCTAAATCCCTGATAATGCATCAAGAGGCTGAACACAGCCCTTGAAATTGTGTCGGGAATGGATCACTGCTGCTTCCATCATAGAACAGCAGCAGCGAAGTCCAAGGTGACAGACTATGCCCATGGTGTCCGGTGGCATCAGTGTCCACTGGTGCCAACTGTGGTGACAGTGCCCGAAGAGCTGGATCACATCAATGACATCAAACGATGCTACACCCTGGGCTTCGATGGCGCTTGACCAGGTTTTTAACAGTTTGACGGTATATAGTGCCATCTCTGGCACCCTCAATGCTTGCCCAGGCTCCTACTCACATTCTCTCACAAGGAGACTGCACTTCCATCACAGGCAGGAGGAGAGGCAAAGTCATCCAGGGCTCCTGCCCGTGGAGACTAGTTCCTTTGAATGTGGGGATGATGAGCTCTCCCCGCTACAGGAATGGTGTGGTCCTTGATCTCTTCACTGACCGAACCTCCTTCGATGCTGATCGATTGGTGAAATGACATGAACTCCTGCCCGGATAGAACTCAGGTGAATCCCCAGGCTCAACAGCCTAAATGGATCACCCACGGACTGCATTCTGTCAGTCCTGCCATCACCTGACAAAGGTACAAAACAGACAGAGCAAGGAGGGGATACAGATAATAAATAAATACTGCACCTGCAGTTTAGTAAGGATAGTATTAGACTCTGCCAGGCTGCACAGTGACTAAGGCTCTTCATGTGGCTGGCAGACAGTGGAAAGAAGAGAAAAAGGAAAAGAAAAAAAAAACTGCCATAAGGTAAAGGAAAGAAAAAAGCTGCAGCTCTAGAAAAAATCTATTATAAAAACTGTGAGGACAGAGCAAAGCTGAATACCATGACACACACGACTGCCGCAAGCACACAGCTCCATGGAAAAAAAGAGAAATGAGGGACTTTGCCTTGAGGGCAGAGTGATAACTACAGATGCACATGCTCAGTAGGGCATATTTGAAAGTTCTAGAATCTTTGAGATCAACGTTCCAGACCGGGATCCATCCAATGCCACCCATGTGTGAGGACTATCATGCTGCTTGTCCTCGAAAAGTCATTTAGTTAGTGACCTCCTTTATAATTGAGAAATTATGTCTGGATTTATTTTCAGAGATGATGTGTGTCAAATCAAATGAATGTCAACCATTCCCCTAGTTGAAGTGTTAGTTGATTATAGAAACAGAAACATAGAAATTATGGCAGAAAAGGACCAAATGATCCACCCATTCTGCCCAGAAGCTTATGCCATTATCTGCTGCACTGTGCAGGTTACCTCCATGCTTATCAGTTTACCAGACCTTAAAAGTCAGGGCCCTTGGATTCTGTTCGAATCCAATTTACCTTAACCGTTGCCATGAAAGCCGAGAACAATGTTGGAGTTGCATCAAAAGTATCAGGCTTAGTGGTGAAGGGTACTAAGCGCTGCATCAGCTAGTTACCCCCATGTTTGTTCGTTCCCCAAATCATAAAAGTCTGGGCCCTTGTTGGTTGCTTTCTGAATCCAATTCCCCTTTTCTCACTGCTGTTGAAGCAGAGAGCAATGATGGAGTTGCATTAACAGTATCAAGGCCTAATTGTTAAGGGTAACAACTGCCAAACCAGCAAGTTACCCCCATGCACGCTTTTCCTTATTTCCAACCTCTAGCCTTTAGGAATCTACCATGTTTATCCCATGACCCTTTGAATTCCTTGACTGTTTTTGTCTACACCACCTCCTCCGGAACGGCATTCCAGGTATTCATCACCCCTCTCCGTGAAGAAATATTTCCCGACATTGGCTCCGAGACGTCTTCCCTGGAGTTTCATTTCATGACCCCTAGTTCTATTGATTTCTTTCCAATGGAAGAGGTTTGACGATTGTGCATCATTAAAACCTTTCAGATATCTGAAGGTCTGTATCATATCTTCCCCTGCACCTCCTTTCTTCCAGGGTGTACAAATTCAGATCCTTCAGTCTCTCCCTCATAAGTCTTCCAATGGAACCCCTCACCATTTTGTTTGCTCTTCTTTGGACCGCAACTATCCTGACTTTATCCTTTTTGAGATATGGGAACCACTATTAAACACAGTACTCCAGGTGAGGTCTCACCAAGGACCTGTACAAGGGCATTATCACCTCTTTTTTCATACTGATTATTCCTCTCTCTATGCAGCCCAGCATTTTTCTGGCTTTAGCTATCACCTTGCTTTGCCATCTTCAGACCATCAGGTCCTTTGCTTTGCCATCTTCAGAAGATCAGGTCCTTCTCCCAGTCCGTGCTAGTTAGTCTTTCACCACCCATCATATAAAGCTCTTTTGGATTGCTGCACCCCAGATACATGACTTTGCACTTCTTGGCATTGAATTCCAGCTGCCAAATCTTTGACCACTCTTCAAATTTTCTTAAATCGCTTTTCATTCTCTCCACTCCTTCAGACGTGTCCTCTCTGTTGCAGATCTAAGTATTATCCACAAACAGACAAACTTTACCTTCTATACCTTCTGCCAGGTCGCTCACAAAAATATTGAACAGAATTGGTCCCAAAAACGATCCCTGTGGCACTCCACTTGACACTGTTCTTTCTTCAGAGTAGGTTCCATTACCATTACATGCTGTCTCCTGTCAGTCAACCAGTTTGCAATCCATGCTACTACCTTGGCACCCACTCTCTAGCTTCTCATTTTGTTCACAAGTCTCCTATTTGGGACTGTCAAAAGATTTACTAAACTCCAAATAAATTACATCAAGTGCTCTTCCCTGATCCAATTCTCTAGTCACCCAATCAAAAAAAATCAATAAGATTTTTCTGACAGGACCTTCCCCTGGTGAATCCATGTTGCCTCGGGTTGAGCATCCCACTGGATTGTAGATAGTTCACTATCCTTTCCTTCAGAGTCGCCATTAATTTTCCCACCACCGAGGCGAGGCTAACTGGTCTGTAGTTTCCAGCCTCCCTTCTGCTTCCACTCTTGTGAAGCAGGACCACCATTGCTCTTCTACAATCTTGTGGCACCACTCCCATTTCCAGGAACCTATTGAAAAAGTCTTTCAGCGGACCCACCAGTACATCTCTGAGCTCCCTCAGTATGCTGGGATGTACCTCATCTGGCCCCATGGCCTTGATACTTTCAGTTTCCTAACTCTTCCCATACATTCTCTTCTGTAAATGGAGTTTTGTCTACTCCACCCCCATCCACAGTCTTGTTAACTAGTGACAGTCCTTCAGGACCGAAATGAAGTATTTGTTTAAGTTTTCGTTCATTTCTTAGTCTCTCTCCACACATTGATCTTTGGTCACCTTTCAATTTCACTATACCTCTTCGGACCTTTCTTCTTTCTCTATCTGGCAAATGTTTTGCCACCTTGATTTATCTCTTTGGCAATCCTTTCTTCCACCTGACTTTTTGCTTTCTTGATTTCTTTCTTCGTCTCCCTCAGTTTCACCAGATATTCTTCCCTGTGTTCCTCTTTTTGGGATCCTTTATATTTCTTGAATGCTGTTCTTTTTGCTTTTATTTTATCAGACACCACCTTTGAGAACCAGATCGGTTTATTTCTCTTACTTTTGTTTACTTTTCTAACAGATTTGTTTCCTTTGTAATTGCTCCTTTTAGTTTGGCCCACTGTTCCACCTCTCTCATTTTCTCCCAGTATTCTAGTTCTACCTTCAGGTATGGCCCCATTTTGACAAAGTCCGTATTTTTGAAATTCAAAACTCAGATCTTTGTGCGACTTCTCTGTATCCTATTTGTTATATCAAACCATACTGCTTGATGATCACTGGTGCTGAGATGGGCACCTACCTGAACATTAGACTTTATCCCTGTTTGTGAGCACTAGGTAGAGTATAACTCCCTCCCTCGTGGGTTCCATTACCATTTGTTTGAACAGAGACCCTTGCAAGGCATCTATCTCTCTACTTCTGGAAGATTCTGCAGAAGGGATTCTCCAGTCTACTTCCGGAAGATTAAAATCTCCAACAATCAACACTTCTCCCTTCTTTCTCACCTTTTGGATGTCTTCAACCAGATCTCTGTCTAGTTCTTCTGGTTGAGCCAGAGGCCTGTAAACCACTCCAGTAAAAATGGATGCACATCATTTTTTTTTTAAAGGCAGCTCATAATGCTTCTTCTCTACCATACCTTGCTTATTCAGTTGCTTGGATATTGTTTTTGACAAAGAGCTACTCCTCCCCCTTTTCTGTCCTCTCTGTTCTTCCTTAAATTATAGCCTGGTATGGCCGTACCCCAATCAAGAGAATCCGTGAACCATGTCTCTAACAACAATGTTCAAGTCCTCCTCCACCATTAGGGCTTGCAGGTCTGGGATTTTATTGAAAAAACAGCCAAAACACAAAAAACTGCTCCAAACTGTCTAATCACAATATTGCTTAAAGGACACCCAAAAAAAGACAGTCAACGATACTTCACTATAAAACTCAAGCACTGAATAGATCTATTGTTATTTAATATATATTATGAAATCTATTTATTATAAAATTTCTCTTACAATTTAAACATCATTCAAGAGATAAATCTTTATCTACTCATCTATTGCTAAGTCCCTTATATCCAACAGGAACTCCACCACATGAAAAACAGACTGCCATATATACCACATATATACACTCAGACAACACATATATCCCACAAGAAGGGGAAAAAAACAAATACATATACAACTGTTAAAAAGGTTAAAAAAAAGTCAATAGTTTAAAAAAAAAGTCCAAAAGAAAATCTATCAAAGCCTCCTGAAAAGTCAATACTATGGAATTCCTACACAGGCCGCTACAGTAAGGAGCGGTAGGAAGAGCTGCGTTAGTGCCGGGTGCACCCGCGTTTGCCGCACGCATAGTCCGGCTCACCTACCGTTCGATACTGTATTAAAATCGCATGCAAATGCAAGCCGCGTCCTAGAAGCGTCCGTGAAGCGTTAGGCCCGCGCAACCCATTTTACTGTATAGGTGCTTTATACATTGCCTATACAGTATCCTGGGTGCACTGGTACCTGTCATTTCAAATGACATTTGAAATGACAGGCACCAGGAAGTGGATCCCAACTTTAACCAAAGAAAACCTAAAAACCTAAAATCCCCTTCCTCCCGAAGCGACTCGACATGTAAAATATGTAAAACCTAAAAACCTAAAATCCCCTCCTTCCGAAGCGACTCGATATGTAAAATATGTAAAACCTAAAACCCCCCTCCTCCCGAAACGACTCGACATGTAAAATATGTGAATAAGTGTAACCAACTTAATTTTTGTTTCTTTTTCAGCCCTATCAGCCTTCTCTGCCATCCTCCGGAGGGGGCAGCCGGCGGCGAAAGCGGCTTCCAGTGGCCCCTGCCGGCGAAGACGGACGAACGCACGCCCGTAGTGCAAGGGCGCTCAAGCCAATGAAAGCACATGGATGGGCGTGCGCTTCGCTCTAGCCAGCGAAGCGCATGACGTCACGGCGTACGCTTCGCTGGCTAGAGTGAGCGAAGCTTATGCCGTAACGTCATGCGCTTCGCTGGCTAGAGCGCCCAAATTGACGGGTGCTCAAACCAATGAAAGCACATGAACGCGCGTGCGTGACGTCATGGCGTACGTCACGCACGCCCGTCCATGTGCTTTCATTGGCTTGAGCACCCGTGCACTACGGGCGTGCGTTCGTCCGTCTTCGCCGGCGGGGGCCGCTGGAAGCAGCTTTCGCCGCCGGCTGCCCCCTCCGGAGGACGGCAGAGAAAGCTGAAAAAGAAACAAAAAGTAAGTTGGTTACACTTATTCACATAGTTTACATGTCGAGTCGCTTCGGGAGGAGGGGATTTTAGGTTTTACATATTTTACATGTCCAGTCGCTTCAGGAGGAGGGGATTTTAGGTTTTCTTTTGGGGGAAAGTTTGCCGTCTACCCTTACCCCTGCCTCTAACGCGGGGGGGGGGGGGGGAATAGCTAATCCGATCGTTTACATCTCATATACATGTCGCGGGCAGAAGGGGTTACTTGTTGATTTAAAGAGACGGTAAGAATGGGTTAAAGGAAATAGTGAATCGCGGGTTGGACTAACGCGGCCAAATTTTGAGTAGAAGGCGGGTTTAGAAGAAGGGTAACCGCGGCCGCACTTTACTGTATTGACCTGTTAATGAGTAACAATTCACTCCATGGGGGTACAGTCGTGATTCTCAATACCGGCGATTACGTTGAGAAGACTGAAATACAACTGGCTAACAGAGAATTTTACCAGACACTTCATGCGGATCCTACCTCATCTTTCAAATTAACAATAGATCAGCTGATTGAAGAGGCAGTTTCAGCACATTGGATTACCACCTAAGAATGAGGTTTCCTGTCAGTACAATTTCCAGTATGTCTGGTTTTTTTTTTGTGTTACTGAAAATCCACAAACGGCTTATTAAACCTCCGGGTAGATCAATATCATCTAGGGCAGTGGTTCTCAACCTTTCTAATGCCGTGACCCCGCAATACAGTTCCTCATGTTGCGGTGACCCCTCGCCCCGCCCTCGCCCCGTGAGGGTGGGGTGAGGGCGGGGCTTTGGTCATATGGGGGCGGGGTTATGGATGGGGTTGGATTTTAGTGCACACTTATCATTTAATTATGACATTTATAATGTGAATAACTCAACTCACCATAGGTTCTCACATGCATGGCACACTGACCCATGATCGTCACGGGGCTAGATGTAAAAGTACAGTTTGTATCCACAGGAACCCCCCTGACCCACAATAATGGATGTAAAGCAGAATTATGACATTCCCCATACAACTCACCCTACAAAAAAGATATTCTGGTTCTAGTGACATCTCAGTAACAGCAACTCAAACTCCTTCTATTTCCAGGCTCAATAGCCCTACTTATGAAAAGACAGCAGTTTACCACCAATGCATGTCCTCTGAGAAAACACAACAAATAAGACCGATACAAACGCTTACATGCTAGCAAAATATCTCATCTCGGTAACAGACACAGAACCGACCTAACATACTCCCAGGATCTGTAGTAATGCACATAAACTAATCCGCACACAGTTACACCTGTATTATGGAATACACTCAAACAGGAGCAACCCTATCTATGAAAAGGCAACACTACAAATATTAAATCAGGTCCTAAAAACCAATACACCTCTTATTAGGAAAACAGAACTAGCAAGCAGCTATAGATCCCCACACAGAAATAATTGTAAAACTATACTAACAAGCAGAATAAATGTTTCAAAACAGCTATGAACATCCAACAATTAAAAACTCATAAGAACTATTAAACATTCTCCAAACACCAATAAAATATTTCAGAAAAGCAGACATCACACAATTAAAATGGCAGTCAAGAAAAATAAACTTAAAAAGCCACCTTCACTTACCCCCTCCAGCAGCTCTCCTACTCCCCTTCCCTGCAGGCCGTGGCACTCACCAGAAGCAGCAGTAGAAGCTAAGCTCTATACTTATGGTCCTCTTCCTTAGTGCCCATGTCTCTCACACACACACACCATACCAGTCATGCCCCCATGACCAGTTTCTGTCTCTCACACACCAATCATCTCCCAAACAGTCTTTGGCACACACACACCAGTCACCTTCCTGAACAGTTTCTCTCATGCCATACACACACAGGCTTCCCACTCCCGTGTTCTACTTACATATACGGGCTTCTCACTCAATCACTTTCTCTCACACACACACACCAGTCACCTTCCTGAACAGTTTCTCTCATGCCATACACACACAGGCTTCCCACTCCCGTGTTCTACTTACATATACGGGCTTCTCACTCAATCACTTTCTCTCACACACACACACCAGTCACCTTCCTGAACAGTTTCTCTCATGCCATACACACACACAGGCTTCCCACTCCCGTGTTCTACTTACATATATGGGCTTCTCACTCTCATAATCACTTTCTCTGTCTCTCTCTCTCTCTCACACACACACACTCACTCACCAGTCTCTCACTCCCATGCTTGTTCTCTCCACATGCACAGGCTTCTCATTCCCATAATCACTTTCTCTCTGTTACACACACACACCAGTCTCTCTCATTTCCATGCTCACTCTCCACGTGCACAGGCTTCTCATTCCCTGAATCACATTCTCTCATATTCACACACACACACCAGTCTTTTTCTCTCACACGCACCATCACCTTACCAAGCAGTCTCTCTCTCTCATGCATGCACACTCACCCAGGTTTCTCACTCCCATGCTTTCTTTCACCCCCACAACACCAGGCTTCTTACGCCCATGCTTTCTCACATACCCAGACTTCTCACTTCCATGCTTTTTCTCTCTCTCACACACACACATCAGTCACCTCCCTGACTGTCTCACACTCTCACATACACATCAGTCATCTCCCTGAGCAATCACTTTCATTGTCTCTCACACACACACACATCAGCTCTCTGACCAGTCAATCACACACAGGCTGGCTGGCTGCTTCTCTCTCTTTCTCTCACTCACTTCCTCTTCTCCCCCGAGCACAAATGGGAGCTGCAGCAGCCTCTGCTGGCCAAGAAAGAAGAATCCCATCGGCCGCGGGAGGCTCATGCTGCTGTCTCCTTTCTCCATTACCGGCTACTTCTATTGCTCGAGGACCGATGCTGCAGCCGCTGCTACTTTTTCGCGCGGCTCTCTCTCCTTCCCGTGCACCGCGATTCACTTCCTGTTCCGGGTCACGCAGGAAGAAGAAAAGGCCCAGCCACGGGTGCACAGCTTCTTCTAGCGCCGCTGCCGTTCCTGCTGGGCTTGAACGTGCTGACAGCCCGGCGGCAACGGCAGCGGGAGAGACCGGGAGCGCGCGACACACCTGCCGGTGCTTGGCGGTGCCGTGGACCGGCAAAAAACTCCCATGGCCCGGTCCCGGTCCGCGGACCGGTGGTTGGGGACCCCTGCTTTAGGCGACCCCTGTGTTTTGGGCGTTCGACCCCCGCCGGGGTCGCGACCCACAGGTTGAGAACCGC